>NC_056055.1:248914487-249514487 GCF_016772045.2 Ovis aries
TGGTAGAAGACCAGGACCTGTGGAGACCACCCGGGACCCCCGGGGCGTTAGCGGATGGGCCGGGGACAGGGCCCTGTCCCTGGCTCTGGCCGTTTGCCTTCGGTCTCACGCCACAACTTCTGAGCTTCCAGTGACTCCCGGGAGTGAGCACAGGGTCACTGGGCTGTTAGAGCCCCCGGGTGTGACGCGCCACGACCCTCCACCAAGCCCTTCCACACCGAGGCCTCACCACTGCCCGTCCAGGCGGGCTCTAACCACAGGGCAGAGAAGTCAGGACTGAACTATTGGCCAGTAAAAGGGGTGGAACAGGACTTAGGATCTGGGCTGTGCAGCTCTAGAGGTCAAGCTTTAAGTTGCCCTCCATGTCCTGCCTGCTACACCACCCCTCCTGGGACCCCACAAGATGGGCTGTGAGGCTGTGGGGCCTCCAATGGGCCAAGCTGCCCAGAAAGAGGCCGCTGGGGGCGGGGGCTGCCTGTCCTGGGTCTCACAGCGACCTCTGCTTGCAGAGGAGTCTTCGTACTTTCGAGAAAGCCCTGCCCTTCAGCCTCTGGCCTTGACCACAGGCCTTCATCTCGAACCACAGAACTAGCCATTAGCTGGGGCCCGAGGTAAGCGTCTGAGTCCTAGTGCTGCTGGAGGCGGAGCGCTGGGCAGAGACGCTTCTCAGGTGCTCTGGGCTCAGCTGGGCCACATCACAGCCTCAGTCCTTCTCTGAGACGCTTGATAAGTGTCCTACCTGTCTCTTGGGCTTCCCTGTGGCTCAGCTGGTAAAGGATCCGCCTGCAATGCGGGTCACCTGGGTTCAATTCCTTGGTTGGGAAGATGCCCTGGAGAAGGGTAAGGCTACGCATTCCAGGATTCTGGCCTGGAGAATTCCATGGACTGTATAGTCCATGGGGCCGCAAAGAGTTGGACACGACTGAGCGACTTTTTCACCTGCCTGTTGGTGAGTCACCTGCCCTGGGCACCGGTGGAGGAGGTGTGTATACTCCCTCTCAGTCATCCCAGCTTAGCCCCCTACTGACTCTCCTCTGGAACGTTCTGGCAAAAGTCCCCCAGTCCTAAACATGCCTCCCTCAGCTGTGCTGCCTCAGCCTCACACTGGGGTCAGCTGGAGCTATGAGGCTCAGAGGATGGTTTGGTTGGCAGGGGCCGAGGCCTGGGCATCAGGTGATTTTAATTACTCAGCCGCCACTAACCGCTCAGATTCAGCTGAGCCCATTGCACGAGCTGAGAGTCCATCTCTCTGCCACGGGTCCCATCTGGGCAGCATCCTGCCCAGAGGATAGGGCATGGGCTTGGGCTCGGATCCTGGGTCTGTCCCGTTAGGGTGTGGCTCCGTTTCCTCACACATGAGCAGAGGGAACGCCGACCTTGGGAGACGTGATTCAGTACCTGGTACTCAGCATCAGACCCGTGGTAGCTCTTAAGTTTCATCAAGAGGCTCCATATCTGAGAGACCAGCCTTAGCCAAAAAGCCCATCTGAGTCCTACTGCTGAAACTTTTTAGGCCAGACCTTAAAAAAGCTGACTTGGAAGCTAGTGTGGTGGTCAGAAGCGTGAATGGGGGAGACAGACACACCTGAGCTTGAATCCCTGCTCAGCCAGTTATTGGCCTGGGCAGGGTGCTTCCCTGACTCTGTGCCTCAGTTTCTTTGTCTGTAAAACGGGGTCACAGGTTGGCTGCAAGCACTGAATGCGATCAGACAAAGCGTTTGGCTCTGAATTTTCAGACTCTGCGCTCAGGAGGCCCCAGCTGCCAGGAGGGAGGCCCCAGGGCTTGCGTCAGCTCCTCCCGGAAGAGCTGCCCTCACCTCCCCCACCACCCAAGGCCTACCTTGCCCTCGTCCTCCGCGAAGTTGGGGGACGTCATTGCCACCAGCACGTCCGTGGGGCGCGACAGGGGCCAGCGGGGCGCGGCCGGCCCCTCCCTGCTCTCCACCGGGTCTGCGCCGCAGACGCGGACCACAACGCCCAGAGACGCGTCCACGGAGAAGGACTCACACGCCGGCGGGGCGCACCTGGGGGCCGGCGAGCAGACAGAGCTTGGCGCACAGGCCCCACCTTCTTGGCCCGGAGTGCAGCTGGAGGGGGTGCCCCCAGCCTCTCTGCTGCTGAAGCCCCCCAACTCACGGTCAAGGCACTTTTGGGTCCTAACACATCAGCCTTCCCCTCACCACATCCTGCTCCCAGGACCTCCATGCCGGCCCCGCGACAAGCTGCCGCCCAGACCCCCGCCTCCCGAGGATGCTCTGGAAGTTGCTAACCTACATCTTATTCTTGAAGGCCCACCTTCCTGGGAGGGGAGGGCCCCTTGTCTGAGCCATGAGGGATCCCTACGGGGGAAAAGCAAGGCCTGGCAGGTCTGTGCCGGGGCCGGGGGAAGGCAGGGGCCCTGAGAGTCACCTCCCACCACAGCTCCAGCTCACAGGAGCCTGCTTCATCAGTCCGCACGGCCGCCTCGGGGGTCATCCTCACCCCCTTTCATGGGGAAGGGGACCGAGAGAGGGCAACGCACGTGCTTCCAAGGTCCCACAGCCTAGGAGCAGCAGAAGCAGGACCGGGAGGCCCTTAAAGACCCGACCTCGGCTCCTTGAGATGGAGCAGGACAGCGGGGTAGGTACAGAGCGAGCAGTGAGCCCCCGACTCCCGCGTAAGCCAAGGATGCCCCAGGTAAGGATCCTCGCCAGCCTCCCCGCCCAGACCTCTCCCAGCTCCTCACCCACTGACGTCTAAGAAGAGCTCCACGCCCAGCACACACACAGCGTGGGTTGGGCTGTCCAGGGACAGAGGGACGATGTTCCGGAAGGCCATGGCACGGCCCTCTGGGCTGACCACCCCACCCGGCACGGCAACCTCTGACAACCCCGAGGCTGCGCCCACTGCCTGCCCCTCTTATGGGTTCAGGGGCCTCCAGCCCGCCCCCTTGTTAAGGAGGCTGTAGCAGCTGCCAGAGTGTAACTGATTTCCTCCGCAGAGGTTTGCTGGGAGGAGAGGCGCTGCTGAGGTGCAGCTGGGGTCAGAGCCGGGGCAGCACCAATTCATTAAGCAGCTAGTGCCTGCAGCTCTGCAGGGGCTGGGGCTGGCTGCCTGGAGCTCTGGCCTCCAGCTGGAAAGCTGGTGCCTGGGATTGGTCAACCTGGCCTCGGCGCTGGAGGCTTAACTAAGCTGGGAGCTGTCTGGAGCAAGGATCTGCAGGGGGGTGCGTGGGGCGCTGGTCAGGAGAGGGCACGGGGCAGCCCCTCTAGACTTTGAGGCCTCGGTCGTAAGGTGTGGGTTTCCTGGAAAGTGGTAAGTGATGGACCAGTGGTTCCCAGGGCTCTGAAGCTGACTAGGGGATGGCGCCTGTGAAAGCCTCGAACCCCTGGGGGTGGTCCAGGCAGCTGCGTGCCCTCCCCAGGGGATTAGGGGGCTCCTTGAGCACAGCTGTGTCATCAGCGCCCAGCAGGGGGCGGGCAGGGATTGGTGGAAAGAGCGGACGAAGGGCCCCCGCTGAGCAAGGTCGCCAGCAGCTCCGCATCTCCGCCGAGTTCACTGAGCCAAGAAATGGGAACACCTGCTCTAGCCCACGAGGCTCGCCAGCGAAGTTTAAGACTTTAAGTGTGGGTTAATCCAGCACTTTGGCCACCTCATGCGAAGAGCTGACCCATTGGAAAAGACCCTGATGCTGGGAGGGATCAGGGGCAGGAGGAGAAGGGGACGACAGAGGATGAGATGGCTGGATGGCATCACGGACTCGATGGACGTGAGTCTGAGTGAACTCCGGGACTTGGTGATGGACAGGGCGGCCGGGCATGCTCCGATTCACGGGGTCGCAAAGAGTCGGACACAGCTGAGCGACTGAACTGAACTGAACTGATGGTTCTTGAATACATATGACAGGCACATGCGTCCAAGTTCAAAAGGCGGCTTGCAACACAGTTTCCCTCCTTCTGTCTCTCCCGTTAGTTCCCTAATGTGGAGGCAGCCAACAGCATCGGCATCAGGTTCTTCTAAATCTTTCCAAACAAACGTTACAGGTCCCCAAGCCAACGGGAACCTATGTCCTCCCTCCTCTTCACTTCTCTGCTGCTCAGGGCTCCATACCTAGCTGCTTACTTCGCAGCGTAGCTCGGAGGCTCTTCATATCACGTATGTATGAGGTCTGTAAGAAGCACCCCGGCCCCTTTTATGTCTGTGTAGCCTTCCGGGCGAGTCTGCTTCACCATGCGCAGGCATTTGTCCCGACCTTTCGCCCTGACATGATGCTGTGATGATTAAGCTGTGTATAACACCCTGGGGGGACATAAACTGGGTACCGTGTGAAGGTCACTCAGTGAGCTGGGCTTGGTGAATTTGAGATTGAAAGAAACACAGCCCTTTGTTGGAGGTTTTAGCTTTGCAGCGTAACTGTCGGGAGTGGCTTTGTTCTGGGGGCTCTTGCAGGCAGGGGTGGCCAGGAAAACTCTAAAATTTTAGCCCCTCAGGTAGGAGGCACCAGCCATGTGTAAGCTCACACCCCAAATGGCTCACTCACACCCGGCCATCTGCTCACACACGTCAGCCAGAGGCTGGCTGGTGGGTGGGGTGGTCTGACTGGGGAGGGCTCGAGAGGGCTGGGCTCAGGGTTCTGGAGCAGAACAGCTCAGGAGCTCAGTCCCTCCCACCCAGGGGCAGCCCTGCCTTGTGCGGGGGGCCCTCGGCCTGGTGCAGAGACATCTCAGGCATGAGAGGGGCTTGGCTGTGTCTAGCGCAGGTCCTGCATCCCCTCTAGGGGATGTTTGTTCACCACTGACTCCCCAGCACCCACAAAACAGCCCTGGACACAGTAGGTGCTCCATACACTCTTGTGGCCCCAAATCACTAAATGACCCCCAACCCCCTCCCCCTGCCAGACCAAAATAACCCAGTGGGCTTCCCCAGGTCTCCCAATGAAGCGAGGTGTTTGTGACCTTAAAACAGCTCTGCGTGGGTCTCCACACTTCCTCGCATGCTCACCCCGTGCAGGAAGTCCTGCCTCAGTCCCCCAGTGACACTTCCGCCTCACTCCGAGGTGCTCAAGTCCCGGCGTCCCTGGTGGACTCCATGGTATTTGGGGCGAGGGCACTAATTCCCCAGCTGCTGCAGGCGATGGCTTCGGACTGCTCACAGCAAGTCCCCCTCCTAAAATCATCTACTGCCAGTTCCAGAGGTCATCATCACCCAGCCTTGGAGGGCAGCTACACCCACCGTGGGGAGACAACGGGCAGGCTGCTTGTCTCAATTCAAGACAACTCCGAGGAATCAGCCCCAGAGCGTCCCGGGGGGTTTCCCAACCCTCGGTGGCGGCTGGATCCCAGCTCATTACCTCCTGCCACCCCTCCCCCACGCCCTCCCAGGTGTGGTTTCTAAGAGCACCCCCACAGCCCACCAAAAACCTCCTGCGAGGAAGCCTTCATTTCAGAATCTGTTTCCAGGAACCAGACGTAAAACAGTCACCAAACAATCTCAGTTCAGAAGTTTGAAAGTTGCTGTGCTGTGCTCAGTCGTGACTGTCTAGTCAGAGCTGTGGTTTTTCCAGTAATCATTTGATGTGAGAGTTGGACCATAAAGAAGGCTGCTGCTGCTGCTGCTGCTGCTAAGTCACATCAGTCGTGTCTGACTCTGTGAGACCCCAGAGACGGCAGCCCAGCAGGCTTCCCCGTCCCTGAGATTCTCCAGGCAAGAATGCTGGAGTGGGTTGCCACTTCCTTCTCCAATGCGTGAAAGTGAAAAGTGAAAGTGAAGTCGCTCACTCGTGTCCGACTCCCAGCGACCCCATGGACTGTAGCCTTCCAGGCTCTTCCATCCATGGGATTTCCCAGGCAAGAGTACTGGAGTGGGCTGCCATTGCCTTCTCCAAAAGAAGGCTGAGCTCTGAAGAACTGATGTTTTCCAACTGTGGTGCTGGGAGAAGACTCTTGAGAGCCCCTTGGACTGCAAGGAGATCAAACTAGTTAATCCTAAAGGAAATCAACCTTGACTATTTGTTGGAAGGACTGATGCTGAAGCTGAAGCTCCGATACTTTGGCCACTTGATGCAAAGAGCGGACTTATTGGAAAACATGCTGATGCTGGAAAGACTGACGGCAGGAGGAGAAGGGGATGACAGAGGATCAACAGAGGATGCTGGGAAAGACTGACGGTGGATCAACAGAGGATGAGGTGGTCGGACGGCATCACTGACTCGAGGGACGTGAGTCCGAGCAAGCTCTGGGAGAGGGTGAAGGACAGGGAAGTCAGGTGTGGTGCAGTCCATGGGGTCGCAGAGAGTCGGACACAACTGAGCGACTGAACAACAACCCACTCCGGTATTCTTGCCCTCTTGCCTGGAGAATCCTATGGACAGAGGAGCCTGGTGGGCTGGAGTCCACGGGGTCGCAGAGAGTCAGCCCCAGCTGAGCGGCTAACAGAAAGGCTGCCCTGGCTTCCCAGTGGCTCACTGGTAAAGAATCCACCTGCCAGCTCAGGAGACCCGGGTTCGATTCCTGGGTCGGGAAGATCCCCTGGGGAAGGAAATGGCAACCCACTCCAGTATTCTTGCCTGGGAAATCCCGTGGGCAGAGGAGCCCGGCGGGCTACAGTCCATGGGCTGCAAGGCGTTCAGACATGACGTAGTGACTATACAACAGCACCAGGGGCTACTCTGACCATCAGCTCCTGTCTCCAGCCTTCTGCAGCCCCAGGGATCTGGCAATACGTCCAGCTTTCATTTGCTGAGCTCAGTCGCTGCTCCAAGCCACCCTACCGGTCAGGTCTGGGGACAGCCTCTCAGCAGCCTCCCGTTGTGCGCGGCCCCTTCTGTCCCAGCAAATCCTGAAGAGGGCTGGGGGGTGTGGACAGCTGATTGTGTTCAGAGAAGCCCACGGTGAGCTGGTGTGTGAATCCCTTCCTCCTCGGTCTGGTGAGGGCAGACGCTGCCGGTGACCATCTTCCCCACCATCACGGTCTCCGCGCCCCCGCCTGCAAACGGTATCTCTGGATGTTTTCTAAGCCCCCCAGACTCTATGCGGCTGAAATCTGGCCTCAATTTTCAAGACCTCAAGTCACTGAGTTTTATTTTCTAGAGAGGAATCGAAGTCCAAAAGTCACGGTCATGAAAGAAAGCGCTTAAGAAGGACGCGGTGGGGAGGCAACACCTCGTTCCACAAAGCCTGTGGCCCCTACTCCGCGCCGCGTGTCTCCAGCAGGAAACGAGGGACAGGGGCCGCTGTACGGGGCCTTCACGCTGCCGGAGTGGGAACGACAAGCGGGAGGGTGCGCGAGGCCGCAGGCGCTGCGCGGGGGACAGGCGGCTCTCCCGCCGCGCGTGCCTTCCGTGCGTGTTGCCTCTTCTCTGGGCACAGCGTGAATGGGAACCCGACTCTGAGGCTGCACCTTTGCCCTCAAACCTGGTGAACGACACTGTGTGGTCTACGAAGAAGCCTGAGGCTGGAGGCACCGGGTCCCTGCTGATCTTTCTGCCTGCTGTCTCTGATGGGTCTACACTCACAGTTTTATTTTTTATCATGGATCAGGAGTGCATGTTGCCGTATCCGACTCTTTGCGACCCCATGGACTGTAGCCCCCCAGGCCCCTCTGTCACTGCGATTTCCCTGCAAGCAGCTGCAGGACGGTGACGCAGCGTGCTGTGTTCCTGACTGTCCAGCAGGACTGCGGAGCCAGGGGCGAAAGCGCCGGCACCCACCCCAAGAAGGGGAGAGGCGCGAGAAGACGAAGCGACCCCCCCCCAGAAGATTGGAAGAGCTGTTTTGAGCTACTTCTTGCAAAATCCCTCCTCTCCTGGGAAGCCCAAAACTGGCAAGAGAAGCAAACAGCAAGCCTTCATTAAGCCGTCTCCCGAGGACGCGCAGCTGTGGTCAGAAGCATTTGATGAGCTGCTACCCGGTAAATATGGTCTTGCTGCATTCAGGGCTTTTGAAAAATCTGAACTCTATGATGAAAATACTGAATTCTGGCTGGCCTGTGAACACTTCAAAAAAAACCAAGTCACCCCAAAAGCAGTCCTCAAAAGCAAAGAAAATATATACTGACTTCATAGAAAAAGAAGCTCCAAAAGAGATCAACATAGCCTTTGAAACAAAAACTCTGACTGCCCAAAACATACAGGAGGCTCCCTGCGGCTGCTTCACAAGTGCCCAGAAAAGGGTGTACAGCTTGATGGGGAACAACTCTTATCCGCGTTTCTAGGAGTCAGAATTCTACCAGGACTTGTGTAAAAAGCCACAGATCACCAAGGAACCCCAAGCTACCTGAGATGAAAACGGGAGCCCAGGAACAGTGGCCATTTCATTTTTTTCCCTAAGGGGAAAGGCTGTCACCTGCAGAAAAGACTGCGCTTGAATTTAGCCGGGGTGTCCAGGAAACGCTGCTCAGAATCAGAGGGGGATAGTACTGAATAAGGAAGCCAGTCGCCATGTAGGAGAAGCTGGTCCCGGGACAGCTGTAACTGATGGGCCCCAGAGAGAGAGTGGTCTAAACGCGCTGTGTCTCACGCTGGCGAAGCAGGAGCTTGAGACTGGGAGGTGACGATGCAGGACTACTGGTCCAGAAGCGTTTACAGTCAGCAGGCCTGGGGCTACGTGGCCTTGGCCGGCTGGCTGGACATCCTCTCCTGAATCAGTCCTTGTTGCCACACAGTGGTTTAGATGTAGTTTCTTTAGTTCTAGGTAACAAAGGCAGAGGAACCAGAGATCAAATTGCCAACATCTGCTGGGTCATGGAAAAGGCAAGAGAGTTCCAGAAAAACACCTATTTCTGCTTTATTGACTATGCCAAAGCCTTTGACTGTGTGGATCACAAGAAACTGTGGAAAATTCTGAAAGAGATGGGAATACCAGACCACCTGACCTGCCTCTTGAGAAACCTGTGTGCAGGTCAGGAAGCAATAGCACCTCTAGGAGAGAGGAGGTATCAGCTGATGGGCCGGTTGAGTAAGAATTGACCGTCCTTAGAACTGAGAGGTCACAGCTGCTGGGAAGATGCTGCTTCCATCTCTAATGCTTTGGTGGGTACAGGAGGTCAGACCATCACCATGGGATCAACCTTCTAATATAGTCTTGTAAAAATCAAGCTTACTGTTGAAAATGCAAGAACATTGCTTTAAAGCCCTTCACGAGTATAGAACAGCTAAACAAGAGAAGCAAATTGCTGTAACAGAGACAAAGCACGGAAACTATCCCCCTAGCTAAGCCGGAGTCTAGGCCAGGAGCTCCCGAGGGCGGGCCCGGCTCAGGGCTCCATGTGCCACCACTTGAAGGAGAAGGGCTGCCGGCGCACGTTGGTGCCGCAGTGCACGTCCCCTTGCCGGACGTGGTAGGCGTAGTAGTCGTCGAGGAAGGTGCAGCGGAGGCCCAGCGGCTCCAGCAGGGAGCGCACCTCCTCCTCCAGGCAGCAGCGGCCGTTGATGACGGGCCCGAAGGGCTTGGGGATGCCCAGGTGCCTGCCCAGCACCAGCATGTTCACCTGCGAAGGGGGCGGCCAGGTCAGCGGCAGCAGCAGCTCCCACCCCAGCACCTTCTCTATGCTCAGCAGGTCAGGGGCAGCAGCGCGCGCCTTGCAGCACCACCTGAGTGTCCCCTATAACAGCCCCACGTCACAGGCCAGCAAACGGAGGCCCAGAAGGGTGATGAGAGCTACTGAAGGCCAGGGAGTGAGGCTAGGTCCTGTACCCAAGCCTTCGGACTCTGGGTCCGTGTTCTCAGCCCTTTCCCTCCCTCCTCGCTGCCGCTCTCCGGCAAACTCGAGTCCTCAAGGCCCCGCCCCAATGCCACTGCCTCTGTGAAGCAGCCCGTGGCTCTCCAGATTCGGGCAACTAGCCATCCTCTGGGTTCCCGCAGCTCCCAGCACAGCGCCTGGCGCAGAGGAGGCACTTAATACAGATCTGTTGATGTTGCGATCCGGTGAACAAGTGACTGCACATTTTATAGCACTTTCGATACATAATACGTTATGTAAACGACTGTTTCCTCCACAGTCGTTTACATAAGGCATTACACTGGGAGGTGGCCTGTGGGTTCGAATCCCAGGACTTTTACACAGCTGTGCGGCCTCGGGCAAGTCACTTGGCCTCTCTGCGCCCCGTCAGCAGAAAGAGCCAAGCACGCTTCCAGATGTGACAGTCGCGTGAGAACAGGCGTGCGGCCTGGGCAGGGTGCAGTGAGCTCGGAGTCAGTCTCCAGGGCTCAAGAGTCACTGCAGGGACATCTCAGCTCTCAGACTCGGCCCGTGCTGGCTGCCTGGCACTCTCGACCTCTCCACCTGCTCCACACCCAGGCCCTCGCCCCCAAGCTCCAGTCACAGCTCCCTGTGAGGGCTCACAGGGAGGAGGAACTGAGTCAGCCCTCAGATTCCTTGTCTGAGACGCTGCACCGCCAGCTTCAGGCATCAGCTTTCTTTCCCCTGGGGCTAAACTGCAGAAAGAAATGACATGCTTGGGGCCAAGGACCCTTATTCAGGAGAGGGGGTTACGAGGATGGTGCTCCCTCCTGCCTCGTTTGAGCCAAGGAATCCTTTCTTTCTAAACAAAATTTTCTGCAATATCTCAAAGCATAAAACAGAGACGAATCTAAAGCATGTGAGGGAGGCCCTGTCTTGGAACCCCAGAGTCCCGGAGAACCCAGTCTGCCAACCACCCGCCTGGCTCTTACTTGGCCCGACACAAGGAAGCCCACAGGGAGCAGCGCAGCCAGACCCCAAGCTCTGAACCCCAGCTCTCGCCAGAGACCTGACTCCCTGTGCATCAGCGGGGTGACGACAGTCTTTCACCCCCAGGCGGTTGCCTCTTAAAGGCGCTGTAAGCTGGAGACGGCCATGCAAACCCCAAGGGGTGAGGAGACGGCCAAGCCTGCTGGATCCACAGCCCAGGCCTCTTGGACTTAAGACTGCGGGCAAAGCTGGGCGGGCTTGGAGGTCCGCATCCTCACCATGTTTGGGAAAAAGGCTTCGGCCTTGGGGGTCCCTCGTGAGTCTTTGATGAGCTTGAAGAGCTGCGGGATGTCCACGATGTCCCGCTCGGCCAGGCCCAGCTCCCTCTTCAGCACTGCCCGGTTCCAGTCGATGCATTTCTGGGGGGCGGGAGGAGGGGCAGCGGTGGGCGGGGCGGGGACTCGGGGTTGGGGGTTGGGTTCGGGGGGTGGGGTTCGGGGGTGGGGCGCAGGCGGGCCGGTTTAGGGGAGGGCCTGAGACAGGGCCAGGAAGGCACCTCCTGGCCCCTCTCCTGCTCGCCTTTGCTCCGCCCTGGCTCCGCTTCAGTGTCCCTGCCTGTCCCGCCACTCCATCCCTTGGCCCCTTGCACACCTCCGTGCCTGTTTCTGAGTCTGCCCTGTCTTTCTCTGACTTTGCCAACTCTTTTCTCACACACACAGACAGACACACAGACACACACACACACACAGATACAGACAGACACAGACACACACACACAGACACACAGACACACACAGATACAGACAGACACAGACACACACACACAGACACACACAGATACAGACAGACAGACACAGACACACAGAGACACACAGACACACACACAGATACAGACAGACAGACACAGACACACAGAGACACACAGACACACACAGATACAGACACAGACACACAGAGACACAGACAGACACACACGCAGAGACAGAGACACACACACACACACACACACACAGACACACACAGACACACACAGACACACACACACACAGACACACACACACACAGACACACACAGACACACACACACAGATCCCCGACTGATCACCCGGGTCCTGGTCTTCTAACCTCGGGGAACAGAGCTGGGTGTGGGGGTGGGGGCGAGTGTCAGGTTGCTGGGGGTGTGACATGCCCTGAATGGCCAGGCTAGTACCTCCACATACGAATTGTGTTCTCTCAGTTTCTTGTCTGACAGAATGTCCTTTATTTTCTGCTGTTTTCTTTCTGTCATGGGGAAAAAGAAGCAGGTGAATTCAGGGATCCACTTTGCTCTTCCCAGAAGGTCCAGTAGGGACTCAGTTTTCTCATCTATAAAATGGGGGCAGCGACGATTCAGAACACACAGGTTTGTTATGAGTATCTGGGAGGTAAATGACTTTAATAAAATAATTTACACTGGGTAAGTTCTTATTAAGAGCGTTACTTTCAGTCTCGTAAATTCTCTCATCTCCAAAGGGATCCTGTTTCCTGAGGGGCAGAGGCCTGACCGTTGCCTGATGCTCCATGACATAGACAGACGCTAGGTGAAAGCTCTCAGTCGTAGCAACATCAACCTCTGACTCCAGCCTGAGTCTGCGGATGTCACTGAAAACCATATTTCATTCTGTGCTCCATCCGGATTAAGCTTTCTTTCAGGTCCTCAGACACAGCTTGCTTTCTCCTGCCTCTGAGCCTTGGCTATTCCTTCTGCCTGGATTATCTGGACTATCTTTAGTCCCATCCCACTGCCCCGTTTATCTGGCCAACTCCTGCTCACCTCTCATACTCAGGCCTGACCTTTTTGCCTCCTCCAGGAAGCCTTCCTGGGACTCCTCCCAGACACCCCTCAAAGCCCCTGTGTTGTTGCTTCCTGAACTCACTCGCCCCGGACTGTGAGTCCCGAGGGCAGGGACCTCCTCCTCCCTGTTCACGCAGCACCCCTAGCGCCTCGCACAGTGCCTGGTGCCCGGTGGCGGGGCAGAAGATGCCAGAAGCCTGAGTGATTCCATCTGGGGATGGGAGACCACGTATAGGCAGAGGAAGCTTCCCAGGGGAAAGGCCAGGCATGGCCAACTTACTCTTGACCCCTTGGAACAGCAGGGCCTCCCCGTGGCCCTCCTTCAGCTGCTCCTGGAGCAGTCTGTAGCAGGCCCTGGGGCTGGCCAGGAGAAGCCGGAAGCCCTGGGGGCAGAAAGCCTGCGGTCAGAGGTTAGTTTGGATCCTGGGGCTCCCGGGATGTGGGGTGTGGGGAACAGGGGCTTGTACCTAAGCTGGCTGCTTCTTCCATGCCCCCTTCTGGGTGAGGGAGAAAGATTTGGGAAGATAAGGTCAGTGTCCCGCACCCTCCCCGGCGGAGGCAGAGCTGAGTCTGGGGACCTGGGAAGGAGGCCTGTGGCTCCCTTCAGGCAGCCCCCAGGACCACACCTTCTTTTGCACCGGAACGAAGCTCAGGAACTCGTCCACGTGGCCCACAGACAGCCAGTCAGAGTAGAGTCTCACCGGGGCCTGCACCTGCTGGGCACCCAGGAAGTCCTGCAGGGTCCGGTGCATCTCCTGGCTCTCCTTGCTGCCGACAGAGGGGGGTCACGGGGAGACAGGCATGCGTTCAGGCTGTGGTGCTGGAGAAGACTCTTGAGAGTCCCTTGGACAGCAAGGTCGACCCAGTCAATCCTAGAGGAAGTCAACCCTGAATATTCATTGGAAGGACTGACTCTGAAGCTGAAGCTCCAGTACTTTGGCCATCTGATGCCAAGAGCCAACTCATTGGACATGAGTTTGAGCAAGCTCTGGGAGATGGTGAAGGACAGGGAAGTCAGGTGTGCTGCGGTTCATGGGGTCACAAAGGGTTGGACGTGACTGAGCAACTGAACAGCTACAGCAGCAGTGGGGAGATGGGCGTCCCTGCTGGCTCAGCTGCTAAAGGGCCTGCCTGCAGTTCAGGAGACTGGGTTCAATCGCTGGGTCGGGAAGATCCCCTGGAGAAGGAAATGGCAATCCACCCCAGTATTCTTGCCTGGAGAATCCCATGGACAGAGAAGCCTGGTGAGTTACAGTCCATGGGCTCACAAAGAGTTGGGCACTTGTGACCGAGTGACTAATGCTTTCACTTTCATGGGGAGATGGGGGTGGGGGAGTCCACGAGGGCAGGAGTTACCAAGGGAGTCTCTGAGGGCCTGGGACTTGGTGAAGCGGCCAGGACTCTCTAGGGAAGGGGTTCAGACCCTGGGATGCCTTCTGTTATCATCGTATCTCCTCCCATCTGAGAAGTTTAGAACCTGTCACCCCAGTTTTCATAGTCAGTGAAGGATGTAGGGCCAGTCCTTAGCCTCTGCAAGCGCTGCCTGTTGACTCAGCCTGGATGCTGGTGTCGTGAGCAGCGTCGCCGTGGGTGTGGAGCTGGTCCCACCGAGTCAGTGCCCCTTGTCAGCTGTGCGCCCTCGCGCACGCCCCGTCACCGGCCTGGCCTCCGCGCTCTCCCTGCCCCGGCCTCCAGGCGCCTTCGGGACGCGGCCCTCACTCCTCCTCTTGCTCAGTTTCTGTTCTAGCCCCTCTGGCCTTGAACCCACCGAGTCCATTCCTGCCTCAGGGCCTTTGCCCACGATCTTTTCAAAAAGCGCTTATTTATTTGGCCGCACCGGGTCTTAGCTGTGGCTTGTGGGCGCTTTAGTTGCAGCCCGCAGACTCTTAGCTGCTGCATATGGGATCTAGTTCCCTGAGCAGGAATCGAACCCGAGCCCCCCTGTGCTGGGAGCTCGGAGTCTCAGTCGCTGGACCAGCAGGGGAGTCCCTGCCCAGGAACTCGGCTCCAGAGCCCCGCGCGGCCGCGCCCTGCTCATCATCCGGCCTCGGGCCCCGCCCCAGAGAAGCCCTCCTGGGTCTGCCTACCCGGCTTCCCTCTCCTCTTCTGCTGCACTTTTGTGCTTTCTTCACTGCTGGAAATTCTTACTTGTTAGCTTTTCTGTGGCGCGTCGTCCCCACTAGGACAGCGGCAGGGCTTGCCCGTCCTGCTCAGGGCCACACTCCCTGCCAGCTCCTGGCACAGGGCCCGCGCAAAGCAGGTGCTCAGCAAACATTCAGCGGCCCGAGGCATGCAGGTGGCTGAGCTTGGAACTGGGCTCCCCACTGGGTGTTCTTTGCTGTCTGCTTTGATTCCCCATAGTCCCTCAAGTTTGCTGAGCCCTCTTTTTCTTCTTCTGCACTGAGAAGCATGCAGGGTCTTCGTTTCCCAGCCAGGGATCCACCCCACGCCCCTCGTGTTGGAAGCGTGGAGTCTTAACCCACGGGACCCCAGGGATGTTCCTGCTGAGCCCTCCTGGCCAGGAGCCAGCAGGGAAGCCCTCTGCTCTGGCCTCTGCTGCACCCCACTCCCCTGTGCCCCTGAGTCCGCCCCCCTCCCTGCCTCCTCTCCTCACCTGGGGTAACCACTGTCCCCAATGAGGATCCTGCCCAGCGGGTACGCCTTCCCCCCGACCGTCACTGGGGGGCTCACTTCCAGGTTCCCAAAGGAGTCGAGGTCAGTCACACTGCCGGTCTGGGGCCCGCGAGTCACGTAGCCAAAATCTGGACCCTGGGGAGGGAGGAGCAGGGGCCAAGAGTTAGAGAACCCAGGGTCTTGGGGACGAGAGCGTGGGGTCCAGGTTTAAAGACGAGCTTGGTCACAGAAGAGACCCTTCGGCCACTGGTTCAGAGCAGGTCCCGTTACCATCTGAGGGATTCTGAAGGAAGGCTGAGTCAGCGCGGGCAAGAGAGGGGTTTAAGAGTCTCTGCGTTCTAAGCCTTGCGTGTGTGCCTGCTCAGTCGCTCAGCCGTGTCCCACTCGTTGTGACTCCATGGATTTATAGCCTGTCAGGCTCCTCTGTCCACGGGATTTCCCCAGGAAGAATACTGGAGTGGGTCCCCATTTCCTCCATCAGGGGATCTTCCTGACCCAGGGATCGAACCCACGTCTCCTGCACTGGCAGGCGGGCCCTTCACCCCTGAGCACTGGGGAAGCCCACTCCATAAGCTTTAACTCGGGCGTGAAAATGAGGCTGCAAGGTTCCATCTCTGTCCTCAGAGCGGAAACTACGTCAGGAAGACTGCGGCTCGAGCTGTCTCTACAGCATTCGCTCCTGGTCCACAGGGGCGCGTCCCGGCCTGGGGCTGCAGTGGGCCTCCCCATGAGGCTGTGGCCCCTCGTCCTCGAGAGAAGACCGCGGGGGCGGCGCCTCCCACCCCGCGCTGGCTTCCGGCTGCCGCTGTAAGCCGCCAGCTCTGAGCTCAGAGGTCTGAGTCAGCCTCACGGGACTGGAATCAAGGGGTGGCAGGCTAGCTCCTTCTGGAGGCTCTGGGAGAGAACCCATTTCCCTTCCTTTTTCAGCGTCTAGTGGTCAGCTGGCTGGCGGCTCTTCTTCCGTATTCAGTGCCCATCACTCCAGTCTCTGTTGCTGACATCAGAAGTCTTTTCCCATCCCGGCCCCGCTTCCTCCCTTTCATGAGGAGCCTTGTGAGGGCATAGCGTCCTCCCAGATCACCCAGGAGAATCCCCATCGCAAGGTCCCTGACTTAATCTCACTTGCAAAGCCCCTGTTGCCATGTAAGACGGCGTCTGCTTCTGGGCTTGGGGCCCATCTGAGGGGCCGTCCTCAGCCTGCCTGCTGCACCTCTAGCCTGTGCCTCTGTGCTGTGCTCAGTCGCTCAGTCCTGTCTGACTCTTTGTGACCCCGTGGACTGTAGCCCACTAGGCTCCACTGCTCATGGGGATTCTCCAGTCAAGAGTACTGGAGTGGGTAGCCTATCCCTTCTCGACTGACCCAG
Organism: Ovis aries; assembly: GCF_016772045.2. Lineage (NCBI taxonomy): Eukaryota > Metazoa > Chordata > Mammalia > Artiodactyla > Bovidae > Ovis > Ovis aries. The sequence goes on from NC_056055.1 coordinate 248,930,967, forward strand.
GAATCGAATCGGGGTCTCCTGCGTTGCAGGCAGATTCTTTACCAGCTGAGCCACCAGGGAAGCTCACCTCCAACTCTACTGCCCACAAATTGATGGTTTGTACCCTGGGACTTCATGGGGGCCACAGACGCCCTGAAACTTGATGCCAAATAGTGGGCTTGGGAGCATTTTTCGTGGGAAGATGAGTAGTCTCAAGCGGGTCTGTGACTCCACAGATCTAAAACCCATTCTTTCCAAATCCTCCCTTTCTCTCGAAAACCCTTGCCAACCTGACCTCCTCCCCTGCTGGGCCATCAAAACTGCTCCCTTGAGCTCCTCTGGTGGTCTGCTGGTTAAGAGTCCACCTTGCAGTCCAAGAGACCAGGGTTCAATCCCTGGTCTGGGAAGGTCCCACTTGCCACAGGACAACGAAGCCCGTGCCCCCAGCCACAGAGCCTGTGCCCGAGACCCGGGAGCTGCGATTACTGAAGCCCGAGCGCCAGAGCCTGTGCCTTGAGACCAGAGGAGTCACTGCCGTGAGGAGCGCCCCCACAGCTGGAGGAAGGCTGTGCGCAGCGGGGAGCCCCCACAGCAAGCACCGGCCGGCCAAGAGTCAGCGTGGGACAGATGCCCCTCGGGGTCCCTGAGGCCACAGTCAGCTCAGCGCGCAAGGCCTGGGCTCCCTTGTCCCTGAGCGGCGCCTGGGTCGGCTGGTCGCCCCCGGCCTTCCCACGCTCTCTGCACCTGGCATTTGGGACATCGTGGTCTTCCTCCCTTTGTTCCCTCCGAGTCTCCTGTGCGCTGGGGGTGGGGCACAGACCTGGTCCTCCTTTCACTCCCTTCCCTGGTGGTCTCGCCTGGTCTCAAGAAATACCGTCCACATGCTGACCGTGGTCAGGCTCACAGTGCGGTCTGCACGTCCCTCCCAAACGCTGTGAGTGCACCCCCGGCCTGCCTGACGCCCCGCCTGGAGGCTGACCAGACATCTCACACTTGCCCCAGTCAGAACTGCTGACCCTGCTCCCCACTGCCTCATTCCCTGCCTGTCCTGAGGTCCTCCCCTCCCAGGGGGTGGTGCCTGCCACACGAGGGCCAAGGCCTGGAGCCCCCCCTTGTCAATCCCGCACAGTGTCAGGAAGTCCTGTTCGTTCTGCCCTCAAAGCGTATCCCAAGGGACTTCCCTGGTGGTCCAGGGGCTGAGACTCCTCACTCCCAGCTCAGGGACTCTGGGTTGAATCCCTGGTCAGGGACCTAGACCCCACACGCTGCAACTTAAGCTCCTGCAGGCTGAAACTAAGGCCTGGTGCAGGCAGATCAGCAAGTAACTATTAAAAATAAAATCACATCCCAAAGCCGACTGCTTCTCCACTCCCTTGCCCCATCATCTGTCACCAGGTACAGTGGTGACCTCGTCCCCGATCCCCCCGCCCCACCCTTCCTCGCTGTGGTCCATTCTCAATATGCAACCAGAGACTGCCTTTAACAGCACCAATCAGATCATACTCGTCCTCTGCTGAAGACTCTGCAATGAAGCAATAATTCCCCAGAGTCTCGGATTCTGAAGAAATGGCCTCACAGTGGCCAGGAAGCCCCAGGACCCGTCTCCCCCAGCGACACCCATTCCCGCCACGTGCCTGCCTCCCCACCTCTCTGCCTCTTGCTCACTCGGTCCCCCCCTTCCGGCCTCCTCACCACTCCCTGGGCCTGCCAGGCACGTCCCGCCTCAGGACTTCCGCACTGACTTTCCCGCTGCCCAGAACCCTCTGCACCCTGACATCCGTAGAGGCAACTCCTTGACCTCTGTGGGGTTTTTGCTCCGGTGTCAGCTTCTCGATGAGGCCTCCTCTGACCATTTCATTTAAAGTCGCCATCTAATCCCCTCAGCCCTCTGGCTGCTGGCAGCCCTGTGATTCCGCTTTCCTTTTCTGTAGTACTTGACTGCACCTCCCAACATATAATGTAACTTATTTATTCATTAGGCTTACTGTTCTGGCCTTCCCTGGGGGTCCAGTGGTTTAGAACCCACCTGCCAGTGCGGGGCACACAGGTTCGATCCCTGGTCTGGGAGCTAGATCCCACGTGCCGCAGAGCGACCGAGTGCGTGTGCCCCAGCAGCTGAGCCCACACACCCAAGTGCCCACTCTGCAACCAGAGAGAGCCCGTGCAGCTGAGAATAAATAAACTAAAAACACTCATTGTTGCTGTCCCACTGCCCAGAGCCCTCTTCTCCCAGACATCCGCGGAGTGAGCTCCCTCGCCTCTTTGGAGTGTTTGCTCCACTGTGAGCTTCTCAACGAGGCCTCCACTGACTATTTCATTTGTCTATCTCTCTGAGCTAGAATGACAACCCCATAAGAGTAGGGGCCTCGGCATCGCTCAGCAATAGATCCCTACGGACCCCTACACGGCTGGACACGGACTACGCGCTCAAAGAACATGTGATGAAGGGGTGATGAATTCACCCGGGTCGCTGCCCCGGCGCCATGAGACGAAAGGCACAAAGGCTGCAGGCTTGGGTTCCTGCAGTCAAGGGGTTTCCACTGTCTGCAGAAGGGGGTCCCCCAGAGTGGGGTGTGCAGGAGATGCCTGGACGGGGGGTACTTGCCATCGATCCCAGCACAGACTTAGAAGGTGTCCAGGTTCTCCTCCAGTCTTTCTGGTCAGTCAAAGATAAAGGTCTCAGAGCGGTGGGACAAATCCACCCTTAACACCCACTCACCTCCTGTCTTAACAAGGAGAGCAAAACCTCGATTCTGAGCTTTTGTGGGCCTTCGGGTGAAGATGGATTTAATAGCACTCTTTGTTTTCATTCAGTTTAACTTCAAGGTTAAACGCTTCTATTTATGGCAAGCACCCTCGGTGCTCCATTTACTGGTTAAAGTTTACTGACGTCGCCTTGTGGAAGGAACAGCCCCCGCGTGTCAGGCTGCGCACCAAGTGCCTGGTGAGCAGTGATGGCACCATGGCCCAGCCCCTGCCTGCATGGCGCTTCCAGCTTATCTGGGAGGCAGAGGGTGGGAAGCAAGCAGGCTGGTGATGTATAAGAGACTCCAGGAGGAACAGGCAGGGGGAGAATACCAGGGCCGTGGGTGGGTCCTTCTGCCTCAGGCTGGCCTCCCTGAGGGCACAGAGGCTGAGACTCGGAGGTGGAGATGCAGCCAGACCCTGAACTGGGGCAAGCGCCCAGGCAGTGGAAATAGCAGGTGCAAAGGCCCCAGGGTGAGCACAAGCTGGGCGCATGTGAAGACCAGGGACGAGGCCAGTGGGGCTGCAGCCCCGTGAGGGGCAGGGAAGTGGCCCAGGGCTGGAGAAGCAGATGGCGCTGTAGCCTGGTGAGGAGCTTGATTCTTATCCCAATTCTTTTTATAAAATTTATTTTTATCTATTTATTTGGCTGCATCGGGTCTTAACTCCCTGGCCAGGCGAGGGGGAATCTTAGTTCCCCAACAAGACTTTGAACCTGCATCTCCTGCATTGCAAGGAGGGTTCTTAGTCACTGGCCACCAGGGAAGTCCCTGAGAAAGCAAGTGTGAAGGCGTTAGTCGCTCAGTCCGGTCTGACTCTGCGACGACCCCATGGACTGCAGCCTGCCAGACTCTCTGTCTGTGGAAGTCTCCAGGCGAGAGCCCTGGACTGGGCAGCCATGCCCAGGGACCGAACCTGCATCTCCCGCATGGCAGATGGGCTCTTCACCGTCTGACCCACCAGGAAAGCCCAGGGGAGTCCCTATTCCACTATCCCCAATTCCTTTCCTGAGTGATTTGAATCAAGATACCCCGACCTGGTGGCTCAGATGGTTAAGAACCCACCTGCAATGCAGGAGACCTGGGTTTGATCCCTGGGTTGGGAAGATCCCCTGGAGGAGGGCGTGGCAACCCACTCCAGTATTCTTGCCTGGAGACTTCCTTGGACAGAGGAGCCTGGCGGGCCACAGTCCACGGGGTCGCAAAGAGCTGGACACCACTGCGTGACTAAGCACAGGGACCAACACCCCTGACTGCCGTGCGGGCTAAGGGGCCACAACAGCCTCCCTCCATCTGAGGCTGTCTGTAGGAAGGCCAGTTTTCATTCCAATCCCAGAGAAAGGCAATGCCAAAGCATGTTCAAACTACCACACAATTGCACTCATCTCACACACTAGCAAAGTAACGCTCAAAATTCTCCAGGCCAGGCTTCAGCAGAATGTGAACCGTGAAATTCTAGATATTCAAGCTGGATTTAGAAAAGGCAGAGGAACCAGAGATCAATTTGCCAACATCCGCTGGATCATAGAAAAAGCAAGAGAGTTCCAGAAAAACATCTGCTTCTGTTTTATTGACTATGCTAAAGCCTTTGACTGTGTGGATCACAATAAACTGTGGAAAATTCTGAAAGAGATGGGAATACCAGACCGCCTTACGTGCCTTCTGAGAAATCCGTATGCAGGTGAAGAAGCAACAGTTAGAACTGGACATGGAACAACAGACTGGTTCCAAATAGGAAAAGGAGTCAAGGAGCCACGTCAAGGCTGTATATTGTCACCCTGCTTGTTTAACTTCTATGCAGAGTACATCATGAGAAACGCTGGACTGGAAGAAACACAAGCTGGAATCAAGATTGCCGGGAGAAATATCAATAACCTCAGATATGCAGATGACACCACCCTTATGGCAGAAAGTGAAGAGGAACTAAAGAGCCTCTTGATGAAAGTGAAAGAGGAGAGTGAAAAAGTTGGCTTAAAGCTCAACACTCAGAAAACGAAGATCATGGCATCCGGTCCCATCACTTCATGGGAAATAGATGGGAAACAGTGGAAACAGTGTCAGACTTTATTTTCTTGGGCTTCAAAATCACTGCAGATGGTGATTGCAGCCATGAAATTAAAAGACACTTGCTCCTTGGAAGAAAAGCTATGACCAACCTAGACAGCATATTGAAAAGCAGAGACATTACTTTGCCAACAAAGGTCCATCTAGTCAAAGCTATGGTTTTTCCAGGGGTCATGTATGGATGTGAGAGTTGGACTATAAAGAAAGCTGAGTGCTGAAAAATTGCTGCTTTTGAACTGTGGTGTTGGAGAAGACACTTGAGAGTCCCTTGGACTGCAAGGAGATCCAACCAGTCCATCCTAAAGGAAATCAGTCCTGAATACTCATTGGAAGGACTGATGCTAAAGCTGAAATTCCAATACTCTGGCCATCTGACATGAAGAACTGACTCATTTGAAAAGACCCTGATGCTGGGAAAGATTGCAGGTGGGAGGAGAAGGGGACGACAGAGGATGAGACAGTTGGATGGCATCACCGACTCGATGGGCATGAATTTGAGCAGACTCCGGGTGTTGGTGAAGAAAAGGCAAGCCAGGTGTGGTGCAGTCCATGGGGATGTAAAGAGTTGGACATGACCGAGCGACTGAACTGAACCAAATGGCACAGACGTCATGACCCCAACTAAATCCCTGCGTCGGCAGCACGCAGCACGGGAGAGCCAGTGAGTTAAACTCAGGTCTCCTTTCAAAGCCTCCCGCGTGGGCAAGGTCAGCCCCTTGCCCTTTGGGGAACAGAATGCTGCTTGGACAGCTGTTCACCGAAGCGCAGCTCGCACCTCACACTCCCTCCTCCATCTTCTCTGGGTGCCTGAGGTCAGGGGGCTGTCAGGGCTCAGAGCACAGGCCTGGGGCTTTCTGAGAAAGCAGGGGCAGGGTGCTCATGGCCTGCTTTGAGTTCCAGCTTAACTGTCTTTTCGTGTGACCTCAAGAAAGCCGCTTCACCTTTTGAGCCTCAGTTTCTTCATCTATGAAATGGGCCTAGTAGTAGCACCTACTATTAGAGGTTGTCAGACAGATTACGTGAGCTCATGTCGGCATTCAGCACTGTGAGTGCCACAGGACGTGAGCCCCAAATGTAACTGTTATTACAGTTGTTCCCGTTTCCATTATTCTGTGCTGAGTTTGCAGGAAGCGACCCAGTTAGTCAAGCATGACTCAATGCTACGCTCTCACCTGACCCCCTAAACACATGTGGAGACCCTGGCTGATAAAGTCACACCGAGGAAATGACCGCTCTGGTCCTGAACAGCCTGCGTGTCCCGAGGGGAGCCCCTGAAAGTCACACTCCCACCCAAAAGACAGAGCCTCCAGCTGCATGCTGAGGAAGGTTCTGGTCCGGGCCCTACCCCCACCTCGCAGAAGAGCATCTTTTTTTCTTTTGGCTACACCACAGGGCATGAGGGATCCTAGTTCCCTGGCCGGGGATTGAACCTATGCCCTGAACAGTGGAAGTGCAGAGTCCTAACCGCTGGACACCAGTGAGGCCCCAAGAGCATCTGCAGCGGAACAAGGGCGCCCATGCCCAACCCGCATGCTCAGCAGGGCTTTCCTGAGGGAAAGCTCAAGCTCACAGCCAGAAAGGGCTTTGGGAAAGGCAAGCCCATATCTCATCACATAACAGAAATATCCCAGGAGGAGGCTTTCTGAAGATTCAGTGGCTAAGACTCCGCGGTTCCAACACACGGAGTGCGGGTTTAATCCCTGGTGAGGGAACTAAGATCCCACATGTCAAGCCACGCAGCTGAAAAAGAAAATTAAAATAAAACAGTAACTTTAAAAAGGGCTTCCCTGGTGGCTCAGCAGTAAAGAACCCGCCTGCCAGTGCAGGAGACTTGCGTTTGATCCCTGGGTCGGGAAGATCCCCTGGAGGAAGACATGACAGCCCACTCCAGTATTCCGGCCTGGAGAATCCCACGGACCGAGGAGCCTGGCTGTCTACAGCCCAGGGGGTTGCAAAGAGTTGGACACAACTGAGCATGCACACACACAGAGAAATGCAAACTTAAAAACCAAGATAGCGACGGATAGACAGATAATTTAAAAAAAAACTGCCCCTCCACCTGTGTGACAGCTGCTCGGCGTCCTGCGGCCCTATGCACCTGCGGGTGCTCGGTGTGGGGCGGGGGATGGAAGCCAGGAAGGAGGCGGGAGCCGGGCACGCACGCTGCACCCACCCCGTGCGGCACGTACCAGCATGCACTTGATGGGGAAGTCCTTCAGGCCTCTGTTCCTCGGGGAGTCAAAGACCACGGGCAGCGTCCTGTGTGGGGCTTGGGTGTAGCCAATCTCCATCTCGTCCTATGCAGAGAGAGGGGCAGGGAGGCTGTCACACCTGCTCTCGACGCCTGGCGCAGGGATGGGGGCTGGAGAACCATCTGCTCTCTCTCCCCGTGGGGTCAAGGGCAAATGCACTGGGTTATTCAACCCCAGAAGAGGGGCTCTGGGAAAGCAGAGCTTACTGTCCTGTGCTTGAATCCACGTGCAGAGGAATCAAGCCAGGTGCCCTTCACTCTTGCTCCTGGTGGGTGGCAGGGACCCATGGTGTACCAGCCACGGGCCCTGAGCTTGAGGGGCGACCCAAGAGCTGGGCGTTCAGCACCCAGAGCTAGGAGGGGAGGGAGGTGAGACATCCACGGGAACACAGAGGGGGGGCTCCCAACGCAGCTGGGACGGCGCAGGGGAGACTTCTTAAAGAGGTTCTAGTGTGGCACAGGGAACTCTACTCCGCTCCTTGACGACCCAAATGGGAAGCGAGCCTAAGAAAGCGTAGATACACGCGTATGTGTGCCTTCCCTGTGGCTCAGCTGGTGAAGGATCTGCCCGCTGCGCAGGAGACCCTGGTTCCCTTCCTGGGTCAGGAAGAGCCCTGGAGGAGGGATGGGCTGCCCACTGCAGTATTCTTGGGCTTCCCTGTGGCCCAGCTGGTAAAGGATCCGCTTGCAATGTGGGAGACCTGGGTTTGATCCCTGGGTCGGGAAGAGCCCTGGAGGAGCGGATGGTGACCCACTCCAGTATCCTTGTCTGGAAAATCCCATGGACAGAGCAGCCTGGCAGGTTACAGTCCAAGGGGCTGCAAAGGGTCAGACACGCCTGAGAGACTGAGCGCAGCGCAGCTCGTGGACAGCTGGTTCACGTTGCCGTGGAGCAGAAACTAACAGCGCTGTGAAGCTCCGGTTCCCTAATGCCAATGAATGATGAAAGCGAGGTGAGAGCCGCTCAGTCATGTCCGACTCTGGGACGCCATGGACTACTCAGTCCACGGGATTCTCCAGGCCAGAACACCGGAGTGGGTAGCCTTTCCCTTCTCCAAGGGGTTTTCCCAACCCAGGGATCAAACCCAGATCTCGCACATCGCAGGTGGATTCTTTACCGACTGGGCCACAAGGGAAGCCCACAAATGCATAATAATAATAAAAGTGCTGCTGAGCTGGAGCCTGGAGGACAGGGGTAATCCTGCCCCAAAAGAGGGCGGGTGAGGCCCCAGCTGAGCCCCTGGGACAGAGACGGGAGGGCGCAGATGGGATCGGGTGCACAGCTGGCCTGCATCCAGCCGGCAGGCGTGACGTTGGCCATAAAACACTGCTAGGCTGAACCATCTTGGAGGTTCACACTGCCATGCCCTGAGATGAAAAATGGTGACGTTCCAGCCATTTCATCTAGTTTGCTCTAACACAGGCAGAATGATAGGAAAGGCAGAGAGGGGATTCTCTGGGGGTTGTGTGTGTGTGTCTCAGCTGCTTCAGTCGCGTCCGACTCTTTGCAACCCCGGGGACTATAGCCCTTCAGGCTCCTCTGTCCATGGGATTCTCCAGGCAAGAATACTGGAGTGGGTCGTCATTTCCTCCTCCAGGGGCTCTTCCTGACCCAGGGATCCTTGTGACCCAGGCATCCAACCCGGGTCTTCTGCATTGCAGTCAGATTCTTTACCATCTGAGCCACCAGGGAGGCCGCATTTGGGGGTTAGAAAGGAGTGCTGATCCAGGGTGGCGGACATGGGGCAACTGGATCGGGAGGTAGCTGAGGCGGGAGACGGGCGCCTCGGAAGACGCTGGGGCAGGGCTGTGGCCTGGCCTGGGGGCCGAGCCCCGGGCGGCCTGCCTGGAGGCAGGGCTGCTGGAGCTGCCGCTGGAGCCCCAGCCCCCGAGCTTTGCAGCATTTGTTCAGGTTCCTGAGGTCGTCTGAGAGTTTTCCAGCAGGAAGGAGGTCATCTCGGTGACACGGCTAGCAGGCCGTTTAAATGTGAGTAGGGTCGCTTTCCTGAGCCTCCCCCGTCTGCGGGGACCCTGGGAGGCTCTTAACTCCTCGCCGGCCGAGGAAGGGTGGCCAGCGGGGTGCAGGCCAAGCCGGTGGAGCCGGGCCCCGTGCCCCTTGACCCTCAGGGTGTGCCTCCCGCGCCCAGCCCGCCTGCCCCGAGGGCACACACCTGCATCCACCGGTCATTCACGCTCTCGTCCTGCGCACAGACGGTCAGCTTGCACTTGGCTTTTCTGGCCAGCGCGGTCAGTGACGTCAGGAAGTCCTCATTTTCAAATAACCTAGAAAGATCAGGAAGAAAGAAAAGGTCCTCGGGGCCCCTGATTCCACACCCAGCGGCCTTGGCTGGGCTCTGAGGAGGCGGGCTGGACTAAGGGCAGAGCAGGCATAGGAGCTGAGGCCAGGACACAGGACAGGACCCCCGTGGTGGGTGCTTCGAGACCCCTGGAGCCCGATGGAGACCCCCACTTGCCCCGTCTGTCTGCTCTGAGCATGCTGTTTCCCTGAGCTCTGCTGACAACCCAGGAGGGGACCAGCAGGCACCCTTCCAGCGAGCAGAAGGCAGAGCCTGGAGGTGAGCATCAAGGTCATGCCACGTGCTTTCAGGTCCAGGCCTTGCTGGCTTCCAGGCTGCATCCTGACCACTAGGTTACACTCACAGCCCTCCTTCCCCCAGGTGGCAGGAAGGGGCGGGGGGAAGGCCCCCCGGGGCCCTGCGTGGTTATCAGGGGCTCCCTGGCCGCGGGATGGACGCCCAGGGCCCCCTGTCGCGTGCCCTGCCCCAGGATAGAGAACGCGAGCCCAGAGGTTCGTCAGGAACGGGCGTTGGAAATGAGTGCCTGGGGTTCCGCGTGCAGGGCCGCCCTCGTGGGAGCCCGGAGGCCTCGCCCGGAGGACCAGAGCTCTCATCTTCCGGGTCTGGCGAAGTCCAAAGGACCCCAGGCGCTAAAGCCACGCTCAGGATGCTCGGGGCCGGAGAGTGACAGGGAAACAGCGCCCGCGATGACTTCCCTGTCCGCTTGCGGCGCCAAACAAGCCCCGCCCTCAGCCGGCGCATTGGGCGCACCCCTGCCCCATCCACGCCGCGGGCACGAAGCGCCCCGGGGTCCTGCTCCAGGGTCTCCCTGGGTGTGTGTGTGTGTGTCTGGGCCCTGCCCTGGCCCTCCAGGGCCCCTCACCTGCACACGTAAACCTCCTTCGGGGGCTGGGTGTTGGGGGTCATGATCCAGGGGGCCACACGGAAGACCACGCTGTCCTGGAAAAGCAGGCTTTGGGGGAGCTCCTGCGGCGGGAGGGGGGGCGGGGGAGGGCGAGAGAGGGGCTGTGAGAGCAGCCAGGTGCACGGGGAGCCCCTCCCCAGCTGGGCCGGGGCCTGGAAGCCCAGCTCCCCCCCCAGCACCTCCCCGCCACGCCCCCCACCCCGCCCCCGCCAACCCCCAACCGGGCCTACCGGGTTGGACGCGTCCAGCAGGGAGAGGTGGAGGGAAACGAGCCCCGGGAAGCTGGCGTCGGGGAAGGCCAGGCCCTCCACGTAGAAGTGCGTGCTGCGCCGGCCGCCCGGGAGCTCCAGCAGGTGAGACGGGCGCTCCGGCCCCAGGACCGCGCTGTACCGGGAGGGCTGCCGGCCCCCTGGGAGCGAGCAGGGGGTCAGCGCTGCGTCCCTGTTTCTGAGGAGCCCGAGCCCCTCCTCAGGGGGAGAGGGCTGAGCCTCAGCCGCGACATCACCGGATGGAGGCCCAGGACCGGCATGATGGGGGTGCCTGAGTCCCACCCAGTGCTACAGAAAGCCCAGCATACTTGATAGTCCGCTCTTGCTCTCGTCCACTCCCTGCCTTTCACCTGCTCGCAGCTGACCCTGAAGGATCAGGGAGACAGTCTTTGTCCTTGGCGGCACGGAGCACACGGTCTACTGGATAAGTGCGTCCATGTTAAGTCACTGCGGTCGGGTCTGACTCTTTGCGACCCTATGGACCCCAGCCCAGCAGGCTTCTCAGTCCGTGAGATTCTCCAGGCAAGAATACTGGAGTGGGCTGCTGCGTCCTCCTCCAGGGGAGCTTCCCCATCCAGGGATCGAACCCATGTCTCTTATGTCTCCTGCATCGGCAGGCGGGTTCTTCACCACCAGTGCCACAGCAGGGAGAAGAAATGACAGTCAAAATCTCAGACAGCAATGAGTGCTGGAGAGTCAGGGAGGGCTTCCTGGAGGAGGTGATGCCTCCACAGAGCCAAGGAAAAGAGTCAAAATCTCAGACAGCAATGAGTGCTGGAGGGTCAGGGAGGGCTTCCTGGAGGAGGTGATGTCTCCACAGAGCCAAGGAAAAGACAGTCAAAATCTCAGACAGCAATGAATGCTGTAGGGTCAGGGAGGGCTTCCTGGAGGAAGTGATGCCTCCACAGAGGCAAGGAAAAGACAGTCAAAATCACAGACAGCAATGAGTGCTGGAGGGTCAGGGAGGGCTTCCTGGAGGGGGTGATACCTCCACAGAGGCAAGGAGTTGGTTTGTGGCCAAACCAATGTCAGTCTAATCCCTGCGGTCTGAATGGAAGTAAGTCAGGTGTGCTCCTAGGCACAGCCCTCATAGGCCCCCCACCCCGTACAGACGAGAAGCCGCAGTCACTTCCTGCCTCTGTGACGGGCCCCTCCACTCTGGCCTCTCTGCTCTGCTTGTTCACCCTCGTAAACCTTGCCTGGTGCTCTCAGCACACTGGCCCCCCTGCATCCTCGAGCCGTGGGCACAGCCCACCTCAGGGCCTTTGCACCTGCAGTCCCCCCTGCCCCAGAGTGCCCTTCCCCTGATGTTCCTCGGTCTCCCAGTGCTCAGCGACCTTCTGGGGGGCCTCCCTGACCGCCCTCTCCCCCTCCCCTGCTGCACCCTTCTCTGCAAGGACACATTTAGCGCCTTCTGGGGCTGCAGGCAACGACCTTTCACGTATCATCACCCCCATCCTGCCGAGGGCAGAGACTTTGCTAAGTTCTTTGCTCTGTCCCATGTGCCTAGAGCCGACCTAGCGCGGGACGGCAGGGGCCCCTGAGCCACCAAGAAGCTGCTGATGCTTCTGACCAGCAGATTGTTGAACAAATGATTGCATGTTACCAGGTGTTATGTGCAGTCAACTTGGATTCAACGTCCCCTGTGGGAACTTCTCCGGCAGCCCCATGGGTGAGACGCCGCACCTCCACCACAGGGGGCGGGGGTTCAGTCCCTGCTTGGGGAACTAGGGTCTTGCATGCCACATGCTGTGGCCAAAAAAAAAAGGAAAACAAACAAAAACCCCAATTGCTTTCAGAAATAAGAGCAAAACAGTTCCTGCAAATGAGTCTTCTGCGTGTGTTTGTGCGTGTGTGTGAGAGAGAGAAGAGCTGGACACACACGATCAGCTTCAGCAGTGCTTGGGAGGGACAGCGGGCCCTTCTCTGCGCTCGCCCGGCACCAGACCCTGTCTGTTGCCTGGGTCTTGTCTGTGCCCTTTCTGTGCCCATCCGTTCAGAGAGGCCCTCCAGCTTGCTCCCTGCTGCCTCCTCGATTCTTAGGACCTGGCACGGGGGAGGTGCTCGGGAATTTTCCCCGAGGAGAGTGTGGAGAGGCTGAGTCCCTTTGGCGGGGGGCAGTGAGGGGACAGCCAGAGGCGACTCACCGTTGTCTTGAAACACCCTGACTTTGTCCATCTCAGATTTGGCTACGTGGAGCACCAGCTGGTGCTTGCTGAAAAAGTCCCTGGGGGTCTTGGTGCTCAGGGTCACCAGGGACAGGTCCTCCAGGTCTGGAGAGAGAAGGGCGTGGCTGAGACGTCAGCCCCTGAGACCACCCTCCCCCCAAGACCACCCTTCATCTCTTCACCTGGCTTTATTTTCTTTGTGTTCTTTCCAGTTTTTAAGTGACATTTTTCATTTTAGAATTAAAGCGAATCAGGGTTTGGACATGACCTCTCCCACCAGGATGAGCTTAGGATGTTAGCTTGGCGAGGCAGAAACCACATCTGTCTTGCGTGTTGCTTTGCTCCCAGCTCTGAGAAGTGTCCAGACCAATGCCCATCACGAGGCAAACGCTCACTGATTGTTTGTGGACTGAGTGAGTGGAGAAGCTTCTCCCCGGGGCCCGCGAGGGAGATGAACCGGCCTGAATGGTGGCTGGCAAAGACGTGAGGAGAGCAGAGCCGGACAAGAGTCGCGTGGTTAAGGGCGCTGGAGTGGGCGAGGCGTGAGCCCTGGGTCTGTGGGAGCTTGGGGAGTCGTTTCCTCTCTCCACGCCTCTGCATCCTTGTCAGCACGCGGGGCTAGGCACAGAGCCCACGCGGAAAGCGTGCAGTCACAGGCGCAAAGCCCGAATTATAGCACCTTGCATCCTGGGAGGGTCCATACAGGTACGTGTGTGCCAGGCGCCATGGAGACGCTGCTCCCTGGCATCAGGACATGCCAACTGTCCGCAACTTCAAACTGCATCCAGCTAGGCCATTCTAGCAACTCCCGCAGGAAGGCAGTAGCTGCTGCCCTGGCCAAATGACCTCACTCCCTGGGCGCCCTCCTCCAGTGCACCTGGGTGTGCGTCTCCCATCCTGGCCCCCACTCAGAGGCTTGCCAGCAGGGCTCCTAAACCTGCCCCGGTGCCAGGACGCCCGGGCTCAAATCCTGAGCCACACCCTTCTGGCTGTGTGACCCGGAGCAAATTGCTTAACTTCCTGTACCTCGGTTTTCCCATCTGTAAAGTGGGGATGAGAACCATACATACTTCTGAAGGCTCAATTGAACTAATAGTTCTGGACTGGTTGGAGCAGCGCCCAGTCTGGCTGGGGCTCAGAGCCGCTCTGACCCGAGTTTGGGGCTCTAGTCAGGCTTTTGTCTTAAATTATTTGGGGCCCCAGGCTTGAGCTGAGAGCGGAAGTTTGCATTAGGCAACAGGCTGGGGATGGAAACGGCCCTGGAGGAGGCGCTGGGACGCTCGGCCTTGCTCCCTGCCCCCCCCCTCCGGCTGCGGTGTGACCCTGGGCGGGTCACTTGCCCTCTCAGGACCCTTGTTCACTCCTTCACCTACGTAACCCGTGTGCTAACAAGAGCAAGCTTCCAGTAAGCCTGATTTCTGAGGACTGTCGCCAGGCTCAGGACGAAAGGCTTTACAAAAAGACAAAAACCCTATTTCCGCTAGATCTTGGGGGTCTTTACCGTTGCCGTCAAGCTGCTCATCCTGGTAGTCCACGGCGGAAGAGTCGGGGTTGTCTCTGTCACAGTTCACCAGCAGGATGGCGCCCTGCCCACGGGGGCCCCAGGTCCAGGCCCTCTGTGAACCCAGCAGAGACGGGCACGCTTAGGAGCACGTGTGCCCCTCCCGCTCCTGGGGAAGCCCGCCGCCTTGCCTGGCACCTCGCAGTCTCGAGTGGTTTACACACCTCGCTCCCACATCAGGTAGTGTTCTGGTCCTGAGAGTGGACTTTTGCCTCCCCCCAAAGTCATAAGCAAACTCAGTTCATCCATTTTAAAAACGGAGCCCAAGGGACCTCCCTGGTGGTTCAGTGGCTAAGACTTTGCCTTCCGATGCCGGGGGTGTGGGTTTGATCCCTTGAGGAGGGGCTAAGACCCCACATGCCTCTCGGCCAAAAAGGTCAAAATGTTAAACAGAAGCAATACTGTAACACACTCAATAAAGACTTTAAAAAGGTCCACATAAAAAGAAAATCTTAAAAAATTTTTAAAAAATGAAGTTAGGAGGCCAAGACAGTAAAACTGATTTCAACAGCTTTTAAAAACTGTTGGATTGGCAAACCAAACTGAGCTAAACATTTGTGTCAAGATTCAGATCTAAATAGTTCCTCTTATGAGAGCTGTTAATTAACTCTTTCCTGAAAGTGTGGGCACTATTCTCAGCAGCTGGCTGCTATCTCTGCGAAGATGAAAGCAAATGGAGCGCCCCTCCCATCAAGGATCTAAACAGTGACGCCATCCTCTGTTTGTAGCAGAGCATTCTGCCCCAGGGGATGACTGCAATTTGGGAAAGACAGAAGGGCGAGTTCCCCTCCCAGAGCTGCAGTTCTCCCCTTCGCTGCTGACCGATCCCACAAGGGGACCTTCATTTTTGACAGGTCCCGTCATCCTTAAGTGCACACCAGCGTATGGGCATTGCCCTGATGCTCCAGTGAATAGGTCTCGGCATTTTCACTGCCTGGGGCAGGGAAACTAAGATCTTGCAAGCTGAGCAGCGTGACCAAAAAAAATATAATTGGTTAATTAAAGTCCAGATCAGCATAAAAATGTGCCGGCAGCTTTGGGGCTTCAGGGACACCACGAGGCTTATCCTGAGGTTTCAGGCAACTCATCACCTGTGCACCCCACCACGCTGCGTTTCTGCAGCCTACACTCCCTGCCCCACCCGCCCCCTTCCCTCCGCCACCCACTGCCTCTTTTCTCTGTTATTCCCCCCGTATGAACCCTGCCCACCAGTCGCTAAACTCTAGCGTAGGGCATGCTATGAGGCACGTTGTTGCTGTTCACTCCTTCAGTCGTGTCCGACTCTTCGTGACCCCGTGGACTGCAGCCCGCCAGGCTCCTCTGTCTGTCCGTGGGATTTTCCAGGCAAGAATGCTGGAGTGGGTTGCCGTGCCCTCCTCCAGGGGATCTTCCTGACCCAGGGATTGAACCCCCATCTCTTATGTCTCCCGCATTGGCGGGTGGATTCATTATTACTGGGAAGTCCCACGTGCGGGATCTTAGTTCTCCAGCTGGTGATTGAACCTAGGACCCCTGCAGTGGAAGCGTGGAGTCCTAGCTACTGGGCCATGAGGGAATTCTCCACAGCCTAGATTTTGGGGCCAGGGTCCTGACCTGCCTGCAAATTTTCTCTGCTGTGCATGAACTGGGTGAATCTAGCTTTCGGTTTGTGGGATGACAGGTTCTCTGTATGTACAATCATGAAAATGTAGTTTTGTAGACTCGATGGGGCCTATATAAACCAGAGCAATAATGGTATTGGCGGTTTTAATTTTCTTTTTCTCCCTAAACTTGTGTTTCTTGGCCTATTAACATGGATATATGAAGCGCACTGCTATTCATCCCATCACCACCAGGGGGCGTGTAAGGCGAGCCCAGCAGAGTCAGGACCATTCAGGGCCAGGTTGAGGTCAAGCTGTGCGTACCTGGTCCTTCACGCTGCCCGTGGGCTTCATTTTGCCAGTGCGGCTGATGTCTGCACTCAAGGAGATTTCTGAAATCCCAGAAAATAAGAAGAGAGGGTTGGTGAGGATACCAGACCAAGGGTGGGGCGCTTGGTCTGGCTCCAGATGGACAGTCCTTTCCCCAGGAGGCGTACCTGCACGAAGGATTTTTTGCCTCCCCTTCAGAGGAGACACAGGGTGTAAGACTCCCCATGTCCCCCGAGAAGTCTGGCTGCAATTCAGGCAGAAGAGCAGGGGCTCCTGACCACAGGCCTCCTCCTTGGGTGGGAGGCCATGCCACAACCGGGACGCCAACCAGACCCTGCGTGTCTGCCCCGTGCGCCCCCACCCCAGGGCTTCAGAAAGAGTTCCCAGCCACCCCAGTGGGTGTGTGAGGCAAAGCTCCTGCAAGGACACCTTGCCCCTCACAGAAGCCTCTGGCCCACCTTCAGCACCCGGTGAGCTTGCAGCAGGGGGCTCAGCGGCTGCTTCGGTCCCACCTGACTTTCTGATCTGTGTGCCGTGGGACAAATCACAGCCTCAGACATACCTGCTCTGTCCACACGGCACGGGTGAGAAAGCATATGCCTTCCCCTCACCAGAACACTCGGCAACGTGACCATTCCAGTGATAACTGTGCGGTGACCTTATGAGGTCACAGAATGAGATTGGCCTGGATGACCTTGTAAACACACACACGGCCGTGAGTCAATGTTGGGCCAGAGTGCACAGCACTCGCTGGCCAGAACGTCCTGGCTCCCTGGCTAACCAGCTGTGTGGTCTTGGGCAAGTCTCTTTACCTCTTGTACCTCAGTTTCCTCACCTGTAAAATGGGATGATAGTGGCAATTTCACTGGACTGTTGTAAGGCTTAAATGTGAAGTCTTGGCACTCTGTCCAGCATAGAGTAAGTGCTAAATAATAATAATAAAATTATTAAAATGTGTTTTAGTGAAATAATGAATGGAATTTATTTATATTCATATTTATTAATGAAATAAATAATGACATTTACTATGAAATAAATGAGTGAAACCTTCATATGCTGTTCATATACTTAATGTACATTTAAATAATGCTGGTATTATGATATTATTGTCCAATATGAAGGCATGTTCAAACATACTTTATTTGAAGAAGAATACTAAATAAATCTGAGTACAGATCACTGGCATGGCAAAAATGGTGAAGGTGGGATGTAAATCATTTGGGGGATACTGGTCTATGTTATTGTATAAGACAGTATCATCTATTTTTCTCATAAATATTTGAGGTTTCAAAAAGGTATAGAGACTCATATGTCAAAAATCCACATGCCACTTCCTAAGCTGGGAAATAACACACTGAGAGGTGATTGAACCTCCCTGCAAACGCCCTGCCTCCAGCTGTGTTTGTGGCTCACTGCCTGGGGAAGGAATGTTTACGAGCGACCAGATGTGTGGCTGTCTAGAAATGTTTCTTTTCTCCGCTTGGTCTCGAGTAAGCGTCGGGGTGTAGTCTCTCCTGTGCGGGGTGTGTGGAGGGGAGGGCGCTGAGCTCCGAGCTGCTGGGCATCACTTACCGACCCCAGTGACGTAGAGCAGGGCTTCAACCGGGGTGGGCGCGGGTCCATGGTACGAAATCTGAACCTGCGGAACAGGAGTGAACCCGAATGACGTCCTTAGTCACTCAACAGACACCAAATGGCCTGCTACGCGCCGGCTCGGAGCGGGGTGCCGAGGAGATGAGGAAGGGGCTCCTAGCCTATTGGGAACGCCCCGGCGCATGGCGCTGGAGGGGCAGCAACACCCCCAAGTGACTGTGATGCGTAGAAGGGGGTCCTTCGGGAGCCGGGGCCCGGGGCTTGGTCTGCCTGCCTGGTGTCAGGGAGGCACCCTTCGAGGGGGTCCAGCAGGGACCGCAGGAGTCCAGCGGTTGGGGGTGTGATGGGAGAGGCGTGAGAGGGAGGCTGGGGAGACAGCCGCGGGGAACGCTGGCCAGCAGGGGCAGGGAGGAGGCCTGAGGAAGCAGACTGGGAAAGGCTGGGCCCCAGCCTCCAGGGACCGGGGAGCAGGGGCTTTGAGCAGGGCTGGCCTCTTCAGGGCAGATGCCATTGAGATCGAGAAACACCAGCCCCCGTCTCCCAAGGCTCCAAGTCCAGGGAGAACCCGGATGGGCCCCGTCTGGCCGAGCATCAGGAACCATGCTCCCAAGCAAGAGGGTGGAGGGGAGTTCCCCAGAGCAAAATCCAAGAGCTGCCCCTAGAGGAAGCAGAGCTCCCGGGGGCCACACTGAGGCGTCTGGACCTGCCCTGTAGATGGCGGGCACCCAGAGAAACGTCGCAGCTGCCGTCACCTTGCGTCTAAACCGTCCACCTCCTGACCGGTCGCCCTGCCTAGATCTAATCGACTCACTCACTGCAGCCAGTGGGTCTTACCAATGTACGTTTACGGTCTTGCTGCTCCTGCATGAAAGGTTCCCGTTGGCTTCCTGTTTCCCCAAGAGAAAGAGGTCCCGGATGCCAACCCTCTCACACTGGCTCCCTCTCTCCCCGCTCTTTCCTCTCCATACAAGCCTTTTCAGCTTCCCCGACACGCATCTCACCCTCTCTCATCCACAGTGCGCTCCGAGGCCACATCCTCTATGTTGAGCTCTAGCTCCCCTTTACCCCTCTTAAATAGGTCATTCACAGCACCCTTCAGCTTGCCGCTTCTTCCAGGAAGCGTCCCCTGATTACTCACTCGCTGAGCAGCTTTGATGCCCAAGGTCTGTGTTCCTACAACAAGAAACAACTTTCTGCCCCCGGGGAGAGACCGTTTGACCTCCCCTGCTGGGAACAAGTGGTTATTGGCCCAGATCTCTGTGTGAGAACCTCCGGAGGGCCCTGATTATCCATCTATAGTCAATGTGAGTACAGCGGGTTAAACGGTGATTCCCCAAAAGACATGTCCACGTCCTATCCCTGGATCCTGTGAATGTGACCCCCATGTGGGGGGAAAAAAAAAGATGTTTGCGGATGTAATTAAGGACCTTGAGATCATCCTGTGTCATCCAGACAGGCCTTGAGTCCAGTGACAAGCGTCCTGCCAAGGAGGCAGAGAGGGACTGAGAAGGAGGGGCGCCCCGGGGGCAGAGACTGGAGCCACGTGGCCGTCAGTCCCGGGAAGACGGACTGCTGCTGGCTGCGGGAAGAGGCAAAGAACTGACTCCAAAGAACACGGTCCTGCTGACACCTTGATTTCAGACTTCTGTCCTCCAGAAACGTGAGAGAACAGGTTTCTGTTGCTTTAAAACCGTGGCCCTGTGTTACAGCAAGCAGCCTAAGAAGCTAAGTGCAAGGCCAGGGCCAGTTTCCCGGGGCTGCCGGACCGTGCGCCTCCCAGCGGACGCCCCGTTCCTAGCCGTTCGTATTGTCCGACGCTCTCGCCCATGGGCTGTGAGCACCATAGAGGCTGCGGTCTCACCTTCTTGCTCGTTAAAATCTTCAGGGTCTGACAGTGCCCGGCACAGAGAAGGCGATTATTAAACATTTGCTGGATGAATAAGTTTAATCAAAACCCTGACCTCCGTGAGCCCCCGACATCTCGATGTGAGGATGCTACGGGGGGAACAAGCTATCATGAGTTCTGTTGGAGACAAGCAGGCTCTGAGAGTGGGGAGACCACGGGTCGATGCTGGACAGGCCGACCTGTTAGGACCTGCTGACCCTGGACGGGCTGAGGGGTGGGCCTGTCGGGACCTGCTGGCCGCCCTGCCTCCCGGCCCCGCGCTGCCCTCACCTGCTGGTCCCCTGTGCTCTCGCTGGCCGCACTCAGCTTCAGGCTCACGTCCAGGCCGGGCTCCAGGGGCCACTGGGACAAGCCTGTGGGACTCTTCTTGGATGGAGGCCTGTGGGCGACCTTCACGACCACTCCTGGGGAGGCGGTGATGCTGAAGGATGTGGAGCCCTTGGGGGCAGAGCTGTGGAGGAGACAGACGGGCAGGACAGACGGAGGCGGTGAGGCGGAGCCCAGCCTACTGCGGCCGGCCCCAGGGCTCCTCCCTTGCCGCCAGTGCAGACACCACAAGGCAGGCAGACTGACTGACCGGTGGTAATAAGGAGGTTTTCAGGAGGCAGCGGGCTTCCCCGGGGGCGCAGTGGTAAAGAACCTGCCTGCCAACGCTGAGACATAAGCGACGCGAGGTCGGTCCCTAGGTCGGGAAGATGCCCTGGAGGAGGGCGTGGCAACCCCCTCCAGTGTTCCTGCCTGGAGAATCCCAGGGACAGAGGGGCCTGGCGGGCCACAGTCCACGGGGCCACAGAGAGTCGGACACGGCTGAGCGACTTAGCACGCACGCACGCCTGCAGGAGACAGTGAGGAGCAGAAAGGAAACCCCTGACCCGGAGGACTGATTCTTGAACTGGGAAGCGGCACACCAAGGCACACGCACGGGTGTGTGCGGAGAGTGAGGCGCACACCCCGAGGTCTGCACACAGACGTGCACACGTGGGGCTGTGCACACGTGAAGCATCACACGAGCTTCTGCTTCTGGAGTCGTGGCAGGCCATGCTCTAGAAAGCAGCTGGCTCGTGGCTAGAGCACAGTCTCGTTTAAACACTTATTCAGCCTCTTTATGTGGCTGCTTTGGGGCTAGTTGTGGCCCTCGGCTCAGGAGGCTCAGCGTATGGGACTTTAGTTCCCAGACCAGGGATCGAACTTGCGTCCCCTGCATTGCAAGGTGGGTTCTCAACCACTGGACCACCAGGGAAGTTCTTGGAATGTACTCTTCGATGCATTGCTGAGATACGGAGAGTGACAGGAGTTCTCAGTGGTTCCCCTCTGTATGTGCATAGACACACTTGTGTACGCCCGCAGACGGACGCACACCTCACCGCACTTGAGAAAACCAAAGACAAACAGATCTTACAGGTTTCCGGAAAGAAGAAAAGTCTGGTCGCCCATTAAGGAATAATCAGTTCAGTTCAGTCGCTCCGTCCTGTCCGACTCTTTGCGACCCCATGAATCGCAGCATGCCAGGCCTCCCTGTCCATCACCATCTTCACTCAGACTTGCGTCCATCAAGTCAGTGATGCCACCCAGCCATCTCATCCTGGGTTGTCCCCTTCTCCTCCTGCCCCCAATCCCTCCCAGCATCAGGGTCTTTTCCAATGAGTCAACTCTTCGCATGAGGTGGCCAAAGTACTGGAGTTTCAGCCTTAGCATCAGTCCTTCCAATGAACACTCAGGACTGGTCTCCTTTAGAATGGACTGGTTGGATCTCCTTGCAGTCCAAGGGACACTCAAGAGTCTTCTCCAACACCACAGTTCTAAAGCATCAATTCTTCAGCACTCAGCCTTCTTCACAGTCCACCTCTCACATCCATACATGACCACTGGAAAACCCATAGCCTTGACTAGACGGACCTTAGTCGGCAAAGTAATGTCTCTGCTTTTGAATATGCTGTCTAGGTTGCTCATAACTTTTCTTCCAAGGAGTAAGCCTCTTTTAATTTCATGGCTGCAATCACCATCTGCAGTGATTTTGGAGCCCAAGAAAATAAAGTCTGACACTGTTTCCACTGTTTCCCAATCTATTTCCCATGGAATGATGGGACCAGATGCCATGATCTTAATTTTCTGAATGTTGAGCTTTAAGCCAACTTTTTCACTCTCCTCTTTCACTTTCATCAAGAGGCTTTTTAGCTCCTCTTCACTTTCTGCCATAAGGGTGGTGTCATCTGCATATCTGAGGTTATTGATATTTCTCCTGGCAATCTTGATTCCAGCTTGTGTTTCTTCCAGCCCAGCATTTCTCATGATGTACTCTGCATAAAAGTTAAATTAGCAGGGTGACAATATACAGCCTTGATGTACACCATTTCCTATTTGGAACCAATCTGTTGTTCCATGTCCAGTTCTAACTGTTGCTTCCTGACCTGCATACAGATTTCTCAAGAGCCAGGTTAGGTGGTCTGGTATTCCCATCTCTTTCAGAATTTTCCACAGTTTATTGTGATCCACACAGTCAAAGGCTTTGGTATAGTCAACAAAGCAGAAATAGATGTTTTTTCTGGAACTCTCTTGCTTTTTCCATGATCCAGTGGATGTTGGCAATTTGATCTCTGGTTCCTCTGCCTTTTCTAAAACCAGCTTGAACATCAGGAATTTCACGGTTCAGGTGTTGCTGAAGCCGGGCTTGGAGAATTTTGAGCATTACTTTGCTAGCATGTGAGATGAGTGCAATTGTGCGGTAGTTTGAGCATTCTTTGGCATTGCCTTTCTTTGGGATTGGAATGAAAACTGACCTTTTCCAGTCCTGTGGCCACTGCTGAGTTTTCCAACTTTGCTGGCATATTGAGTGCAGCACTTTGACAGCATCATCTTTCAGGATTTGAAACAGCTCAACTGGAATTCCATCACCTCCACTAGCTTTGTTCGTAGTGATGTTTTCTAAGGCCCACTTGACTTCACATTCCAGGATGTCTGGCTCTAGGTGAGTGATCACACCATTGTGATTATCCGGGTCATGAAGATCCTTTTGTACAGTTCTTCTGTGTATTCTTACCATCTCTTCTTAATATCTTCTGTTTCTGTTAGGTCCATACCATTTCTGTCCTTTGTCGAGCCCATCTTTGCATGAAATGTTCCCTTGGTATCTCTAATTTTCTTGAAGAGATCTCTAGTCTTTCCCATTCTGTTGTTTTCCTCTATTTCTTTGCACTGATCACTGAGGAAGGCTTTCTTAGCTCTTTTTGCTATTCTCTGGAACTCTGCATTCAGATGCTTATATCTTTCCTTTTCTTCTTTGCTTTTCACTTCTCTTCTTTTCACAGCTATTTGTAAGGCCTCCCCAGACAGCCATTTTGCTTTTTTGCATTTCTTTTCCATGGGGATGGTCTTGATCCTTGTCTCCTGTACAATGTCACGAACCTCATTCCATAGTTCATCAGGCACTCTATCTATCAGATCTAGGCCCTTAAATCTATTTCTCACTTCTACTGTATAATCATAAGGGATTTGATTTAGGTCATACCTGAATGGTCTAGCGGTTTTCCCTGTTTTCTTCAATTTCAGTCTAAATTTGGTAATAGGGAGGTGATGATCTGAGCCACAGTCAGCTCCTGGTCTTATTTTTGCTGACTGTATAGAGCTTCTCCATCTTTGGCTGCATAGAATATAATCAGTCTGATTTCGGTGTTGACCATCTGGTGATGTCCATGTGTAGAGTCTTCTCTTGTGTTGTTGGAAGAGGGTGTTTGGTATGACCAGTGCATTTTCTTGGCAAAATTCTATTAGTCTTTGCCCTGCTTCATAATTAGATTGAAAGTAGACTTCTCAACAACAGTAATGAAATCCAGAAGACAGTTAAATAACATCTTCAAAGTATCTTGAAAAAATAACCGTTAACTTTTATTTGTGTACGTAAAGTTATATTTTAATAAAAACATTTTCAGATGAAGAAGAACTGGCATTTTAATTTGAAACCAATGCATTTTCACCAAAGCAACTCCTAAAGATACACTTTAAGAAGTTTGCCTTAAGAAGAAGATATCCAATGTCAGAAGCATCTGGATGTAAGGAAGAATGGTGAGCAGATAAAACGGTAAATACTTTGGTTAATCCGAAGAGTCTTGTCTGTGTTTTAAAAGTTTATAAAAATATCAAAATTGCGACATTAAGAAAAAAAAGGCAGAATGTAAATTGGGAGGGGTAATGACAGTTAAAATGTTCCCAGGCGCTTGATTGAAGAGAGGATTAAGGTAGTGTTCAATCCCTGGTGGCTCAGATGGTAAAGACTCTGCTTGCAAAGTGGGAGACCCAGGTGTCATCCCAGAGTTGGGAAGATCTCCTGGAGGAGGGCATGGCAACCCACTCCAGTACTCTTGCCTGGAGAACCCCGTGGACAGAGGAGCCTGGTGGGGTACAGGCCACAGGGCGGCCAAGGGTCGGACACGACTGAGCAACTTTTACTTTCAACATTTTATTATTAAAATGTAAAGGTATTCACCAGAAGAATAGAAATAAAGTCCATAAATTTCCATACATGGAGAAAATGCAACAATTTTTTAAGAGAACAGGAAAATTTCCTTCAAAAAGGCAAGTACAGAGAGAAATGGACAACGGAAAGGTAACTGGTAAAAACAAGCTTCCTCTTCTGTGAAATGGGGACAGCGCTGCCTTCCTCACGGGGGCTGGCTGAGCTGTGTGTGCCAAGCGTGACGTGAGTGTCACCGTGACCGTGTGAGCCGGCGGGGCTGGAACCCTGGGCTCGATGGACAGACTGCCCTGGCGCAGGGTGGCCCGGATAACGGTGGGCCTCCTCCCCCCTCAGTCCTCACCCTCTCGGCCTCCTGCCAGCCTCCGTGTCCCCAGGAGGCCCCAGACACTTCCTGCGGTTTGCTGCCCCGCTTCAGGAGGCAAGCGACCCTCAAGGAAGTGTGCCAAGCTGTCCTCTGGGCGCTCTTCCAGAAGCACAGCTGCTCACCTGTGGCGGCGGAAGCTGGAGGCTGGCGCTGTGCCCACCACGAGCAGCTTAGACCTCCCTGTTTAGCTAGAGCCTAGCACGGGGCTTGGCTGCAACAGGGGTTCAGTTAGCATTTGTCGAAGGAATGAATGGACAGAAGAACCGCCACCGGGGCAGGCCCAGCACTGTGGTAAGTGCACAACAGGCATTCTCGAGGTTTCCACACTTCATCCCCGCAAGCACCCTACAAAGCGGGTATGATCCCCATTGCACAGATGAAGAAACTGAGGCTCAGCTGCCCAGGGCATCTCAGCTAACCAATAGCAGGGCCAGGCCTCCGCCTCCGCCGCTCCATGCCAGAACCTGTCTCATCACGCCCGCGCTATTGCACACCCACGGAGGGAGGCTTGGCTGAGCAGCGCAGGGCAGCCCAGCGCAAGGGGAGGTGGGCCGGGGCTGTGAGATCCGGAGGCCAGACTCGTTCCCAGGATCCACGCACTGTGCGACCTTGGGCGAGTCACAGGACCTCTCTGCGCTTCACGGCCTCAAGCGTGAGAGGATGTGGTCCTGCTTGCCCTACCAGGTTTCCTGTGCGGTGAGGCCCTGGGGAAGCCCCTCTCGTCTGTGGCGATGAGCCGCTGCCTTGAGTCCAGGGGAGTCCTGGGGCCACTTGGATCTCGGCCCTCCGGCTTCTCCCCGGCAGTGGCCGCCGCTTGAGCCAAACCCCTCGTGGGGCAGCAGAAGGCGTTCACCCACAGCCCCAGAGCTGCCCGTGGCCCCAGAACGTCCCCTGCTCACCTGTAGACATCCAGCTGCGTCTCGGTGCCCAGCACACACACGGCCTGGGTGGGCTGCCCCGGGGCCACGTGGACCACCGTGCCCCAGGCCATCGCTGGCCTGTGCGTCCCTGCGGCTGCAGGAGGCCCCGGGGCTGCTGCTTTTATCTGCCCAGCGCCCAGCGGAGGCCGTGAGTCAGCGCCTGCGGTTTGTGGCTCAGCCCTTCCTCCTCCGGGGCTGGCGGTGTCTCCCCGGCCCCTCCTCTGTCCTGGAGCTACCCCCAGGCCGGGGACCCAGTTTGGCGCTGATGCCAGGACTGGTGGCAGGCTGGTTCGGTCAGCGTCCTGGCAAGAGCTGAGGGTTTCGGAAGCCTGTGAGCGGGGCTGCGGGTCTGAGGTCTCATGCCCCCTGGGTCTCCATCCCCTCCTGGAGCCACGGACACCTGGGTCCATCCAGACAGGGTATCAGAGAGGAGAAGGCGAGGCTGAGGCCACAGGCCGGGCGACACCTTCAAAGAGGAGCCAGGGAAGACAACAGCGTGTATGAACGCACGTGTACGGAATCTGGGAAAATGGGACTGAGGAGCCTGTTTGCAGGGCGGGAATAGAGCCGTGGACCTGGAGGACCGACATGTGGACACAGCGGAGGAAGGGGCGTGGGGGCGAGCTGAGAGAGTAAGACTGACGTACACGCGGCCGTGTGTGGAGCGGACGGCGAGTGGGAGCCGCTGCACCCCGCAGGGGGCTCGGCTCGGCGCTCTGCGAGGGCCTGGGTGTGGGGCCAGGGGCGAGCACGAAGAGGCTCGGGGGTGGGGGGCAAGCAGGAGGAGGCTCCAGAGGGAGGGGGGTGTGTGGCCGATGCTCTTCGCTGTACCACAGCCACTAACACAACTTTGTAAAGCCATCATACTCTGATTAAAAATACACAACAGAATAAAAGGGACTAAACAAGAAAAGCCTGACCAGGTTTGGGACAAGTCACCCCAGGCTGGGCCACCCCTGCGACGGCTGTCTCCTGGGGTTTCTCCTGGGTGTGCGGGGCTTCTTTCTCTGGCCTTCGCGTGGAAAACTCCCTAAGGCGAGCTTGTGAGGTGGGTTCTGCTGTGATTCCCTCATTTCACCCTCACAGAGGCTCTCTGGGGTCAGCGCCATTATCATCCCCATTTTCCAGAGGAAGAAACCGAGTCACGGACAGATTTCACGGCTAGAAAGCGGCAGAGCCAGGGTGTGAGCCAAAGGCACCCTGCCCTGGGCCAACATTTGCCGCCTGCCCGTCCAGGTGAGGGGTGGCGGGACGGGCCCCAGAGCCAACACCCAGAGGAGGCCTGCTCGGGGATCTGGAGCAGCAGAGCCTCTACTGGAGCCTATGAGTCTGCAGTGGCGTCTGGGCCCTGCTGAGCCGCGAGGTGAGCCGGTTATGCAGATACGCGCCGCCAGTCCTCTTCGGACGGTCGTTACAGAGTGCTAAGTCGAGCTCCCTGTACACACAGTGGGTTCTGCTACATGCGGGTCCTCATTATTAATAGTCCCCTGGTTCACACCCGGTCATACGTATGCGCCAAGCCCAGTCTCCCAGTCCAGTCTTCCCTCCGTCCTCCCTCGGTAACCATGTTTGTTTCCTACATCCGTGACCCCATCTCTGTCTTGGAAGAACATTCGTTTGTACCATTTTTTAAGATTCTGCATATAAGTGATACCATATATTTGTCTTTCTCTGTCTGACTTTGCTCATAATGACAATCTCTAGGTCAACCCATGTCACTGCAAATGGCATTATTTCATCCTTTGTTACGGCTGAGTAATATTCCGTTGTGTATACATACATATATGTATATACACCATATCCTCTTTACTGCTCTCTCCGCGGCCATTTCTCTTGCTTCCGCGTCCTTGCTATTGTAAATACTGCTGCAACAATCGTTAGGGTACACATATCTTTTCAAATTGTGGTTTTCTGGCAGCTCTATTTTCAGTTTTATTTTAAGGAACCTCCACAATATTCTCCATAGTGGCTGAACCAATTTGTATTCCCATCAACAGTGTAGGAGACTTTCCTTTGCTCCACACCCTCTCCAGCATTTATTGTTTGTAGACTTCTTGATTATAACCATTGCGACTGGTATGAGGGGATACTTCACTAGAGTTTTGATTTGCATTTCTCTAAGAATGAGCGCTGCTGAACATCTTTTCACGTGCCTTTTGACCATCTGTATATCTTTGGAGAAATGTCTATTTAACATATATGGAAGCTTTTTTATTTATTTTCTCTGGCTTTGAAGCAAAGCATTTGCTTCATTAATTAAGAGCAGGACTGTGGGATTAGTCAGGCCTGAGTTCCAAGCCTGCTTCCTGCCAACGGCCCCATGAGGCAGGTCCTATTGTGATGCCCCCGTTATAGATGGGACCATCAGGGCTTTAACACGTGAACTGGGGCTCAATCAGTTCAGTTCAGTTGCTGAGTTGCTCACCCCATGGACAGCAGCACGCCAGGCCTCCCTGTCCATCACCAACTTCTGGAGCTTGCTCAAACTCATGTCCATCGAGTCGGTGATGCCATCCAACCATCTCATCCTCTGTCGTCCCCTTCTCCTCCTGCCTTCAATCTTTCCCAGCATCAGGGTCTTTTCTAGTGAGTCAATTCTTCACATTAGGTGGACAAAGTATTAGAGTCTCAGCTTCAGCATTAGTCCTTCCAGTGAATATTCAGGACTGATTCTTTTAGGATTGACTGGTTTGATCTCCTTGCAGTCCAAGGGGCTCTCAAGAGTCTTCTCCAACACCACAGTTCAAAAGCATCAATTCTTCAGTGCTCAGCTTTCTTTATAGTCCAACTCTCACATCTATACATGACTACTGGAAAAACCATAGCTTTGACTAGATGGACCTTTGTTGGCAAAGTAATGTCTCTGGTTTTTAATATGCTGTCTAGGTTGGTCATAGCTTTTCTTCCAAGGAGCAAGTGTCTTTTAATTTCATGGCTACAGTCACCATCTGCAGTGATTTTGGAGCCCGAGAGAATAAAGTCTCACTATTTCCATGTTTCCCCACCTATTTGCCATGAAGTGATAGGACCGGATGCCATGATCTTAGTTTTTTGAATGTTGAGTTTTAAGTCAGCTTTTTCACTCTCCTCTTTCACTTTCATCAACAGGCTTTTTAGCTCCTCTTCACTTTCTGCCATAAGGGTGGTGTCATCTGCATATCTGAGGTTATTGATATTTCTCCTGGCAATCTTTATTTCAGCTTGTGTTTCTTCCAGTCCAGCGTTTCTCATGATGTACTCTGCATAGAAGTTAAATAAGCAGAGTGACAATATACAGCCTTGACGTACTCCTTTCCCAATTTGGAACCAGTCTGTTGCTCCATGTCCAGTTCTAACTGTTGCTTCCTGACCTGCATACAGATTTCTCAAGAGCCAGGTCAGGTGGTCTGGTATTCCCATCTCTTTCAGAATTTTCCGCAGCCTGTTGTGATCCACGGTCAAAGGCTTTGGCGTAGTCAATAAAGCAGAAGTAGATGTTTTTTCTAGAACTCTTTTGCTTTTCCCATGATCCAGTGGATGTTGGCAATTTGATCTCTGGTTCCTCTGCCTTTTCTAAAACCAGCTTGAACATCTGCAAATTCACAGTTCAGGTATTGCTGAAGCCTGGCTTGGAGAATTTTGAGCATTACTTTACTAGCGTGTGAGATGAGTGCAACTGTGCGGTAGTTTGAGCATTCTTTGGCATTGCCTTTCTTTGGGATTGGAATGAAAACTGACCTTTTCCAGTCCTGTGGCCACTGCTGAGTTTTCCAAATTTGCTGTCATATTGAATGCGGCACTTTCACAGCATCATCTTCCAGGATTTGAAAGAGCTCCACTGGAACTCCGTCACCTCCACTAGCTTGCTCTTGGGTAGAGTGTTCTGTGGACGCCAGTTCAGTTCTGTTGTGGAGTTCCTCGTCCTCCTGAATTTCTTTTCGTCTAGTTGTTCTGTCAAGCGTGGAGAGAGGAGTGTTGAAGTCTCCGGTTATTGCTGTGAATTTGTCTATCTTTCCCTTCTGTTCTATCAGCTCTCCACACCTCTTGCAGTGCTTGTTTGGAGCATACACATGTAGGCTCACTGTTTTCTGGTGGACTGACTCTTTTGCGTCCCTCTCTGCTCCTTGTAAGCTTTCTGCTCTTGAGTCTGCTTGGTGCAGCCGTGCTCAGTCGCTTAGTCGTGTCTAACTCTTTGCGACCCATGGGCTGCATCCCGCCAGGCTCCTTTGTCCACAGGATTTTAGAGGCAAGAATACTGGAGTGGATTGCCATTTCCTTCTCCAGGAGACCTTCCCAACCCAGAGACTGAACCCAAGTCTCCTTCATTGGACAGACAGATTCTTCTCCACTGACCCACCGGGGAAGCCCCAAGTCTACATCATCTGATATTCGTAAAGCTGTTTCCGGCTTTCTTTTGGTTAGGATTTGCATGGTAATCTTCTCCATTCTTTTGTTTTTCAGCCTACTTATTTTATATGTTTGAAGTAAGTTTCTTGTAGACAGTATATGGTTTTAAAGTTTATTCTCCTAATCTCTTTTAATTGGCACCTTTAGAACATTAATATTTAATGTTATTATTGACATATCAGGGCTGAAATTTGTCATTTTATTATTTATTTGCTTCTGTTTTGTCTTCCCTGCCTTCATGAAGGTTACTTCAACATTTTTGAGGATTTCATTATTTTGATTTATCTATGGCACTTCTGAGTTCATCTCTTGTCATAGGAGATGATGGTGGGGATTCTGGTCTCAGCCGATGCCATCCTGGTCGGGAGACACAAACGTGCCTTGTTATCACTCTCCACCCCCGGCCCTGAGTGTGAGCAGATGGTCACTACAGTCCTGCCTCCTCCACTGGCCTCCTGTAAAATAAAGCAGTTTTATTATCTCAAGAAAATAGCAACTAGATGTGTTTTGGGGGCAGGAACCCGAAACATAAAGTGATTCTCCCCTGGCCATAGAGGAACCGCTGAGCCTGTGGTTTTTAGTTACTATGACAACAGAGAACTCCAAATCCATGTCATTTGGAGGGGTTAACGATTTACCTGAATTCAAGCTACACCTTCAAGGCAATTCTTTCATTTGCTTTGAGTCTGGAATCCTCTGCAGGACTGAAGCTAACTTTTTTCAACTAATTGCTTTGCTGCCTGGCTGAATTCCAAATGCTGTCTATCTCTTCCTGGTTTTCAGCTATTTACATTTCATACAGTTGGGTCGTGCAGACCTCTGGCGTTTGTCTGGACTGCCAGGGACCTGAACAGGGGTGTGGACCCAGGCAGGCTCAGCGCCCAAGCTGTCTTCCCTCCACCACTGCCTGCACTGGATGGTGGAGAGTAAGGGCTCAGATCCACTTCCCTCTGGGGAGGAGGCTTCCCCGCTTTGGCAGGGATTCATTCAAAGGGCCAGTTCTTTTCATCTTTGGGGAAAGCAACCAGCTCATTATTTGAGAGTTTAAAGTAGGCATTTCCTCCCACCCCCGTGGTTGAGGTTCTGTCTGTAGCTGCTGGAGGAAACTCGGAATGCCTCCAGGTTGGAGCTTTGTATCCTGCGGATGGATACTCCCCAGAGAAAACTTCATATTTCACATGGTAGGGTTACTGAATTCCACAGTCTCCTTTTAAAAACACTTACGGGACATCAGGACATCTCCCCCTTCTTACTACAAGTGGCTGATAATAACGAGTCCGTGGGGGAAAGGCTAGTTGGAGGAAACACAGATAAAAATACTCCCTGAGTCCATCAGTCACCTTTGCCGTTCCGTCGCTGTTGTGCCCAACTCTTTGCAGCCCCATTTCTGGCATATGATTTTATTTCCTTCTATGTTTTATACACAGAATTTTAAATTTCATATCTTATGGATTCTTTTCCGTTCTTATACAATTTTTTTTAGATGTCCAGTCCTTATCCCAAAGGTGATATTATTTTTTTAAGTAGAAAGAGAAATTCCCCCTCTTTCATGCCTCCTTGTTCCACTCTCCACTGGTAACCTCTGTTATCAGTTAGGCGTGGATTCTTCTAGAGCAGTATAAATGGTTGGATTAAGGCCAAAACTACTGTTGCACAGCTTTTTTCACTTTACAGGACACCGACAACTTTCTATCTTGTACATTTAAATCTGTTTTTTCTCTCTTTTTACGTACATTTAAAATTTTAAAAATGTGTTCAAAGTAAGTCATGCCCAATTAAAACCATTTCCATAGGTAATGATTACTACAACCACCCCGACTAATCCATTTAGTCGTTTCACAGGTCACTTCCTTTTGTAGCCAGAGTTTTTTCACTTAACGCAAAGCTATTCATCCTGATGTTGTAAAGACCTTGCAGTTTCCATGTGGTGGTGGCTTCATATAACCCATCAAACGAAAGGACCGCAGTTTTCCTGCCCATTCCCAAATGCCTTTACATTCTGAGCAAGCATGATTCTCATTTTTTGCTATTACGAAATAAAAAAAATAGACATTTATCTCTGAATAGGATCGTACCTTGTTTTTTGTGGGAAGATAGCACTCCTACTATTTAAAACTGTTTTCCGAAGGGTGATATGAAACCACGCCTCTGTAAGCAGCTCGCTTAAAAGCTCGCTTCTTCCCGGCCTTCCCAGCCACGTGCGCTTTGTTTCCGCTTCTGCCCTCTTGACGGCTGCGTCTCGTGTCTAGCCCCTAGTGAGGCTGAGAAATGCTCCAGAGCTTGCCGCCTGGCTTGCCTGCCACTCACGCTCTGGTTTTAGAGCACTTTTGATCAGGCGGGAGCTTAGGGAGCGAAAGGGCCAGAGCCAGGAGCCGGGCCCTGTGGGCAAGCTGTCGCCTCCCGAATCCAGAGCTTCGCTCTTTCTGGGTAGACCGTGATTGTCTTTCTGCGGCAGCTTGACCGTTGAAACTGGAGCTGCGTTAAAATAGCACTGCCGTGCGAGCTTGAACCTAGAGCCGGTTTAGAATAACACCGACGCCTCACGTTCCTCTCAGCCAGGCTTGTGGGGCCAGCTTGCCTGGGATTTGTTTGTTCAGTGGTTTGGCTCCCGGCCGGAAAGCCGGCAGGCGGGGCACGGTCGTGGGGGTCTGGGCGCAGCCTGCCTGCCTGGGGACTGGCTTCTCCCGCGCTCCCTCCTGGTTGCTCCAGACCTCGCTGTGCGGCCTGCTCACCAGGGAGGGCTGCCGCCCAAGGCCTCTGCGAGTTCGCATGAGCCGACCTCTGGGTCCTGTGACGTCCCAGGCTCAGAAGCCTTCAAGGGGGAGGATGGGCCCCGGCTGCCGCTTGTGTTTGCACCTGGGGCTCTTGTCCCGTCTCTCACCGAGCGGGGCCTCCGGTGGCTGCTTCATGCTCCCTGAGCACGCCTCTTTCACTCAGCCATCAGACGTTTGCTGTGTGCCAGGACCTCTTCCCTTGTTGAAGAGGGAAGCCTTCGATTTTCCTGGGATGTCCTGCTCTCACCTGTGATATCCCAACAATGTTTTCTTGACTGCCTTTGTGCAGAGAGTTTTCCAGTACTGTGCGCCCAGCTAACAGCGTTCACTAGCGAGTCCTGGGCCCCGGGCGGGCTCCAGGTGAACCCTTGGCACACACCACCTCAAGTGACCCTCATGTCAACCCCAGGAGGAAGGGGTGGCCACCCTCGTTCTGTAGGCAAATAAACTGAGGCTCAACGAGGTGAAAGGGCTCAAACAAGATCATATGCTGGTGGTAACGGAAATCAGGATCGGAACCCATATCGAGCTGATGGCAAAGCCTTCACCACAAGGCTCTACTGGCCAACTAGGAGGGAAAATGAAAGACGCCAGGCCCGCGGGTCTACTGACTGAGATTCATTCAGAGACATCAGCTGAGCGCACTTCTGCTCCTGGTATTGTGCCGGGTATTAGGGACACAGGGACCAAAGGGTTCTTGCCTTCAAGGAGCAGCAAACAGAAGTCACAGACACAGAACCAACAGGAGACCCCTCTCTCTCAGAATATGTGTATACGGCTCCCCAGCGGCTCAGCGGCCAAGAACCCGCCTGTGATGCAGGAGACGGGGGTTTGAACCCTGGGTGGGGAAGATCCCCTGGAGGAAGGCATGGAAACCCACTCCAGTACTCTTGCCTTGAGAATCCCCTGACAGAGGAGCCTGGTGGGCTACAGTCCATGGGGTCTCAGAGAGTCAGACCCGACTGAAGCTCCCAAGCAGGCATATACACACTGGGTGCACAGAGGAGGAATTTCAAGGAGTCAGCTCACATGACTGGAAGCTAGTGAGTCCCGAATCTGCAGGGTAAGCAGGAAAGAGCCCCAAGGAAGAGCAGATGTCGTGGCTTGGATTTGAAGGCAGTCCACTAGGAGAATTCCCTCTTCATTGGAGGATGTTAGCCTCTAGTCTGTTAAGGAGAGAAGGAAATGGCAAGAACCCACTCCCGTATTCTTGCCTGGAGAATCCCATGGACAGAGGAGTCTGGCGGGCTGCCGTCCATAGGGTCGTACAAGAGTTGGGCGTGACTGAAGCGACTCAGTGGCAGCGGCAGCAGCAGTCTGTTGAGGCCTCAGCCGATCGGGTGAGGCCCACCCACACTACAGAGGCTGGTGTGCAATGTTAATCTCAGCTAAAGACACCTGCGCAGCGACATCCGGGCTGATGCGTGACCAGACGTCTGGGTGCCGTGGCTTAGCTAAGTTGACACACAAAATTAACCGCCATAGACCATGTAATTTAAGACAGGTGTTCCATTTTATCCCCCTTATCTTTAAAAAAAACTTTGTTGAGCAGCAGTTGGCAAATGTAATTGTGGACATTTAAAGTGTTCAGCATGATGACTGATATGTGTGCACACGACAGAGTGATTACCAGGATCAGGATAATTAGCACAGTCGCCACTTCACACAGCCAGCGTTTGACAGTCTGTGTGTGCGGGTGTGTGGGAGAATCCTTACAGCCCACTCTCCCAAGCCTGAAGTGTGCAACACTACATTATTAACCAGGCGCCATGCTGTACGTCAGATCCTCGGAAATTGTTCTTACAACTGAAAATTTGTACTCAGATCACTCTATTTCGATTTAATAGAGTTAATCACAGAGAAGGCAATGGCACCCCACTCCAGTACTCTTGCCTGGAAAATCCCATGGACGGAGGAGCCTGGTGGGCTGCAGTCCATGGGGCTGCTAAGAGTCGGACACGGCTGAGTGACTTCACTTTCACTTTTCACTTTCATGCACTGGAGAAGGAAATGGCAGCCCACTCCAGTGCTCTTGCCTGGAGAATCCCAGGGACGGGGGAGCCTGGTGGGCTGCTGTCTCTGGAGCCGCACAGAGTCGGACACGGCTGACGCGGCTCAGCAGCAGCAGCAGCGTGAATCACTCTGTTTTGACTTGAGCTTGAATCACTCTATGGTTTTCTCCGCATCCAGTCTCTGGCCATCAGCTTTCTCGTCTCCATTTCTGTGAACCAGAATTTGTGTCTATGTTTTAGATTCCACATATGTGTGGTGCCATACAGCATTCAGGACAGGCGCGCTCTCTCTCTGTTACTTCTTTAAGCTTTTTATTTGAAATAGAAGGTTCACAGGAAGTTGCAAAGGTATTAGAGGGAAGCTCCATTTACTCTTAAACAAGTTTGCCCCACATCTTGTAAAAATAAAACACCCAAATCAGGACATTGACAGGAGTCCAATCTGTGTGTATTTGGTGTCAGTTTATGACACAGTAGGTTACTCTAGCTATCACCTAGACTGTCCCTTCACTGCAGAGACACCCCTTGGCACTATCTCTTCAGCCACACCCACCCGCCCCTCCACCCGCCCACCCGCCCCTCCACCCGCCCACACCCCTGGCAACAGCTGTGTGTTCCACATCATCACAATTTTGTCATTTTGAGAATACGGCAGGTGGTCACTTTTATTGTCCACTGGCGTTTAGCTGATTAAAGGACAAGGTATACCTGATTAAGGACAGGTGTTCTTAATGCTTATGGGGTCACTTTCTCTTTTGAGCATTTAGAGGAACCAACAGAGGTGCCCTTAGCCTCCCTTCATTTTTGCATGGGGAAACTGAGGCTGGGGGCAGAGCCGTAGCTGGCCTGAGGTCACGGCTGAGCTGGTGCAGAGCCAAGGCAGGCGTGCTTTCTCGGCTGCCTGTGAGCAGTCTCCGTCTTCTCCGTCTCCTGGCAGGGGCCCGGGGCAGTGCTCTTGGCTTTGGTTTCCCCAGAAGGAGACGCCGAGACAGGAGTTTGAGTGCAAGTCTTTATTTGGGAGGCGCTGCGCCCACTGGAGGGCAGGGGGAAAACGAGGCAGGGAGGGGAGCCAGGGAAGGCGTGTCAGCGAGCCTGTCTCCACGGTTGCCGCCTGTGGCTGCGTTCACTCGGTTAAGGGCCGCTCCTGGGGGGCGAGTCCCCTGCACCCCAGGTCCAGTACTCAGAGGAGGAGCTGGCACTCGGGGGCTGGAGCTCTGTGAGTTGATCAGCAGGGGATGGAGGGCGCAGGCAGTGTCTGTCAGAGGAGGGAGAGGTGTCTGCCCCCTTCAAGGAGCAGAGGACACAGGGGACACCCTCCACCCTGCAGTGTGACGGCTCACTCTGCTGGGGACTCTCCCTCCAGCGACCCTTCCTTCCTCTCCCCGTCCCTCCCACCCAGAGAGAGTCAAGGCTTTCTGACCACTGCCCCCACCCACACGCGCTCAGGAACTCTTCTGGAGAGAGGCGCCCGTTATTACAGGCTGGTCGCCCACGTGTGAGCTCTTCCCTGAGCCTCAGAGCAGCTGGACTCCTGGCCGCCCACCCTCAGCTGCCCTTCCCGAGGCTGGCAAGTCCTCTGCCATCTGCTGCCGGAGGTGGGGATCTGCACTGGTTCCGTGTGGGCCCTGTGCGTGAACCTGAGCCACGCGTGCGCGCTTTCTGCAGTTGCCGCTATCTGCGTGCACCTCTGCAGATGGCAGAATGTGTCACGCATGCAGAGGAGGGCGTCACACGCGGCCGTTTCAAGGAGTAACACCAGGGTGAACGTCATGCCAACCCCGCCCAGGCTGAGGAATAAAAGGCCTTTCAGTTCAGTTCAGTTCAGTCGCTCAGTCGTGTCTGACTCTTTGTGACCCCATGAATCGCAGCACGCCAGGCCTCCCTGTCCATCACCGACTCCCGGAGTTCACTCAGACTCACGTCCATTGAGTCAGTGATGCCATCCAGCCATCTCATCCTCTGTCGTCCCCTTCTCCTCCTGCCCCCAATCCCTCCCAGCATCAGAGTCTTTTCCAATGAGTCAACTCTTCGCATGAGGTGGCCAAAGTACTGGAGCTTCAGCTTTAGCATCATTCCTTCCAAAGAAATCCCAGGGCTGATCTCCTTCAGAATGGACTGGTTGGATCTCCTTGCAGTCCAAGGGACTCTCAAGAGTCTTCTCCAACACCACAGTTCAAAAGCATCAATTCTTCGGCACTCGGCCTTCTTCATAGTCCAACTCTCACATCCATACATGACCACAGGAAAAACCATAGCCTTGACTAGACGGACCTCAGTCGGCAAAGTAATGTCTCTGCTTTTTAATATGCTATCTAGGTTGGTCATAACTTTCCTTCCAAGGAGTCAGCGTCTTTTAATTTCATGGCTGCAATTACCATTGCAGTGAGTTTGGAGCCCCCAAAAATAGCTTTAGCACCCTTGAAACTGTATGAGCACACCTCCCTCCCCGCTTATAGCTTATAGACTGCTTTGGATTTCTACATAAGAAATCATCCTCTTCAAACCTTCAGACTTTTATTTCTTTCTCTTGCCTTACTATACTGCAAGAGCTTTCTGTTGAATGCTGAATAAAACTAATGACCGTGGACACTCTTCTCTTGTTCTGTGCCTAGAAGGAATGGGTCCAACATTCCATCATTAAGTATAGTTTCTGATGTGGGTTTCTTGTAGATCGGCGGTTGTCAAGCTCTAGAGTTACCTGGAAGGCTTATTAAAACCCAGACTTCTCCCTGACCCCAGCCCCCAGAGTTTCAGATTCAGTGAGCCTGGATGAGGCCTGAAGGTCTCCATCTCAGACAAGTTCGCTGGCCATGCGGATGCCCTCTGAGAACCACTCTGGTAGAAATTCTCTATCGGGTTAAGGAAGTTCCTTTCTATTCTCAAAGTTTTATTTTAAATTCGTAAATGGAAGTTTTTTTCAGCTTTTTTCTAATTTATTGAGACAATTGTGTCTTTTCTTCTTTGCTCTATTAATCTACCAAACTGATTTTCTGAGATGAAGCTTGCATTCTTGGGACCCGTTTGATTTGCTCTGATGGTGTATAATCTGATCTTGCCCTCCTGTTTGCATGCAGCTGCTAGAGTTTTACTGGGAGTTTGTTTTCTTTCATGAGCCCCTGCCGTGTCTATAGGTCCCCTCTCTCGTGCTCTTCCTGTCAAGCACCGTGCTGCTGCTGCTGCTGCTGAGTCACGTCAGTCATGTCCGACTCTGTGCGACCCCAGAGACCGCAGCCCACCAGGCTCCCCTGTCCCTGGGATTCTCCAGGCAAGAACACTGGAGTGGGTTGCCATTTCCTTCTCCAGTGCATGAAAGTGAAAAGTGAAAGGGAAGTCATTCAGTCGTGTCCGACTCTGTGCGACCCCAGAGACAGCAGCCCACCAGGCTCCCCCGTCCCTGGGATTCTCCTGGCAAGAAGGCTGGAGTGGGTTGCCCTTTCCTTCTCCAATGCATGAAAGTGAAAAGTGAAAGTGAAGTCACTCAGTTGTGTCTGACTCCTAGCGACCGCATGGACTGCGGCCTACCAGCCTCCTCTCTCCATGGATTCTCCAGGCAAGAGGACTGGAGTGGGGTGCCGTCGCCTTCTCCGAAGCACAGTGCTTAGCTTGGGCTTAACCCTAAAAATACGGAAGTCATCATAGGCACTATTATGCCCTTATCACTGAGCTTACCCTGCCATGCTGGCCTTGCCTGTTGGCCTCGCCTCTCTGCTAACCTATGAGCCTCCTAAAGGGAGGGCTCACGCCTGCTCACTCACTGCTTTATCCTCAGAGCCTGCCACTGAGCTGGATAGAGAGTAGGGGTGGCTGTGCTTATTTAGAGCAGTGTGGAGTGGGTCACAGGGAGGCTCCAAAGGAGGGCACGTGTGTACACACGGCTGATTCACAGGCTGCCCTGGCGGCTCGGTGGTGAAGAACCCACGTGCTGGACAGGAGAGGAGGTTTGATCCCTGGGTCGGGAAGATCCCCTAGAGAAGGAAATGACAACCCCCTGCGGTATTCTTGCCTGGGAAACCCCATGGACCGGGGAGCCTGGTGGGCTACAGTCCACGGAGTTGTAAAGAGTCAGACTCAACTTGGCAACCAAACGACAGTGAGCTGATTCCCGTTGTTGCACAGCAGAGACTTACACAGCGCTGTAATCATAGTCCAACAAAAATGTGATAACGTGGGTTAAATAGAATAAAACGAGGGTTACATAGCCGTGCACTAAGAAACCAGCAACTATAGTAAGGCGTTCATCCTGTGGGAGGTGAGGGGGCACAGAAAGTAAGGAATAGGTTTTGGTTGGATGCTTACTGTCTGCCAGGAGCTGGCCCAGTCCTCAAACCATCCAAAAGGTCAGCGCTGTTCATAGTTTACAGATGAGGAGACAGAGGCCCGCCCCAGGCAGCCTCTCACCAGAGCTGTGAGGTGGCTGAGGACGCTGACACTGCCTCATCTTTGAAAAACGTGTGTGTGTGTCAGGAATCGTTTCACATGCCACCTGCCTTCTAGTAATGAGAAGCAGATGCCCAGCTCTGGTCCCTTCTTGCACGGGCTGCTAGGAAGCTCAGAGTCTAATTACGAGCCTCACCAAAAGTGCCAGTGTGATCCTCATGTTCTTTCCCACAGCATTTATGTCTGAGATTTTCTCCTGCTTTGACGTCTTTATTTTTCTCTACTTTTTAGTCACCTTTTTGCTGAACGTTTCCTTATTCTAAGTAGGCTGGAGTCCCTTGAGAAATGTGTCAAGGGAATAGAAAATGAAAAATAGGCAATAAGTGGCCCTCCCTGGTGGCTCAGTGGTAAAGAATCCGCCTGTCAACGCGGGAGACGCGGGTTCCAACCCTGGCCTGGGAAGATCCCACATGCCATGGGGCAACTAAGCCTGTGAGCCGCAGCTACTGAGCCTGTGCTCCGGAGCCCGGAGAGGCAACGACTGAGGCCAGCCTGCGCGCCCGAGAGCCCGTGCTCTGCAACAAGAGGACGCGCCGTGACGAGGGCCCGTGCACTGCCACTGGAGAGAGCCCTGCTCCCGGAGGAAAGGCCTGCACACAGCGACGACCCGGCACAGCCAGCACACAGAAAGGAGCTGCCTGCAGAACAGGCAGCGAGCACGCTGAGCCCGCAAGGACGCTCCTTCCTGAATGGCGCCCTGTCCACGCCCGCTCAGGTCTCTGCTCGCCCAGGCAGAGGGAACTGCCTGGGGCAGCTATCACTTCTGTGATGAAGATGTTTCAGATTGAGATAATTAACACTGAGATGCTGTTCCTCAGGATGCTGAGACTCATTGAGAGACCCAGGAAGTGTTCAAAAAAGAAACTACGGAGCTAACTTTGCTGTTGGCCTTAAACCCTTCAAAGACAGCTCACTCCAGGGAGTTACTGATTGCGCTTTCTTTGCATCTGCTGGTTCACGACACACACACACACACACACACACACACACACACAGAGCTGATGAGTGCTGATAACACTCTTGGGGTTTTCCAAGCATGCGCTCCTCTCTAGGAATTCCAAGGGTGACTCCTGCCCCTGAGATCGTATCAGCAACCACCTCAGGTCCTTGCTACCCGCCTGACAAAGTGCGGGGAAGCAAGAGATCCAGCTCTGCTGCCCAGAACTGAGGGGACGGACTTGGAGTAACAGAGTTCAGCCCCTCTTCCACTCTGAGCCTCGTGAAAACCTGCCCAATGCTGGATTCGGCTTCAGCTTGTAAGGGAGTAACCGCTGGCACATCGTGGTGGGCAAACGGGAGACGCCACCGCCTGCCCGCCAGGGAGCAGCCAGTGCTTATACCTATGGCTTTTCTCGTTTATTTTTTATGTAATTGAAGGATAATTGCTTTACACGGTTGCTTTGGTTTCTGCCATACCTGTTGTCTTAATGAAGGCTTTGCTGACCCAACTTCTTATGGTAGTTCAGCTTCCCTGCTGGCTCAGCTGGTAAAGAGTCCACCTGCAATGCAGGAGACCCGGGTTCCATTCCCGGGTCGGGAAGATCCCCTGGAGAAGGGATAGGCTACCCACCCCAGTATTCTCGGGCTTCCCTTGTGGCTCAGCTGGTAAAGAATCCGCCCACAATGCAGAAGACCTGGGTTCGATCCCTGGGTTGGGAAGGTCCTCTGGAGAAGGGAACAGCTACCCACTCCAGTATTCTGGGCTGAGAATTCCATGGACAGTCTATGGGTCACGAAGAGTCAGGCATGACTGAGAGGCTTTCACTTCACTTTCAACATCTTATGTGTCCAGCTTAACCTAAAAAACACTTATCATCAGAAAAAAAAAAATAAAGCAGGCAAGGGGCTTCCCTGGTGGTCTGGTGGTGAAGACCCACGTTCCCGATGTGGGGCCCCAGCTTAGACTCCTGTTCAGGGAGCTAGATCCCACTCGCTGCAACTAAGACCCTGCACAGCTAAATAAATAAGGTGGAAAAGCAGGCAAGAGGCTCCGAAGCAGGCGGTGCAGAAAAATCAAGGCTTCAGAGATCAACACCCCTGCCTGTTTCGCTTGCTCAGGCAGCTTACTTCAGGTCACAGCCTCCCTGTCACACAGCTGCAGCATGCTAGGCCCTCTGCCAGGCTCCTACTCAGGCCTGCTGCTCTGCTCACAGCAGTGCCGTGGTGTGGGTACCGTCACTGTGCCCGTTCTACCAGGAGGAGAGTAAAGTCCAGAGAGCTTAAGTCACCCGCTCGAGGTCTCAGACCGGCAGTGGCAGAGCTGGAGAGCACGCCCTGGCCGCCTGGCCCCAGAGCCCAGGCTCCGGATGATGCCGCGGTCCTCGTGGGCACACAGTCGGTGCTCACCAGGCATCCACGGGTCTAAACGAGGGCGGGCTGGGGAAGCAGTTCCAGCTCCTCCCCAGCTGCAGAGCTCTCCCGTGTTGGCAGATGAGGCTCAAGCGGCTTCCACGCTGGCACAGCGCTGGCTTCATGGCTGCAGGCAGGGGAGCAGGAACCATGGGGACGCGTCCCCGTGCACCTCCAGCCACCCCTGAAGCCCTCCCTGAGGCTGTTCCTCCACTTCCCTTGCCTCTTTCATCTCTTGCCAGGAAATCCCACTCTCAGGGGCCCTCGCTCAGCAGGCAGGACCCAGGACCACTGTGTGGATGGGGCTGGGGGTGGTGAGGGGCAGAGAGGAGCCTGCGGGGTGAGCCTGCACCATCTGGCCACCGGAGAGGAAGACTCGTCTGCATCCTGAAGGAAGGACACGAGTGGATTAGGGATGAGACTCGAGCTGAAGACAGATGGCAGGGCCCCAGCAGGCTCCCTCTGTGAACCAGGTTTCTCTCCTGGCCCAGCCTCCTTCTTCTCCAGCTTCAGGGTGGCTAGGAGCTGACAGGGAAGCCCTCTCCTGGTCTGTAGGGCGGACCCAGCACTGGAGGTGGTTGCCCAGTCAACGGCCACATTTCCCAGCGTCCCCTGGGCCACGCGATGCTGAGTCCTCACCCCTGGAGAGGAGGCAGGGGTGGCGTGGACCCTGGTGGTTCAGTGGCGGGTGTGATTCTGCAGCCTCTCTCTTCTCCCCCGGAGCCTCGCGGTCAGGGCCCAGAGTGGAGCTGATAGCGCCTCCGTCAGCCTGGGCCCCTGAGTGGTGGCGTGGAGCAGTCCCCCTCTGCCCCAGACATGTTATCACCATTCGGAGCCGAAGCACCTGGGACTGTTGGCCTGAGCAGGAAGGAAGCGCAGAGAGCATCAGGGCCGCCACACACGTCGTAGTCTCTTTGTTAGAGCAGCTGACCTCCCTGGACCCACGCTGCTGCTGCTGCTGCTGAGTCTCTTCAGTCGTGTCCGACTCTGTGCGACCCCAGAGACGGCAGCCCACCAGGCTCCCCCGTCCCTGGGATTTTCCAGGCAAGAGCACTGGAGCGGGCTGCCACTGCCTTCTCTGCCCTGGACCCATACTTGCTCCCAAACCACACCTGCTCCTTTTTCCTCCCTGGTATCACCCTTCTTAGCGCAGTCGGTAGAGCTGAACACCTTGTAGACACTCGTTCTAGGCAGACTCGTGGGTGCGCACCAGGGAGCAGCGCCAAGAACGGCCAGAGCCACATCGGCCGCCACAGCAAACGTGGGAAGAGCCTGAGACACGCTGGCAGGAAAGTCACTCACAGAACAGAACGCTGTACAGCAGTGAGGAGGAACGGATCGCAGTGACCGGCCGTGTCAGAGCCGTCTGGGAAGCTTCATAACACACAGATGCCTAGGCCGAGAGATTCGGTCTCGGGAGGCTTGGCTGGAGGGGTTGGTGGCCCAGGAATCTGTGGTTTTAATGACTCTTCCAGGAAATCTTGTGCAATTTGTTTAAGAACCTCTGGCCCAGCAAGAAAATTTGGATGCAGCAGGAACTGCCTGGTTATTGGAACACCATCACAGCTCAGGTGGCTGCCATGAAAGGAAGCCACGTGTGAGCTCAGTCGTGTCCAGCTCTGCGCGACCCCGCGGACTCTGAACACCCGGCTCCTCTGTCCATGGGATTCTCCAGGCAAGAGTACTGGAGTGGGTTTCCAGTTCCTTCTCCAGGGGACCTTCCAGACTCAGGGATGGAACCAACGACTCTCACGTCTCCTGCATTGGCAGGCAGGTTCTTTACCACTAGTGCCACCTGGGAGGCTCAAAAGAAGACTGGAGTGGGTTGCCGTGCCCTCCTCCACGGGATCTTCCTGACCCAGGGATTGAACCTGGGTCTCCTGCACTGCAGGGGGATTCTTTACTGCTGAGCCACCGAGAAGGCACAGAAGGAGGCCAGGGCCCCCCGAGACTGCTGGCTGCAGACGAGGGGAGGGGTACCGGGTCAGGGGAGGGGCAGAGGTGCTCAGGAGGACAGTATGGTGGGCGGGGGTTGCAGACTCTCCATCCTGGCTGCGGGGCGGCGTCATCGGGCCTCTCTTGGCAACACCCCAACCTCCAG
Source organism: Ovis aries (assembly GCF_016772045.2). Taxonomy (NCBI): domain Eukaryota; kingdom Metazoa; phylum Chordata; class Mammalia; order Artiodactyla; family Bovidae; genus Ovis; species Ovis aries. The sequence continues at coordinate 248,974,448 of NC_056055.1, forward strand.
ACGGAGTCTCCAAGGGGGAGGAGGACTCTGCCAGGTTTTGAAAGGCTTCCAGGTGATTCCAATTTGAGAACCACAAGAATGTCTGGTTGAGAACCAGGTTACAGAGGTCGCCCACCCAGGCTCGAACTTGACTCCCCCACAAACGTGTCATAGCTCCGTGACCCGGGCAGGTCTCGTCATTCGCGCCTCAGTGTCCTTGTCTATAAAGAGAGACTAGTAATCGCAACTTCACGCCAGCCTGTCGGGAAGAGCAGGCAAGAAGATGTGTGTAAGCAGCCTGGCGCACGCCCAGCGCGGCCCACGCGCACCCTCACTCCGCCATAGGGGGTGGGCATGACGGTGACCTTGTAGGAAAGGACAGCTCCGTGGACTCTGTCCAGTCGTCCAGAATTCCTGTCCAGCCACCCTCGCCTGGAGCCTCAGCCATCCCGCCTGATGCTCCCGTCCTGCGGGGCTGCGGCGGAAAGGTCAGGAGACCACAGCGTTGGGCAACCTCCTGCCAGAGCCCCGCAGTTACTCTTTACTGATTCTGAACGCAGCGTGAGTCAGGCAGGCCTGGGGCCGCCCAGGTCAGTCCCTACGAGAAAGACAGGCTCCCCTCCTGTCTGGGAGGGAGCCTCCCCCGGGTCACCCTGGGGCTGCTGAGTCCAGCAGGCTGTGACCCGGGAGTTGCCAGGAAGCCTTCCCTTCCCTCCTCCCAGCTCCGACCTCTGGGTCTCCACGGGTCTCTGTCCTCTATTAGAACGCAGACATTGGGAGCGTATATACGCAGCGGTCATGTGGAGAGGGCCTGGGCGTGTTATATAACAGCCACCATTCATCAGGTGTTACATGCCGGGCACGACCAAGCACCTCATGTGACCCCACACAAGCTCGGTGGGCCAGACAGTCTCCACGCCCATTTTACGGAGGGGGAAACAGAGACTCAGAGAGGCAAAGTGTACCTCCGAGTTCAGCATCGGGCCATCCGACTCCGGGGCACGTGGCCCTTCCGCTGCGCCTGATGCTTTGTGCCGGGGCTGCGGTGTGCGGGGTGTGCGGGCGGAGTGCCTGGGCAAGCCCCGTCCTCTCTGCCCTGAGTCAGGCCCTGGCGGGGAGTGGAGAGTGGCAGGCCGCTTCAGACTGGGCGCAGCGAGGCTGCAGGAACGCGGGCCCTCCTCCTCCCGCTCCCCACCCTGCAGGGCTGCAGGCGCTCCCCTGCTCCAGGCCTCGGCACGGCCTTCCCAGCGCCCGGAAGCTGGCTCCCCGCTCACCGGCCGCTCCAGGCCACCCCTCAGTGTCAGCTCAAACAGCACCCCGTCCCGCCGAAGCAGGCTCCCCGTTATTCTCGCGCCCTCGCCGCCCCCACTTTACGGCACTCGTCACGACTGCTAGCTACTTGCGCTTCTTTTCTCGACGCCTCCCTGGATACAGACTCCTGCGGGTAGAGATCCTGTCTGGCAAACAGTAGGCGCGCGTCGAATACTTTTGGAATGAACGAACGAGGAGTTAACAGAGGTTTTGAACCAGCTTTTGCGAGGATGTAACAGCTGGCCCAGTCAAGCCCCCTTCAGGCTCCCTTGGGACCTCCGTCCTCACTCCCCAGGGTCAAGCTGACCCCGTGTTGAAGGAACCGCAGTATGGGTGGGGGAGGGGGAGGAGCTGCTCCACAGGAACTCAGGCCTCGCTCAGGTCTCCCCGGGGCTTTCCAGGGACCAAACGGTGCGCCGCAGGCAGCCGTCTGGGGTGGCAATGTGGAGGGGACCCTCGCCCCAGGCTTGATGAGGCAGCCCGCGGTGCTCTCAGGAGCCACCCAGCCTGCATCCCCTGGGCCCCGGGTCTCAGGCCCGTGTTGAGGGTCAGGACTGAATGCGAGTGCTGGAGGAAGAGTTCACAGACGGCATCTCTCTCCTGCTGACTCCACGACACCTGTCCAGAGGCCAAGCTGGATCTCGGAGGGGGCAATTGTGGTCCAGATTGTGGAGATCAGAAGGGCCAGTCTGGTTGTGGTGGCCAGAATAACCGCCCCCCAAGGGGGTCCATGTCCAAACTCCCTGAACCTATGAACACGTTTTCTTACATGGCAAAGGGGAATAAAGGCCGCAGATGGGATCAAGGCTGTGAATCAGCTGACCCAGAGATGCCGGAGGAGCCTGGCTTATCCAGCTGGGCCCGATCACAAGGGTCCCAGGAAGTGGGAGAGAGCAGAAGAGTTGGGGGGATGCGTGACGCTACAACGCAGGCTCTGGAGCTGGAGGCAGGGGCCACAAGCCCAAGGCGCACAGGAGGCCCCTGGGAGCTGGGAGACAGGAGAGGAGAGAGTCCCCGCTCGGGCTGCCCGGAGAAGCAGCGCCTTCCAGACTTCCGACCTCCAGACCTGTAAGAGTATAAACCTGCTTTAAGCCACTGAGCTGGTGGCAGTCTGTAACAGTGGTGGAGGAAACGCACGCTGGCTATACTGTTGCGGTGTGGACAGGTGAACGGCGTCTGCAGGGCCCCGGTGGGGACTGATGTTGCTTCCTCTGCCATCGAGGCCAGGCTCCTGGGCTGCAGGAGCCTGAAGCACAGGAGTCACGCTTGCGCCACGAGAAGTGTCTCAGACTTGCTGCTGGGCCCACCGCGGCCTCACGAAGAGGACCTCGTGGTCAGTCTGGGCTCATCCAGGGCGAGAAATGCCTGCTTGGGAACCCATCTGAGTTCTTCCGATTTTAGGCACTTACCATCTGGAGGCATGTACCTCCACTGAAACTCTTTCAAAAAATACAGTTTTCTCAACACTCTCATTGGTCGCAGCTTCCCTTGGAAGTGGGCTTATTCTGTCGGAATCCAGTCCTGTGAAGGGCGGTGGGAGTCTACTTCAGAGATTCTAGGTAAACAGTGGCCAGGAGGGGTGCTGGGGGGAGGCTGTGGGATCTTCACTAACCACCCGGAAACCACCCAGCCCTGGGGCTGAGTGAGCTGTTCTGAAGCTTGCCTCTGCAGAGAGAACACGGCGGTTCGCAGGGAGGGGCACAGGGAGCAACCTCCCGGGGCTCCAGAGCAAGCCCGGGGGGCCTTCACGGGGTGGCCATGGCCTCCCCGTGGACAGGAAGGAGGGTGTCCCTCAGGGCACACGCAAGCTTCCCCAAGGTCCACACCCTGGCTTCCCATTGCCACACTCACAATGCAACTTTCCGGCCACAGCCCAGACCCTCGCCCTGCCATGCTCGCTCGGTCCTGGCAGCCTGGCATTTGACCCCTGGGCTTGCATTTTCACATCGTATCACTGCAACTGGCCATGGCGACCCGCGGGATGAGTCCCGTGGCCAAGATGGAACCACCTCACCGTCTTAACCGAAGTTTGGGCTGCTCAGCCTCAAATTCCTGGAGGCCTAGGCAAGCAGATGCTTCAGCTGCAAGAAAGTTCCCTGCTCCTGCTGTCTAGAGGGAGCTGAACGAGATTCACACTGTTCGTGTTTCTGTCGATTTATTAGCCAGTGACGGAAGCACAGCTGGACCCACACAGAGCACCCACGGAACGGACATACACCTGGGGAAAGCACCCCGCCCCTTTCCCTGCCCACCTGAGCTCAGACTGGCCCATCCCCAGAGCCCTCCCATCCCAAGTGGTCTTGGTGGGTTTGGCTCCACCAGGGCCCCTCTCCTGAGGCAAAGCAGAACATGGAACGTTGACCTGGGGTCAATAGAAAGCCCAGGACTGATTCTACCAGGGGTCTCCCCTCCTGCAGAGAGGCCCAGGGTCACTAAAGCATCTCATGTCTTATGAAGGACATTCTTCACCTTGTAACCAGTCTTCCCAGTCTCCGGGAATTTCCCATATAGTTTCATCTCCAAGACACTCCAGGAGGGTTTAGAACCAAGCCAGATGATGAGATGTTTCTCAGGCTAAGTAAGGAGTCGCTAACGTTGCTTCAACATACGTCTGGAAGCACGTACTATGCTGGGCGCTGGGCAAGAGAGATTTCAACAGCTGGTCAGAGGCCTGGGAGCTGGAATGCTGGTCCCACCTCCATCTAACAGACCTCTGCTCCTTCACTGTGGGTGAGGCGCTGGGCTAAATCTCAGACCAAAGCAGGACTGTGGGTCCTTCCTTCATGAGGACACACAGGCCAAGAGGGCAGAGGAGAGGCGTGGATGTTTCTAGACTCCAGAGGGAATTAGGCTCCACATAGAGGATTTGGGGGTGGAGACGGGGGTGTTTGGAGGAGTCCCCATGGGTCACGCTGATCTGCAAGACAGACCACAACAAACGAGGTCCCTCTCGGGAAGCCAAGGGGGTCAAGTCTGAGAACCGCGTGGGCGGCAGGCAAGGCGTGAGCACTGGGAGGGAAAGGCTTCCGCGCGGGTGCTCCACCCGGAGCCCTGGGGTCTCTCGACACTGCCCGAGGGCTGTTCCGGCCTCCGTCGCCCAGGCGGACGGCCCACCCCAGGGGTAAAGGGTGGCAGGGCGGCTCAGGGCTCCATGTGCCACCACTTGAAGGAGAAGGGCTGCCGGCGCACGTTGGTGCCGCAGTGCACCTCGCCGTGCAGCATGTGGTACGGGGTGAAGTCGTCGATGAAGGTGCAGCGGAGGCCCAGCGGCTCCAGCAGGGACCGCACCTTCTCCTCCAGGCAGCAGCGGCCGTTGATGACGGGCCCGAAGGGCTTGGGGATGCCCAGGTGCTTGCCCAGCACCAGCATGTTCACCTGCAAAGGGGGCACCCAGGTCAGGGGCAGCATCAGCTCCCACCCCAGCACCTTCTCTATGCTCAGCAGGACCTGGTGCTGTCTTTGAAGCAGCCTTGCAAACAGCCACTAGCCCCTTCAGGCAGGGGGGAGGGACGCGGTCTGGCAAGAACTCTAGCCAGCTGTGCACGTGCAGAGCTCATGGTGAGAGCTTCTCCCTCTGGCAGCTGCCCTCCTCGTCAGTAGGCTGTGGCAGCTGCTGTGTCTGTGCTGTGGAATCCCGAACTCCCAGGCTACAGCCGATGGGACCAGGGTAGATGTGTACCCCGAGCTGGGCCAGATTCCCTCCTCGGGTGGCGCCGTCACCGTGGTGGGACAGCTGAGTCTCTCTCCCCGTGTCTGCACTTCTGTGTGGCCATATTAATGTCTGTCCCCAGGGACAGGGAGGCTAGGGAAGCCAAGCAGAGGAGGAGGCGGTGGGGTGGGGGAGGAGGAGGCGGTGGGGTGGGGGAGGAGGGATGAGTGGGGTAGCCGTGGAAACAGGAGCTGGTTCCAGGCCCTCCTAACGCCCTCCACAGCGGCCACCCCTGCCACGGGCCTTCGTGGGGTCCTTATGCTAAATCTTTGGCTCTGGCCGAAACCCACTTTGGTGGTCTTCCGTTTCCTACAAACACAAGAATCTGGAGCGCTGCACAAGCTTCTGGGGGCTTGGACCTTATTGCAAGGCCTTCCTGGAGATGCAGGAAGGAAAGGGAGTGATAAGAGGCTTTGCAAGTGGGGAAATCAAAGAGGGCAAACAGTCAGAAAGGGGAAGGAGGAGGAGGGATGAAGCAAGGGTGGTGTGGACAGGCTGCCCGCAAGCCTCTGCTGATGGCGGAGTCTGGTTCCTCCAAGGGATGGAGGTGGGGAGGGTTCGAGAGGGAGGGGAAAGAGGCAGGAGGGAGCTGGCTGACTGACGGCTGCACTGCTGGAAGGGTGGGCTCAGAGAGCGCCCAGGGGTTCACTGTTAGAAAGGCAGCGAGTCTCAGGCCCCTGCAGGATCAGAACCCTTGGGGTGGGGCCCCGAGGTCCCAGTGTTCCAGATGCAAGTTCAAGTTTCAGAGACACCAGGGGCAAAGCCCCCAGGCTCAATCAAAGGCCACTTCTTCCACGGAGCCCTCTTGGGTTTCTGGGCCTACCTCTCGGGCTGGAACTGGTTTCACCTCTGAAGTGGCATATACTTTATCACACAAAGTAGATCTTTGGGACAAACCCTCAGAGAGGTGAAGCGAGTTTCTCCCCGACCAGATCTGACTGGCAGCTCCTTGGGAGCAGGGAGCAGCCTGAGTCGTCTCTGCATCTCACACAGGGTATGTGGCGGGTGGGCGAGTGTCCGGGAGCCGGGAGAAAGGGCTGTCTGGCCTTCCGGTGGATGCTCCACGCACAGCCTCATGCAATCTTTCGCTCGCTGCACAAATGCCGAGTGGGTCCCCGGGAGGAGAGAAGGGCCTCCCGGATGGCCCCGGAGTGTGGGTCGGCCAGGGAGCATTTCGTGGTGACTGACAACCGGTCAAGACAACCAGTTCTGCTGGGACCGTGGGGCCTCTGAGTCTCCATGCCCCCAGCCCCGGCCCCTCAACCCCAAATACAGAGGCAGCGGGCGCTGGCCCCCGGGGGACTGAGGCTTGGCACCTGATCTGACAAAACCAGAAGCCCCGGCTGAAGGCCTCACCAAGTCTGGGAAGAAGGCCACGGCCTTCCTCCTCTCCATCTTGAAGAGCTGCGGGATGTCCACGATGTCGCGCTCCGCCAGGCCCAACTCCCGCTTCAGCACCTCCCGGTTCCAGTCGATGCAGCTCTGGGGAGGGGGAGAGGGGAGTCAGGGAGGCCTTGCGGGGGTGGCGTGCGGGGGGTGGGGAGGCCCCCCGGGGGCACGTCTCGCTGAGGACGGACAAGATGCCCAAGTGCCCACAGGTCAGCCCTCCACGCGCACCTCCTCCTTGTGCGCCTCTATCAAAATACGCCTGCTTGGGTCCCCCGCCACAGCCTCACCCCCTGGCAGGGCGCGAGCGTGGCTCAGGGTGCCCCGTCCTCCACCCGCTTCCTTCTCTAGAGCCTCACTCCTCCGGGATCTCCTCCAGTCTTACCGTTCAAAACACCAGACACCGCCAACTCCCACATTTCTACCTCCCAGCCACTATCCCACGGACAGAGGAGCCTGGCGGGCGTCAGTCCACAGGGGAGCAAAGAGCCGGACACGACTGAGTACGCACATGGGAGCCACTTTACAAAGCCCAGCGCCTTCCCTCGGCTCAGACGCGCAGGTGCAACCAGCCCCGCGCACCTCCACTTGGGTGTCTGATGGGCACATCAGATGTGAGGAGTCCAAAGACAGACTTTCATTTCTACCCACCCTCCACGCCATCCCTTCCGCATTCTTCAGCTCTGGAAATGTGTCGCGGCTCGGCCCAGATGCATTGACGTGCATGCTCTACCATACACAGCTAGCGGGAGCTTGCCTACCGCGCAGAGAGCTCAGCTAGGGGCTCTGATGACTTGGAAAGGTGGGTAAGGGGTGCGGGAGGGCAAGGGGGGGTGTTATACAACTGACTCACTTCCCCGTAAAGCAGACGCTAACGCCCCACTATAAAGCAATCAGGTTCCCGGGTGGCTCAGTGGGTAAAGAAAGGTCCGCCCCCAATACAGGCGGTGCAGGAGAGGTGGGTTCCATCCCTGGGTCGGGAAGATGCCCCGGAGGAGGGCCTGGCAGCCGCTCCAGTACTCCTGCCCGGAGAATCCCATGGACAGAGGAGCCTGGCGGGCTACAGTCCACAGGGTTGCAAAGGGTCGGACGCGACTGAGCGACTAACCACGCGCACACGCACACTCCAGTGAAAGAGAAAACCCCCGCAGTCATTCTCGGCTCCTCCGTCTGCTTCCCAAACGCGCCGATCTGACCCCGCCCCCACGCGGGTGGAGCGCCGTCCCCTGCGGCCTGGCCTCGCGGCTTCCTCCGCCGCCACGCGGTGACCACGACAAGGCCCCTCACCGCTCCCCCGTGGCAGGAGTGGAGCCGACGAGGGCCCGCTGCGAGCTCCAACCCTGCGAGCCAGCCCACGTGGGCGCCCGAGGCCCCACCCGCTGCGCAGGGCCAGTGGCTAAGCGCAGGGGCAGAAGGGCAGACCTGACTGGCTCGCGGCTCGCCCCACTTTGCTGAGCCTGACCCGGGCTGCCCGCCGTCAAGGACCCGCCCGCCCTGCCCCCTCCCACCAGCCCTGCCCCCTCCCACCAGCCCTGCCCCCTCCCACCAGCCCTGCCCCCTCCCACCAGCCCGCCCCCGCCCTACCCCCTCCCCCAGCTCGCCCTGCCCCCTCCCCCAGCTCGCCCTGCCCCCTCCCCCAGCTCGCCCTGCCCCCTCCCCCAGCTCGCCCTACCCCCCCCCAGCTCGCCCTGCCCCCCCCACTCGCTTCCTCCGTCCCTCCTGCAGGCATGGTCCCTAATTCAGCCCCTGAGAGGGTCACCCCCGTCCGGGCGTGTGCTTCTTGGAGGGCCCTGCGCTGGATGCTGTCTGCTCTTCTGGACCCATTGCCCCCTTCTTCCCTGCACTGCGTCCTGGGGGACTGACCCTTGGGAACCAGGGGTTCCTGTACCCGCAGGCTTCCCGCTGGGCTCAGCCCGCGGGGGCGGTGGCATAAGGTGGGGCGCTGCTGGGAGAGTGTACTTGGGGTCACGGCAGGTTGGCTGTGCAGCCCCAGCTCCCGTCTTACAACCTCTCTTTTTAAAAAATTTAATTAATTGGGGGCTAATAACAATATTGTGGCCATGTTTGGAGAGACCCACCCAGGCTCCAGTAACATGCTCCTCACCCAACTCCTCCAGGCCTGGGAGAGGTGAGAGCGCCCCTCTTCCTACCCTGGGGATGCAGAATAGGCCCTGCTGACTTCCTTAAACCCGCCCTGCACCTCTGTAACACCCCCTTTTCTGGACCACTCTGGTTATCCGCTTGAAGTGCCCCTGCTTCCTGCTGGGACCTACAGTCACTACCCCCGTCCCTTGCCATAACAGAAGACAGATCCTCAGCCCAGCAGCAGAGAGGTCACTCCAAAGCCTAAGTCAGATCGAGTCCTGTCCTGTGCTCAGATCCCCAGTCGCGCTCAGAGTCACAGCCAAAGCCCCAGCGCTGCCCTGTGGGGCCCTGGGCGGCCCTGTCTCTCCTCATTCCTCTGGGGCCCCCAGCTTCATCCTTAAACGCTCCAGGCCTCTTCGTTCCGCCTCAGGGCCATCATCTGTGCTGTTCCCTCTGCCTGGAATGCTTGTCCTTGCATGCACCTGGCTTGGCCCCTCATTTCTCTCGAGTGAAAGCAGGGATTTAGAGACTCTCTCTCTGGGCCTGTCACCACCCCCCCGCCCCCCCCCCCCCACCCCGAGCCGTCCTGAACCATGAGCCTCAGACCTCTGTCCACAACCCCGTCCCCAGCCATGCCTACCCCCATGCCTGGCCCGCGACCCTGGTACCTGCACAAACTTATTGTAGCCGATGAGGCTTCCGTTGGAGAGGACCTGGCTGATGGAGACGGTGTTGACCTGCTGGTTGCCTGTGAAGGAGAGGGGCAGGCTGGGAGTAGCCCAGCAGAGGCCAGGCTCACAGGTGAAAGGCTTGTGAGTCGGCAGCTCCCTGGCGTTTCCTCCTGGCCTCTGAGCAAGCCTGGGTGTGCGAGGACGGCAGGGGCGGGCTGCTGCAGCGCATGAGCATGAGGCCTTCACCCAAGCACATCAGAAGTGGTGATGCTCCTTATTGGAAATGTAGCCCCCAACCCTCACCAGGCATTGGATGGTGATCGCTCTTTTTTTTGGCTAGTGGTGGGGCGTGGAGCTGGGTCATCCACCTGCCCACCAGAACCTGCCCTGATGGACACTGCTGAACCCTGTTCCTGACCTCCAAGAGGCGACTGCAGGGCAAAGGGGCTCCCCCAGACCCATCTCTCCTGCTGGCCTGATGAAGTGCTCATGGAGACAGGCAGGACACGGGAGGTCAGAGCCAGTATCTTTTGAAGCTCACAGCTGCCATTTACTAATCTCTTACCCTGCACAGGCCCCAAGTCCAGGGCTCTACACTCAACACCTCATTTAGTCCTCACAGCAACCCCACAAGGCATGCATTTACACCCCCACTTTACAGATGAGGAAACTGAGGCTCAGAGAAGTAAAAAGATTTGCCCCATGTTTTGCAGCTGGGAAATGGTACTGGTGATTCAGACCCAAGCCAACTGCTCATGAAGGGCTGAAGCCTCGACCAAGGGCTGGACCCACCTCCCCACGTGCAGGCTCGGGTCCCCCCACCCTGGTCAGAGTAGAGACGCAGGTCCACAGCATCCCCACTGAGGCCGCTGAGCCAGCGACTTCCCCTTGCTGAGCCCCACATCCTCGGGTGTAAAGCAGATGAGTCACCCTCACAGGCCCTCCTGAGGTCAGATGGGGTCAGATGCCTGGAGCGCGCAGCCCGGGGCCTGGCACACGGTGGGGGACCACCAAGGTGTCGGGCCTCTGCAGCCGCTGCGCTGCTATCAGCTCTCTGGGGCCACCCGGTGGTTACACGTGGCCCGACAGCTGTGAATCCCCTCGCTGCTCGGCTCAGCCTCTCTCTGGGCCCTGCTCACTGCAAACCCCTGCTTCTAAAGAAGATGAAGATGGCTTTCCCTCTGCCTGGTACATGAAATTTGGATTTTAGAATTTTCCAGGTTTGATCTGAGCTCAAGGAGTCTGTTCACAGGCCCGATGAGAGAGGGGGGGATGAGGGCAATTGTATTTCTTCCATTTTACAGCTGGGGCTCCAGGCGGGTGGGAAATAGATGTGGGAAGTTGCACTTGGGAGCTTTTAAGTTCTGTGAATGCTTTTCGCTTGGAGGGAGATTTGGTCCAGGGCAGGAATGTTCCTGAGCCCAGGCTCCAAGCTCCCAATAGATGGTCCACTGATCAATCAGATTTCACTCGCAAAACACACATTACTCAGACTTTCAAGACAGCGAGGGGCTGAGCATCAAATCCCAAGTGCTAGGCCCTTTGGCGCAGAGGCCCCTGTACGACTGCACTGGTCACGCGCCCCAGAGCGGACCGCGTCTCTGCTGTGCCCACGGCCAGCCCCCATCGTCCTCCGTGGCGCTCCCTGCCAGCTCTGCCCGCGCTGTGGACAGCGGGGCCTGCTGAGCCAAGGGGTCTCAGACCTGGAGGCCAGGCCCCCTTCCAGCAGGACGTTCCTCTCTCAAGCCGTGATGTGGCAAGGGGGGGGGGCAGGAAAGCGGCGATGAGGGGCACAGCACCCACCGATAACCCCTTGGAACAGGAGGGCGCCCCCGTGGCCCCACTTCTGCTTTTCCTGGAAGAGCTTGAAACAGGCGCTGGGGCTGGCCAGGAGCATCCGGAAGCCCTGTGTGCAGAGAACAGACTCAGCTGAGCCCCGCGCCTCCGCTCGGCTCAGCCCCGGGCCCAGAGCTGTCCCTGGGTCTTCACCTTCCCATCAGTGGCAGGGACGAAGCTCAGAAACTCATCCACGTGGCCGACCGCCAGCCAGTCCACGAAGAGCTCCACGGGCGGCTGCACCTTCTGGGCGTGCAGGAAGTCCCGGACCACCTGGGTGACCCGGCGGCCCCTTGACCTGGGGCCCAAGGGGCAAAAAAAGAGTTAACTAAAGAGAATATACACAGAAACAGAAGGACGAGAGTTCAAGATTTCGGCAACGTCTGTAAAAAGCTTGCGCTGCCTTTGTAATCGGGAAAGATGATAAATAAATATATATTTAAGTCACACTCAAGGTGAGTTCTCTGAGAGGCAGACACAGGCAAGTCAATCACAGCTTACCATCCCAGTCTCCTCATCCAGGCGAATCCTCAGGACTACCCTCAGACCCCATCCTCGTGTTCTCCAAGTGGCAGATGTCACCCGCATATTCAACCCGCGGCTGGGCAGTTCTTCCTAGAGTTTAACTGACATCTCTCTCACTACAGACTCAGCTTCCCACGCATCAGCAGGGAGAGAGGGTGATCTTGTCTCACAGCCCCAGCATTTTATTTTCGTGAACTCAAACCCCCTTTTCCTCTTGCCTTCTGAAAAAGTATCGAATGGCATGGCCCAAACGTCCTCTGTCGGTGAGATCACGTGTTTGAGGACAGGTGGTCCCTTCAAAGCTTCTGGTTTCACCTGTTTCTGATCACAAGCCTGTTCTAACCACTTTGCTGAACTTGGTGGGCGGTCTTGGCCTATTCCCATGGCAAATAACACTGTTGCACGGTTCCTTGCGTCTTCCATCAGCACCCCTCTGCCGTGGTACCCCCCTTTGCGTCACTGCTGTCTCCGTTTCCACGTCCTGTACCTCCCTTTCGCTCTCAGGGAAAGATCTGATATTAGTCATTTGTATTGTAGTGTGAACAAGCCTTGATTTAAATGCAGTTTCTCCTAGGACTGTTGAGGCTTAAAACCGTTTTCTTCTATAATTATTCACTGGTATCGACATGGATTTATTTTCTGAATCAGAAGACCCAAGTCTAGCCATGACTCTGCCTCCCGTGTGACTCCCGGGCAACTCACCCTCTCTGGGCCCACTTGTGAAACGAGAGTGTTGGACTGAATGGGCTCTTGGGGCCTGCTTGCTCTGGGCGTCTCAGACCCCTTGAGAGGAGTGTGGACGACGCCTGGGGGGCAGCCCTCTGCCCCCAGCAGCACCGCGGCCTGGACTGCCATTTCATCACTGACCCTCTCTGCTTCTCTCGCAGGAGTGGGACGGCCCTCCCCCAGCCACCATCAACACCCACCCTCAGTCTCTCACCCAGGCAAGTTGCCCCCGAAGAGGATCCGCCCCAGGGGGTACTCCTTCCCGTTGGCCACCACAGGGGGGCTGACCTCCAGGTTCCCGAAGGAGTCCAGGCCGCTCACAGAGTTGTCTCGTGGTTCCCGGGTCACGTACCCGAAGTCTGGACCCTGGGTGGGGAAACAGAGTCAGGCTCAGAGTGGGCAGGCTCACCAGGAAGCACTTGAACCAACCTGCTGGGCTCTAAGCTCCTTAAAGATGGGGCGTGCATGGCCACCCATTCTTCAGATAGAAACACTGAGTCCAAGATGGACATCTGAGCTGACTGCTATTTCCTGCACGCTCAGATGCTCATGCTCCCTCCAGCCCTGCTGCCGTTTCGGAGCGTGCTATTCCCCCGGTCACGGGGATACAGGAGAGAGGGCCAGGCGGTCCCCACACCCCCGTGAGAGGTGGAGGGGGGCTGCGGCCACTCCTGTGTCCTCTGCGTGGCCTTCCCGTCAGTCTCGCCCCGGGGCGGGTATCTGGCTGCTCTAGAGGGCCCTGTTCTCGGGGCCTAAGGGGCAGGTGATGGTCCTCTGAGCCTCAGCTTTCAATCTAGGAAAAGGGACAACTCCCCAGGGCCGTCTCTTACAAGGAATTTAGACAGCCCTGAGGCCAGGAGAGCGCTCCTCACACCTTCATGCCCAGCGAGGGGTGGGAGAAGCCTCCACTCTCTATGGCACCAAGGGGACCTCCCCTTTTTTCTCAGGAGGGGTCGGTTAGGACATATGCTCTCCCTTTTTACGGAAGCAGAGTTGAGCACAATGGTTTGTTGATTTCTGTTGTAAAGCGAAGTGACTCAGTCATACATATATGTCTATGCATTCCTTTCCTTATTCTTTCCCACGGTGGGTCATCGCAGGATATTGAGGATGGCTCCCTTGCTGTACAGCAGGATCTCGTCGTTTATCCATTCTGCGTATCATAGTTTGCATTCAGTTCAGTCGCTCAGTCGTGTCCAACTCTTTGCGACCCCATGAATCGCAGCACGCCAGGCCTCCCTGTCCATCACCAACTCCTGGAGTTCACTCAGACTCACGTCCATCAAGTCCGTGATGCCATCCAGCCATCTCATCCTGGGTCGTCCCCTTCTCCTCCTGCGCCCAATCCCTCCCAGCATCAGAGTCTTTTCCAATGAGTCAACTCTTCGCATGAGGTGTCCAAAGTACTGGAGTTTCAGCTTTAGCATCATAGCCCAAACTGCCAATCCTCCCCTCCCCTCTCCACGTCCCCCTGCCAAGTCTGACCTCTGTGTCTGTGAGTCTCTTTCTTTTTTTTTTTTTTTTTTTTTACCGTGTCGCTCGCGGTTAAAAGGGCCGCAGCCGCGGGGGCAGACGACCCCAGTTATGCGCGAGCATGTCCTCTGGCGCTGCAGCCTGACCCCCGGCGCCACGCGCAGGCGCGGCGGGGGCTCAAAGGCAGCGCGTGTGAGTCTCTTTCTATTTCCTAGGTAAGTCCATTTGAAGACACCCGCTTTACTACCGGTAACAATGCCAGCTATCTACATTTGTGCTTTCTCTGTGTTGGCATGAAGAAGCTTCACAAACATCTCCGAGACCTGGGCTAGCATATTCTTACTGATGAGGAAATTGATGCTCAGAGAGGGGAGATTACTCACGCAAGGTCACACAGCACGTGGGTGACAGAGCCGGGTTGCTCTGACTCCAGAGCCTGTGTGCTTTCTCTTTTAGTTGGAGGATAACTGCTCCACAATGATGTGCTGGTCTCTGCCATACAGCGTGAAGCAGCCCTAAGTATACGCACGTCCCTTTCCTCTTGAACCTCCCTCCCATCTCCCACCCCTAAGCCTGTGTTCTTAACAGCTGCACTCTCCCGCCTCCTCTCCCCATCTGGGTTGCCAGATTTAATAAATAAACATAGAGCATGCTCAGTTCACTTTGAATTTTATAGAAACAATAAATGTATTTTTAGTATACTCCATGCAGGGGCTGACTTTATTTTTCTGGCCTCCAAAATCACTGCACATGGTGACTGCAGCCATGAAATTAAAAGATGCTTACTCCTTGGAAGGAAAGCTTTGACCAACCTAGACGGCATATTAAAAAGGAGAGACATTACTTTGCCAACTAAGTTCCGTCTAGTCAAGGCTATGGTTTTCCAGTGGTCATGTACGGATGTGAGAGTTGGACTCTGAAGAAAGCTGAGCGCCGAACAATTGATGCTTTTGAACTGTGGTGTTGGAGAAGATTCTTGAGAGTCCCTTGGACTGCAAGGAGATCCAACCAGTCCATCCTGAAGGAGATCAGCCCTGGGTGTTCATTGGAAGGACTGATGTTGAAGCTGAAACTCCAATACTTTGGCCATTTGATGTGAAGAGCTGACTCATTTGAAAAGACCCTGATGCTGGGTAAGATTGAGGGCAGGAGGAGAAGGGGATGACAGAGGATGAGATGTTTGGATGGCATCACCGACTTGATGACATGGGTTTTTGTGGACTCTGGGAGTTGGTGATGGACAGGGAGGCCTGGCGTGCTGCGATTCATGGGGTCGCAAAGAGTCGGACACGACTGAGCGACTGAACTGAACTGATGCAGAGTATGGGACATCCTTATGCTAAAACAGTTCTCACAGTTTAGCCGACATTCGCCTTAGCCCGGCTTCTCCTATATTTTACCTGGCAACCCTACTCCCATCCCTGAAAAGCATGGCTCCCAGTCTGGCCCTCGGGGCAAAGCCCCCCGGCCTGCAGGCCCAGCTGTGGCCCCAAGCACTCACCAGGATTCTTTTGTAAGGGAAGTTCTGCAGCTCGCCATTCCTGGGGGAGTCAAAGACCACCGGGAAGGTTTTGTGCGGTGCCTGGATGTAGCCCAGCTCCATCTCGTCCTGCAGACCCGGGGGGCACCAGTGGTGGACGGTCAGCAGCTTACCCTCCCCCGCCTGGCACTCAGGGCTTCGGGGAAGACTCTTCACTCTGCCTCAGGCCGGCTCTACCCTTTGA
This sequence comes from Ovis aries, assembly GCF_016772045.2. Classification (NCBI taxonomy): domain Eukaryota; kingdom Metazoa; phylum Chordata; class Mammalia; order Artiodactyla; family Bovidae; genus Ovis; species Ovis aries. Next base: position 248,989,873 of record NC_056055.1, read on the forward strand.
GGACTGAGGCGGGCAGAGGCCGTGATGCCCGCTGGCTGGAGGAAGGGCTGGAGGTTCGGGGGTGGGGCCCTGCTTACCTAGGGCCACAGAGCAAGGCAGGTCAGCAATGAACAAGCACATGGCCTCGGGGTGTCCCTGTGCTGGGTCACAGGGGAGTGGGGGCAGAGAGGGCTTTGGGGTGGCCTGAGTTGGACAAAGAGGCTGCTGGGCACCAGCCATCACACATGGCCTCCGTGTGCGGCCCTGGGGGACTGACGGCAAGCGGGGCGGAGGTGGCCTGAGGAGGCACAGACCCGCCTCCTTTCAAGCACGTGCCATGCCCAGGTCAGTTCTGGAGGCAAAGATAACCCAGCACTCATGGACTGTGTGTCCAGCGAGAAGCTCACCAGGATGTCCCCGGCCCTGCTCCAAGTATTTTATGAGTGCTAACTCCTGCAGACCTCACAATACGCCTATGTGGGGGCACCGTGATCATCCCACATCACAACAGAGGAAAGTGAGGAACAGCGCGGTCTAGGTATTTGCCCAAGGGCACACAGCCAGTTAACAGCAGAGCCAGGATCCAGACCGAGCCAGTTCTTGCCCTAGTGTCTCGTCCTGAAACAACTCCTGGGAGGAACTTCCAACTGAAACAAAAGCTTCTTAGCTTGGTGTTCAAGGCCTCTCACCTCAGTTCTTACCCTTTGCAGAAGCTTGCGTGCATGCTAAGTCGCTTCAGCCATGTCCAGCTCTGTGCGACCTTATGGACAGGAGCCCACCGGGCTCCTCAGGTTCTCCAGGCAGAACACTGGGGTGGGCTGCCACGCCCTCCTCCAGGGGAGCTTCCCGACCCAGAGACCGAGCTGGCGTCTCCTCTGCCCCCTGCACTGGCTGGCAGGTTCTCTACTGCTAAAGAGGTGAAGCTGCAGTCTCCTCTGCCCCCTGCACTGGCCGGCAGGTCCTCTACTGCTAAAGAGGTGGAGCTGGCGTCTCCTCTGGCCCCTGCACTGGCTGGCAGGTTCTCTACTGCTAAAGAGGTGAAGCTGCAGTCTCCTCTGCCCCCTGCACTGGCCGGCAGGTCCTCTACTGCTAAAGAGGTGGAGCTGGCGTCTCCTCTGCCCCCTGCACTGGCCGGCAGGTTCTCTACTGCTAGTGCCACCTGGGAAGCTCTCGCAGAAGCTTGATCCTGGCCAAAGAGAACAGCTGAAGCCCCTTCTCACATCTCCCACCTCTGGGCCTTTGCACAGGCTGGTCCCCTGTCAGGACCACCGTTCAGTGAGCTCCAGCACCGCCCTCACCAGCTCTGTGGCCCGAGGCATCTTGCCTCACTGAGAGTTCCTTCTTCACTGACAGGGCGTTGTCAGGAAGATGAAGTGATGCTGGGCATGGCCTGCAGGGAGTGCTTGATAAACCGCACAAGTCATTATCCATTCACCAAATCTGGTCCAGCTCAAATGCCCCTTCCAGGCAGTCCTCCACTGATCTGCTTCTCAGACAAGGGTGATTCCACCTGCCTCCAGGCCCCACTGGCACTTTGCCAGCACCCCTGCTTTGTCTTAGACAGTTGGAACAGCGACTTCCATCCCAATCACTCTCTGTACCAGGGCTTCTCAGCCTCGGCTTTCTTGATACTTGGAGCCAGCTAATTCTTTGTCGTGGGGGCTGTCCTGTGTATTGCAGGATGTTTGGCAGCATCCCTGGGGCAAAAACAACCTTCCATGGAGGATCACTGGTCCAGGCCATTGAGGGCAGGGAGTGGGCGTCCCCACCTCTGCCATCCCACACCCCCCCGCCCCAGTACCTAGCCCAGATCCTGTGGGTGAATGGATGTCATATTCAACGTCAGTGTGCCTGAGTCTCCAGAAGGTTCTGGAGAGGGGGGAGAGCTCTGGGTCTAGAATTAGAAAGAGCAGGGCCCTGGGGAGGGTGGACGCAGCCCTGGTCCTCTTGGATAGTCCCCGCAGCCCCTGCGTTGGAGCCGGCCAGCAGGCTGGGGTCACTCGAAGTGCTCACTGCCCAGGGGCTGCGGTACCTGGATCCAGCGGTCGTTGCGGTTCTCGGCCTGCGGGCAGACGGTCAGCTTGCAACCGGCCCTTCTGGCCAGCTCTGCCACCGCGTCCACGAAGCACGTGTTGTTCCTCACGCTGTGGACGAGCCCAGGGAGAATGCTCAGGACACAGGCAGACACAGGGGCCAGAGGACACCCCGCGCCCCCGACTCACCGGCACACGTACACCTCCAGGGGCGGCTGGGTGCTGGGCGTCATAATCCAGGGGGCCACTCGGAACACCACGGTGTCGGTGAAGATGGGGGACTCGGAGAAATCCTGCAGGTTGAGACAGGAGGGGAAGCAGACTGGCCTTGGGGCCCAGCGCTAGCAAGGTGCTAGCTACCTGAGCAAGCTGCTAGCTCCTTAGTTTCTGGAGAGGCAGCCGCGGGTGGCCGGGATCCTCCACACGGGGGGGGCGCCCACCTCTACTGGGCATGGAGGCCATTGCCCACCCTGTCTGTCCCGGACGCCCCTACCTCGTTGGAGTCATCCAGCAGGGTGACGTGGAAGGTGACGAGCCCCGAGAAGCCGGCGTCGGGGAAGGACAGGCCCTCCACGAAGAAGCGCTCCTCCTCCCCGTGGAAGCGGGGCACCTCGTAAGACACCTTGTTCTGGCCCAGCACGTGCCGGTACGCCTCGCAGGAGTCCTCGGGGCCTGGCAGGGGGCACAAGGGCCTCGAGAGGGGGCCCCGGGAGCAGGGAGCATTGCGCAACCTCCCCAACACAACGGAGGCCACACAACCACCCCCGCTTCTCACCTCCCACTTGCAGAGGAGAGAGAGAGAGGCTTAAACCCGAGTGCGGGCAGGTCTGGGTGGGGCAGGGAGGGTGTTCCTAAGGCGGCGCTGAGATCTTTCAGAGGGAAATTTGGTGGCATCTAGCAAAGCAATGTTTACCCCTAATCAGCAAGTCCATGCCCAGGTAGTGTCTTTCCTATAAAATACAAGTGGAAGGTGTTCGCTGATTATTTACTGAACACCTACTATGCACCTAGGAGGTGTGGTTCAGGACTCAGGACACCGCTGTGAGCACGGTCCCTGCCCTCCAGGAACCGAGATTTCTGAAAAATCAAAACACCGCAAAAAAACGTACGTTCACGGGACCAGATCAGTTACAGCACCTCCATGCTTTGAAATATGACGCGACTGTGGAGGAAGGCAAAGCAGAGCTACACAAGAGAGACGTGTAGGAGGGATAACTCGGCGAGAGAAACCACGCGGAAAGCAGAAAGTGGACGCGCGCGCGCTCATGCACGCGCACGCACGCACGCGCACGCACGCGCACGCGCACACCAAGCACGTTCAGGGCACTTAAAAAAATGTCAGCAAGAACACACACGAAATGGTTAACAGAGGACGCATCTTAAGAGTCAGGTTTTGGAGTCGGGTAGAGAGCTCTCATTTCTAACTGTACATACTTCCGTATTTCTAAACTGAGCACATTATTACTTGTGTTGCCCAAAAAGTTACATCTTACAGAAAAACCCAAATACATGTATTTTTTGGAGATATTATATATCCTTGCTTGCATCATGCTAATGACATTGTAGCTAGGTAAAGCAACGGTTTGGGGTTTATCGGGGTGGGTGAGAGATGCAGGCTGAACAGAGAGGCAAGTAGCCAGGGTATCTGGGACTGGCTTTAAAACCCTTCACCAAACAAGGACGGTCGGATCACGTAAGAGAAGCAGAATAGCGACCCTTGTTGGGTCCGAGTGGTTGGCACATAGGGGTTCCTCACAGTGTTCTCTCTGCTTCTGGGTATGCTTGAAAGTTTTGATAATCTAAAATTTTAAACGTGCTTAAAATATATTTAAAAATGCATTCATCTGCTGAAACCACCTCCGGCACGGCTGTGCCAGGGACGCCAGGCAACCAGTCATGAAACCCGTGCATCTGATGCTTCTTCCTCTGGGCCCTCAAGGCGGCCCCGGAGCCAGAGCAGAGCCTGCACCCCAGCCTGGGTGGGGGAACTGAGCACCGCCCCCCGCCCCCCGGGCAGGGAAGGAGGGGCATCAACTCACCGCAGGCATGGAACACCCGCGCCCGCTCGGCATCAGCGCTGGAGGTGTGGAGGACAAGTTTGTGGTCATCAAACAGGGCGTCGGGGCCTTGGGTCCGCAGAATCATCACAGACATGTCTTCCAGGTCTGGGCAGCCAGACACAGGGCCGCGGCTCAGGAGGCCTCCAGCACCCCAGCCCCTCCCCAGGGCAGAGGGTGCCAAGACCTGGGTCTCTGCCCCAACTCTGCCCGCCCGGTGGAAATACTGAGAGCCACCAAGACCAAAGCAGAAACATGTCTGTGCGCCTGTGACGCGGGGAGGCGCTTCCTGCCCTCTCTGTGCCTCCGTTTCCTCCTCTACCCAGAGAAACCGAAGTGGAGTGGCCAGCCCACTGTCTGGCCCGGGGCAGGTGAACAGGAGCAGCGTGCAGTGGGAAGGCCATCCGGGCAGCAGGCGGGTGAGGGCTCTCCTCTCAGGCCCAGTGTCACTCACTACTGCCCTGGGCCGGCCCCTCCCTCCCGGGGCCTCAGCGCTCCAGTCTCTGAAATGACCCTGCCAACTTTCCGAGTGGAGTGAAGCCCCTGACCCACACCCAGGACACTGCCACAGCAGCCTTCATGGGGCTGTGCACGCGGCTCAGGATGGACTTAGAATGTGGAAAGTGCTCAGTCGTGTCTGACTCTTTGTGACCCCATGGACCATACAGTCCATCCAATTTTCCAGGCCCCCATGACTACACAGTCCATGGAATGCTCCAGGCCAGAATACTGGAGTGGGGAGCCTTTCCCTCCTCCAGGGGACCTTCCCAACCCAGGGATCAAGCCCAGGTCTCCTGCATTGCAGGCGGATTCTTTACCAGCTGAGCTACCAGGGAATGTGGGGCATCTCTGAAATCCAGGCCAGCGATGCCAGCGGGAAGGAGGCTGGATTTGGGGTTATAGGAACCTTGGACCTGCCTCAGGCTGACTGAGTGACTTCGGGGATCCCCTGACCCCTGAGTGTCAACATCGTCATCTCTGAATTTGGGGGAGGCTGCCCTCCTGTGTGGATGCTTAGATGAGAGTTTGGGGAAAGGCTCTGACGCAAAGTAGGTGCTCAGCATTAGCACTTTCCAAGCCTGGAGGGGGAGGAAGATGAGGCTGCTCCTCCCCAGAGCTCTGCCCTGGCAGCGTGCCCACTGGCGCTGGGGTGCCCGCTGGCGCTGGGGTGCTGGGGAGGGGCAGGGTGGCTGGGCGGCGGCCCTGGCGCCCCTCACCTTGCAGGCAGCGCACGTGGTGGTCACAGTTGTCCTGGTCGTTAGAGCTCATACTGTCTCTGTCGCAGTTCACCAGCAGGACGGCTCCGTGCCCGCTGGGTCCCCAGACCCACTGCCGCTGCCGATGGCAAAGCACAGCCGGTGACGGGGGCTCTGGCCAGGCCTGCGCCCCCTTCCCCAGCTCCCTCCTGGCCACGTTCCTCACCCCTCCTCTCTTCTCTGCCCTGAGCCAAAAGAGGCACTCCCTCTGAGGAACCAGCAGCTCCTACTACTCATTGGTCAAGTTCAAACGACAGCCTCTTTCACAGCTGTCTGTGGCATGCCTCCAGCCAGCATCCCCTTTCCCAACAGGCAGCTTTCTGAGGGTGAGGTCCATCTTCCCTCCTTGGCCCCTGCTCGTCCTTCCAGCTGAAACGCCCCGCCTCCTGCAGAACTTTGGAGCCCAGCCCAGGTGGACTTCTCCCTTGCTCACAAAGCCCAACGCAACCTCCTCTGAACTCCCAACATCTTCATTGCCACCACAATTCAGCCCAAAGTTCTTTTATAGTTTCAGACTTGGTAGATTTCCTTTTCACATAGATTAGGGGGTCCACATGCTACAAATCTAGCTTACTGCCTATTTTTCTAAATAAAGTTTTATTGGAACATTGTCACACCTTTTCCCCTCATGTTGACTATGTAGCTCTTTCACCCTACACTGGCAGAATCAAACCATTGCAACAGAGACAAGATCGCCTGCCAAGCCTAAAACATTTACTATCTTGCTCTTACAAAAAAAAAAGAAAAAAAAATTTGCCAACCCCCAACCTAGACTGAAAATCCAGAAGGACTTGTCTCTACAAAGGGAGGCCTAGCCCAGGGCTGGACATGCATGTGCTTAAAACTCTGGATGACGCTTTTTCTGCCAGTGAAAGAAGATCCCCAGCCATTCTTGGGTTGGCTCCACTGGCCTTGACATCAGCTGGGAGGCAGGGGGATACCTCTAATGACCTCACCCCTTTCAATCCAGCCTAGAGCAGCTGCGAACTCCATGCCCCTTTCTGGGTCCAGGCCGAGATAGCCTACCTTGTCCACAAAGTCCCTGTCCTGCCTGCCTTCACAGTTCAGGTCACAATCCAGGGTGATATCTGCAAGGACAGGGCAGAAGGTGAGTCACGACAAGCCTCCCAGGGGCCCAGCGCAGGCAGGCCCACGACCTCCGCCTTTTACCCTCAGTCTCAGGGCCCATTCTGGGGCCGGACAAATGGAAGTCGTTTCCAAGAGGTGGGAGCATTTGGAGCCTCCCTGCCCGGGCTGGGGAAAGAGGCCTTGGGGAAAATACAGGGTCAGAGCGAAAACCCAGGTCAAATGCTGCCCCCTCCAGGAAGCCTTCCCGGAATTCTCCCTCTTCTGCCCCCCGGTAGCCCTTACTGTCTGGGGGGCACTCTGCCCCGTGCCTGGGACATTCTGGGCCTGTCTGAAGCTCCCTCGTCTCCCAGGGGTGGGCCAGTGAGCCCGAGCGTTCGCACCAGACCACCGCGGATCTGGACCTAGGCTCTGGCGCCTACTGGCTGTGTGGCCCTGAGCCTCAGCTTCCCCTCGCATCCCCGCCTACATCCCACCTTCCTAACCACTCTCCCCAGAAGGTGGGGGGAGGTTTTACAGTACACATGAAACCTTCAAGGGAGCGAGAGAAAAAACTGAAATGATTTTTAAATATGTGAAAAGATACTCAACCGCCATACAAGAAGGGGATGAGTCTCAGAAACGTAAGGTGGAGCGAAAGGCGTGTACGACGTGACCCCACCCAGACAGCGCGCCAAGGCAGGCAAAAACAGACGATATGGTTAGGGTGTGCCTGTTCAGATGACAGAAACATGCAGAAAGGAAAGGGGTATTTATCACAAGACAGCGGTTACCGTAGGGGAGGGAGCGAGTTATGATCAGAGAGGGGCCTGGGGGTACTTCGGGGTGCTGGTCATGTTCCCTGTTCCATTTCTCAACTGGGTGATGGCTGCTCGAGGGCTTGCTTTCTAACTGTTCTTGTATCCGCCACCCCCCTCCCCGCCCAGCCAACACACACACTCTCATATCGGGTTGGCCTAAAAATCCGTTCAGGTTCTTCCATAAAGTGTTAAGAAAGCCCAAGCAGACTTTCTCGCCAAACACATACACATGTACTTTCCTGTATGTGTACTTTCCAGTAAGCAAGGTGCCGGTGTGTGCCCGGGGAGGGGGGGCAGGGAGACCCCAACCTCAGTCCTAACTAGAGGGAGGCAAGGGAAAGCAGCAATGAGACGCTGACCCCTCAGGCTGGAAAAGCAGAAAAGGCTGGGAACGGACAGTGTTGGCTAGACACTCCCCTGCGCGGCTGGCAGGTGTGTAAGAAGGCATGGCCTTTCGGGACAGCCATCTGGCAGTATCTATCACAGCTGAAACGTTCACTCCCTGTAACTCAGCGGTCCTGCTTCCAAAAGCGCCTCCTGCAGGCAGAGCGTCTTCAGCTCTCCTGGTAACTTTCTTGCCCTTCGAAATGGCTGCCCCAGCGTGAACCCACCCCTAGGAGAAGGAGTTTCGGGTCCCACATCCTTGGCAGTTGAGTCTCTTTTCATTTGGGTTCTGAGCCCTAGGATTTTCTCCACTGTGATTTGCTGGTTTCCGTTTTTTGCTTATTTCTATTAATTGTTTGGTGGTTCTTTCTCACTGATCAGCATCCTCCATTACCTGCAAACGCTGATCCAGGCATACGCATTGCAAATTGCTTCTCCATAGCCTGACTTTGTACTTGTCCTCCGTTGTATAGATTTCCATTTCAGTAGAGTCTAATTTATCAGTCTTGCCCCCAGTGGCTTGTGCTTTTGTTTTGCCTTGTTAAAGAAAACGTCTGACTACTTTGAAGTTGAAGAGACATTCTCTTCTAAAAGCTTTAAAATGTTGACTTTCACCTGGATGCTTTTTTAAATTTTATTTTTAATTGGAGGATGACTACGTCACAACATTGTGATGGTCTCTGCCACACATCAGCATGAGTCAGCCAGAGGTATACATCCGTCCCCTCCCTCTTAAACTCGAGTCCTCCCACCTCCCTCCCCATCCATCCCTCTAGGCAGTCACAGCACCGGCTTTGGGCTCCCTGCGTCATACAGCAAATCCATCTGAAGTTTGTTTTTGAGGATGATATAAGGCGGGGATCCACGTTTGCTGAGCATCACAGGACAGCTACATGCGCCTGGGCCTGAGTTCTGGGTCTCTATTTGTCCCAGTGGTCTTTATCCAGCCCGGCACCACCTTCACTCTGCCCTTGGCTGAGACCCCGGCTTACCCACACAGGTGAGGTAGAGCACCGCGTAGGCCAGGGGCGAGGAGTCTCGGCTGGAATGGTAGGAAATTTGCACCTGTAGAGAGATGGGCCCAGGGTCAAGCTGGCTGAAACTAGGAGCCTGGCCCCAAGGCACAGGTCTTGGGGGATCTGGCAAGGAGGGGCGGCGCTCCCAGGAACCTCTGTGCAGCCACCAACCCAGCTCTCCCTTTAGCCTTCTCTGCCACCTATTTTTCCGTGCCTCGGTTAGCTCATCTGTAAAATGGGAACTATTTGTGAGGGATTCCATGGAGACCTGCATCCCGGTGCTGCTGCTGACTCCTGTGTGATTTTAGCAAGCCCCCGTTCCCTTTTGGATCTCAGTTTTGCCATGGATAAAACAAGGAGCTTGGTGCTGCAACTAAGACCCGGTACAGCCAAATAAATCAATACATTAAAAAATAAAATAACATAAGGAGTTTGCACTGGGCAGGGTGTAGGGACACCCCTGTAACTGTGGGATTTGGACAGGCCTTTACTTGAACCCAGCGCCTCCACATTCTGTGACTTCGGCCGAGGCCCTTCACCTTTCTGAGCTGCCTCAGTTGCTCCTCTGCAGTATGGGTTTTATACAGGTCCCTACAATCAGAGGACGGTAGTTCAGATTTGAAACAATCCATGGAGAGGCTGATCTGGTAGGAAATGCCCAAGAAATACCAGCTCTTGTTATGAGAGGGCAGGGGGCGTGGTGTATGAGCCGGTGCAGCGCTCCTGAGTCAGATGGCCTGGGCTGGCAGAGGACACCCTGGGAAAGTTACTGGGCTGTCTGGGTCTCCCTCTCCTCCGCCGTGGATGGCTCGGAGGGACTGATGACAGGTTGTGCGGATTAAAGCCGGAAAGCGTGGGACGTTTGGCACCGTGCCCACAGCACACGCCCAACAGCTGTTAAAGGTGAGGCTGAAGACGGTGACGATGATAGAGCGAACTCCAGGCGGGTGCACCGAAGCCGTTTCACCCTCCGCCCTCCTCCGGGACCCTCCCTCCTGATGCGGTCCCTCAGCTCTCCGGCTCCGATGTCCTGGCTCCCAGGGGGCTCAGGAACTTCCCAAGACCCGTCCCTCCTCAGTCCTGAGAGCCCCGAAATCCTGCAGCTGCGAACCCCCGAGAGTCAAGCCCCGCGGGATGCTCGCTTCAGGCACACGGTTACCCGGACCCTGGGCAAAGGCAGGGGCGTTCTGATGACCCTCCTCTGTCCCTGTGGTCCTCGGGGCCAAGGAATTCAGAGCGCGGCCGCCCCCGCACCGTCTCTGGCGCAGGGCTGGGCGCGCATCGCAGGCCGGCCCACCTCCTCGCCGGGCTCCGGGGGCCTCTGCCCTGACCCTCACCCGCGCGGCTCCTCACCAGTCACGTGACCTCACGTAAGCCCCGCCCCCTGCTGGTCGCTCTCCTTGTGAAATAGATTCGCGGAGTCCCGCCCCACCTGCTGCACGGAGCTCCCCGGATGGGCTAATTCGGATCCCTGGGTGGGAAGGCCGTGGGGCTGGCGGAGGGAGCTTGCCCCCAGGAGTCCGGCAGCTCTGGCCCCTGAGCTCCAGCTGCCCCTCTGACCAGCTCTGTGGCCGCGGGGCGGTTGCTCTGATCCCTAGTGGCCTCCCCCGAGAACCGCGCACGAGACCCCGCCGCTGAGGCCGTGGTCGGGGCGGGCGAGGGCACGCGGCCTAGCACTGGGCGCCCGGCCAGTGCTCCTTGAAGGGCCAGTTTCCCGAAACGGCGCCCCTGACCGAGCGGGAGCCTGCCGCCCGCACGGCAGGCCTGACTCCTGCACGGCAGGCCTGACTCCTGCACGGCAGGCCTGACTCCTGCACGGCAGACCTGACTCCCGCACGGCAGGCCTGACTCCTGCACGGCAGGCCTGACTCCTGCACGGCAGGCCTGACTCCTGCACGGCAGGCCTGACTCCCACTGCGCCGAGCTCGCGGACCACCCCATCGCCCCCGTTTTTCAAACGCCCCCTGCCCGGGGGCCAGAACACTGCCTCCAGCCCGGCCGCGGTAGACTCGCTCCTGCGGCTGACCGGGCAGAGAGGAGAGGAGGGCAGGCGTCCTGCCTGAGAACGGAGCGGGGTCAGGAAGGCGGCGGCTTAGGGAAGGCGAGGCCCTGAGGGAAGGGGCCCCCGAGGCAGCTGCTCCCCTCTCCACCTCTGCTTTCTCTCCCCCATTCGTAGTAGCGGGGACCACGAATCGACCCTCGGCCACAGCCGGGGAAACAGGCTCCGGGAGGCGATGAGAGTGGCCAGCAGGCCCCCAGTTTGTGTCCGTAGGTCGCAGAGCTGGCGGCCCCAGGGCCGCGCTCTTGCTCTCTGGGTTACCCCGCATTCTGGAGAAGAGAGGGCACTGGGCCCGCGTGGAGCTGGGTCGCCCCCCACCCCCAGCCACCCCCAGACAAGGGGGCGCGCTCACGTGACTGTCGTTGAGCTCGTTGCTGGGGGAGTTCATGACCACGACGATCTGGGAGCCCATGTCAAAGTGCCACCGCCGGGCCTCCGCACGCTCCCGGTCCCTCTCCACGCTGGGGCAGATGTAGACGTCCACGCCGGGGGTTCCGTAGACCTCGAACATCTCTGTGCCCTCAGGAACTGACCTGGGGAAGACACAAGCCGTGGGAAGTGCTAGAGGGCAGCCCTCGCTCAGATGCTTGAACTCTGGCTCGAACGCTTGCTTCCTCCAGGAAGCCTTCCCAGACTACCCCAGGCTTCTCAGATCCTTCCAGCAAGCTCCTAGGAGTCAAACTTGGACCCCGCCCACATATACACAGTCTCATATTCCCAGGTTCTGTGTTGATGAACATTTCCCTTGTGAGTTCTCCAGGTATTCATTGTAGGGTTAAGAAGTCCGTGCTGTCCGTCCGATGGCCCTGGGACTTCCTTTCAGCCCTAGCTGGTCTGGGCATCTTGTTTGGAATCAGTCTCCTCCGTAGGGTGCCCATGCGCCTGCGGGTAGAAGCACCCACTGCCCCAGAGCCTTCAAGCCAGCCAGAGCGCTGAGGACAGCCCTGCTCAGAGCAAAAGATGGGTCGGGAGGCAGTGGGATCACCCAGGGAGAGGCCTCTGTGGGGAGAGGACCCGGAAGGCTTCCTGGAGGGAGCGGCACACACCCAGCGGGGGGCGCTGGCTGAGCTCTTGCTCTGTGCCTGCCATATTGAAGTGTCATTACGTGCATTATCATGTAATCCATTTTAAAAACCCAGGTAGGTGCTATTAGCTCCCATTTTACAGACAGGAAAACTGAGGTCAAAGTAACCTGTCCAAGGTCATGGAGCTAGAAGGTGGCAGGACTGGGATCCACATCCAGGCCTCCTGGCTCTTGAGTCCACATTCTTACCTGGGCGTAATGATAGCACAAGTCGAAACCCCCAGGCCCCTCCCCTGCACAGTTAGCGTGGGGGGCTTGAGGGGGGCTTGACGAACCTTCCCAAATATCGCCTCATCTAGTCTTCTGCACAGTCCCATTTAATGTGGGGAAACCCAAGCTCAGGACGGGCGAGGGGCGTGCCAAAGCTGCACTGCGGCCGCAGTCCCCGCTCCGCCCCAGGCCCTCTCCCTTCTCTGCCTCCACTTGGAGGAGACCAGGCCTCCTTCACTCCTCGCTGGCATGATTCTGGCACTTCTCAGCACAGCTTCCCTTTATAGAAAGAGAAACATACAGAGCCCAGACTGGACTCCATCAGGCGGCTCTCCCGCCAGGGCTCGGCCTGCTGGGCGTCCTCGCCAGGTAGGAGGAGCTGACGCACCTGTGTCTCCTCCCAGGCAGGGCTGCCAGGTTTAATAAAACAGAGCACATGCCGTCAGACTCGAATTTCAGGTAACCGACAAACAGTTATCTTCACCTAAGTATACCCTGCGCAATATTTGGGACATCCCTCGACTAAAAAGTCACTCATTGTTTGTTTGGACCTCCAGTTTAACTGAGTGTCCTGGGTTTTATCTGGTAACTGACTCCCGAAGCTGACGTTTCCAGAGCTCTATTCTGCTGTGCCCTGGGTCTGTGAGCCGGACCGTCGGGGGACAGGGAGAGCCTGCAGTGAGAGGCGTGGGGACACAGAGACAGAGAGACAGATACGGAAGCCAGAGAGACGAAGACTCAGGCAGCTGGAGCCGGGGGTGAAGGGCCCCCAGCGGCCCCCCACCACCCAGGTGCTCCTCGGGCCCCAGGCCTCCGCAGCTAGAGCGGCACACCTTGGGTGGTCCTTCAGACATGACGCCCACCCAGTTCCCAGGCTGCAGACTCTGGTTTGGGGAAGCAGCCCTGTGCAGGAGGGTCCCAAAGAAGCCAGGGGCTCAGGGGTGCCAGGACCAGGGTCAGGACCAGACCGGGCTGCCCTACAGCCAAGTGGCCTGGAACAGCTCACCTGGCCCTGTAGCCTCGCCTTTAAAGTGGGGTAATGACACCCGCTGGGCCAGCCGCAGGCAACCATGAGGCTCAAACATGATTAACAGATGGGGCAGTCTTGGAAAACCACTGGCCAGGAAGGGGGACGGGGTTATTAAGGTAAATTAGGACATAGGAGGCAGGCGTATGGGAGCAGGCTGAGGCTGGGACTGGGGCATCTGGGGAAGCTTCATGGAGAAAGGAGTGAACTAAGGGCAAGGAGGAGACACAGCTAAAGGGAAGGGGTTTCCAAGTGGAGGCTTCGGAGGTCAAGGGCAAACTCAGGCTGCAACGAGCTTGCTGTCATTTCATTCCTAGGTAATAGGAGCCAGCGGTGGCTCCTGAGTATGAGGGCGACCTGCAGAGCTGCGGTGAGGTGGCTAAGCCTGAGGGCTCTGGGGCCAGGTTGCCCGGGTTCAAATCCAGCTCCACTGCTCCCTAGCTGCCTGGCCTTGACCTCTCTGCTCCTCTGCGTCGGCATCGATGAAGGGGGGGTGATGAGCAGATGAAAGCAGTGTGTTTGTGTGATGAACAGAATGAGCGAAAGTTGAAGGCCCCTGCACCCGTGCCGTTATTTCCCTGCTGGAGAAACTGAGGCCCAGAAGAGATCGGACTAGAAGGCAGTGCCCTGGACCCCCGGTTCAGGGTTTATACCCACCCCCCACAGCTGTGCGTTAGGAAGACTGAAGCGGCGGCTGCTGGGGGAAGCCCTGCAGCAGGATGGGAGAATCTGAGCTCCCCGGTGCCTGGAGGGCACAGGAGGTGGCCCGAGGCTCACCTGGATGAAGTCCCACCTCCGGTCAGGCTGCCCTGAGCACAGCCTGCTGCTCCAGACGGCACCCCAGCCCAGCCCTGGGCACACACAGCTGGGGGCTGTGCCCTCCCCCGCATGCGGGACCGTCCAAGACCCTCTCCATCACCAAGCCCTCTCAGGCAGCTGCAGGACTCCACAGCCTAGGAGCTGGTGCGCGCTGGGGAAAACACGGTGGAATGACCCACAGTTCTGGTTTGCCAGGGACCAGGACTTTTCCTGGGGCGCAGGCCATTCAGTACTAAGACCTAGAAAGTCTTAGACAAACAAGGACCACTGGTCACCCTCACGGCATCAACCTCAGACCTACTTGTTGAAAATGCTGATTCCAGAACCATAAGTTTTGCATGCAGAGCTCTTTTAAAGCAACTGATGTCCAGTGAAGTCTGAAGACATGGCTAAGGAGGGCTGTCTCAGAAATGCTGGGCCCTGCTGCCCCGTCCAGGGGGCGTGGGGGGACGCAGCGTGACCTCACGCATTCCTGGGCATCCAGACAGCTCAGGCTTGCCTTTAGACTCATCCACCCTTTCAGCGGCGAGGATGATGGTGACAGTGATGATGCAGACGGCAAGCCACCGGATGTCAGCACTACTCCCCCACCTTTCAGGTAAGGAAAGGGAGGCTCAGAGATGACAGGTGACTTGCTCAAAGCCACACAGCTGGTGAGGGACAGAGTCAGAACTCCAGCCAGCTCTGTCCCCACTCCCTTGCAAACCCAAGCCCACTCTCTCCCTCCCAGCTCCTAGGACCTCCACCTCTGGGAAAACAAAACTAGACATTTTAGGACCGGGAAACTGATGGGAAAGGTTCTCTGTGGCTGAGAACAGAAAGGTTGACGAGCTGACCACCAAGGTCCCCAACGAGCTGGCCCATGGCGGCAGGGGAGACCAAGGCCCAGCGCGCTCCGGATGCCAGCTGTCCCTCTCTGCTCGGTGAGGTCCCAGATTCCCAGCCCCACCAGCTTCACCCAAGAATGCGGTCCAGGAACTCACTGCCCTTCCTTAGTCCTGTGTCTTCCTGCCCCTGAAAAATGGTGGCCACACACTCCCCTTTCACAAAGTCCAGGTAGTTGAGAGTTAAAGATGTGTCTGCCTCCCAGACTCTGCTCTCCGCACAGGCAGGCCAGAGCTGTACACCAAACAGAATTTGGTGGAGACCAACGGGAGCTGCTTTGCCAAACCAAGGAGGAGGCTCAGAAGCCTCCGTGAGCAGAGCCTGAAAGCCACTCTTCGATGCCAGCCTCTCTGGGGCACACATGTGGAAACTGAGTTCCAGCAAGGAGCAGAAATGTGCTCACGGCGACATAGCAAAGGCTGACGGAACCAGGGTCAGCACTCAGGGTTCCTGCCCCAGGCGCCCCAGCCTCTTCATTCTGTAAGACCGCCTCTGCTGAGCACGCGGTGAGCTGTCTGCCCTTCCGACTAGGGACGGCGTTCTCAGTCCTGGCTGCAAGCCAGTGCGTGGCTCATCACCTCTGTGTATTACCCCTCTCCCTAAGAATCCCTAACAGGGAGAGCAAAACCCCTTTACCAAGCCTGGGCCACCTCCAACTCAGTGGAAAGAAGGAAGACAGGGTTTAATCCGCTAGTGATTAGAGATCCCCAGGGGTCTTGCTCATCCTGCAGGGGTCTTCCTCCAGGGAGCCTGCCCTGACTGCTCAGCCTGTGTTAATTTCTCTTTTCTCCTCTCCTCCTTCTCCCAGCGGGGCTCAGAGGTTATTTCCCTGCCGTCTTGTGGATGGTTTGGGGACACTCGAGGCTGTCTAGAGAGCCAGGGAAGATGGTTAAAGTGATGATGGTGGTGGTAATAATGGCAGCAGTTACCATAAGTGAACGCTAACGTGCCAGGCACCGCCTACCTGCCCTCCATGCACGATCTCATCCGTCCCAGCAGCCCTTTGAAGTTAAGGACACGGTGCTCGGACCGCAGCCTGGCCCTGCCTCCCCTCCCTGGCTGTGTAACGGGGCAGATGACGCAGCCTCTCTGTGCCTCAGTTTCCTCCTCTCTGAGACAGGGAGGAAGACAGTACCCACCTCGCAGAATGGCTGGAGTATTAGTTAGCGTTAGTCACACACACTCTAGGGCAAGTGACAGGCAGGCGGGCTCTAGGCATCATTGCTGATATAATTACGACCTTCATTCTACAGATGAAGAAAGAGTGACTTGGGAGGTTAAGTGACTTTCCCAAGGTCAGACAGCTCTCAGGAGGCAGAGCCAAGACTGACCACACGTCCACTGCCTTCCTCCTGTTGGCCCACAGTCTGAGCACCCAGGACTGCCGAATCACAGCATCTCCGAGTCGGAAGGAGCTTTAGAAGTAATCTGGTCCTGCTTGCTTGCAAGACAAGAATCCTTCCCGCAGCACCCCCGCGAGGTGGTCCGGCCTCGGCTAGAAATTTCAGGACAGGGTTCTCAGAGGGCAGAGGCCAGAGGCCGCGTGTGCTTGTTCACCACTGTGTCCCATGCCTGGCACACGCTAGACCCCGAAGGAATGGCCTCACCTGATGAGAGTGCAGATGAGCCGGCTGGGAGCTCCCCCCATCCCCGAGACGGGCTGGCCACCGGGGGCCCGAGAGTCTCTCTGTTGAGGCAGAGGCTCCCCCCCACCCCGTGGCTGTCCCACCCGCAGCCTCCTCTGGGAACCCCAAGGATGGCCTGTCTATCCACATCACCCCAAGACACGCTGCCTCTGCCACTCACGGTCCAAGGCCATCCCCCATCCTCTAGAAAATTCTGCAGGGGAGGAGCCGGTCTCAGGCTTCCTGTGGCAGGTCAAACAAGAGACACAGCTGCCCGACGGGCATGGGGTAGGCAGGGCAGGTGAGTCACCCCCACGGATATGCAGAGCTGGGGGAGGCGGTGGCGCCAGCTGGCACAGGCACCCCTCCTCATCATCTGGGGCTTCTGTCTGTGTCAGGAGCAACCAAGTCCCTTTCCCAGTCCTCACTGCCCACCCACCCTCAGCCTGCTGCAGACCAGCGCCTCAGCTCCTCTCTAGTGCCCGGGACCAACCCCGTCTCTGCTTCTATGTTAACTCCAGTTTTTAAAGTCCTGGTTTAAAATGCTGGTTCTCAGGTGGGGGTGACCTTCCCTACAGGGCACACTGGGTGATGTCCAGAGGTGTTTTTGGTGGTCACAAGTGAGGGGTGATCACTAGCATCTGCTGAGCAGGGGCCAGAGATACACTGCTTAACTTCTCCCAGGGCACAGGCTGGCCCCTCAGCAAGCAGTGACCGTGCAGACAGTGCTGAGAAACGCAGGCTCGTCTCAGGAGAGCGCGGAGAGCTTCGCGATGGGAAGCCCACGGCGCGGGCTTCTCCTCTCCTACCCCCAGAGTACCTGCCTTCCCCGCTCAGCCTTGGACCTAGGACCCCTGAGGACGCCTTAAGAAGTAAAGCGGCGGCTTCCTGGTGGTTCCCAGCGCCCAGCTCCCGAAACCCTGCCTGAACTCTCCTTTTCTTCCAAGGCGAGAGAGAGAAGACGGGGACCTCCCCCAGCCTCTGGCTTTACGGCCACAGCCACCGCGGTAGCAGGGGCCTAAAGCGCGGGTGCTGCTCTGTAAGCCGCAGGCGGCGGAGAGCAGAGAACACCGCCACGCGCGGCTTTGAGCGCTGGCTTCGCCACTTTGTAGCTGTGTGGCTGAGCCAACGGCTTGCTCTGCCTGTGGCTCCATTTCCACATTCATCACACAAAAGAAAGCTAGTTATAAACTCAGCCCCTCGGGTTGTTGTGCAAGTCAAGTTTGGGAGTTAAAGTTCAAGGATTAAATTCAAGAGGCTTGTCAAGCTCTTAGAACAGTGCTTGGCACAGAGTAAGTGCTTTGTTGAGTGTAAGTGATTTCTTTCTTTTTTTTTTTTTTTCCAAAAGGACTGATGCCCAGTTTGCAGAGCTCATAAGCTGGGGATGTGGGTACCCCTCTTCCTAGTCTTGTGTGCCCAGTGAGACCCCAGCCCAGCCTGCAGGTTTGTCAGGACAGGCGCAAGTGCCCAGCAGCCTCCGAGGCCCTGAACCAGAGCTACAGGGCCTCTTCCCCCATTTCAGTCCCCCACACTTCACGCCCCCTGGCTGGGGTCTTGAAGAAGCCCGGCTGAGAAAGGCAAACACCTCTTTTCACGCCTAGCTGCTGTTCCAAGGCCAAGACTCAGGAGAGGGCAGCCAAGACAGGAAGCGCCCCAGACGGCCTGCAGGGAGAGCCCGGGGTCGGCACCAGGGGCCCCGCAGTGCCCACCCCCAGGCTTCTGGCTCTTACCCATAAACGTCCACCAGGGTCTCGACTCCAGCCACACACACGGCGCTGGTGGGGTGTTCCAGGGACACACGCACAATCCTCTGCAGAGACATGCTGGCCTCCACCTGGGCTTGAGCCTCAGATGCCCCTTGGCATGTGGTTTAAAAGACCCTGGCCCCACCCCACCAGCCCCAGGTGCTAGCCCATTGGCTCCAGTCCCAGAAGCCCAGCCCCTTCCCCGAGCCGCGAGCTCAGGATTGGGGGGAAGAAGCCGGGAGTTTGCATATGACCCTATGGCTCTCACCCAGGCCCACAGACAGTTAATTTCTCACTTTAGGGGGAGAACATTAAGTCCTTTAGGTACCTGGCCAGGGCACCAGGACCCTGGAGGGGTCACAGGTGCAGGGTGTTGATCAGGGGACCGTTCTCGATTTCCACTCTCAGCCTCTTCACCCTCTTTTTCTGTCTGTCTTTTCAGAGACAAGATGCTGTCAGTGGGGAGCTTCTCTGCCGTGCTGGGAAAACTGGTGGAAACGCAGATCCCGGGTCCAGCCTGCAGCTTGACGAGCAGCCCGGCACCTGGAGGCTTCTTTTTGTACCACTTTTCCAGGCTTTAGTGAGTCTGTTACGCTGCTGCTCTGCTTCATGGTGCGGTTTTCTGGTCGTGAGGCATGTGCAACCTTCGCTCCCATCTAGGGGTCAGACCTGCGCCCTCTGCCCCAGCGGGTGAAGTCTCAGCCACTAGACCCCAGGGAAGTCCCCCAGAACTTTTGTTTTTCACAAGCAGCCACATTTCTGAACTGAACTGAACTATAGCATTTCAAGGCATTTTGAGGAACACCAGTCTTTTTCTTAAGAGCATGGGTTTTTCAGGCTGGATTGCCGCCCTGCCGCAGTTACTTCCTGAGTGACCAGGGGCAAGTCATTTAATTGCTCTGTGCCTCATTTTGGCACCTGAAAAATGGTCACTGTGAGGGTTAATGGGGACAACGTGAGAAGAGCTCTAGTGTGGAGCTCAGCATTATTTTATTATGGGTGTTGCTGTTATTGTTATTATTATTATTAGATGCCAAAAGCTTCTGGAAACACTCTCTGGCCAGGAGGAGCTAAGAAGGTCAGAGCAGGAAGGCTCCCGCTTGTCAGGTGGGGAGACAGACCAGGGAGGGCGTTTGGCTGCCTGACACAGTGGGAGCAAGGTCTCTGGGAGAGGAGTCTTGGGCTTGGACCCAGGCTCCGCCGGGTGCTGGCTGTGCGGCCCTGGGGCTTTGTCCCCTCATGGTGCCCTCATCCGTGGACGGTGCGGCTCGGCACCAGCCCAGCAGAGATAATAGCGGACACACCCTGCCCAGGGAGGCCCAGAAGGTGCTGAACAGAGGTTTCCTCCCTCCTCCCTGGTGATGCTAACAGTTTGGTGCAGGGTGGGGACAGGGTCTGATCCCCGGAGTCCCTGGCTGGGGTGTTTGCACAAGTTCCAGGATCTCAGCGAGTCTGAGACTGGCGCTCCGGTGCCCAGCTCGGTCTGCAGAGGGTGTTCTTCGCAAGGAGAGATGCTGGGTCCAGGGACAGCTTCGCCTTCGGGCTGTAAAATGGCTTGGGGGCTGAGCCTGCTCCGGGCAGCAGTCAGAGCTCGGGAGGAAACGCCAGGCAGGGGCCTTAGCCTGCCTGTGGACACAGCTGGGAAACAGACGCACAAGCCAGGGCATCCCTCTGGGCCTGGCCTGCTGGACAGGACCAGCCTCCTGCTCAGAGCCTCGGAGCTCTGTACGTGGAGGTGGACCCCTGCTTCCCCTCTCCCAGAGAACACATGCCAGCTTTTAGAAAGAGATTTGTGCTTTCGTCACACTAAAGTGTCCATGACTGACAGGCAGCCACTTTTTGCTTTTTAGTCCACAACAAACCTCAAATAAGGTGAATGTGAGAGCGAGTGTCAAAGGAGCATTTCAAGGTAGCACCAAGGACGGAGGATATCTTCAGGCCTCCGAAATCAGACCACTGAGGCCAGGTAGCTTAGTAGGTTTCGAGGCAAGAATGAAAGGGAATTACAATGGCCTGTGGCCCTGAACATCAGTCCTGCTGGGGACTGTCCCACTCTGTGGACAGGACCCCCACCCCCAGAGGAAGCAGACAGCCCAGGGAAGGGAGAGGGATGAAGAGACAGGATCCACCCTCCTCTGATAGCCATCTTAGCAAAGCAGGAAGCCTCACGACGGGCATGTGCCAGCCACTCTGCTGTGTCAGCCTGCCTGCCTGGCACTGGGGGCTCTCCGCTGGGTAGGAGCTGCCCGTGGCCAGTGGAAGTTGAGCCCAGGAGCGGATAGCATAGAGGGTGGAACTGAAAACAGCCCTCCCCGCCCCGCCCACAACCTCCACCACACTGACATCCCCCGCCTCCTGCTCACGGCCCAGAGAACAGAAGCAGAGACAGGCCCAGGGAGACATGCGTGTTGACATTTTTATTCATCAGAAGGAAGGTGACCGGTCACCTGGAACATTCTCAGAGGGAACATCGGCCCCACCCCAGCCCAGCAGCCGTTCCAGAGCTCCCGGCCCCCAGCGCCCTCCGGAAGGCCCGCCCCGCCCTACACGTCCCTCCTAACGCCCGCTCCCCTCCCACCCGCGGCCTTTCCCCGGAACCCGGCTGCACACCTTTAGCAGCTGAAGAGCCCCCTCCCCCTCTTGGCTCAGCGCGGGGGCATCAGGATGGTGAGCGGAAGGCACCCAGGTTAGACCGGCAGGCAAATGTTGTTCCACCCGAGCCTCCTGGAGGGGGAGGAGCCAGGCACACCGCCCCGCCCCCGAAACCAGAGCCGCTCCGTTTTCATCAATTTCACAGGCCAGTGTCTGTGGTCGCCTCTGATGGCCAAGTGGTCGCAGCTAAGAGGGTTTAAAGGGCAGGAGGCTCGGTCTGAGTCTCAGCGGGAACCAGGGGCTCAGAGCTTCGGAGCTGGCCCCAAAGACTGGGGGGACGAAGGCAGGCGGGTTCCCCCCTGCCCTGCTTGTCCGGGGAGGCACCCAGCCCTGTACGCCGCCCGCTTGCCTGTGCCCATCTCGGTACCTCACCCGGGGCCAGGCTGCCAGCTCCCCGTGGCAGCTCTGCCTTCCCTCCTGGGGGTGGGGGGCTCACAGGGGCCTTGCTCACAGGTGGAACCCAAGCCGCAGGCCGGGTGGCAGAGCTGCTGGGAGAGAATGGGCGAGCCTTCCCTCCCACTGCCTGCAGAGCGGAGGGGAATAATTAAGGGCTATTAAAGGAAATTAGACCGCACCCGCAGAGATAACCTAATGGTCCCTCCCACCCTCTCTGACATCTGGGCCTCCCCTCCTTGTTGGGTCTGGATCAGCCAGGCCTCATCTCACCGGGAGCCCAGACTTCAAAGCCTGGGAGGCCGCGGGGGCGGAAGCGGGTCCCCCTCGCGCCCGCCTGCCTCCTTGCTCTGGCCTCTCGGTGTTGTCTGAGCCAGGTAATTAAAGGCTTTCCAAACAGGAAACAAGCGCCCTTCTGAGGATGGAGGCAGGCATTAACAGGGGTTTTGATGCCTTTTCTTTTTAAAACAGGCCCACGGACACCGAGTTTTCCTGTCCTGATTTGCCTATGTAAATATGGCTGAGGGGTGCCGGGAGGTTACAGCCTGGAGGTCCGCAGGAGACAGTAGCTGGTAAAGGAAAGAGGGGCCCCAAAGCCCCTTTCCTGGTCTTACTCGAGTCACAGGTGGCCTAGAGACCCAGGGCCCAGGCCCTGTGGGCCCCATTCTTGGTGCAAACACAGAGGGAATCATCTCAGAACGGAGGGGGGCAAGTGGAGCTGGGGCACCCGCCGAGGGCACGCGTGGCCATGTGTGGCCACCCCGGACGGTGCTCAGGCTGCTGACGGTCTCCAGAACCTCTGGGAGCAGTGGGTGGGGAAGAGGCGAGGGGGCAAGGAGGGCCATCCTTCTCGAGCTGAGTGTGCCGTGACCCTCCCTGTATCCTGGTACCCGTGGCGACCAGCACGCTTGGGGGCGCTCAGAGGAGGCGCGCACGGCCCCCCGAGGATGGCGGCCAGGTGGAGGCTCTTCACGCTGGCTGGCTTCCCTGGCGGGGGGCAAGGAGGACGCTGGGCGGGCCGGCTCAGGGCACCACGTGCCACCATTTGAAGGGGAAGGGCTTCCGGCGCACGTTGGTGCCGCAGTGGACCTCCCCGAGCAGCTTGTGGTAGGATAAGTAGTCGTCGATGAAGACGCAGCGGAGGCCCAGCGGCTCCAGCAGGGACCGCACCTTCTCCTCCAGGCAGCAGCCGCCATTGATGATGGGCCCAAAGGGCTTGGGGATGCCCAGGTGCCTGCCTAAGACCACCATGTTCACCTGCAAAGGGGGCGAGAGAGAGGCCTCGCTGCTGGGGCCGCACTACACCTGGGCCCCTTCTCGGTCCAGGATCTGGCAGACCCACCCCCAGGGCCTGCTCGTCTCCTCTCATCCCTGGGCACCAAGCATGGCCCTCGGAACTAGGGCCTCTGGAAGCAGCAAAGATACAGATTCTTATTTGGAAGAGAGGGTTGATAACAGGCAGGGCTTGGGATTTCCCTGGCGGCCCCGTGGTTAAGGTTCTGCACTGTCGTGTAAGGGGCGTGGGTTTGATCCCTGGTCAGGGAACTAAGATCCCACATGCCACGCGGCATGGCCAAAAATTAAAAAGTAGCAATAATACCAGGCAGGGCTGCCAGTAACATACATGGTAACGTCGCATCAATGAAAGTCACCCCTCCTCCAACACTTTCCTCGTATCAGAAGATCGGATAACAGCTCTGTTAGAACAAGACTTCACCGTCATCTTCCAGAAAACTTGTCGAGCAAAAGTGCCCGTCTGCAGGTGCGCGGGTCACAGGTGCGGAGCGTCTGTGCAGAACACACCTGCTCAGCGGTTCCTGGAGCCCTGATCGTGGTTACCGTCTCCCGAGCATACGCCAGGTGCCAGGTATAGCATCAGAAACCGCACAGCCTCGCTGTGAGGCCACGCCTTGGACAGGTTACATAGCATAATAAGGGCACACAACCAGAGGGCAGGGAGACGGAACTGACTCAGGCCTGACTCACGCCAGTGCCGCGTGCCCTTTCCTCTGCCAGAGCGCAGCGCTGCGGCTGCCAGGGGCGCTCAGGGGCAGGGGGAGGGGGGCAGCTGTGTTTGTCTCCCTGGAGGGGCCGTAACGAGGGGAAAGGAAGTCTGCCCGTTGCAGCCAGCCAAGGCTTCTCAGAGGTAGCATCGGGCCCCAACGGCGGGCCCGAGGAGCCGTTCGTGGTGTTCAGGGGGGACACTGGCTTGCTGGGTCCTCTCGGGGTCGGGTGGGCGGTCTGATGTGCGCCTCGCCCCTGGCCCCACTCCCTCCAGCCTGCCCTGCAGGGCCATCCGCCGCCAGGACTGATGTGGAGCTTGGAGGTCCAGTGGTGTCAGGCCCATGGCCTTGCCGGGAGCTGCCTCACTGCCCGCCAATGGGCTGGAACATCAGGGGTGGAAGGGGGGCATGCAGAGGGGCACAGGGCGGGGGGAGGATCGGGGGTGGCATTCAGGGCTGTGGCCAGCCCGGCCCTGCTCCCCGAGGACTCGGGGGACAGCAGGCTGATCCATTTGCTCCCTGGAGACCCCAGGCAATGACCTCTGCTCCAATGGCCTCTCTCCACGTCTGACAAACCGGGGGTTAACCGAGCGTTCCCTGAGAGTCCTCCAGTGAGGACACACCGGGATCCTCTAGCTGGGCCTGCCCTGAAGCCGGGAGATTCCCATAAAGGGCGGTGTTTCGGGGAGGGGCCTCCCAGCAGGTGTGGACAAGGCCACAGCCCAGAGAGGGTAACCACATTTGAAGCGCTCAGAAGCCGCACGTGGCGGCTTCCACGTTACACTGGTATAAAAGTCTTCCGTCGTCCGAGAAGGTTCTGACAGCGCTGCCTCAGAGCAGCGGTTCTCAGCCGGGCTGACGTTACCTTTCGGGGTGCTTTGCAACCATCCTACGATGCACAGGACATCCCCCACCCCCAGCAGACTCTCTTCAGCTCCGAATATCAGCGGAACCGAGGGTGTGAAGGCCTGTCTCCAGAGGCCCTACAGGGAGCCCATAGTGAGGGGTGAGGAGTGAGCGCGGTCCTGCCTGAATCCAATCAGGATCTCATGATTCACGCCCCGTCCTTGGCTTGTCCAGCAACGGGGATTCGAGCTAGAGGCCCCAGGCTGAAGGGGGAGGGTCTCCCGTCCTGGGAGCCCCTACTCGCTGTTGCTGATGCCTCCGCATCCTTCCCGGGGGGTGGAGGGGCACTCTGGGCAGCAGGGGCCCCGGCCGCGAGACCCCAGTGGCTCATCTGCTGCTCAGCTGCCCGCGTTGCTGACAGCTAGGGTGCCCCTGGGGAGCAGGACAGGCAGCCAAGGCCCCGAGCGAAAGCCAGGGGCACTGGATCCAAGCCAGGCTCCCGCTCTCCATTTTCAGGGGAAAGGTGCTCCGGCCTGCGGCCGCCCTGGGCACCGCAGGGTGTCTGGCCGTCCGTGGCCTCCACCCACCAGATGCCGTGGCGTCCTCCTCCTGGGGCAAAGTGCCCCGAGGCAGGCAGAGTCATCCTGGTGGGAACTAGTGATGGAGATGCTCTCTATCTGCCCCGACAGGTGAGCCCTGCAGAGGCCCTCGGACAGGGAGGGCTTCTCCCCCAGACCCCTGACTGACCACCCACCAGGACCCCCGCGCCCCCAGGGCAGAAGGAACCCCACCCCCCTCGGCGCCCTCACCATGTCGGGGAAGAAGGCTTCTGCGTAGGCGCCGTTCAGGGAGAACAGCTGTGGGATGTCCACAATGTCCTGCTCCGTGAGGCCCAGCTCCCGCTTCAGCACCTTCCGGTTCCAGTCGATGCACCTCTGGGGGGTGAGGGGAGAGGCCCCGGAGCCCAGGGAGCCGGGAAGGGGCAACGTCAGCTGAGCCCTTCAGCTCAGGCCACTCCCACGCAGGCCCCCTGCGCCCTTCAGCTGGTGTGAGCCTCACAACAGCTGTCTGCCACTGCTACACCAGATGGGACCCTGAGGCTCGAGAGACCTGCCCAAGGGCACAGAGCGAGGAAGGCGTGGGCCTGGGGTCTGCACCCCACCGGTGTCTGATTCCCTGAGTGCCTGCTGCCACCCCCCGGCCACAGCCAGGCTCATCCTCTCGCCCAGCTCCGTGGGTAGGGGAGAAGGGGGCCTCCTCCCACTGACTGCGTGGACTCTGTGCCAGGCCTGCCCCGGGCACATTCAGGTATGAGCCCCCCACTCCTGGGGCCTCCTCCCACCCCATCTCCTCACTAAGTCTCCAGGACCCCCACCACCCCATCCCTCACCCCTGCAGACCCCCACCTCTCCCGTCTCACAACACTTCTCAGGGGAGTCAGCGTTACTCCATAGAAGCCCATCGTTCCCCAGAATGGACCAAGATCTCCCGTCAGACTAGCACGGTGGTGTCTATTCCATCAGACTGCGGGTTCCCAAGAGAGAGGCCCTGCCCGGCCCACAGGCCTCTGCAGTCCCCAGGAGAGTCAGGGGTCCCGGCGGAACCCCTTGTCCCCACCCCAGCGGTTCCCGGGGCTGCTCCCCTCTCCGCTCCCCTCACCTGAGCATAGAGGTTGTCGTCCCTGAGACGCCTGTCTGCCAGCATCTCGTTAATGCTTCTCTTTACCTGGTGCTCTAAGCCTGCGAGAGAAACAAGACTGTAGCCGGCTCAGCGAGTCCTGCCTCGGGCCACCTTGGGCCTGGGCTAAATAATCTGGGCCACAAGCTTCTTCCACCCCAGCCCCAGGGTCTGAAGCTAGGACAGAGAAAACCAGGAATCGGAAACCCTGATGGGGCTAAGGTTTGGCATCACAGGGGACTGGAATGCAAAAGTAGGAAGTCAAGAAACACCTGGAGTAACAGGCAAATTTGGCCTTGGAATACGGAATGAAGCAGGGCAAAGGCTAATAGAGTTTTGCCAAGAGACCAGTTTTGCACTGGTTATGCAAACACCCTCTTCCAACAACACAAGAGAAGACTCTACACATGGACATCACCAGATGGTCAACACCGAAATCAGATTGATTATATTCTTTGCAGCCAAAGATGGAGAAGCTCTATACAGTCAGCAAAAACAAGACCGGGAGCTGACTGTGGCTCAGATCATGAACTCCTTTTTGCCAAATTCAGACTGAAATTGAAGAAAGTAGGGAAAACCACTAGACCATTCAGGTATTACCTAAATCAAATCCCTTATGACTATACAGTGGAAGTGAGAAATAGATTTAAGTGACTAGATCTGATAGATTGCCTGATGAACTATGGACTGAGGTTTGTGACATTGTACAGGAGACAGGGATCAAGACCATCCCCATGGAAAAGAAATGCAAAAAAGCAAAATGGCTGTCTGAGGAGGCCTTACAAATAGCTGTGAAAAGGAG
This sequence comes from Ovis aries, assembly GCF_016772045.2. Lineage (NCBI taxonomy): Eukaryota > Metazoa > Chordata > Mammalia > Artiodactyla > Bovidae > Ovis > Ovis aries. The sequence goes on from NC_056055.1 coordinate 249,016,311, forward strand.
AGAGGCGAAAAGCAAAGGAGGAAAGGAAAGATATAAGCATCTGAATGCAGAGTTCCAAAGAATAGCAAGGAGAGATAAGAAAGCCTTCTTCAGTGATCAATGCAAAGAAATAGAGGAAAAGAACAGAATGGAAAAGACTAGAGATCTCTTCAAGAAAATTAGAGATATCAAGAGAACATTTCATGCAAAGATGGGCTCGATAAAGGACAGAAATGGTATGGACCTAACAGAAGCAGAAGATATTAAGAAGAGGTGGCAAGAATACACAGAACTGTACAAAAAAGATCTTCACAACCCAGATAGTCACGATGGTGTGGTCACTCACTTAGAGCCAGACATCCTGGAATGTGAAGTCAAGTGGGCCTTAGGAAGCATCACTATGAACAAAGCTAGGGGAGGTGATGGAGTTCCAGTTGAGCTGTTTCAAATCCTGAAAGATGATGCTGTGAAAGTGCTACACTCAATATGCCAGCAAATTTGGGAAAACTCAGCAGTGGCCGCAGGACTGGAAAAGGTCAGTTTTCATTCCAATCCCAAAGAAAGGCAATGCCAAAGAATGCTCAAACTACCGCACAACTGCACTCATCTCACACGCTAGTAAAGTAATGCTCAAAATTCTCCAAGCCAGGCTTCAGCAATACGTGAACCATGAACTTCCTGATGTTCAAGCTGGTTTTAGAAAAGGCAGAGGAACCAGAGATCAAATTGCCAATATCCACTGGATCATGGAAAAAGGAAGACAGTTCCAGAAAAACATCTATTTCTGCTTTATTGACTATGAGAAAGCCTTTGACTGTGTGGATCACAATAAACTGTGGAAAATTCTTAAAGAGATGGGAATACCAGACCACCTGACTTGCCTCTTGAGAAATCTGTATGCAGGTCAGGCAGCAACAGTTAGAACTGGACATGGAACAACAGACTGGTTCCAAATAGGAAAAGCAGTACGTCAAGGCTGTATATTGTCACCCTGCTTATTTAACTTCTATGTAGAGTACATCATGAGAAACGCTGGGCTGGAAGAAGCACAACGGGAATCGAGATTGCTGGGAGAAATATCAATAACCTCAGATATGTAGATGACACCACCCTTATGGCAGAAAGTGAAGAGGAACTAAAAAGCCTCTTGATGAAAGTTAAAGAGGAGAGTGAAAAAGTTGGCTTAAAGCTCAACATTCAGAAAATGAAGATCATGGCATCTGGTCCCATCACTTCATGGGAAATAGATGGGGAAACAGTGGAAACAGTGTCAGACTTTATTTTGTGGGCTCCAAAATCACTGCAGATGGTTACTGCAGCCATGAAATTAAAGATACTTACTCCTTGGAAGGAAAGTTATGACCAATCTAGATAGCATATTAAAAAGCAGAGATATTACTTTGCTAACAAAGGTCCGTCTAGTCAAGGCTATGGTTTTTCCAGTGGTCATGTATGGATGTGAGAGTTGGACTGTGAAAAAAGCTGAGCGCTGAAGAATTGCTGCTTTTGAACTGTGGTGTTGGAGAAGACTCTTGAGAATCCCTTGGACTGCAAGGAGATCCAACCAGTCCATTATGAAGGAGACCAGTCCTGGGTGTTCATTGGAAGAACTGATGCTGAGGCTGAAACTCCAGTACTTTGGCCACCTCATGCGAAGAGTTGACTCATTGGAAAAGACCCTGATGCTGGGAGGGATTGGGGGCAGGAGGAGAAGGGGACGACAGAGGATGAGCTGACTAGATGGCATCACTGACTCGATGGACCTGAGATTGGGTGAACTCCGGGAGTTGGTGATGGACAGGGAGGCCTGGCGTGCTGTGATTCATGGGGTCGCAAAGAGTCGGACATGACTGAGCGACTGAACTGAACTGAACTGAAATCCTGGTGATGGATTATAAGCTCCCTGGGAAAGGACTCCTGAGCTCTTGGAGGCCCTAAATAATTGCAATGTGTGTGCATGCTAAGTCGCTTCAGTCCTGTCTAACTCTTTGGGACCCTATGGACTGTAGCCCTCCAGGCTCTTCTGTCCATGGGATTCTTCAGGCCAGAATACCAGAGTGAGTTGCCATGCCCTCCTCCAGGGTATCTTTCCAACCCAGGGATCGAACCCACGGTTCTTACGTCTCCTGCATTGGCAGGCAGGTTCTTTACCACTAGCGCCACCTGGGAAGCCTAATAATTACAATGCAGCCACCGTTATTGAGCACCCACCGTGCTCTGGGCCTCCTGTTATATTTATTATTGATGATCCTTCCAGCAATGCTGGATCGGGTTGGTTATCACAGCTCATTCAGAAAGAGGAAACAGAGGCACTGGGAGGTTCGGAACGCACCCTTGAGCCCAGAGTCAGCAAGCGGAGGCCAGGCTCTGGATCCAGACCTGCCCTTGCTGAAGGCTGTGCCCATGCCTTCCAGCGCTGCACGCCCCAGGTGAGGACACTGAACTCCATGGTGGGGAAGGTGGAGATGCTCAGGGGCCAAATGGGTCTGTAGAAGGGGCTCTGCAGAGAGGCCCTGAGCACCCTCCTGGCTCCTCACCTCCCCCGCTCTGTGCTGCACAACCCTGGGCCAGCCGCTTCTCCTCTCTGAGCCCCAGTTTCCTCCTCCGTGGAAGGGGATACAGAGAAGAGGGCGGATGATCTGATTGGGCAAGTGGGCGGAAGTGTCTGCAGACAGGCATGAGGGAGGGCCCATAGCTTCCTGCTTCTTTCTCCTCTTGGGCTGTGGCCAGAAGCAGCCCTGCACTGGAGGGGGCCACCGTGCCTAGGGCAAGCCGCGGGCCGTTGGCTTCCATCCCTGGCCCAAGCAAGGAAAAGCCCTCATCTTTGGCTCCCATAAGAGGGAAGATCAGATATGGACTCTGAGCTGAGAGCTGGCAGACAAAGGTTCTATAAGCACAGCCTGGCCGTGACTGGCATCAGCAGTGCCCAGGGCTGGCAGCCGGAGGACAGGGTCTGGTGGGGTAATGGGCTCGCTGGCACTCACCGTCAAACTGGGCTGCTTCCCCGTAGCCCTCCTCTTTCTTCTCTTGGAACAGCTTGAGGCATGCACTGGGGCTGGCCAGGAGAAGCCGGAAGCCCTGGCGCAGAGGAGGAGGAATGGCTTGGTAGACAGATCCCCCCGAGGCATGCGCCCCCGACCCAGGAGGGGCCTGGGTTCCCAGGCCACACTGCACATGGCGCTCCCCTGTCCATCTCCCCCACCAGCCACAGGCCTGTCTGAAGTTCTGATCCTCCAAGCCACGCCACACTTCCAGACCTTTGTCCATGACCTTCTGCTCGCCTGGAAGCCCTTCCCCATTTTGTCCGCCAAGAAACTCGACCACTGGTCACTAGGAGGCCTCCCCTCCCGGCTGCCTGCCCCCCGTGGGCTGTGCCCTCCTCCGTCACCTCTGTAAGGAAGTGAGTGTCTGACGTGTTGGCCCAGAGCCTGCCATCTGGAAATCTCACCCTGCTAGTTAACTACCCTTCTGAGCCTCAGTTTCTCCATCTATAACATGGGGGCAATGATAACAGTGCCCTCTTCTTGGGTTGCTAGAGTAGTAAACACTTTAAGACATGGACACCTAATACGTGCTCAGTGAATGTTGCCAATTATTACCAGCGCCATTCCTGGGTCTTGGCTGAGAGGTTCGGATCAGAGCAAATACCCAGTGAGTGTGAGAATGGGTACATGAATCATCAGAATATGAGTGCCCTGCTGACCTGGGCTCTGACCTCCTCCAGGAAGCCTGCCCCGATGCACACTGCCTGGCCCAAAGGGCGTCTGACCCCAGGCTTTCTGTGGACGGAGGTCATGACCTAGCTTCAGGTGGCCTTGCCTTATCCCGCCCCATCGGGTCAGGGTGGGGCAGGGTGGCTCGGGCAGGAGCGGGGGGACTTACCTTTTGGTCGGAGGTGGGCACGAAGCTGAGGAACTCGTCCACATGGCCCACAGAGAGCCAGTCAGAATAGACCTCCACGGGCGCCTGCACCTGCTGGGCACCCAGGAAGTCCCGCACCACGTTGGCCATGCGCCGCCCGCCAGACCTGCCGGGGGAGAGCGCAGGGTGCCCTCGTGCCCGCTGTGTGCCAGCGCGCTGCAGGCCCTTCCCGAGCCCCGCCCAGGCCTCCATCAGCCCTCTGAACAGGCCTCTTCGGTCCCTGCGTCCTGGCCCCCGTCTCCAGCAGCTTCTAGGGATTGTCCATCCTGAGCACCACCCGAGAGCCTGTCCCTCCCTCACCCCGAGGTACCCTCCCCTGCCCACAAAACAGTCAAACAAGAGCCCTCCCTCTGCCAAAGAGAACTGGAGACCCTCATCTCAGCTCCCGAGACACAGAGGTCAGGTCCTCACCAAGGCCCTCAGCCTTTGGTTCCCAGTACAACCAGAACCTGGTGAGCCAGCCCCACCTGCTCGGTCCAGCGGGTCCCCTTGGTGCCCGTCTCTCACTGTCTTCATATTTAACTCCAGGGCCACCTTCTTTCTCTCCGTGGACTTTGGAAATGGCAATGACCCTTCCACTCATTCCCTAGCTCTGTTTTTCTTTATAGTCCTTGGTGCTATTTGGCATACTGGACATTTCGTTTGCTGTCTGGCATCTCACTAAGCTCTGGAAGAGCCTGTATTTCCCTGTATCCCTAGTACCTCTTATAGAACAGATGCTCAAACGTATTTGTGAAAGTCTTTTGGACAGCTGTGTGAGAGCCCACAGTCTATATAACTCAAATGCCTCATAGACAGAACTAGAAGGCGCCCCAACCCGTGGTGACACGTGACGACGTTGATTTGATTTGGGGGATGGGAACGTGGAAAGTGTCTTTCCTGTATCTCTATTATTTTAACATAGTGTTGGCAGTTTTAAAAGACCTCTTCAAAAACAGTGAGATGGTGGAGAGGAATGAGGCTTCAGAAATTATTCGTGAGCACAAAGCAGGAATCGGAAACGAATCAGGGGGAAGGGGGCAGAGCCCTAACCTAAGTCTGGCCCTCCCTGGGGCTCTGCAGCCCTCTGCCTGGTGGCTGGGGGATGGACCGGATGACTCCCGCTCTAGGAGGCGTCAGACCTGGTCTCTGAGTCACATCAGAGCTGCCACCAGGAGGCAGCATCGCCCCCAGATATTTTAAAATGCGCCGCGCAGAGCATGGAGAACCCGGGGCAGGAGGGCAGGAGGGCCTTTGCTGAGCCCCTACAGCACGTCTGCCCGGGGCTCCTCACACTCGGCATCTTACTTCACCCCCGGGACGACCCTGTGAGGTGTGTACAAGCAACAGGTCCAGGTCCTGCTCTGACCTCAGCCCCACACACCCTCTGTTCACTCTGCTCCCGGCTGGCCTCCTTGCTGGTCCTCTGCCGTCTCCAGCACATCCCCGCCTCAGGGCCTTTGCGCTCGCTGTTTGCACTCCCTTCACATTCTCCTCCCAAACTGCCACGTCTTTAGCCTCTCACTTCCTCCAGGGAAATGTCAGCCTCTCACCGATGCTTCTTCTCTCTAGCCTGCTGTATTTGCTTTGCTCATTTATTATGGTGGCTTGTTGTCTGTCTGTCTCTGCTAGAATGTATGCAGGTCGTCCGTTTTGTTCGCTGCTAAGGTCGGAAGCCAGGACAGGAACGTAGGACAGCGGCCTGGAGTTAAACTTTGATTTGGGGCCCACACGGGAGTCTGGTTTCTGACTCTTTGGCTCACTTGCTGTGTGATCCTAAATGGTAGAGGTCCCTCTCTGAGCCTCAGGGCCCCGTCTGTCCACCAAGAGCTTTGCTCCTGGTTTTCAACACGATGGCCAATGGGCTGGGGCCCAAATGTGCTGGAGACCCTGCCTCTTCCTATCTGGGGTCCTTGCTCGGGGCCTGGGAGTTTCTAGAACATTTTTTAAATCCCCAGCACTGGGCCTCAGGCCTGGCATCTAAGAAGTCTCAATCCATATTCACTGAATTGACAGATGCGTGCATGAATGAGTGTGCTCACTTCTCTTACCTAAACCCCAACTTTCTCATCTGTGAAAGAGGGATCACAGTCCTCCCAGCCTCATAAGGCTGTTGTAAGAATTAGCGGGTGTGATCTGGGTAAAGAGCTGTGTTCATGGCGTGTAGGTGATCCACTGAGTTCCAACCTGCTTCGTGGCAGACCCGCTGTTAGGGGTCCAGCTAAGTAATATCTAAGCATTTAGAAGGTGCTTAACCTGAGTCCTTTTATCCGCAGGAACAGCTATTACACAGCTTCAGTTCAGTTCAGTCGCTCAGTCATGTCTGACTCTTTGCGACCCCATGAACCGCAGCATGCCAGGTCTCCCTGTCCATCACCAACTCCTGGAGTTTACCCAGACTCATAGGACAGGGGTTTTTTTTATAAGCCCATTTCACTGATGAGGAAACTGAGGAATGAAGCACAGAATAATTTGCTCATTTAATAATGTGCCTGATTTGTCCCCAGTTCCTTCACCAGTGCCTGGCACATAGTTGCTGTTAGGTCGCTCAGTCATGTCTGGCTCTCTGCAGCCCCCTAGACTGTAGCCCACCAGGCTCCTCTGTCCCTGGGATTTCCCAGGCAAGAATGCTGGGTTGGGTTGCCATTTCCTCCTCCAGTGAATCTTCCCCACCCAGGGAGCGAATGCGTCTCCTGCATTGCAGGCAGAATCTTTACCACTGAGCCCCTGGGAAGCCCTGCACATACTAGGCATATAATAAATATTTTTAAATGAAGTAATCAAGCGCCTACGAGGTGCCAGGCCCTGTGGAAGGCACCGGTCAGGTGATGCACCCCAAATCGTATGGCCAGTGAGTGGCAGAGCCAGGACTCAAACCCAGACGCGCCGATGTGCAGAGCCTGTGCGCCTTCCCCTGGGAGCCCTCTGGGAAGCTCAGAACGGCTGCCCAGACTGGCAGGGCCTTCTGTGCCCAGGGCTGTGGGCGGGATCCGGCCCCAGGGCGGTGCTGGGCTTGAGTCACCAGCAAGATGAATGGGCTCCTCCAGTCCTGGCCAACCTCAGCCCGGGGCATCCAGCCTGGGCACCCAGCTTCACACCTGGGTTGGCACCAGGAAGCCTCACCTGACCCAGAACGCTGAGGCTGCCCAGGTCACCATTTGAGGCTGGGTGACCTTTGCTCAGCATCTGAGGCTGCTCCAGGCCCAAGGCCAGACAGCCAGGGCTTGGAGAGGCAAGCTGGGGTACACCTGGGCTCCAGGCCAACCCCACACACAGGGAAAGGCGGCCCCTGGGGCCTGTGGTGGGCTCAGTCTTTAGGCAGGAAGCAGGGGCTTACACTGGGATCCCTGGGCTACACACCCCATTCTTCAACTGCCAGCAGCCTGGGTGGGGATCCTGGGGACCCTCCCAAGAGGGTTTAGCAGACACTGTCATCTGTCTGGAGCCCTAAACCCTAAACCCCTGTTTCCTGCTCGATGACAGCTGCCCAGGGTGGGGCCCATCGATCACCTCTGTCACCCAGGTGTCCTGACAACAGCCACGTGGTGATGCCTGCACCCTTTCCAGCTGTTGCCAGGACAACACTTATTTTATCTCCTCCCCAGAGAAGTCGAAGGATCCATTCCTACTTCCGTGCCGGATTATATATCACCTCCTCGCTCTTCTGATATTTCCAAAGCAGCCAGAAATTTGCTTTTTATATGAAGGTTCCTGATATATATATATATATTAATGTTGGCGACTGGACTTCCCACTGGCTCAGTGGTAAAGAACCCGCCTGCCAGTGCAGGAGACTGGGGTTCAATCCCTGGGTCAGGAAGATCGCCTGGAGAAGGAAATGGTGACCCACTCCAGTGTTCTTGCCTGCAGAATCCTACAGACAGAGGATCCTGGCGGACTACAGTCCACAGGGTCACAAAGAGCTGGACACCGCTGAGCAGCTAAGCAGCAGCAGCAACGTTGGGGCCAATTATGCCCATGAAATTCTAGGCAGCTCAGAAGGCTGTGGCCACTAGTGTGTTCTTTCCAGAGATTCTGTGAGCTTTTCAATCTAAGAGTCCAGTCCTCTGAGTCCTTGATTCTAGGAGTGCGTGCGGCAAGTTAGGACCACTTCTCAGACTGGAGAGCTGAGTCTGTGTCTGTGGAGGGGGGCGGGGGGCAGATGTCGCCTTGCATGCCCCGGGGCCCTCCCCGCCCCCCGGCTTCTCACCTGGGGAGGCAGCTGCCGATGAGGATCCGGCCCAGGGGGTACTCCTTGCCCTCCACCACGACTGGCGGGCTGACGTCCAGGTTGCCGAAGGAGTCAAGGCCAGAGGCACCGGCGACCTGGATTTCCCGGGTTACGTATCCAAAGTCGGGACCCTAGGGGAGAACCGGGAAAATCCACACCCCCCGCCCCCCGAAGGAGGGGTCAGTTAGAACAGGAAGAGGCCGCTCTTGGGGTGGGGGCCGAGTGGTGCTCCTGCGGGAATCTACTCCCTAAAACAACCTCTGCTGGATTTTCACAAGGTCTCCCTAACCCTGAGCATTGTGCTATTGAAACCTCGCCCCCGCCAAAAAAAAATAGATTCAGGCACGTGCGCAGCTGAGCCGCTTCGCTGCTCGCCTGAAGCGAGCACAGCACTGGTCACCGACTACCCTCCAATAGAAAGAAAAAGTTAAGAAAGTAATTCCACTTGGTAAGCAATACCCAAGCCAATAACAGAACTGTAAGTAGAAAAATCTCAAATGCTTGGAAATGAGACAACTCGTGGGTCAAAGAAGAAATCAAAGGGGAGGTTACACCGTGTTTTGAAGTGAGAGGTAATAAGCAGGCAGCACGTTAAAACCTGTGGGCATGCCAGTGAGCAGCATCTCTTGGGAATGACACAGCTCTAAACACATTAGGAACAGAAAGGGTTGGAAAATCTCCGTTTCCGTTTCCAGCTAGGAAGAGAACGGCAAGTTAAACCTAAAGGAAGCAGAAGAAAGGAAACAATCAAGACAGACCAGAAAGGCAGTCACTCAGTCACGACCGACTCTGTGCGACCCCATGGACTGTAGCCCGCCAGGCTCCTCTGTCCATGGGATTCTGCAGGCAAGAATCGTGGAGTGGGTTGCCATGCCCTCCTCCAGGGGACCTTCCCGACCCAGGGATGGAGCCTGCACCTCCTGTATCGCAGGCAGAGTTTTTACCGTCTGAGCTCCCAGGGTAGAGCAGAGATCAGTGGAAAATACGATGGACGGGTCAAGCCCAGGGCGTGGGGTCAGGCCCTTCGTTGATGCAGACTCAGCCTGCAGGGCTCACGGTCACCTCCCCAGGGACTCGCCTCTGACCCCTCTAGGGTGGAGTAACGCCCCTGTTCTGTGTGACCAGAAGCTCCTGGAAATCCCTAGTGGAGCATTGTCCTGGCGGTGGGGGAGGGCGCTGGTAAACAGGTGGAGACAGGTGCTCTGGGGCAGCGACCCCCTCAGAAGGCGGCTTAGCCTAGCGGTCAAGAGCAGGGGCCGTGAGGCGGCCCCTCTGGTTCTACATCTTGGTGCCGCTGCTACCTAGCTGTGTGGCCTCGAGTAGGTTGCTTAACCTCTCTGAGCCTCCGTAAGGAGGCAATAATAATAGTACTGGTTCGCAGGAGTCCATGTGGATTAAATGAGCAGCTGTGAGAAGCTGCGGGGAGGGCCTGGGGCTCAGGGCGTGGTTGCTGGAGCGGCCTTGCTGCCCTCCTGTGCCCGGCAGGCGGTGTGGGGCCTGGCACGTAGTATGTACTCAGAACACCGTTACCAAGGAGAGGCCCCGGCGCACGAGCAAGAGCTGTGAGGGTCACTAAGGATGCGTGCCCTCCAGAGGGCAGTTTGCTCTCCCCGGAGCTGACTCATCTGTTCACAGCCCCTGGGGGAGACCAGCGCCCCTCCCAGAAAAGGGGTGATTTCCATTTCATCCACATACTGCTCCCCAGCCTCCCCCTAACTCCGCCTCGCCAGAGCCCTGCTCCTGCGTCCCTTCGCAGCCCCTGAAGCACTAGGGCCAGGCAAGACGGAGCAGCTGCCCTCTGTCGCCTACCAGTATCCTCTTATAAGGGAGATCCTTCAGGCCTCTGTTTCGGGGGGAGTCGAAGACCACGGGGAAGGCTTTGTGTGGGGCCTCAGTGTAGCCAAACTCCATCTCATCCTGGGAGGGCGAGAGAAAAAGGCCTCCGTGACCGCCTCGGTCTCACATTGAGAAGGGGCTGGCACCCCAGGCCCGGGGCGGGCAGGGCAGCAGCCCCTCCCCAAGGCCTCAGGCGGGCAGGAGGCCCCTCAGGGACCCAGCAGGGGAGGGCTCTGGGCCCTGGGGGGAAGCAGGGGACACGGAGGCGGTGGGAGGAGGGCACTCCCAGGCCGCGCCCACCCGAGTCCTGGCGCCTGGCCCAGCTTCTCTAGGGAGACTGAAGCCGGGTGAGAGTCGCAGAGGCCACTGCCCGGAGCCGGGCTGGGGGACGGGGCTCGGGCTGCCCCCCGCGCCCGGGCTGCTCCTCGCCCACCTGGATCCAGCGGTCATTTCGGTTCTCAACCCGAGGGCAGACCATCAGCTTGCAGCTGGCCTTCAGCGCCAGATCGGACATGTCACTCAGAAACTTAGCGTTCGAGCCGTGAGAGTCTAGGACACTGCAAATCACAGGAGAGGGCGGGAGGTGGGGCTGCTGGCCGCAGCCTGGGGGGTTGCGGAGCGGCCTGGGTGCCGTCCGTGCTGGGACGAGGCAGATCACAGGAGAGGGCAGGGAGGTGGGGCTGCTGGCGGCAGCCTTCGCGGGGGGACAGAGGGGCCTGCCCCGGGCTGACCCCGGCTTCAGACGCAGTCCCCGCGCTGGAGAGGCTCGTGGGCGAGAGACAGAGACAGACCCCGCCTCCAGATCCCGTCAGGCGGGAGTGACGGGCAACGGCAGGCCCGGGGCTCTGGGCCCTGCTGAGGGGACCGGGGACCGAGTCTCATGGCCACGGGGACAGTGAGGGGGAGGTGCCCATTCCCTCCCTTCTCTCACAACTGGCCTCAACAAAGGCGAGTGAACAAAGGGGGAGAAAGGGCCCCTCCTCTCTGGACACCTGAGCCGGGCCACCAGGCAGACCCGTCTGACCTCAGCCTTCCTTCTGACTTAAGCTCCAAGTTGTCTGCGGCCCTTTCTGGTGGTCTGACCTCCTCTGCAAGGCCCTGGAGTAGCCATGCCAATCCAGGCTGCCCTGCCCATCCAGGGGCTTGATGAGGATTCTGAGAGATGGCAGAAGGACCAGGGACCCAGGTATGCCTGGGGCTCACAGACAGTCCTGGAAGCTGAGTTCTCACGTGCTCTGCAGGCCCAGGGGCACAGCCCTGTCAGAGGAAGGCTGGGACTCCTGCCATCCCCAGGAACCTGAACAGGGCCTGGCCCCTCTGCCTGGGATAAACCCAGGATGTTCCGGGACTGCTCCAGGCAGGGCGCAGTAAGGATGGGGAGCTGGGGCTGGGGCCTTTGCCACTCAGAGCCAGCGGGCTGATGGCCCAGCCAGCTCACTGCTGTCCCATACCCAGGTGTGCCCGTGGGGGCCCCTCGGTGAGCCCGGCCGGCGAGCGTGCAGGACCAAGCCCAGTACCGCGCTCTGCTCCCGTCTCTGGGAGTCCAGAGGCGATGGGAGAGCTGCAGGAGGGAGAGGCCTCACCTGCACACATACACCTCCAGGGGGGGCTGGGTGTTGGGGGTCATGATCCAGGGGGCCACGCGGAAGGCCACGGTGTCTGTGAAGAGGGGCACCTCGGGCAGAGTCTGGGGGGAGAATGGGGACTCAGTGGGCCCTGCAGGGAGCTCCATCGGGCCTCGGGAGCCCCGGCCCCTAGCCTCCCAGCCCTGGAGCCTCCGTGGGCCCTGAAGCTCCCCGACCCCGTCTCCGCTCCCAGCACCGCACCTACCTTGGTGTCTACCAGGCTGACGCTGAGGGAGACCAGCCCCAGGAAGTTAGCGTCGGGAAAGCTGAGCCCCTCCACATAGAGCTGGATCCTCCGCTCCCCAGGCTGACGGGCCACTTCGTACGACGGGTGCTGGGGTCCCAGCACCTGCTCATAGTCCAGGAGGGAATTCCCGCCTAGAGAGACCCGAGTCAGCACGGGCGCAAGGCTGGCGCAGGGCCATGTGGTAGCCGGGGGGCACCCACTATCACCGTAACTCTGGCTGCCCAGCGCTGACGCAGGGGTGTGGGGGCACGGGGCAGGAGACCCGAAGCCAGGAACGCAGGGGCAGAGCCAGTCTGCATCAGAGAGACTCGGGCTCCTCTCCAGCAGTGTCGAGTGCTAGCTGAGTGACTTCAGCTCAACGACTCAACCTCTCTGCACCTCAGTTCCTCATCTGTAAAATGGGCTAATGTTACGTTTCCCACGAGGTCGGGGCAAGCTTTACATCGGACAAGGAAATAAAAGCAGCTGGCCCCGAAGGTGGAAACAACCCAAATGTCCGTCAGCGGATGAATGGATAAACAGAACGCCCACGTGCCGGCGTGTCCTTCATCCGTGAGAAGGAACGTAGCAGCGGTGCGTGCTACAGCGCGGATGACCTTGAGGACACTGCGCTACGTGACAGGAGCTCGACACAAAGGGCAAATACCGCGGGGCTCCATTTGCAGGAGCAGGTCCGTAGGCTCAGAAAGCAGATTAGCGGTGGCCTAGGGCTGGGGATTGGGTGGCGCTAGTGGTGAAGATCCCACCTGTCAAAGCAGGAGGCGTGAGAGGCACGGTTCAGTCCCTGGGCCGGGAAGGTGCCCTGGAGGAGGGCACGGCAACCCCCTCCGGTATTCTGGCCTGGGGAATCCCACGGACAGAGGAGCCTGGAAGCTACAGTCCACGGGGCCACAAAGACTCGGACGTAGCTCAGGGCTGGGATCGGGGGATGGGACTGTCGTTGTTTGGTCGCTCAGGCGTGTCCGACTCTTGTGATTCCACAGACTGAAGCCCATCAGGCTCCTCTGTCCATGGGATTCTCCAGGCCAGAATACTGGAGGGGGTAGCCTTTCCCTTCTCCAGGGCATCTTCCCAACCCAGGGTCAAGCCCAGGTCTCCTGCACTGCAGGCGGATTCTTTACCGTCTGAGCCCCCAGGGAATGTCACTAAATTCTTTACTTGAAAATGGTTACTTCTATGTTCTGTGAATGCCATCTCAATTTTTTAAACAAAGCTCCTGGCGCTTAGCAGTTCTGGCCCGCCTCCTTTCCCCGCCTCTCAGGGTCGTCTGGGAAGCGGTACCCTAGCATGTTTTTACAGCAGGAAGGCTTGTCAGCTCACCTACGGAGACGGAGCTTATGTTCCGCAATCACAGTGAGTATTTCCAAGCCAGACCACCCCCCCAACTTTCCAACGCGGGTGCAGAGAAGCAGCATTCTGGCTCCTGCTGGAATTTAGCTGTAACAAGTTCTGAGTCAGTGTGAACAGAGAGAGAAGAGGAAGAAGGAAGAGGCAGGAAGGGCTCTTGCTATTTATAAAGATGAGTAAGGTCACCTCAGGGTTAAGGATTGGTTTTGTTTGGTTCTAAGCCACAGAGTTTGATTAATAAACTCTCCGGCAGAATAACTGGATTCCAAAGGCAGGGCTGGGCCTTGGCTTTGCTGGTCCCTGCCGCCACCTAGCCTGGACAGCACTTGTCAGGCCTTGAGAGCTCAATCTGTGCTGACTCAGCAGAGGAGGGATGGGGTCGGCGGGAGGGCCAGGGCCGTGGAAAGAAAAGGGGCTTCGGTGCCCAGGAGACTGACTTGGAATGCCTGCTCTACTCCCAGCTGGTTGTGTGAACTTAGGGAAGTGAATTCACATCTCTGAGCCTCAGTTTTCCCGTCTATAAAATGGGTCTAGCTTGAGACCCTCTTCCTTGGGCCAGTGGCTGCTTTTAAGTGGTAGTGAGAGTTACAAAATGATGATGGAAGAAGGGAGAAATGAGGATAAGAGAAGAAAGAAACAATTCAGGAAGCAGAGGCTGGAGCAGGGAGGGCAGAGGCCCCTCCAGGCCACTCACCCCGGGCACAGAAGACCCGCATTCTTTTGGAATCAGAAAGCGGCACGTTCAAGACCAGCTTGTAGCTGTCAAAGAGCGCATCAGGGGCGTCGCAGGTCAGCACCACTGGGGACATGTCCTGCAGGTCTGGAGAGCGTGGTCCCCATGAGACAGCCCCACGCCGCCCCGCGCGTCATCCCGGGCAGCCCGTCCCGTCTGTTGCTCACCATCCTGCGAGGCCAGCTGGGTGTTGGTAAGGTCCGTCCCCGTGGACCTGAGGCTGTCCCGGTCGCAGTTCACCAGCAGGATGGCCCCATAGCCCTCAGGGCCCCAACGCCAGCTTTCCTGTGCAAATCGAGAGGCCTTAGGGCCAGTGGGCCCCAGCAGTCTCTGGGAAGGGGTTCTGGACATGGCTGGAGCTGTCTGCCTTGTTAGCTTGGAGACTTGTATTCCAGGTTTACTTGAAGATTTAAAGAGGGAAAATAGATTTGGGGACTGGAGCTCCAGCTCTCCAGACCCAGAGTCGCGCCATGCTTGTGCAGTGAGCAACCTGCACACCCTTCCAGGGCGGTCCTGCCCCATCTTGTCCGCAAAGTCTTGCGTGTGATCCAGGCTTCCTCCCTGGGGTCCTTCCTCACAAGTTCTACTGTCTCTCCTCCCAGGATAGCCTTCAGACACTTCCTGTGGGAAAATGCCTGGAGCCCACCCCACCCTCCCTCTCTCTTCGGAATCTAGCCAGGGCAGCCTCCTCTACCGGGAGCCTTCATTCAGCCACTTGACCACCTTTTATGAAGCACCTATCGTGCTTAGGGGTCCAAATGCAGCCCAGGAAGTAGAAAAGGCCTCAAGCAAAAGATCCTGGGGGTAAGGTGTCACTAGAGAGACCCAGAGAGGGTAAGCTGTTTTCCAGGAGTCACACAGCACGCTGATCACACAGGGTCAGGCCCGCTCATGCTGACTGGGAGTCCTCAGATGGCTTCCCCACACTGCTGGATACACAGAGCCCGGGAATCCATCGCCCTTCTGGAAGCAGAGCTGCCCCGCCCTAGGACCACCCCCAGGTCGGCCTGTCGACCCTGCCATCTTGGGATCGCTAGAGGCGGCCCACCTTGTGGCCTGGGCTCCTTTCCACCTTGCCCGTGCGGCCAGTGTCGGCATCGAGGGAGATGTCTGAAAAGAGATGGGGAGAGGTTAGCTGGGCGCCCCGGTCCCCCGTCCCACCATAGCGTCCAGGTCGGGGCAAGCTTTGACCCTGCCCCAAGCGCAGGAGAGCTGGGCAGCCCTGTTCTGGGGACCACACCCAACGCCTGTGAGGCCCGCCCCTGCGGCTCTGGGTTTCGAGGGACCCGAGCTTGGGCTCCTGACTTCCTCACTCGTCTGCATGCCCCGAATCGCTAGCCCTTGCGGGCCCTGACTCTGGAGGCCAGCACGAGGCCTGAGCTTCCAGCTGCTGGCTCCGCAGTTAGGGCCGCTGCGCGGGATCTGGCTGAACGCAGCGTGCATCTCCCCACGTTTAGTGACGAGCCTTGAGGCTCCGGGATTCTGGATGGAGGAGGCCTGCTGTGGTCTGGCTGGAGACCCATGGGCCGTGCAGTTTCTAGGTGTCTGTGGCTGTAAGCACGGCTGGGCTCCAGGGCTGGGGGTCTGGAGCAGATGCATGGCCTCTGAAGAAGCCGAGCTCCTCGGTGGACGAGGAAGATGGCCATGGGCCTCCCTAAGCCCCTCAAGCAGCCAGTGTGGCGGGGAAGGGGCAGGGACGCGTGCTGGGCTACACGCGGTACTTACCGGCGCCCGTGAGGTAGAGCACACTGTGGCCCAGGGCCCGGCCCACCGGCTGCCCGAAATAGGAGATCTTCACCTGTGAGGACATGGTCAGCCCTGCAGGGATGGCTGAGGCGGGGGGCGGAGGGGGCACCCCAAGAGCCCTGCGTAGATGAGGGGGTGGGGGCCCCGGCTGCTCCCTGCTGGTGAAGGCCCAGGGCCCATGGGCTCTGCGCCCAGATCCAGAGCCACTTTCTCCAGCTGGAGAGAGCGGATGCCTCCCCGGCTCCCAGGGCTGGGCCAAGGGGCCAGGAGGGCCAGACAGAGTCGGGGTGAGTCCCCAGGGGGCAGCCGGACCCTTAGGAATCCATGGGGAGGCCAGGGTGAAAGACTGAGGGACGGGGCAGTCGTCACCAATGACTCAGGCAAGGTAATCAGTCTCCCCAAGCCTCTGTTTCTTCATCAGTAAAATGGGAACAACGACCCTTCCCACCCCACGATCGCAGCCCACGCTCACAGAGCTTTTCCCACAGCCCACAGGCCATGCAAAGGGCTCGACCTGGGCCTCTCAGAGAGCCCCCAGGCTGGGCCCAGTAGTCGGGGCTCAGAGTGGGAGTCTGAGCTCCAGGACCCCTGCTCTCACCAGCTGCACGGCCCTCACTTTCCCCATGTCACTGGAGAAAAAGCTGAATCGGTGAGTCTGGGGTCACTGTGTGTGTGGCAGGCGCCTGGGGGCGAGTGAGAAGGCGTCGTGTTGTCTGTGAGAGAGGTTTCCCGCTTCCTTAGTGGGAGACACGCGCGCATCCAGGTATGCGCCTATGTCCGATGCACGCGTACGTGTGTGCGTGTGTGTGTGCGCGCACGTTGCTGAGGGCGCCTGTCTGCATGGGAGCGGGCGGGGCCTGTTCGGGGTCGGTGTGGAGCTGGGATCCAAGGGGGTGTCTGTGAGCTTGAGGGGGCGAGCAGGCAGGCTGTGACTTTATGGGAGTACTCACTCCCGCGTGTGTGGATGCTGGCGTGCCGGGTGGCTTTACAGGCTCAGGAGTCTGTGAGTTTGTGTCGGGATGTGCCGTGGGTGCGGATTTGGGCATCGTAGGCTCGTGGGGCTGGCTGACTAGCGGTGTGTGAGTGGGGCGTGCGTTGTCGGGGGCTCTGACCTTCTGCGGGGAAGGGACCTCTTACCTTGAGGTCATTTAAAGCCTTACTGGCTGCGTCCACGGATATGACCACGTCCACGCTGGCATCCAGGGGCCAATGGGCCCTGCCTGTGGGCTCCGTCACCCGCGCTGGGTCATAGACCATGAAGATCTTCACCCCGGAGCTCCCAGACACCCCAAAGTTCTCAGCACCCTCGGGCACATCACTGACAGAAAGGAGAGAGGGGAGCGTCGTGGGCGCAGAAGAGACCAGCAAGGTGGGGGGCTGCCAGGCGATGCAGACAGCATCCCCACGGCTGGGGTGGGGCGTGGGGTTGCCCCTGGACAGGAGGCCAACCCGGTTAGGCCCCAGGGCCCCACCCCAGCTCTCTGCTGATGCCCACGTGACCCACCCTGAGCTCATCACCCCTGGGCTCGGTCTCCCCATCTGCAACACGAAGGGCTTGCGGCAGAGCAAGGCTGCGAAGCTTTGTTTCAGGGGCAGAGTTGTTTCCCTGGACCTTGAATGGAACCCTGGGCAGAAGGCAGACAGAAGGGGCCTGGGGGTGATGACGGACCATAGTGTTTAACCGTTCCGCTCCCATAGCGGCCCCTGAAACTCCAGAGAGCAGAGATGGAACCCCTCTGGACAACCCCAACCCCACCCCTCTCCCGAAACTTCTAGCTCCGATGCTTCCAAACTCTCCAACCCAACTGGAAACCCACCTCTCAAGTCCTCTGCTGCCGTCCCTGACCCCCTAGAGTGTTAGACAGCTTCCTTGGCCAGCCTGCAGGTGCTCCAGGCTGTTCCCCAACAAACAGAGCACTCTTCCTACGCTCAGAAGCGCTGGTCCCAGCCACACGCAGCATCATCCCAGACGGCACACGAGGCACCCCCGGTCAGCCCTCTCCCGCCTGCAGCCCCTCCCCACTCCCGGGGCCTGCTCTTCCCCACTCACTCTGCTCAGGCCTCACTGACCTTCCCGATGTCCCCTGAAGCTGCCGGGCTGTCCTGCCGCAGGGCCTTCGCACTGGCTGTTCCCTCCGTAGAAAATGCTTTTCCGGCAGATCCCACAAGGCCCCTCCCTCACCCTCTTCAAGGCTCCAATGTCGCCTTCTCCGTGAGGCCACCCTCCCCCCGAACACTCAGCCTTTCCCCGTCTCCCCTCCCACTCTCCTTGCCTCTGTCATTCGGTTCTGACTCTTTCTTAAAAGATATTTATATTCATTTATTTGGTTGTGGTATGTGGGATCTTAGACCTGGGCTCCCTGTATTGGGAGCGCAGGGTCTTAGCCGCTGGAC
Source organism: Ovis aries (assembly GCF_016772045.2). NCBI lineage: Eukaryota > Metazoa > Chordata > Mammalia > Artiodactyla > Bovidae > Ovis > Ovis aries. Next base: position 249,034,349 of record NC_056055.1, read on the forward strand.
CGCCAGGCAAGTCCCTCTGTTCTGATTCTTAATCACACCGTTAGTCACTCAGGCGTGTCCGACTCTTTTGTGACCCCGTGGACTGTAGCCCGCCAGGCTCCTCTGTCCGTGGGATTCTCCAGGCAAGAACACTGGAGTGGGTTGCTGTTCTCTTCTCCAGGGCATCTTCCTGACCCAGGGATCGAACCCAGGTCTCCTGCGTTGCAGGCGGGGTCTTTGCCATCTGAGCCCCCAGGGAAGCCCCAGTCAGACTGTTGCCTGCCGCTCATCTCTCCTGCTAGGAGCTCAGGTCCCTGAGGGCACGGGGTCTTCTCTATTTTGCGCGTTGCTGCAGCCCAGAGTCTATGACAGTGTTTGGCATGTAGTCCTTCTCACAAACCCTTATTAAACGAATGAATGGATTCAGTCTCCCCTACTCCGCCAGGGCATTCAGGCCCATCTCTACCCAGCAGAACCGCACTTGACTGACGCCGGGGCCTAGCGCAAACTTCTCCTGTTCCCCTGACGCCCCGCAGCCACCTGGTAGCCCGGAACTCGGGGCTCCAGAAAGGGAGGGTCGTGGAGCTCCTGGTGTGCCAGCCCCCAGGCGGGGCCTGCCCTCATTGGGGCCTGCACGCTGCTTCTCACACCACAGCTGCTCCCAGCCACAGCGGAGAGGGGCCGGTCTTCTGGACCAAAGACCCAGAGGGGTGCTCTGCAAACTCGGGCTGCAGAGTACCTGAAGCCAGGCCGGCTGGCCTCCAAGGGCGCATCTGTCCTTCCTCGCTCCCTGAGTGACCCTGAGCTGTGCACCCCCCGCTGCCGGCCCTGGGGGAGGCCCCAGGTTTCCGTGAGGCCCTTGGCTGTGTAGAGTGCACGCTAGAGGGGAGCTGGACAAGGGAACTACATGTCAAGCTTCTCCACTGCCGTCCCCCAGGACAGAGCCATCAGCCTCAAGGCCACCACCCAAGGTCAAGGCCGCGTGCAGATGTCCACCCGGCTGCCAGAGGGGTCCTTCGATATAGCTCCTGTCTCCATCTTTCCCAGACCCCTGAGAACCCAGCCAATATAAACCCCCCTGGAGAAAACAGACAGGCCTCCCTAATCCCCAGCGTGCCCTGGGCCCGGCGACAGTGGCAGCGGCGATCACGGTCCCGATAATCCCTACTCCCACACAGGATCTGGTGCTTTGACGTACACCACAGCCCCACAAGGCGGTTATTATTCTCCTTGTTCTAAAGGTGAAGCTGGAGCGAGGGGCTGCCCCGGCGGTCCAGTGGTTCAGAGCCTGCCGGCCGACGCAGGCGCCACGGGCTTGATTCCCGGCCCGGAAGGGTCCCCGTGTGCCGCTTCAAAGCCACGAAGCCCGTGCTCTGCGCCAAGAGGGCAGCCCCGCTCGCTGCAACTGGAGGAAGCCCGGGGACAGTAGCAAAGGCCCAGAACAGTCAACAATAAAAATAAACAGTTTTTAAAATCTCTAAAGATAAGGCTTTATCTCGCTGAGTCTCGCTCCACCGAGACCGCTGACTCTAGAGAATGCCTCACCTGTGACTGGAGCCTACAGCGGCTGCAGCGCTGTCCTGATTCCGCGCATGGAGTTGCGCCTGACCGGCTCATTCTTTCCCAGATACATAAGCTGGCCTAAATCCACAGTCACAAACGCATGTGGTGTGAAGGCTGAAAGGTCTTCGCATCTGCGCTTGAGAGGAAGAAGAAACCGAGGCGATGGGGACGCTGCCCTCCACCAGAAAGCCCCGGACGAGGACCTCCTCACAGCTCTCCGTCAATCTCAGCCCAGTAGCTACAGACACCAAATTCAATCTGCGTTATTCATCTTGTCTTCGTCAGTAAAACAATAAACGGAGTCCTGATTTGTAGACTTTGCCAATTTCCCTGGTGTAAACACTCCCACTAAGGTCAGTTTCAAGTTATCATCGCAACATCATTGAACCCAGAGTTGCAAAGAGGTGCAAAAGAGGCCCCTACATGCCACTCTCCTACACAGACAGAGGGGGTGCTGGCGGAACGTGGGTGATGGCGGGAGGCAGGAAAATACCTGGAAACCGATGCGTGTTAAGTACTTTTTATCTTTTTTTCTTCAGTTCAGTTCAGTCCAGGCGCTCAGTCGTGTCCGACTCTTTGCGACCCCATGAATCACAGCACGCCAGGCCTCCCTGTCCATCACCATCTCCCGGAGTTCACTCAGACTCACGTCCATCGAGTCCGTGATGCCATCCAGCCATCTCATCCTCGGTCGTCCCCTTCTCCTCCTGCCCCCAATCCCTCCCAGCATCAAAGTCTTTTCCAATGAGTCAACTCTTCGCATAAGGTGGCCACAGTACTGGAGTTTCAGCTCTAGCATCATTCCTTCCAAAGAAATCCCAGGGCTGATCTCCTTCAGAATGGACTGGTTGGATCTCCTTGCAGTCCAAGGGACTCTCAAGAGTCTTCTCCAACACCACAGCTCAAAAAGCATCAATTCTTCAGCGCTCAGCCTTCTTCACAGTCCAACTCTCACATCCATACGTGACCACAGGAAAACCATAGCCTTGCCTAGACGGACCTTAGTCGGCAAAGTAATGTCTCTGCTTTTGAATATACTATCTAGATAGCTCATAACTTTTCTTCCAAGGAGTAAGCGTCTTTTAATTTCATGGCTGCAGTCACCATCTGCAGTGATTTTGGAGCCCACAAAAATAAAGTCTGACACTGGTTCCACTGTTTCCCCATCTATTTGCCATGAAGTGATGGGACCGGATGCCATGATCTTCGTTTTCTGAATGCTGAGCTTTAAGCCAACTTTTTCACTCTCCTCTTTCACTTTCATCAAGAGGCTTTTTTTGCTCCTCTTCACTTTCTGCCATAAGGGTGGTGTCATCTGCATATCTGAGGTTATTGATATTTCTCCTGGCAATCTTGATTCCAGCTTGTGTTTCTTCCAGTCCAGTGTTTCTCATGATGTACTCTGCATAGAAGTTAAATAAGCAGGGTGACAATACGCAGCCTTGACGTACTCCTTTTCCTATTTGGAACCAGTCTGTTCCATGTCCAGTTCTAACTGTTGCTTCCTGACCTGCATACAGATTTCTCAAGAGGCAGGTCAGGTGGTCTGGTATTCCTATCTCTTTCAGAATTTTCCACAGTTTATTGTGATCCACACAGTCAAAAGCTTTGGCATAGTCAATAAAGCAGAAATAGATGTTTTTCTGGAACTCTCTTGCTTTTCCATGATCCAGTGGATGTTGGCAATTTGATCTCTGGTTCCTCTGCCTTTCCTAAAACCAGCTTGAACATCAGGAAGTTCACGGTTCACGTATTGCTGAAGCCTGGCTTGGAGAATTTTGAGCATTACTTTACTAGCGTGTGAGATGAGTGCAATTGTGCGGTAGTTTGAGCATTCTTTGGCATTGCCTTTCTTTGGGATTGGAATGAAAACTGACCTTTTCCAGTCCTGTGGCCACTGCTGAGTTTTCCAAATTTGCTGGCATATTGAGTGCAGCACTTTGACAGCATCATCTTTCAGGATTTGAAACAGCTCAACTGGATTCCATCACCTCCACTAGCTTTGTTCATAGTGATGCTTTCTAAGGCCCACTTGACTTCACATTCCAGGATGTCTGGCTCTAGGTGAGTGATCACACCATCGTGATTATCCAGGTTGTAAAGATCATTTTTGTACAGTTCTTCCGTGTATTCTTGCCACCTCTTCTTAATATCTTCTGCCTCTGGTAGGTCCATACCATTTCTGTCCTTTATCGAGCCCATCTTTGCATGAAATGTTCCCTTGGTATCTCTAACTTTCTTGAAGAGATCTCTAGTCTTTCCCATTCTGTTCTTTTCTTCTATTTCTTTGCATTGATCGCTGAAGAAGGCTTTCTTATCTCTTCTTGCTATTCTTTGGAACTCTGCATTCAGATGCTTATATCTTTCCTTTTCTCCTTGGCTTTTCGCCTCTCTCCTTTTCACAGCTGTTTGTAAGGCCTCCCCAGATAGCCATTTTGCTTTTTTTGCATTTCTTTTCCAAGGGGATGGTCTTGATCCCTGTCTCCTGTACAATGTCACGAACCTCTGTCCATAGTTCATCAGGCAGTCTGTCTATCAGATCTAAGCCCTTATATCTATGTCCCACTTCCACTGCATAATCATAAGGGGTTTGATTTAGGTCATTTATTTTTTGATTGATTTTTTTCTTTAATTTGGCTACATCTCACAGCGTGCAGGATCTTAGTTCCCTGAGCAGGTGTCAGACCTCCCCCCTGTACGGGGAGCACAGAGCTTTCACCACTGAAGCACCAGGGAAATCGCCGCCATTGCCTTTCCGGGTTTTTCATCTTTGGTTCTGCTAGGTCTTCACCTGGCGCTCAGGGTTCTCGTGGTGGGTCCTCTTGTTATTACTGTTAAATAAGCTGCATTTAAAACAATGGTGGGGGGCTTCCCAGGTGGCTCAGTGATAAAGAACCAACCTGCCAATGCGGGAGATGCAAAAGACAAGGGTTCGATCCCTGGGTCAGGAAGCTCCCCTGGAGGAGGGCATGGCAACCCACTCCAGTATCCTTGCCTGGAGAATCCCATGGACAGAGGAGCCTGGTGGGCTACTGTCCATGGGGCTGCAAAGAGTCGGACACAACTGAGCAACTGAACAGGCAAGCAATATACAGTTTAATTTTAAGTAATGGCTGTGTTTGACAACAGGCTTGTAAACTTCCTTAAAAAAAAAAAAAAGACAATCAGGTCCCCTTGGGGACGCATCCTGCTACGCTGCTAAGCTTGCGCTGCCGCAGCTCTCCTAGCCTTCCCTGGAGGGACTCCGCCTTTTACCAGGGTGGCTGTGCGCTTCCTAGTTGTGCCGGGCACTGGTCCTCACTGTCTTTGCTGTGCTGGGCCTTTGTTGCTGGCGGGCTTTTCCCTGGTTGCTGCGAGCGCGCGCTGCCCTCTGACTGCGGTTGGGCGTCTCTCATTGCAGTAGCGTCTCTTGCTGGGGAGCACGGGCAATGCTCCGCCTGCCTTCGCGCTTGGGTTCTCCGCATTTGGAATGTTCGGCCGGGAGCATCCCCGGGGGCTCAGTGCCTCGTCTCTTTCCCAGAGGTGCCCTGCCTGCCCTGTTTAAGGGTGGCACCACGGCCTCACATCCCCTAACCGCATGACCAGCTGCATCTCCTTTCAGCCCGCGGCGCTTGTCACCTGACACGCCACGTCTACTTCACACATTTCCCTGCTGTCTCTCTGCCATTTCTCCCCCTAGAATGCAGGGAACTTTCCCGTTCCACTTTCACTAAAACTGTGGTCATCTCAGCACCCAGTGTGGGGCCTGGCTGTGGGCAAGAAGTACAGGAAGCCCTTGTTTTATGGACAAGGACAAGACAGCCCGGGAACGTGGAACGGTAACCAAGCAGAGCCTATGGACCTCCTGGAGCAGACTTCCCCGCGCTCCTCCACATCCTCCATCTGCCTCTTGCTCGTAATAGAACCTTAGCCTCCGAGGCTTTCCTTGAGTTCCAAAGAATAGACTTAACCAGGAAATCGAGAAAATGCAGAAATGAAGGAAGACAGCCAAACAAGACCAATAACGACTTAGCCATCCAAACATTCGAGGACCTCTGCTCCTCCTCATAGACACAGACAGGGTTCTGAGCCACACCCTGGAGCGGATTTGCAGACACTGAACCCCCCACCAGCTGGAAGAAGTTAATTGTATGCTGCCCACAAGCACGTAGACCCAGAAGGCTGATGAGGCTGACTCACGAGAATGTCCACGGTCACACACCCTACAGCCCTTTCCCTCACTCTGCCTTTAAACACCTTTCAGTGAAACAGAGCACACCCTCTCACCTCATGCAGAAACTCAAGATGGAGTAAAGGCTTAGACAGAAGACACGACACCATGAAAGTCCCGGATGAGATCATAGGCGAAACATTCTCTGATATAAATTGTACCAACGTTTTCTTAGGTCAGTCTCCCAACCAAGACAATAGTAATAAAAACAAAAATGAACAAGCGGGACCTAATCAAACTTTTAAGCTTTTGCACAGTGAAGGAACCCATAACCAAAACCGAAAAGACAGCCTACAGAACGGGAGGAAATATTTGCAAATGATGCAACCAGCAAGGGCTTAATTTCCAAAATATACAAGCAGTTCATAAAACTCAGCAATGAAAAAAGCAAGCAACCCAATTGAAACAGAAGACCTAAGATAGACATTTCTCCAAAGAAGCAATGCAGATGGCCAACAGGCACCTGGAAAGATGCTGGACATAGCTGATTACTAGCGAAATGCAAATCAAAACTGCAATGAAGTATCACCTCACACCAGTCAGAAGGGTCATCATCCAAAAAAGCCACAAACAATAAATGCTGGAGAGAGTGTGGTGAAAAGGGAACCCTCTTGCAAACTGTTGGTGTGGATGTAAATCGAAACAGTCACTTGGAGAACAGTATGGAGGCCCCTTAAAAAAATGAAGAATGAACTGTCACATGACCCAGCAATCCCACTGCTGGGCGTATACCCTGAGAAAGCCGTGGCTCAAACAGACACGTGCACCCCGAGGTTCTCCGAAGCACTGTTCACACTAGCCAGAGCGTGGGAGCACCCTGGATGTTCGTCGACAGAGGAATGGACCCAGGCGTGGTGCGGATGCACCGTGGAATACTATTCAGCCCTAAAAAACGGAGTCAGGTCACTTTGGTGATGCGGATGGACCTAGAGCCTGTCATACAAAGTGAAGTGAGTCAGAAAGAGAAAAACAATGATATATACTAACCAGTCAACATGGAATCTAGGGGAAAAGGTGCAGAGGAACCTATTTGCAGGGCAGGAATACAGAGGCTGGCTTAGAGAACGGATACAGGGGAGGACGGGGAAGGCGGGGCACTGAGGGGGCAGCATTTGCATACAGAAACTGCTGTCCGTAAAGCAGACGGCCAGTGAGGCGTGAAGCATCACTGAGAACAAAGCTAGGGAGGCGCTGGAATTCCGGCTGAGCTATTCAAACCCTAAAAGATGACGTTTTCGGGTGCTGAGCTCAATGTGCCAGAAAATTTGGAAAACTCAGCAGTGGCCACAGGACGGGAAAAAGTCAGTTTTTATTCCAGTCCCAAAGACAGGCAATGCCAAAGGATGTTCGAACTAGACTTCATTTCACATGCTAGCAAGGAAATGCTCAAAATCCTTCAAGCTAGGCTTCAGTGGTACCTGAGTTGAAGGTGTACAAGCCAGGTTTAGAAAAGGTAGAGGAACCAGAGATCAAATTGCCAACATTCGTTGGATCATAAAGAAAGCAAGGAAATTCCAGAAAAATACCTACTTCTGCTTCATCGTCTATGCTAAAGCCTTTGACTGTGTGGATCACAACAAACTGTGGAAAATTCTTCCATTGATGGGGATACTAGACCACCTTGCCTGCCTCCTGAGAAACCTGGATGCAGGTCAAGAAGCAACAGAACTAGGCATGGAACAATGGGCTGATTATAAATTGGAAAGGAGTACGACTAGGCTGTATATTGTCGCCTTGTTTATTTAAGTTCTATGCAGAGCACACCAGGCAAAACGCCAGGCTAGGTGAATCACAGCTGGAGTCAAGACTGCCAGGAGAAATATCAACAGCCTCAGATATTCAGATGATACCACCCTAACGGCAGAAAGTGAAGAGGAGCTAAAAAGCCTCTTGATGGGGGTGAAAGAGGAGAGTGAAAAAGCAGGCTTAAAACTCGACATTCAAAAACGAAGATCATGGTATCTGGTCCCATCGCTTCACGGCAAATAGATGGGGGAAAAATGGAAACAGTGGCAGATTTTATTTTCTTGAGCCCCAAAATTACTGTGGATGGTGACTGCAGCCAGGATATTGAAAGATGCTTGCTCCTTGGAAGAAAAGCTATGACCAACGTAGGCAGTGTATCAAAAAGCAGAGACATCACTTTGCCAACAAAGGTCTGTATAGTCAAATCTATGATTTTTCCAATGGTCATGTTCAGATGTGAGATTTGGACCATAAAGAATACTGAGTGCTGAAGAACTGATCCTTTGAACTGTCTTGCTGAAGACTATTGAGAGTCCCTTGGACTACAAAGAGATCAAACCAATTAGTCCTATTGGAAATCAACCCTGAATATTCATTGGAAGGACTGATGCTGAAGCTGAAGCTCCAATGCTTTAGCCACCTGGTTCAAAGAGCCGACTCTTTGGAAAAGACCCTGATGCTGGGAAATATTGAAGGCAGAAGGAGAAGGGGACGACAGAGGATGAGATGGTTGGATGGCATCACTGATCCATGGACATGAATTTGCGCAAACTCCAGGAGATGGTGAAGGACAGGGAGGCCTGGTGTGCTGCAGTCCATGGGGTTGCGAAGAGTCAGACACGACTGAGCAACAGAGCAAGCAAGTGAGAAACTATTCCAGAGCGCAGGGAGCTCAGCGTGCGCTCTGTGATGACCTAGGGGGGTGGAGGGAGGCTCTGGAGGGCGGGTATGTGTACACACACAGCTGCTTCACCTTGATGTACAGCGGAAGCCAGCTTAACATTGCAAAGCAAGTATATGCCAAAATGAACAAATAAATAAGTCTACAAGCAAAAACTAAAAATAAAATTACCATATGATCCCACATTTGCACTCCTCGGCACACGTCTAGACAAAACTGTAATTCAGAAACACGCGTGCATCCCTGCACTCACAGCAGCACTGTTCACTGTGGCCGAGACGCGAGAACAGCATGAGTACCCACCAACAGGTGAGCGGATAAAGAAGACAAGGTACATGTACACAGCAGAATACTACTCAGCCATGAAAGAGGAGCTTCCCAGGGGGCACAGTGGCAAAGAGCAGTCCCGCCAGTGCAAGACACGTGGGAGACCCGGGTTCCATCCCTGGGTCGGGACGGTCCCCTGGAGGAGGGCACGGAAGCCCGCTCCGGTGTTCCTGCCTGGGGAGTCCCATGGACAGAGGAGCCTGGCGGGCTGCAGTCCGTAGGGTCTCAAAGAGTCGGACACGACTGACCAACTGAGCGCACACAGCCTGAAAGGGAATGAAGCGATGCCTTCTGCAGCAGTGCGGAGAGACGAGAGATTATCACACAGGTGAAGCAAGGCAGGAAGGGAGAGAGGTACTGCATGGTATCACTTACACGTGGACTCTAAATTACGGCACAGATGAGCCTGCCTGTGGAGCAGAAACAGTCACAGGCAGAACAGGCTGGTGGCTGCCTGCGGGGAGGGGTCGGGGGAGGGCTCGAGCGGGAGGCTGGGTTAGCAGATAAAACAGACAGCAAGGTCTCACTGGATAGCGCAGGGAGCCACCTCCAGAATCCTATGATAAGGACGCCCCTGGGGGTCCAGAGATTAAGAAACCGCCTTGCAGTGCAGGGGACTTGGGTTTGAGCCCTCATCAGGGAACTAAGATCCCACAGGCAGAGCGCCACAGCTGGAGAGTCCAGGTGCCTCAAGGGAAGATCCTGCATGAAGCAATGCTGCTGAGACGCGAGGCAGCCAAATAATTAACCAGTTTAAAAAATACTCCACGATAAACCATAATGGGAAAGACTATGGAAAGGACGTGTCTTCGTGCATTACTGAATCACTCCGCTGCACAGCAGAAACTAGCACCTTGTAATGGATCAGCCAGACTTCATCCAAAAAACACTAGGAGACACACCCAGCACCCGTCTCCATTACCCTGTCTTTAAAAACCTTTCCCTCCGCACTACCCAGGACTTCAGGTCTTCCAAGCAGCAGCTTCCTGGACCCCTCGCTGTGCCTGCAGTTGACTCTGCGCTTTCCTGCACCACAGCCCCGCGTCAGTAGGCTGGCTTTCCTGTGCGCTGGGGAGCGGGCCCAAGTGTGGCTCGGGGGACAGAACGGCTTTCCCTGGGCCACCCAGCTGGCAGGTTGGTTGAGCATGAGTTTGAATTCAATCGATCCAGCCCCAGGGCCCCTGCTCATACACCCTAAGAGCAAGTCAGCAGGAGCCCAGTGTGTCTAGCTGACTGCAGAAGGGTTTCCAGCTCCGCGGAGAGCCTGTCACTGCTGACGCAGCCCTTTCAAGGGAAGCAGGGCTCCTTGGAGCCAATCCCCAGCTTTGGGCACAGGTTGCCATTTCCAAGTCACAGCCCTGGGCACACAACCCTTTATTTGGAATCTTGGTAGGACATAATAATAATAATGATGTAAGAAGGGGTAGGAAGGGATAAATTGGAAGACTGGGATATAAACACTACTATATATAACATGGGCTCTCCTGGAGGCTCAGAATCCATCCACCAATGCAGGAAACTCAAATTCAGTCCCTGGGTCAGGAACACCCTGGAGAAGGAAATGGCAACCACTCCAGGATTCTTGTCTGGGAAATCCCATGGACAGAGGAGCCTCGCAGGCTACAGTCCATGGGGTCGCAAAGAGTCGGACACAACTTAGCAACTCAACAACAGCAAATGTATAAGATAGGTGACTAATAGGGGCCTGCTGCATGGTGCTCAGTGCTCTGTGACGGCCTGCAGGGGAACGGAATCCGAGAGAGTGGCCACATGCGTATGTGTAACTGACGCACCTTGCTGTACAGCTGAAACCGACACGGCACCGTGAATCAGCTCAGTCGTGTCCGACTCTCTGCGACCCCACGGACTGCAGCCCGCGAGGCTCCTCTGTCCACGGGGTTCTCCAGGTGAGACAACTGGAGTGGGCTGCCGTTCCCTTCTCCAGGAGACCTTCCCGACCCAGGGATCGAACCCGAGGCTCGTCGGTCTCCTGCACTGGCGGGCAGGTTCTTTATCGCTAGCAGCACCTGAGATCAGCTCTAACTCCAATAAAACCTTTAATAATAAGGTAAGGAGAGGGGCCGTCAGGGCCTCCCGAGCCCAGCCTGGCCCCCTGCAGTCTGGACCTACCTCCAGCCTTCCCCCGCCGCTCCCATCCAGCTCACCCCTCTCCAGGTGCTGGGGTCCTGGTCTTCTTTCTCCCTCCAGGGGCCAAGGGAGTCGCTACAAGGATGGACGCTGGGGAGAGGAGGCTTCCTGCAGGAGGCGCCTGACGGGCAGGCCCGAGACCGGGCAGGCCTCCCTGCTCTCTGGGAGGCGCCTGTTCAGGCCCCCCTCCTTCCCCCATCCGGGTTCCTTCCCTAGTGCTGCCTCTCGGTGAAAAAGACAGGTGTCTGCGGTTGGCCCAGCAGGAGGGGTTTTTGTTGTTTTGTGTGTGCGTGTGTGCGCGTGCGTGCGTGTGCGCGTGCGTGTGTGCATGTGTGTGCGTGTGTGTGCGTGTGCGTGTATGCGTGTGTGCATGTGCGTGTGTGTGTGTGTGCGTGTGCGCACACACGTGTGTTTGCCGACCTCCGGGGAGGGCCTCTGTCTCCTGCATCCACAGGCTGTGCCAGGCTGGCCCCTGGCCGTCCGGATTCTCATTCCCTTGGTGCGCCCCCTTCTCCCCTGTCCCAGGCCTTCAGGACGGGCTCTCAGAGCCTTTCCTCCCCTCTCAGACTCCTGGGTCTGTGGGTGGAGCTGAGCATTAAGGGTCGCTCTGGGGGTGGAACAGGCAGGCGTCAGCATCGGTGGGCCGCAGGCCGCCCACAGTGGGACTTGTCTCCGCTGCTCCTGAGCTGCTTTGTGGCTCATCCGATCCACGAGCCAGAACCACCCCCCTGCACTCTCACTCCCCACCAACTCATCGGCAGCTGTGTGGTCCAGGCTCCTGGACCAAACCCCGGCATGCAGCTCTGGCGTGTCTCCAGACCCAGAGTCAGGTGAGGACATGGATTTGAAAGTGCCCCTTTATTAAATGAAGGGACTCGGTCATTACCATGCCAGAGACACCCAGTCTGCCGGTATCATCACTGCCATCAGCTTTATGCCACTGCCACGGCCAGGCTGATGAGCCTGTGAGCGCGCCCTCCAACGCACAGCTGGGGTGGGGATGGGAGAGGCAGCCTTCTGCACTCTTCAAAATGAAATGAAATGAAAGTCGCTCAGTCGTGTCCAACTCTTTGCGACCCAATGGACTGTAGTCCATGGGATTCTCCAGGCCAGAATACTGGAGTGGGTAGCCTTTCTCTTCTCCAGGGGATCTTCCCAACCCAGGGATCAAACCCAGGTCTCCCACATTGCAAGCAGATTCCTTACCAATTGAGCTTCTCCAAATGCCACCCTTCCGTGGAGCAGACTATGGGCTGTGTGAGGCGTATGGCCTGGGATTCGGTCACTCTGCTGCTCTGAGCCTCGATTTCCCACCTCAGTAAAATGGATGTAATCCAAAGAGCTACTCCCCAGGGCTGCTGGGCAGGTTCCGTTAGAAAAGTACTTGGCATGGGGCTTCCCTGGTGGTCTGGTAGTTGAGACTCTGATCTTCCAAAGCAGGGAGCATGGGTTCAGCCCCTGGTTGGCGAACTAAGACCCCACATGCCTTCTGGTGTGGCCAAGAAGTAAACATTTTTAAAAGGAGCGAGATACACTGAAGTGCTTGGCATACAGTAGGTGCTTAAGAGTTTGGTGCCATCACTGCTGGTACTATCACTCTTCCCGGAGCCCCCAGCAGCCCAACCCAGTCAGGCCAGGACCCTGTCTCCTTCCCGTGCCCTGCAGCCCTGGTCCAGACTCTCCTTGCAGCCCCTTCACAGTCTGTGTCACCCAGAACAGCGCCCTGACTCATCCTCACCCTGGGCCCCGGCTCAGAGCAGGGCCGGATTCACCAGGTTAATCAACAGGCTGCGAGGAGCATGGAGTAAGCTCTTAGAGGACTCACAAGGGAGGCACAGAGGATGGGGAAGGGAGTCAGAGCAACAGTCATTCCCACCCGGCTCACTCGCTTTAACTACGTGCATGCCCACCCGCCTGGTCAGGCATGAGGATAGCACACTCCACAGGTGATATTGGGTAGGGCAATACCAGGGTGGCATTTTCAAGCACCTAGTATGTGCCAGGGGTTTCCCAGGTGGAGCAGTGGTAAAGAACCCTCCTGCCAATGCAGGAGATGAGACAGACGTGGGCTTGATCCCTGGGTCAGGAGGATCCCCTGGAGGAGGAAATGGCAACTAACCACAATATTCTTGCCCAGAAAATCCCAGGGTTGGAGGAGACTGTCGGGCTACAGTCCATGGGGGTGAAGAGTCAGACATGACTGATCACGCACACCCTATGTGCTAGGCACGTTCTCAGCTTCTGACACCTGTGATCTTATCTACACTTTACAGCAACCCTCTTAGGTACGTGTGGCTGTCCTCGTTTAGCAGCTGAGGAAATCTTTTCAGCGAGGCTGAGTACCCTTCCTAGGGCCACACAGCTGGCAGAGAATGGAAGGGGCAGCAGGCTTGCCTTCTCTCCTGTGCCGTCCCGGCCAACGTTAAAAGGTGTGTGCGTGCCCTTAGCGTGTTCCTGGTGGGGACTGGAGGAAGGAGATAGCCAGAGGAGATGTGGGAAGGGAAAAGGGAAGCCCTGAAACCTTGCCACACAAGCTATTTTATAGGATCCCCTGGGAGCTGGCAGGATGTGGGGCTCTAAGGCAGGAAGACCACGTGCCCTCCTCCCCCTCCATGCACCCCAACTTTGCAGGGGTGAAGTCCGTGCCAACCAGCAGGATGGCATGACCTTCCGGCCCCTTTCTACCCTTAAAACAATGAGACTCTGGAGTATCCCCACAGGCCTTTGGTGAGAGAATGGTCCCAGAGTTCATCCTGGCCAGCTCCCTGCCCACTGCAGAACTCTGTGCTTGAACACTTCCTGTGACAGGGAGCTCGCTACCTGACACCCTTTGGTGCTTTGACAGCTCAGGGAAAGAAATTAGGAAGTCTTTCCTTTTGCTTGGCTGCAACCTGCACCCAGAAGCTTCCTCCTACCGGGGTGCCACAGGCCACACTTCATCTCAGCTACTCGGAAACTGACCACCTTGTCCCTGGGGAGGGGAGAGACAGGGCAGTCATGGGGCCTCTCCCACGCCGTCCACCCCATGCTTGGACCACACCAGCACCTGGGGATGATCCCGAGGGTCAGGGGGCCCCTCTGCCCAGCCGACGGTCTGGGCAGGCAGGGCAGACTGGTGCTGACCCAGCCTCCAGCTGGGGGAAAGGGTATGGGCTGGCGGCAGAGAACCAGGGTGTGCTGGAGGCTTGAGCAAGACACTGTGCTGGAGAGAGGCCGGGATGGAAGGGGACTAATGCGACCGGATAGAAAGGCTGAGGAGCAAGCTGGTAGGCAGCCCTTGGGCAGAGCAGACTGGCCAAGCCTGTGGCTTCCCCTTCACACCTGATCAGCCACATGCCTGCCCGGGAAGGGCCGCCCTCCAGGTGTCCTGGAGTTGACCCGACAAGTCCTGTCCAGCGCGGCCAGCTCTGGGGGTCCTTCTGCTGGGGGCCGAGATCTGCTATGGCCAACAGTCCCCGGAGGCGGCCAGCCCTAAAGGACGCAACTCCCCCAGGAGCTCACGAGGGCCGTTCCGCCTCAACACAGATTTCCTGAGCACCCGCTGTGGCAGGGGCCACCTGGGCACAGGAAAGCAGAGATGAATCACCCTGGCCAGCCCTCACGGGACCCGCCCGGGGCGGGCACAGCACGGTCTCCAACGTGCTTTCGCACTGCTCTGATTCCATCCCTGAGGCCCCTGCCTGCTGAGCAGGGCGGTGACCAGGCTTCTCATTTTACAGGTGACAGGAAAGTCACAGGGAGGCCACACATGGGGCGGGGCCTGAGATTTGCCCTCACTCAGGTCTGACCCCAAAGCTCATCCTCTGCCCTGCGCCCACCACCCCCGCGGAAACCCGACCACACAGAGGATTCCCCAGCAATGAGCGGGCTGTGTGACTCTGCGCAAGCCTCTCGGCCTCTCTGTGTCTCCGTCTCTGTCCTCAAAACAGGGATCTCAGGAGCCGTCACCGCGTAAGCTCGCTGTGAGACTGGGCTGAGAGGGTGCCGTCCGCGTCACGTGACACTGTCGCCAGGGGCCTGGGCAGCAGGCAGACCTAGGGAGGAGGATCCTGGCTCCCCCTTCACTCTCCGGCCTGGCCAGAAACCAGGAGAGCGATTCAGCGGTGAGCGTCCACATCCTGAAGGCTCTCTTAGCCCCCAGACTAAGGAGGGAGCCCCTCGGGGGTGGGCATAGGTTGTCTCATCTCCAAGTGCCTCAGCACAGCACAGAGCTGGACAAGGAGCATCTGTCTCGAAACGTCTAAGGGGCCGCAGCGGGGTAAAGCGCACAGACGGCTCAGAGCCCCATGCGGCTTTCTCTTTGGGCCTGCCCAGGTGCTGGCTGTGGCTGACACAGCTGGGGGGGGTGACGAGGCTGGCAGATGCCCCGTCACAGGCTGGATCGCCCCCTGCATGCAGAACCACCCCAGAGGCAGCTGCGTCATGCCCCTCTTCCTTTCCTTTCCAGAGAGACCGGACGCCCTGGCGTTGCTCAGCTAAGGCTGCACCCAGGGAGCCTCCACAGAGGGCCTGGGCCGGGCCCTCCTCCTCTGGAACCCCTGCCGGCCCAGGGATGGAGGCTGGAGATGGCGGGGGGCAGCTCTCATCCCAGCAGAGGCAAACAGGGGCTGGGGGCCAGGACATCTCAGAGACGAGCCCTGAATGGAACGTCAGAATCACGGCTCACTCCTCTGCTCAGACTGTCTCCCCTTCTGCTCCAGAGGGACTGCACGGCTGTGCTCCTCAGACCATGCCGCTGCTCGTCTGCGGAAAGGGGGCCAAACTCACAGGCAACATCACCCCTTCTAGCACACGGCTGTGCTCCTCAGATCATGCTGCTGCTCATCTGCGGAAAGGGGGCCAAACTCACAGGCAACGTCACCCCTTCTAGCACACGGCTGTGCCCCTCAGATCATGCCACTGCTCATCTGCGGAAAGGGGGCCAAACTCACAGGCAACGTCACCCCTTCTAGCATGGGAGGACACAGGAACAGAGAGGCTGGGTGACTAGCCCAAGGTCACACAGCCCGCAGGACCGCGACAGGTCATCAGCCCTCCCTCGCCCAGCGGTCACCAAGCAGCTGCATCAATGGGACCTCCTCCTCAGGGCCCAGTCAGCGTGGGGTCCAGCCTCCTTCCTCGTCTGTGTCCGGAAGCCCCAGCCTCCTCCCCCTGACGCCTGTCAGCCTGGCGCAGACCACAGCCTCAGCAGGCTCCTCCTGTGGAATTCCTAACCTTCCCTTTGCCCATGCTCCCAGCAAAGTGATGGAGACACAGGTGGTGGCCGAGGGGTCCTGCACATGGTTGGCAGGGTACATTGGAGAAGCACTTGGCAGGGCTTCAGGCGGCCTTGGGCTCAGACGCAGGGTGGCGGGGTTCTCTGCTCTGGGCCTAGGTGCGCTGCAGACTCAGCACGGGTCTGCCCCTGCCAGGCTCCAGCAGGCCCCAGCTCCCTCACCCCGGTGGCGGCATTTGGGATCCCCACCACCACCCGCAGCCCACAGCTGAGGCCCCTCCTGGGCTCCCCTGGGGCTGAGGTCCTCGGCTGGGTGTGGCCTTGCCAGTCCCTTCCAGCCCCACACCCTACACCCCACACACCTTTGAGCATCAGGACCACTTGGAGGAGGTCCTGCTTAGAACCCTCAGCAAAGGGAAAGAAAGCGTCTCTGGACCGAGCAAAGCAGAGGACCACACGTCACAGGGGAAGCGTCTGGGGGCCGAGGAGGCACCTCCATCGGGGGTGAGCCGCCACGGCCCCTCCCTCCTCTTCGGTCTTCTCTCAGGGTCCACCGCTGTACCCTGCCCGCCCAGGGAGAGAGGAAGCTGGGAGCTGCAGGAGGCGGAAGAGAAGCCGGTCAGGCACAGGGGGAGGTTTCGAGACCAAATGGCTGGAGGAGAACGGGGCGGGGGCGGTGGAGGGCAGCGGCTGCGGAGGCGGGGAGGAAAGAGAGACCGACAAGCTCTGTCTCAGGACGGGGCGGCGCGGGGCCAGGAGGCCGGGGCATCCGGAGACTCCAGGGCTGGCTGACCGCCGGTGCCCTCTCTGAAGCCAGGATTGCACGTTTCAAGAAGTCACCGTCCATCAGTTCACATCCAGATTGGGTGTGGCCGCTGCTGGCTCGCAGGACCTTGCCGAGGACCCCGACCTCATACCTTCCAAGAACCCTCCAATCTGAACGCTAGCATCACTTCCCGGAAAGAAATGGTACAGTCGCAGGAGGGAACGAGGAGGAGGGGGTTTCTCCCTGGAGCTTAAACCCGGGTCCCCGCCTGGCACCGGGAGCCTGTCGGTCATCATGAGCTAGTGTTGGGCACCAGGCCTGTAATTACCCCACGAGGAGCACAATTACGCTTCACTGTACTTCTGCACAAGTTAAAAGCATTAATTTACTCAGTATAAACATCAGAAATACACAGACCTCAAGCTTTACAACTCCGTTTAGGCATGTCGTGTTCTTGAAAAGCAGGGAACCCCAGAGAAAGAAGCGGTTTGGATCTTTTCTCCCGCTCACCTGACAGGCCCTGAAGAGACCCTCCCCACCCCCCACGCCCGGGCTCTTGGAATTCCAGCCATCTCGGGTCTAAGAGTCTATCTGGGTTTGAGGCTTTGTGCGGGGCTGGGGGAGGCTTAGAAAAAGCTCCAGGAGACCATCCCAGCCTCACCGGGCCAGCCTTCCCCTCCATCCCCAGGGACAAATGTTTGCGTGGTCTCCAGACCGGGGCTCTGATTCTGGGCAGACACGGAACACCGGCCAGGATCACTAATGCATTCCCGACGCCACGTCCTGCTTTTTGGCAGAAGTCCTCTGGGGACCGCCTCCAGGCAGGGAAAACAGAGACGGTCCGGGCTGTCTGGCCAGACGCAGGGGGTCGCCAGCCCACCAGGTTGAGAGAGCAGGGTCTGTAGCACACGGTATTTCTAGGGCTCCTCAGCCTGGGGCACCCCAGGACACACTATTCTCCCAAAACAGGTGTTTCCCCAAATAACCGGTCTGGAGCGCACACGGGGGAGTTAATCGCTTCCCGTGACATCACTCCCACACGCCCATCCCCAGCGGCTCCAGAGGGCAGGACCTCAGCCCAGGTGACTGGCACTCCCCTCTTTGGGGGGAGGTCCCCCTTCTCCCAGCAAGGCCAATCAGAGGCCCCTAGCTCAACCTCAGCTGGGGTGGGAGAGCCTCGAGTTCACCAAGCGCAGCCCCTCCCTCTAGCCAGTCGGGGCCCAGAGTGGGCTTCAGGACCCCCTGCTCCCGTTCTTCTTGGCCAAGTGTGGGATATTCGTTCCTGGACCAGGGATCAAGCCCACAGCCCCGGCGCTGGAAGCCTTAACCGTTGGACCGCCAGGAAGTCCCAGGCGCCTCTTCAAACCTTCCGAGGGGGACGAGCCACTCCCCTCCCTCCACCCGGCTCGACGGCTCCACCTCGCCGGGTCCCACCTATCACAGACCTCAGAGGCCAGAAGTTCTTCTCAAGGTCTACTTTGGAAACAACTTGTCGCAGAACCAGCTTCTGTTTCCCAGAGCCCCTCACGGCTGTGACGCTAGTGCCCATCAGCATCCAGGGTGAGGGCTCCTGAAGGACCTTGGGCGCGGGTCCCCCACGCTGCTCACCAGGACCCCACAGCAGCCCCTGCGCGCAGAGTTGGACCACCAGGCAGCTTCCCTGCGCCTGCAGTGGGGCTGCAGCCCTCCCTGGGGATGCCGAGGGGCTTGGTGACCCCAAAGGAGGTTTCCAAGCACATTGCCCCGCGTACCCACCACACAGCCCATCTGCCTTCTGCTCCTCCACCCTCTGAGACATGATGGGAGGAAAGCGGCCCCAGAGAGCCGTCAGAGCTGTGGCACGGCCCCTCCCACAGGGCAAGGGCCCCACACAGGCAGGCTCACATTTATTGCCCTCCCCCAACCCACTACCGGCGTTTCCCAGGTGGCACAGTGGTACAGAATCCCTCTGCCAATACAGGAGACTCAAGAGACCAGGATTCCATCCCTGGGTCGGGAAGATCCCCTGGAGCAGCAAATGGCAACCCGCTCCAGTGTTCTTGCCTGGGAAGCCTCATGGACAGAGGAGCCTGGCGGGCTACGGTCCACGGGGTGGCCAAGAGAAGGACCCGGCTGAGCACACGCGCACCCTCAACCCATTACCATCAGTGATCTTGCTCCCCCATTTGTCAGATGAGGAAACAGGCTCAGAGAGGCGCGGCAGCTTGCCAGGGCCCCCCAGCCACCAACGGAGCTAGAAGGAGACCCTGAGTCTGTCCAAGCCGAGTGTGGGTGCTTTACCACCAGCCTGAACTGAACAGGGGACTCAGCTCACCCTGCCGGGGCCCAGAGAGGGCCTGCGGCTTGGCACACGCCAGACAGCAGGTCAGTGGCCGAAGCAGAAGCAGACTCCCATCTCCTGGCTCCCAGTCAGAGGCTTCTCGGAAGGGCCGGAGCCTCTGCAGCTCCCCTCCAGAAGCAGCCATCCCCTGGGAGAAGAGCAGGGGTGGAACAGGAAGACGGGGCTCACTAGAGACCCTGTCCCCACTCTTGATGGTAAAGCATAGTCGCCAGATAAAGTGCAGGACGCCGAGCTAAATCTGAATGTCAGTTACTTTTAAAAGTACAAGTATCTCCCACGCAATGCACTAAAAACAGTTATTTTTTAACCTGAAATGTAAACCAGGTATCCTGCATTTTCATTTGCTGAGTCTGGCAACACTGTGTCAAGAGGACAGGAGACAACAGGGTCTCCGCTGGCTGCCCAGATGCAAGAGAACCGCCCCAGGCCAGGGCCCCCAGGACAACCGGGAGCTGAGGCCTGGCCCCTGGGGCACCTGGCTCCCCGCGCCCCTGAGGTCCCCGCCCCAGAGCCAGGGCAGAGGCGGCAAAAGGGGCCTTGGGGGTGGAGGCCCCCTGACCCCAGGTGAAGCCGGGCCGGCTCAGATCCCAGCTTGTACCAGACCCCAGCTCCCACCTGCTCTGGGAGGCAGACCCTCCTCGCCTTGACTGTGCCCTCCCCGCCGACAGGGGCTCTGGGTGCATCTGGTCTAGCAGGACGAGAGTTGTGTCAGACCTGGAGAGACCCCCGGAGGCCCCCAAGTCCAGCTCCCCCGCGGCTGAGCGGGGAAACACACTGGGCTGAGTCCTGGGCCCTGCCCCCAGCCCCATCCCCATCACCCTCTCGCAGACACAAGCGCCAGGCTCCTCTGGGCGCCTCCCCTTATGCGCAGACAGGAACAGACACCCCAGGCCTGCTCCCAGTCCTCTCTTTGCCAGCACGCTCACTCCTTCCCCAGCTCGTCCCTTCTCATCCCAGTGGTCCTGCCTGGCCTCCAACCACCAAGCTGTCACACGCCGCCCCTCCGCCTCAGAGAGAGGGGCCGTCGGCAAGAAACGGAGGGCAGAATCAGCGACAGTTCGTTCTGATGCTCCGCCCGCGTTCCGCTGGGATGTCAGAACGCAGAACCCAGACCCCAGCGCGCGGCCCCAGGGCTCAGACCTGGAACCCTCGCCCAAGGGCTCGAGGCCAGAGATGGGACCCGTGCCGGAGCCGGGGCCCCAGCAGGGACCTGCAGCCGGTGCTGGAGCAACTCCGCCGGCTCTGCCTTCACAACGGCCCCGCGCCAGCACCCTCCACAGTGCCCGATTCGGCCTCCGGGGGCCACCCGCTGCTGCAGGTGCCCAGCCCCGCCCAGCCCTCTGCCAGCCAGGTGGGCGCCCCTCGGCTCTCACCTGTGAACGTCCAGGTGTGTCTCGACCCCCACAGCACACACGGCATAGCTGGGCTTCTTCGGGGACAGCCGCACGGCTCTCTGCTGGGCCATCTCAACCCACTGGCGTCCAACCTCTGTGCACCCTGCTCCCCGGCTCCGCTCCCAGGCACCTCGTTGCCAGGAAGGGGTGTGAGTTCTGACAGGCTGGCGCTTTCCTCCTCCCTTTTAATTTCATCCTGTGACCTGAAGAGCCTGCCCGAGCCCGGTCCCCACCTCCTGGCCCCATGCCATCCCTCTTGGCCTGTCAATCCAAGAGGCTCAGGGAGGAGGTACCAAAAGCTTCCCTGGGGAATGGGGAAGGGAGGCTTCAGCTGAGGCCCCCGGTGGAGCAGAGCTCGGCTGCCAGCAGAATACAAGCCCCTCCCCCCCCTCAGCCCCCACCCCCTGCTCCAGCTTAGCTTCCATCCTCAGACTCTTGGCAACTGAGTCCACGCGGCCAGGACGCGGTGATGGCAGCCGTTTCAGAGGGCCCTGCCTGAGCGGCCTGCAGATGTCGTCTCGTAGGCGAGCACTTCACTGACCAGGGGGTTCTTGCAGAAACTGTTGCCTGTGGGCTTCCCTCGTGGCACCGATGGTAAAGAATCCACCTGCCGTGAAGGAGACCCAGGTTCAGTCCCTGGGTTAGGAAGACCCCCTGGAGAAGGAAAGGGCAACCCACTCCAGTATTCTTTCCTGGAAAATCCCACGCTCAGAGGAGCCTGGCGGGCTACAGTCCACGGGGTCATGAAGAGCCGGACACGACTAAGGGACTAACTCTGCAGTTCACTTCAGGGCCTGTGGCCAGTGATTTGTTATGTGGGTAAATACTGAAACATCTCCAGTTAATAACTCTGGGGTAACAGAAGACCTATTAATACATCTCTGGTCAATAAGACGTTAAGATATCAGTGCATAAAAGCACAGAGCGATCAGGCTGTCCGGGTTCAAATCCCAGCTCTGCCACTTAACAACCTATGACCTTGGCAGGTTCGCCAACGTCTTTAAGGCTCCATTTCTCCATGTGTAGGATGGTGGTTGTAGCCTGGTACCTGCTCCATTGGACTGATGTGGGCATTACCTGAGCCTAGTGTAGGAGGGTTAGCGCAGTGCCTAGGGCCTAGTATTCAGTAGAAGAAATGCTGGCAGCTATGACTGGTCTCCTCATTTCACAGGAGGAGAACCGCGGCTGCCGATCACGCCACTCGTCAGCACCAGAGCCGTGGCTGGACCCACTGACTCAACAATACCACACCATCCCCAGGGCTGGCGCCTTTGCCCCCAACTCCAGAGACGGCAGGAGCCGCCCCAGGTCGGCTTCCTCGGCCAGCCTGTGGGGAGGACACTTGGAAAGGGGCTCAGAGCAGTGGGCTGGGTTACGTGTTTCTGAAAATCCCCTCCTTGCCACTCCAGCAAGCACTGGCTCCACCTGTTCTCAGTGTTGGTGGGATTTCATTTGTTCACTTGACAAACATCCACGGAGCACCTACTCTCTAGGCGCCCCTTTAGGCGATGGCGGCGAACTGTGAACAAAACAGACCACCATCCCTGCTCTGGTGGCATTTATATCCTCGGACAAGTAAAGGTACGTAAGTGAGGTGTGGGAGACGTCAAGCAGTGTAGCAATGCTCTTCCGCGTTATCCAGGCAGGAGCTGGTGATGGCTTGGTCCTGGCGGTCACTCTGAAGGTGGTGAGAAGTGGCTGAATTTTGAATGCATTTGGAAGATGGAGCTGAGGTTTGCTGATGGGTTGGAGGTGATGTGAGAGAAAGAGAGGAGTCAAGGGTAAATGGAGTGGTTTGGGTCCCAGTAACTAGGTGGCTAGAGCTGCTGTCAGAGAGATGGAGAAGGGGTGGGCAGGTTGGGCCGGGGGATCAGCCGTTCAGGGTTGGATCTGTCAGACGTGAGGCATCCACTAGAGTCCTGAGCGGGGACAACTAATTTCAGAGGACATGCTTCCTCCGTGCTGGGCATGGGTGGGGGCGGGGGCACTGAAAAGGAGGAAGCTGCCCCAGGAATTACAGGTTCGCCCTTCAAAGCCACAGGTCCTCTCACTCCAGGAAGTTACTGCGCAGAGTGGACATCCCACATCCACGGGTCCAGGGTGGGAGAATGAGAAGCGGAGAGAGACAGAGAGAGGAGAAACGCCTTGCCCCGGGAGCTGCCGTGCTGATGGGGAAGGAGGGGGACACAGTCCCCGCCTCCAGAAACAGCAGCCTGACTAGGGAGATGGGGATCACAGGAGCGGCATAAGCGTTTGTTTGGTCTCCAAGGTCTTCCTGGAACGGCCCTGCTTGCGACCGGCGCGCCTGACCGCAGCTGTTCCCCTCTCCTCGCTGCGCTGAGTCTCAGTCGCCGTGCGCCGGGTCTTAGCGGTGGCACGCAGAATCTAGTTTCCTGACCAGGGATCGAACCCACGCCCCCCGCTTGGGAGTGCAGAGGCTTAACCCCTGGACCACCAGGAAAACCTCGTACCTATTGCAGATGCTCTGGATCTGCGAGGTTCATCCCACCCGCAGGCACTCGGGCAGAGTCTGGGTTTGCCCCCACAGGAACGGAACCTGGCAAAGCAGCGCTTGAGGGGTACGTGATGGTGTTGTTTCCCTCACCTTCACTCCTCCGCATCAACCAAGATCTGAGCCATTTTATCGGTAATGCAGTGTGGAGCGTGAAAAGCGGGTTCCTGAAGAGTACGTGGGGATAGTCTCATTAGAGAAGGATGGGTGGGCGGGTGGGTGGGTGGGGAGGTGGATGGGTGGGCGGGTGGGTGAATGGATGGATGGGCGGGTGGGCGGGTGGGTGGATGGATGAGGGGATGGATGGATGGGTGGGTGGGTGGATGGATGGATGGGTGGATAGGTGGGTGGGTGGGTGAGTGGAGAGAGGGGTGAGAAGGAGGAAGGCAGGTTGGACCATAAGGAGCTGCCTGCGAAGGTGGCGGTAACAATGGTGCTGACCCAGTGCCAGCGGTGGGTGGTGGGAACACGGACGAGGTCAGCCGATGGCAAAATGCCTGCCAGTGCATCCACAGCTGCCGCCACGCGCCAGGCACTGTTCTGGCCCTTCCATGGGTCCACTTTTCTAATCCTCACAATTATACCAGGTGACAGGTTCTGATGAAGCCTGGATCCCAAGTTCAGACCACAGCCTGGGTGTGCAGGATGTGCCTTTTACGGGTGGTAGGCAGCGCAGGGGAAGGTCAGGTCACCGTGTCCTAAACAGACATGTTCTCAGAGCTGGAGGAAGGTAAGAGGAAATAGCAGAGAGGGGGCAGAGAGGCTGAGACGAGCTCGAATGTCCCCATTTTACGGGTGAATAACCTGAGGCACCGAGGAGTTAAAGCCCCCTCCAGATCTGCAGCTGGAAAGTGGTCAGTGTCGGACCTGAGCCCAGGCCTTCTGACTGCAGATACACTCGCCCTATAGACCAGGCCCTGGGAGGCAGAATGCGTGTCCTTCCCACACTCCTCCTCATGCTTGTGCGCTGTGTTTGCACAGATTCTGTGAGCAAATATTTTACTTTTGAAAAAAATAAATATAGTCTCTTTTGGCGGAAAAATAAGGAGCGTTTCCTGCTCTTGGCCTCCCTGCCCACCCCCTTCCTCTAGTTCTCAGAACACGTAAGATACAAAGACCCGCCCTGGCCCCTGCCCTGCCCACAGCCCGCAAAAGGTGCACACCCAGGCTGTGGTCTGTTTGAGCTTGGGATTTCAGGCATGACTGGTCAGATTTGGGAGGAGGGGCGGTGGGAGAGCCGAAGGACATCAGGACCTCCCGCCCTCTGGCCGGCAGGATACAGCTGGGCTCGCCTCACACACGACGCCTGGCAGGGGAGGAGGCCTGGGGACCGCTGGGCGACCTGGGAACAACAGCACGGCTCCAGGATGTCCCCGGAACAGCCCAGGGAAGCTGAGGCAGGGAAGAGGTCTGGGGGCGGAGCTCACACCCAGGACCTCATTTTCGCTGCTCTTCGACAGTTTTGAGGGGCACTCGACATGTGCCAGGCATTACTCATCAGTGAGAAAGACCGGCCGAGCCCCGGTCCTCAGGGCAGAGAGAGCAGCTGCAGGAGTAAACGGGGGCCGGAGGCTGGGGTGGCGGGAGGAGGCGAGAACGCACAGCAGAGGGCCCCAGGCAGAGCGGACAGGTGCCGCTGGGAGCAGTGTGATCAGGGAAGACCGCTCCGAGGAAATGGCACTGGAGCAGAAATCTGAAAATGAGACCTTGGGGATCTCAAGGACTCTTCCGACCTCAGATCACCCAGGATTCCATTCTGCCTGCACAGTCTCCCTGTTTACAAAGCAGAGTTGTTCAGCTCTGAGTTCCCAAACTCAAAAGCCTTCAGGGGTCAGGTAGAGAACAGGTGTGGAGCTTCCAAGTGTGAAGCAATAGGGGTGAATGTCAACTGTGGAAGAGAGAAGAAAGCCCGCTTTGACCAGTGTATTGAAATTCAATATTTCTCAGAAACAGAACTCTTTGGTTCAAGCAAAACTAACTCATCGGCAAGTCAGAGCTGACGCTTGGGTCTTTAGCTCGAGACCCCAGCATTGAGGGTTTATGAACTGGTAGGTCCCTCCAGTTGTGACTCTTTGTGACCCGTGGACTGCAGCCCACCAGGCTCCTCTGCCCGTGGGATTCTCCAGGAAAGAACACTGGAGTGGTTGCCATGCCCTCACCCCAGGGGATCTTCCCCACCCTGGCATCGAACCCTCATCTCCTGCATTGCAAGCGAATTCTTTACCCACTGAGCCACCTGGGAAGCTGATGGGGAAGTCATATGATGCCCATGGGGATAAATTACCTGGGCCCAGGTGAGTCTTGGCACCTCCAGGGCGTGGAACCCGCCAGTCTCAGACCTTGTGGCCAGTCAGAGTGGGTTCTGGACGGTTGCCATGGCTGCTGACCCCAGCTGCGGGCTCTCCCTCTCTGGTGGGGTGCCCCTCAACATGCACACACCCAGAGTGTGCCCGAGCTTACAGGGCCAGCCTTAGAGGGCGGGAGGGCTGAGGAGCGCGCAGAGCTCAGCTCCTAGACCCCCGCCCTGTGGCCTTCTCCAAAGCCCGCTCTCCTGAGCCCCACGGGGACAGCCCCTCTGCCCTCCAGAATCCTCGCTGTCAAGCTGGAACGGCTCCTGGAGACCATCAGGCCAGCCCCTCCGTCCTCCAGCTGGGTGCGCCAAGATCCAAGGCTTTCCTTCCTTATTCATTCCTTCACTGGAAAACGAACACCTACTGGGTGCTTTTGGTGTAGAGGTGCTGCTCTCGAAATCAGAGCTCTCGCCATCTGTTGAGTCCTCCCAGGTCCTTATGTATGGATCACCCTTCTGGGATCTCCCAGGCCACCCCCAATCCCTTTCTGTGCCCCTGATACCCAGAGTAGGATCCTGGACCCCCAGGTGGGTGGGGGAGGCGCCCCAGGGACTCTGACTCAGCCACAGTGAGAAGGCAGGAGACCCACCGATTCCCGCAGGGCCAGAGGGCCGGCAGCTAGTGGCTCTAGTGGCAGGAAGTCGTGAGGGCCACGAGCCACCCAGTCCAGTCCACTCTGTCCCCGCAGAGCCCGAAACCCCAGCCCAGGTCACCGGGGACCTTCGGGAATCACCTGCCCTCTCCTGGGCTCTGGGACATCCGTGGCTCCACGTCACAGTGTCAGCAGAGCTAATGACACCACGTGGGCGGTTGGGCTGGGCAGGGTCCAGGCCTGGTGAGGTGCTGTGGTCAGGCCACATCAGCCCCGCCTGCATAGGTGGCTGCTCAAGCGCTCAGCAGCCTCCCGAGCGCTGGCTTCTCACCGTCTCAGCAGAGGGTGCTGTCTCCACCCCAGGAGAGCGAGACCGAGGCCCAGGCAGCCGCGCTGGTCCTCTTTCTTCCCCACCGGAACAGCTGTGATTGTGGCCAAGAAAACAAGGACAGTACCTCATTCGCTCTTTTCTATGTTAAATGAAGATTATTTCTAAATATGTAATGGTCATGCATAAATATTGTAGTGTTTAGAATTTAAAAAAGAAGTCACCCTGCCTGACCTGTCAGCTCCACTTCCCAAGTCTGTCTCGGCCCCACCCTCCCCTGTCCCCCGCTTCACCCCACGGCCACCTTGGTCCCGGCCTCCGTCGTCTCTCTGCAGAGATCTGAGCGCGCTCCTGGTCCCCCGGCTCCAGACTGACTGCGCCCCACGCGGTGGGCAGCAGAGATCCATCTGAAACGTGCGCCTGAAGACCTTGTTCCCTGAAAAGACTCCCACAGCTCCCTGTGGGCCCGGAGAAAGAAAGGTGGGCAAAGCCGAGATTTGGGGGTCCCATGGTTTGGGGTTCCAGTCTGGGCTCTGTCACTTCTTAGAACTTCTCTGAGGCTCCATCTCCTAATCTGTAAAACCTGGAATAATGCAGACGTTATCAATGACATCTGTAAAGTGCCTGGGGTACAGCTGATCCTCAAAACCCAGAGATTTCGCCTGGCATTCAAGACGGCTGAACCAGCCCCCTGAAGACCCCTCCCTCACTCAAAACCTAACCCCCGTCTGGACCGTTTTCCCTGGGCCACCCTCCCTCCCTCCCGGGGCCCTGTTCCCATGACCCTCCCATCAGCAGCTTCCCCCCCACCACCACTGCTGTTTCTCCAGCGTCCACTCCACACAAACGTTCAGCGTAGCTGCTTCCTTCATGGATTTGTGGCCCACATCCTGATAAGAAGGATCTGAGACAGCTTACAGAATACAGCCTGGATGTGATGTATCTTTTAAGTGACAAAACGAAGTCAAAGTGTGTGGAAAGAAAGAGAAAGACAGAAAGAGGCATCCTATCTGGTGGGTAGATTTAGCTGTGAGTTTCCCGGTGGCCCTGGGAAAAAGGAAGATACAATCAGTTCTGTGAATCGTGGTGCTCAGAAGGTAAAACTAAAGCCGTTGAGGATGAGAAGGCTGGTTCTTCCAGGCCCTGAGAACTGAGGGAAATACCCCCACCTGGGGTGGAGTTTAACATTAGGAAGTGGGGCAAGGGTGGGATATTAAACCAAGCGACTCACAGCATCCTTACGGTCGGGTCTGGCTTGATCCACAGATGGACTGGGGAGGGGACTGTCTGCAGAAGTATCTGCTTTGTGCTTTTCTCACTCTCCTCCATGAGCATGTTTGTTTTCTCCGAACTTCTGATCAAATAGGAAGAGGCAGAGAGTTGAGGGACATCGTCTTTGATACCGGATCTTCCTTGAGCTAAGAAGGCAGAGATCCAGCATCTTTCAGGGTCAGCCAAGCTGGCGACTGCTGACACCCCACTGTGAGACTAAGCCTGGGCCTGCGCTTTCTCCCACCTTCCCCTGGGCTGGAGAATTGTTCCTGGAGAGGGGCGTCGGGGCAGGGATGCCTGAGAGTGCGCCCCTGGTGCACAGCTCCACATTTCAGTGGGCCCTTCCAGAAAAGTTGGTCCGCCAGCCTCACAGAACACACAGAGACAGGGAGCCCCAGAGAAGGCGAGAAAGACACAGCCAGGCGGGGGCAAGGTGGGGTAAAGGACAGAGAATCCCTAGGACTAGAGACGCGGACCCTCCGGTCATCTGGCACTCCTCTGGCCTGTCCGACTGCGGTCCTTTTTCACTGTAGTGTTCATCTGTTTGCTTGGCTTTCACGTATTTGGCTGTGGCGGGTCTCCATGCAGCATGCAGGGTTTTAGCTGAGGCATGCGATCTGTTGCCATGTCACGTGGGCTCGAGTTCCCTGACCAGGGAGCGAACCCCGGCCCCCTGCATCAGGAGCTCAGTTTTAGCCCCTGGACCGCTAAGGCAGCCCCCCAGTTGCTGCTTTTACCATCCATGTTACTGTGAGACATCTTCGGCCAAGACCCCCGGTGGAGAAACCAGTGAACAGAAGCGTTCAGCATCGTTTATTCAAGAAACGTTTCTTGGGCATCTACCGTGGGCCAGGCTGTGAGCAGATGCAGACATGGTTCCAGTTTGTCTTATAGGGAAGCACGGTTTGCGGGGAAGGGGGACCTGTGAGCACACTGTCTGCAGGAGCCCCGTGGCCGACGTGCCGAGCACCCAGGACGTGCGCTCGGAGGGGAGGGGCGCTCGCTGGGGCCGGCCCTGCGCGCAGCGCACAGCCGGCATCTCCTCTATCCTTGCGTCAAACCTGGGAGACAAGCAGTACTGTTGCCTCTGCTTGGCAGGGAAGGAAATTTAGTCTCGGGGAGTTTAAGCGACATGTCCAAGGTGCCCTGCTATTGAGGATCCACGGGACTCGCCTGCGGGACTCAGACCCTCTGTTAATCAGCTCGGTCTGCTGCCTCCAAGGAGGAGGAAGCCAGGCTGCCGCGGCCACCGGCCTCAGCCTCTTCTGTTGCCTCCTACGCACCCCCAGCTCTTGCCCCGGCAAAGGCGACGCTGTCCTGTGTCTGGCCTCCTGGACCCAGAGCAGCCCCGACCCCCGCACAGAGGCCTGATGGCAGGAGGACCCAAGAGACACCAGGTCCCAGCACCTCACACTGTTAAGGTCCCTTAGACGCCAGCCACCCAGCTCCGGCTCCCTTCAAGCCCTGCAGCCTCCCAGGACGGGGGTCTGAGCCGTCCAGCCCCTATTGGCTTTGGCGCGGCCAGAGTCCTGGGGCTGGGGGCTGGCCTGGGGGCAGAGGGGGCCCTAATGGCTAGGCTGGCGGAGTAGGGGCACATATACTTCTAGAAATTCAGGAGAAAAGGGGGCTGGAGCGGTAACCTGGAAACGCAGGCGGTCACGTCTAAAACAGATTAAGACACTGGCGACCGAGCAGGGTGGTGGCAAGCCTACCTGCTGCCCCCTCCCCGCTCCGGCAGGCTCTGCAGCCCTACTGCAGGAGCCGGCACTTCTCGGATCCCCTCAGAAAGCCACCGGCCTGGTTTGTCACGGGTGACATGCCCAGGGAGGGCCAGCAATGGATCCAAGGCCACCCAGCCCAGCCTTACCCCACATGCAGGAAGGAAAGAAGGGGCAGTGGGAGCCAGGGGGTCAGTGTCGCAAAGGCTCCACCAGCGCTGGACAGAGCGTGGGCCCAGCCTTGGCTGCAGGGCCGGGGGCAGCCCCTCGACCGCTCTGGGGCCACTTTCCTCACCTGCAAGAAAGGACTCACGTGCACACCTGGCTGGAGTGCTGGGGTTTGTAACACATCCCCACTGACATCCTTCAGCTGGTGGCCGCGCCTGTCCCCACTCTGCAGAGGAAGAAACCAGTGAGATTTCTAAAGCGCCTGGCGCCAGCCAGCTTTCTGAGCTTCTGAGGCTCCCTCCTGGCCCCTCGTAGACCACCGCCTCCAGGAAGCCGTTTCACGTGGTTCTTGCTCCCAGAAGTGTTCTTTTCTCTAAGTAGCCCCTACAGGCTCTGCCCTGGGAAACCACCTGCTTCAACCTCATTCTCATCCTCACTCTGGCATTTCACAGGGACCGGGAGCTTCCAGGCCTTTGGAGCCGGGGATCAGGAAGCTGGCTTAAACTCAAAAGTCTAGGCCGTCAGTGACATGAGAGTCTGTGGTCCTCTGTCTCATAGCCAGTCAGCAGGCCCTGGGCTCCCCAGGCAGAGGACCCAGGCATCCTTTGAAGAGCCCTGGGGCTTTCTGGTCCTCAGCTTCTTGGCCCTGGCACTGAACTGAGCCCCGCCAGGGGCCCCAGTGCCCCTGTGGGCAGAGCCCTGACCTCTCCCCACCGCAGCCTGGCACCCCCAGAGAGGAAAGAGACAGGGAAGGGGGCAGGGAGACAGAGCAGGAGAGGGTTCTGGGGGCTCTGGGACTCCTCCTGCTCGCTCCCCAGTGTCTCTGTGCCTTTTTTTCATAAATGAGATTTTATTGGTTGTTTTGAGGACCAGTACACAGACATTTCAATTTGTACCCAATTTTTAACATATGTACCAAAAAAAAAATCACGTAGCTGTGATTCTTCTCTGAACAGTTATGCCAGCGGCTTTCCAGCTTAAAATATAGAGGCAAATTT
The DNA here is from genome assembly GCF_016772045.2 of Ovis aries. Classification (NCBI taxonomy): domain Eukaryota; kingdom Metazoa; phylum Chordata; class Mammalia; order Artiodactyla; family Bovidae; genus Ovis; species Ovis aries. The sequence goes on from NC_056055.1 coordinate 249,064,878, forward strand.
TCCTTAACAGGATAACAAGTACCAATATCTTCAAACACTGATACTCTGTTACATCAAAAGTCCCGCGGATTCAGTTTAATATCAAGTACACTACATACCCAAATTGTCAACCGTTCAGAGCACAGCGGGCTTCCGAGGTGGCGCTCACGGTGAAGAAGCTGCCCACCAGTGCAGGCCTCATAAGAGGCGCAGGTTGGATCCCTGGACAAGGAAGCTGCCCTGGAGGAGGGCCTGGCAGCCCACTCCAGTATCCTTGCCTGGAGAATCCCATGGACAGAGGAGCCTGGTGGGCTTCAGTCCATAGGGCCGCACAGAGTCAGACACGGCTGAAATGACTGAGCACGGACGCACGCGCGGCACGTTAACAAAACCACTTAGGAAAACTGGGCTACAGAATCTTGACGGGGAGAGCAAGGCCGAGTGAGTGGTTTGCGATAGGAAACAACCGTACCTAAACCAGCGTGAAAGCGGAAGTGAAGTCGCTCAGTCGTGCCTGACTCTTTGCGACCCCGTGGACTGCAGCCCACCAGGCTCCTCCGTCCGTGGCATGGGCAGTGTTTAAAATATTCAAGACACCAAACGCACAGCTGACTCCAAACTGCCATTTAGTACGCTTTGGATTACAGTATATAAAAGCTACCCCCTCATCTGTGGGAATCTTAAGCTGATGCCCAAGACAATCAAAGCCTCCCATATTCAATATCCCATCGTTTTCTGGTTGTACCAAGAAGCAAACAACCAGCAAATTATTTCAGTTCTAAACAAACTGCATCTACCTTTTAAAAATGGGACGAGATGGGTTTGTTTTCTTTTTTAAAAGGCAAGTTTCTAGAGCTACTAAAAAATCCCTGAATTTACAAAATAGTTGCTAGAAATATTCTTCCGGCTTATACAGGAAGGGTGACGGGGCCGCTGATGGGAGTGGGTGTGTGATATTAACCAGGTTGATGGGAGTGGGTGTGTGATGTTAATCAGAATTAATCTCTCTCTCCTGCTCCATCGGAGGCTGGGCTCCCCTCGCTTTGGGTCTTTTCATCTTATGCACGTCGCCTCCTTTAGTCTCCTGACGGCCACTTCCGCCCCTCTTCCCTTTGCTCCCCTTTCCCCTTTTGTTTGGACCTTTTTGTCTGAAGATTTATCCTTTCCTGCCGCCCTTTTCGGCTTGTTTCCGCTTCTGCAGGAGCCTGTTTAGCTGACGGCGTCTCTGATCTCCTCTTGGGCCCCTCCCCTCACTGGAGGCTGGGGGGTGGGGGCGGCGCATGCTGAGAGCCTTGGAGAAGCCGGGGCCTGGCCGCAGCTGCCCAAGCCCTGGGACCCTCGGCGGGGGTGGTGGGAGAAGCCCGGTGCCTTTCAGCCTCTTGGTTTCTGTCCCTCCCTCTGTCTTTCGATTGTCTCTCCCCGCGTCTCGCTCTGTCTCTGCTTCCCCCCTACTCTCTCTCTGTACTGTTCCCCGATTCTCCTGGTCCACACCCTCAGACAGGTACGGACCACCTACTGGGCCCCTGGCCCCCGTGCAGGGGACACCGTGTCCTCCTCGACACCTCCCAGGGGATCGCTGTGTTTATCCCCACTGTACAGATGGAGAAACTGAGGCTGGGCACCATCAGGTGACTCGGTCACATAAGCTGGGTCCGCCAGTGCTGGGGTGCAGGCGGGAGGATCAGGGCCAGGAGACTGAGGCCCAGAGACGGGCGGCGGCTGACTCGAGATCACACAGCAGTGAGCCGCCGGCCGCTGCGAGGGGCCAGCTCCCCCGGCACCCTGCCTGGCTCCAGAGAAATCACGTAAATCTCAGGAAGTCTTTGGCAAGGAGGCTGCAGGGCTTACCAGATGGGCTGTGGCCAACGCCCCCAGCCTCATCCTGCCTGCCTGCTCGCCGTCCACAGTCTTTTCTGGGGCTGACCGCGGGAACTCAGCCTCTCTCCTCCCGAGGCAGGCTGGGACCTGGGACTTGCACCTGGGACCCTTTGCTGCATGCTCGCACCTGGACAAACATCTCATCTCCTGGAGCAACAAAATACAAAGACGCTATACAGGGCTTCCCTGGTGTCTCAGACAGCAAAAGCGTCTGCCTGCAGTGTGGGAGACCCAGGTTCGATCCCTGGGTCAGGAAGACCGCCTGGAGAAGGAAATGGCAACCCACTCCAGTATTCTTGCCTGGAAAATTCCATGGACGGAGGTTCCTGATGGGCTACAGTCCATGGGGTTGCAAAGAGTCGGACATGACTGAGCAACTTCACTTTCACTATAAGGGACTAAAATTAACCTCACGTACGGTTGGGGGAAGTTAAGGACAAGATCAAAAAGACCAAAAAAAGCCCCAACTGCCACTTCTGAAGCACAAGCAGGTTCTGTGCATGCCCCCTGCACTCAGCACCACTACAGGGGCGGGCAGACCACCTGAGCCACGCCTCCAGCCTGGCCCCTGGACATGGTCCTAGCCTCACCCCGTGTAAGGAACCGGACTGAGCAAGGGAACCTGCTCCTTGTCCTCAGGGCCTGCTGCGGCAGCGGGGGCCCCGGCAGAGCCTCGCCTGCGCTCCTGGTCTGGCCTTGCACCACTTCCTTTTGATCGGGGAGGGCCAGGAGCCCCAGTGGCTGGCGCTAGGGAGCAGCCCCAGCAGCAGCATCCCCAGCTCCCGTCTCTGCCCTTGCACCTGGCCTCCCATGTGGAGCCGACGGGAGGCGGGCTGGCTGTCCCTACAGCCCTAACTCGTGTCCCCAGCCTCCCCCGAGTGCCCGGGCCCCCCGGGGGGGTGGGGGAGGGGAGGACGCACCGGAGTCTCTGAGCCCTCGCTGCAGCTCACCGGGTCCCTGAGACCCAGCAGGGCAGGCGTGGGCAAACAGAGCCCGGCCCAGAGAGGGCCAGAGGCCGCCCGGGGCTACACAGCACGGTCAGGACGGGCCCGTCTGTCCCCCACCCCGGGGTGACAGCACAGTCAGGACAGGCCCATCGGCTGCCGGGAGCCGCCATGGGAGATCCCACCCATGACAAGGTCATGTGGAAGAGAACTGTTAAGCAAGGCTTCAGAACTCAAGGGGCTGCCTAGGCTTTCTCGAGCATCTACCCCAGAACCAGAATCGGTCTGTTTCACTGTTTCATGACTTTCCCCAACTCCTCTGACATTAACAGGGGGCTGACCCTGACCACCTTTCTCTGGAGAAAATCAACTTAGGGCTATAGCTAATAAGTCTCCTGGACATGAGAGGAATATTTCAAATCAAACCCCCTCTGTTAGCATTCTAGCTTGCTCGGCAGGCATATCCAGACTCTTACAGCTACTCGTGATTATTTACAGCCTCCCAACTGTGAGAGGCACGGCAAGCCTAAAACATAGAGCCTTTCAAAGAGTTAAAAGTTATTTGAGTAGTGCTAGCGCTGATGTAGGATTTCATTACTGGGCCAATGCTTGCTGCTAAGTTCCCGTATCTCTTCTCCACTGTGCACCTGGGAGTGCATTAGTCAACATAGCGAGAATGCAAGAAAAACACGTGTAGCCTTGAATTTAACCATATCAGACTTTTGAGCTAATTGGTTCTTTCTTGTAACTCACTGCACCTTTGCTCTGTGAAAAACGTAACTCTGTTTGGCATTTTCTGAGGCTGACATAGATCAGAAATATGAAGAAAAAACACTCTGAGGGAAAATAAGTTTTCTGGTTGAGCAGCCTTTGTCAAAAGAGGGCCATAAAATGGTCACAGGCCTCCAAGGCCAGAAGATACTGTGCACAACATCTTTTGTGGAAAAGGTATGCAGAAAAATCCTGGTTTCGATAAGGGCAAAACTGCTGGAATGTTTGGGCTGACTCTGTATGACCTTGCGTCTTTCATTTCCCTCTATGCATAAGGCAAGGTATAAAAGCACCTTTTGAAAAATAAAGCTTTTGGGCCTCTCCCTCTCTTTTTCAGGCTGATCCCTTGGAGCATGGGGGCTTCCTGCGTTCACTTATCTGCCCGGGTTTCTAAGACCTGAACGGGAAGACGTTCTGCGTCTTCACTCCCCCGGGAGACCGGGAGAGCACCTGTGGCCTCCGTGAACAGGGCAAACGTCTTGTCTTGAGGTTTTATTGGTCCTCTATGGAAACCAAGGAATATCAGCCTCTTTCTCTCCTCTATTTTCTTATCTTCAACTCTCTTTCCTTCTCTCTCTAAATCAATCGCCGACGCCGTTTCTCCTCCGGGTTTCCCTGGATCCTGCAGGGGCTGGACCCCGGCAATCGGCCAGCGCCCCCCAGGGTCACACAGCTCAGACAGGATGGGCCTGTCCGCCCCCCACCCCGGGGTCTCACAGCGCGGTCAGGACAGGCCCGTCCAGCACCCCCTCCCTGGCCCCTTTCCTCCGAAGGTTGGCCTCTATCCCTCATCCGCTCAGAGCCTCCTGAGTCCCCGTCAGGGTTGTCCCTGACGTCCCCGAGGGTGGTGGGGGAGTCTGATTCTGCCTGATGTGGTGCAGAGTGACCCCGGGCCCGGTGAGGGGTTCTAAACCGACCCAACTTCGCAGGATATTCATCAGACCTGGCCTCACCCCTAATCCCCACCCTCCCAGGCCGTGTGACTCACCTCCACCAAACACCAAAAACCGGGTTCCAGGGCTGAGAATCAGACCATGTCCTGGTGAAGCCACCCAAAACCAGGGCAGAAGCCAGGGGGAGGTCAGGAGTTGAGCACACGTTCAGCCACAGGGGCTTGTAGCCAAGGAAGCATCTAGAAGCCGTGCTCACCGAGGAGGATTACAGACCCAGCCCAGAAAGCAAACATGGGGCGAGCCTCTCATCCTGCCTGGGCTCTGAAGAAAGTTCCGATTAAGCTTTTGTAAAGAAAATCACGTTAGCTTGGCGAGAGAAACTAGCCTTTCTTCCCTCCTCATCTGAACGTCTGTCTCCTCCTCCAGAGGGGCGCTCCCTTTGAGGCCACATCACAGGCTGTGGAGCCCCAGCACTCAGCACAAACAGGGCCCAGCCCCTTCCTTACGCTTCCTTATTTTCTAAGCTGGAGTAGACTTGGTTTACAATGTTGTGCTAATTACTGCTGAACAGCAGAGTGATTCGGCTGCCCACCAGGCTCCTCTGTCCATGGGACTGTCCAGGCAAGAATACTGGAGTGGGTTGCCATGCCCTGCTCCAGGGGATCTTCCCAACCTAAGGACCAAACCCAGGTCTCCTGCACTGCAGGCGGATTCTTTACTGCTGAGTCACCAGGGAAGCCTGTATACCCGCGCTCTTTTCCATTATGGTCTGTCATAGAAAACTGAGTGTAGTCCTCTGGGCTACACAGTGGGATCTCGCCATTCATCCACTCTACGTATGAAAGCTTTCATACGCCAGCTTCAGCCTCCCAGGCCATCCTTCCCCCAAGGAGAGGCCCCTCCTGGCAATCTCCAGCCTGTTCTCCACGTCTGTGATTCTGTTTCTGCTGCATAGGCAGGCTCACTCGTGCCGATAGACTTCATGTGTAAGCGACATCAGGCAGTATTTGTCTTTCTCCTTCTGACTTGCTTCACCTGGTGTGACAATCTTCAGTTGCATCCAGGTTCCTGCAAGTGGCATCGTATTGTTCTTTTTAATCACTGAGTAGCTCCTTTCTGTGAGCTTCCCAGGTGGCTCAGATGGTAAAGAATCTGCCTGCAATGCAGGAGACGTGGGTTTGATCCCTGGGCCGGGAAGATCCCTGAAGGAGGAAATGGCAACCCAATCCAGCAACCTTGTCTGAAAAATCCCATGGACAGAGTCTTGCCAGTCCGTCCATTATGATGCTCCAGGAATCAGCTGACTATTTAATTTTCCAAGTAGAAGAGATAATCCATATCTCTGACGAAGGACTCGTGTCCAGAATACACCAGGGACATCCAGAAATCAACGCGAGAAGGATAAACCACCGGCCCTGCATGGTAGGGTCAAGCTCAGGACCCATGCCCCACAGACGTCAAGGAGGAAACTTCCAGAAGCTTCTGAGCCCACAGCTAGCTTCCCTGCTGCTGCCCCAGAGTCCCCTTGCCCACCCCCCCCACCCCCACCCCCCCGCCCCCGCCAAGGCACGCATGGCCGTTCCTCAGGGTAGACTTGGGGAAGTATCAGGGGAGGTGTCCTTGGTCAGAGACGCCTTCCAGGCTGTGCCAGACTTGCTGCCAGGTGTCCAGTGCTAACAGTGAGGAGGCCGTGGGGGCTGCTGCCCACCCTCAGGTGGGAAGAGAGGCCCCTAAGAGCACTAGCTGGTCTCCCTAAGAAGCATGCTGGCAGAATGGAGGGGGCACCGGGCCAGGAGTCAGAGCCTTCGGTTCCAGGCTTCACGCCCTGCAGACTGGCTGGGTGGGCTTGGGCACCCTCTGTACGACCTTGATCTTTACATCTGTCCAAGGGAAGGATGGAGTAGCTCCGATGTGCGGAGCGCTGTCTAGCACTGACTCGGTGAGGTGAGGCCAGGCCCACCCCTCCTGCCACCCTGGCAGTGACGCCCCAGCGCCCCCAGCCTTGGGGACTCCCTGACTCCAAACAACCCACGGCTGGGGTGGGGCTGAGTCTGAGAGCCAGCCAGCCCCAGCGCAGGCCTGAATCACCCAGCCCGACTCTGGCCCTCTGCCCTGAGCTCTGGGTGCCGGCTTGGCCTGGCAGGGCGGGCCTCTCGTTCCGAGCCACTGCTCTGCTTGAGTGCCTGCTTCCTGCCCCATGTCCGCTGAGCCCACGTGTGGCCCCCTTCGTCCCGACGTTCACAGGGCTGGTCCCCAAAGGTGGCCCCACCCCCAGCGGCTGCCCACAGCACAAGCCCCTGGGTGCTGGCTGGGAGGAGAGAGATAAGGGGGGCAGTGGGGATCCAGTCTGAAGGGGGCACAGCCCATCCTCAGAGGGACCCCGGGAACGAGAGGGGTGGCAGACTGCTCCCTCTCTGATGGTGAGGCACGGCCCTGCCCTCTGGAAGCTTCCCTGCTGATGGCGAGGAGCAGCCCTGACCACACAGGCCCCTCGTCCGACGGGGGAAACACCACTCCTGCCTGCAGGAGGTGAGGGTTCGGCAATGCCCAACTCCCTCTTTTTCAAAGCTTCTGATTTCACAGGCAGGAGAGGGACAGCCCCTGTCCTGGGGGAATCTCCCGTCTGCTGGCGGCAGCGCCCTCAGGAAACCGACTTCCTGCCTGTCTTCAGGACCTGCCCCGTCAGTCGGTCACTCGTATGTGGCACACGCGCTCGGCCCTGGCCCTCGAGTCTCATCAGCATCCAGGAGCAAAGCCAGCCAAGGACTGACCCCCTCGTTTGACGAATGGGGAAACTGAGGCCCAGAAGGGGAGGGGGCAGGGCCAAGGCCACATGGGAGGCAGGGCTGGAGCCAAGATCACCCCCGGAGGCAAGGAGGCAGCGGGGACAGGGCAGGTGACTCAGAGAGCTGGTTCCTGTGCCCTCGACCTGGGAGGCCAGGCCACTGGACGCCCTCTGCCCCACTGGCCCTGCCACAGCCTGACTCAGGGCAGCCCAGAGCCAGCCTTTCTCAACCCTGTTTGGAAAGCACGTTCTGTCTCAGGGAAGCCTGCTGCCTGCCAGGCCTTTACGAGCCTGGTTCGTGGGTCTGGTGCTGGGAGCCTGGGGCGCACGTTTTGTGTGAGCCAAGGACGAGGCCCTGCTGGGGAGCAGCCCTGGCCCAGGCACTTCTCTGAAAGTCACGGCTGGTGGAGGCTGGAAATCTCCGACGATCAGCGTCAGAGGGACCCCAGGGCTGAGCTGGCCCAAGCGCTGCCTGTTTTAGAAGGGATCAGGGAGGACTGCAGACAGGTGGTGACTTTTCTCAGGTCGCACAGCACACCAGCAGCAGAGATTGGACCTGCCGCCCACCCCTTGCCCTCGGCCGTGGCCCTTGCCTTGGGGCAGCGGGGGGCTCTTTGTCTCAAGCTGTCCTTGTGCGGACAACTCAGGGGTCAGAAAGAGGGTTGATACTGAGGGTTTTCAGGGATCGTCTTGGGGCTGGACCCCCACTCCTGGCTCAGCCCTCGAGCCTCCCCTGCAGAGGCCCACCCAGGTCCTGGCCGCCATAGGAATTCACCAAGGTGGAGGTCACGCAGCTTGGGGGGGGTCACCTCACTCCTCTGCCCACCCCTGCGTGGTCAGCCGGCAGGACGCCCTGAGCAGGGGAAAGGCTCGTCTGGAGGAGGAGAGAGACTTGCTGCTTATTGAGCGCCTCCTGTATGCCCGCCCAGAGAAAACACTTGAGCATGACGTCCTTCAAGCCTCCTGCCGTTGTGAGGTGGGCATCTTTACGAGAGGAAACGGGGGTTCGAAGACATTGAGACACTTTGCCCAAGGCAGTTGGATCGCCAGCCCGGCTCCGTCTGCTTCTGAAGCCCACGCTTTATTTCTTCATCGTACCAATGCCTCCGGAAGGGCCTCAGGGGACACCCACCTCCTCTGGGGAGTGTCCAGAACCACATGGAAACCTCCCCTGATGACTTGGTCCTGCGGGGGATGGGCTTTCCCCGGGGCTCAGAGCTGGCCTTGCTGACCCCACCCTGAGACATAGCCCTGCCCATGGGGTTCCCCAGGTTTCTGGGGAAGGAACAGAGAGAGCAGCCAGACCTGGCCTTGGTGTGTGCATATCCCACTGGCATCACGGGCCAGTGCAGGGCAGCATGAGATGGCCAGGGACCTAGCTGAAGAAGGCTCACGGACCAGACTCAGATTTGCACAGCTCCGAGGCTGAGAGCAGAGGCGTGGGTTCCACCTGAACTCTGCCGTAGGCTGCTGTGTGACCTTGGCCATGTGGCTGGCCCTCTCTGAGCGACTGCCAGAAGCTGGTCACTGACATTCTGTGCCACAGGAGTCCAGTTAGTTTCAGAGGTTCAGACCATTGGTCAGAAAGAGAGCCAGGCCAGGAGAGGGTTTGAGCGTCTGGGCTGTCCCTCTCTGCCAGCTTTCTTCCAAGGTCATTTCTCACTAGCAACAACATCGCTACTACCAGAGTGGAGGCGGGCTTGATGAGACCTCGCTTGCAGAAAGACACGGCAGGCTTCCATTTCTTGCGTTAGAGCTCAGGGGTGTGATGGAGGCCGTCTCTGTGCTCAGTGATGCCATGTGAGGAGCTGGAAACTGGCCGTGGGGGGAATATTTACACCGTGGAAACTGGCAGTCTACAAATGAGTGGCGTGTGTGTGTGTGTGTGTGTGTGTGTGTGTGTGTGTGTGTTTGGTTGTTTTGGAAAACCAGCGGTTAAGCATTGCTAACATACCTCTGGCTGTATGGATAAGTCACATTTTTCTAGAAATGTGTTCATTTCATCTTACCTTCCACTGTATAAGCACATTTTTCTTTTCATTTAAATTTATGAGCTAAAGAACAAATCCATCAGACTTCATCTAAATTTTAACCTTTTGTGATTCAAAAGGCGATATCAAGAGAGTGAAAAGACAGCCCTCAGGATGGGAGAAAACATTTGCAAATCATATTCGTGATCAAGGTCGAATAGTCGGACTATATGAAGAGCTTGCACAACTCAACACTAAAAAGAAACTCCACTTCCAAGATGGACAAGGGGTTAGAGCAGACAGTTCTCCACAGAAGAGACACAAATGGTCAATAGCGCAGAAAAGGGTGCTCAGTGTCGTTGGTAGTGTGTGTGTGTGTGTGTGTGTGTGTGTGTGTGCACATGTGTAGTCACTCAGTCATGTCCAACTCATTGTGACCCCCTGGACTGCAGCCCACCAAGCTCCTCTGTCCATGGGATTCTCCAGGCAAGAATACTGGAGTGGGTTGCCAAGCCCTCCTCCAGGGGGTCTTCCCGACCCAGGAACTGAATCCAGGCCTCCCGCACGGCAGGTGGACCCTTTACCATCTGAACCACCAGGGAAGCCCAAGAACACTAGTGTGAGGTGCCTAGTTTTCTAGAAGGTTCCTTGCCTTCTCCAGGGAAACTTCCCAAGTGCAAGGTGCCTAATCTTCTAGAAAGTCCCTTGCCTTCTCCAGGGAAACTTCCTGACCCAGGAATCAAACCAGGGTCTCCTGCATTGCAGCTAATTCTTTACCAGATGAGCTACCCAGCAAGCCCCATTGGTTGTAGGGAAACAAATTAAAACCACAAGGAGATGTTATCCCACACCCATTAAGATGGCTACTCTCAAACAACAGACGATGACATGTGTTGGCGAGGATGTGGAGGAACTGGAACCCTTGGACACAGCCGGTGGTGTGCTCCATCACAGGTGGGGTGCTCCATCGCGGTGGGGTGCTCCGTCGCCGGTGGGGTGCACCATCTCTGGTCTGGTGTGTACCATATACAATGGTATGCTGCTGCTGCTGCTGCTGCTAAGTCGCTTCAGTCGTGTCTGACTCTGTGGGACCCCATAGACGGCAGCCCACCAGCCTCCACCGTCCCTGGGATTCTCAAGGCAAGAACACTGGAGTGGGTTGCCATTTCCTTCTCCAGTGCATGAAAGTGAAAAGGGAAAGTGAAGTCTCTCAGTCGTGTCCAACTCCTGGTGACCCCATGGACTGCAGCCCACCAGGCTCCTCTGCCCATGGGATTTTTCCAGGCAAGAGTACTGGAGTGGGGTGCCATCGCCTTCTCCAACACAGTGGTATAGCTGCTCGGAAATGCAGACTGGGGCAGCCCTGTGAGAGTCTGAGAGCGCGCTCAGCCCTCAGGAAGAGGAGGCTGAGGGAGGAGGTGTGAGAGGAGGGGACTGTGGCCCTGGGGACTCTCACTGACAAGCAGGCAGCTGCTTCTCTGGAGGCTGGGCTCTGGTGTGCTTGCCTGTAGGCCTGTGAAGGTTGGCCTCACAGACGGCTCCCAGAAACCCCGTGAGACACAAGCGCCCCTCCCGGGGATTCAAAGGCCAGGTCTGAGGTGATGGCTGTGTCCCCGCCCCAGGCACCAGGGCGGCTCCCTTGGGTTTTCCGGGCACATCTTCTCTCTCCCGTGCCTGCTCATTAGGTCCCTTTGCTCATGCCTCTCTCTTTTTTCCAATGAGTCTTTTGAAATTATTTTTAAATTTTTTATTTTTTATTGGATTTAGCTGCTTCACACTGCTGAGTTGGCTTCTGCTGCGCAGCTAAGGGAGCCAGCTGTACATACACATGTATCCTCTAGGTCATCACAGAGCATCAAGCTCCCTGCGCTGTATAGTAAGGTCTCATTAGTTATCTGTTTTATACAGAGTGAAGTCAGTCAGAAAGAGAAAAACAGTTCGAGGTTTTTTGTATTTCCATACAAATCTTGAAATTATTTGTTCTAGTTCTGTGAAAAATATGGCTGGTAGCTTGATAGGGATTGCATTGAATTTGTAAATTGCTTTGGGTAGTATACTCATTTTCACTATATTGATTGTTCTGATCCATGAACATGTATATTTCTCCATCTATTAGTGTCCTCTTTGATTTCTTTCATCAGTGTTTTATAGTTTTCTATATATAGGTCTTTAGTTTCTTTAGGTAGATATATTCCCAAGTATTTTATTCTTTTCGTTGCAATGGTGAATGGAATTGTTTCCTTAATTTCTTTTTCTACTTTCTCATTATTAGTGTATAGGTATGCAAGGGATTTCTGTGTGTTGATTTTACATCCTGAAACTTTACTATATTCATTGATGAGCTCTAGTAATTTTCTGGTGGAGTCTTTAGGGTTTTCCATGTAGAGGATCATGTCAAAAAAACCTCGAATTGCCAAAGCAATCTTGAGAAATAAGAATGGAACTGGAGGAATCAACTTGCCTGACTTCAGGCTCTACTACAAAGCCACAGTCATCAAAACAGTATGGTAATGGCACAAAGACAGACATATAGATCAATGGAACAAAATAGAAAGCCCAGAGATAAATCCACACACATATGGACACCTTATCTTTGACAAAGGAGGCAAGAATATACAATGGAGTAAAGACAATCTCTTTAACAAGTGGTGCTGGGAAAACTGGTCAACCACTTGTAAAAGAATGAAACTAGATCACTTTCTAACACTGCACACAAAAATAAACTCAAAATGGATTAAAGATCTAAATGTAAGACCAGAAACTATAAAACTCCTAGAGGAGAACATAGGCAAAACACTCTCAGACATAAATCACAGCAGGATCCTCTATGATCCACCTCCCAGAATTCTGGAAATAAAAGCAAAAATAAACAAATGGGATCTAATTAAAATTAAAATCTTCTGCACAACAAAGGAAAATATAAGCAAGGTGAAAAGACAGCCTTCTGAATGGGAGAAAATAATAGCAAATGAAGCAACTGACAAACAACTAATCTCAAAAATATACAAGCAACTTATGCAGCTCAATTCCAGAAGAATAAACGACCCAATCAAAAAATGGGCCAAAGAACTAAATAGACATTTCTCCAAAGAAGACATACGGATGGCTAACAAACACATGAAAAGATGCTCAACATCACTCATAATTAGAGAAATGCAAATCCAAACCACAATGAGGTACCACTTCACACCAGTCAGAATGGCTGCGATCCAAAAATCTGCAAGCAATAAATGCTGGAGAGGGTGTGGAGAAAAGGGAACCCTCCTACACTGTTGGTGGGAATGCAAACTAGTACAGCCACTGTGGAGAACTGTGGAGATTCCTTAAAAATTGCAAATAGAACTACCGTATGACCCAGCAATCCCACTGCTGGGCATACACACCGAGGAAACCAGAATTGAAAGAGACACATGTACCCCAATGTTCATCGCAGCACTGTTTATAATAGCCAGGACATGGAAGCAACCTAGATGTCCATCAGCAGATGAATGGATAAGAAAGCTGTGGTACATATACACAATGGAGTATTACTCAGCCGTTAAAAAGAATTCATTTGAATCAGTTCTGATGAGATGGATGAAACTGGAGCCGATTATACAGAGTGAAGTAAGCCAGACAGAAAAACACCAATACAGTATACTAACACATATATATGGAATTTAGAAGATGGCAATGACGACCCTGTATGCAAGACAGGAAAAAAGAAACAGATGTATATAACGGACTTTTGGACTCAGAGGGAGAGGGAGAGGGTGGGATGATTTGGGAGAACGGCATTCTAACATGTATACTATCATGTAAGAATTGAATCGCCAGTCTATGTCTGACGCAGGATACAGCATGCTTGGGGCTGGTGCATGGGGATGACCCAGAGAGATGTTATGGGGAGGAAGGTGGGAGGGGGGTTCATGTTTGGGAACGCATGTAAGAATTAAAGATTTTAAAATTAAAAAAATTAAAAAAAAGAGAAAAACAAGTGTTATATATTAACTCATACATGTGGAATCTAGGAAAATGCCCCAATGAATCTTAACTGAAATTTATCGCTTTTTTCACACAGAGACTTTGATTTGTTAAGAATTCCATTTTGTGTTTTTTAATAACTCTCATTTTTGCATTGACGTCTCTTTTCTTTGGGTCAGTCTTATTTTTCTAATCTCTCAAGCTGAGTTCTTAATTCATTGATTTCTTATCTTTCTTGTTTTCTTCCATAAACATTTAAGGCTATGTATTCTGTTTTAAGAGCCATTTTTAGCTGAGTCCTGAGTTTTCATGTTGTCTTTTTATGATTGCTCAGTTCAGTTCATAATTTCCATCCAAGTCTCACTTGATCAATGAGTTCTTTAAAAGACTTTTTAAAAATTTCAGACAAATGGAATTTTCCTATTGTCCTGACTGAGTTCTAAGTTCATTGCATCAGAGTCAGACGAGGTGGTCAGGATGATACAATTTATTCCGGTTTTGTTGAGACTTGCTTCGTGGCCGATACTCACCATTGGTTTTCACAGACGTTCCCTGTGCTTGGATACGTCTGTCCACATCTGATGCACAGTTGCACGCACGTTGATTGGATAGAGTTTGTATCTGTGCTTGTCAAATCTATTGGCTACTGGGTTTTTTTCTGTCTTATCAGTTAGGGAGATGTGTCAAACTTCCCACTCTAGAGGACTTGTCCAATCGCCAAAGTTCAATACACTTTGTGCGTGCTAAGTTGCTTCAGTCATGTTCAACTCTGTGAGACCCCCTGGACTGTAGCCCACCAGGTTCCTCTGTCCATGGGATTCTCCAGGCAAGAATACTGGAGTGGGTCGCCACTTCCTTCCTTCCCTGAATTTCCCAATCCAGGGATCAAACCCGAGTCTCCCAACGGAGCTACTAGGGAAGCCCTATTGCATTTATACGTTAATGTATAATTACATAGTATTGTATACAATATTCTATATCTTGCAGCTCAGGAGGTGAAGAATCTGCCCGCAATGCAGGAGACCCAGGTTTGATTCCTGGGTTGGGAAGATGCCCTGGAGAAGGAAACGGCAACCCACTCCAGTCTTCTTGCCTGGAGAATCCCGTGGATGGAGGAGCCTGGAGGGCTACAGTCCACGGGGTCCCAAGAGCCGGACACGCCTGAGCGACTAAACCACCACCCAGTATATATGTACAGTATATATAACAGCTTGATGAAATAAAAATTCATATTCTAAGCAAGTCAAGGAAATGTTAAACATGAAAATCTCCTCTGCCCTTTAGCCTGCTCTCTGCCCTCTGCTGTGCTTTGTATATCTGCATTACGCCTTGAGCAAACCTCCTCCCCAGCAGAAATACCTGCTCGACCGTGAAGAACAGCATTCTCCTAGCACTAACAAGCCTCCTTAAAGACAACATTCTTTCTTATTCTTGTGAGGGGTCATGATGACCCACCACTTCACACCTGTAAATCTGGCTTGTGAGTTATCCACGTCGTTGTACAGTCCTCTGTTTCAAAGGCAAGTGTAACAGAGCTCTGGCCTCTCGGGGCGGACCAGCTCTTCAGAGTTTCCAGGTTGTAATCCTCATCGTGGCTTGAATAAAATTTCCCATTTCGTTCTTAGATGGATTGATTTTTTGATTTGTTGATAGGCCATGTTCTGCTCCCTTCGGCTGCACTGCAGAGTTATTCAGCTGCGAGTATCTATGCGTGATTCTCACATTCCCTTCCGCTGTGGTCTACCACAGGCTATTGAATACCATTCCCTGCGCTGTATGGACAGATCTTTTCTTTGATAGTATACATCCATTATAATATATAAACATAATTACATTTTTGTTTCCTAATAATGTTTTATCCACAATTAACAATGCGACACCAGCTTCCTCGGGCTTGGCTTTCCTTCAGCTACGTCCTTTGTTGCTCTTTTACTTTTCAAACTTTCTGTGACTTAGTGTCTTGGGAGTTTCTTTAATGCAAACGAGTGTCTGTTTTTACCCATCCTGACCGTGCGTGTCTTTAAACTAGACAATGCAGTCCATCCCTAATTGTTGCCTTTGCTGACTCACTGTTTTGTTCATCAAGTGTTCAGGTACCTACAGTGTGCCTAGGTGCTAGGTTCTAGGTGCTGCCAGAACACCTAGCGAACCAGCAAGCTGAAATCATGGCCTCCAGAGTCAGAGTCTCGTTGGGGGAAACAGACAGTAAACAAATGCCTAACACGGGCACTGTCCGTGG
This sequence comes from Ovis aries, assembly GCF_016772045.2. NCBI lineage: Eukaryota > Metazoa > Chordata > Mammalia > Artiodactyla > Bovidae > Ovis > Ovis aries. The sequence goes on from NC_056055.1 coordinate 249,080,300, forward strand.
TCGAGAAGCCCAAGCAGTTTATACAGATACTCGCCCCTCAAGGAGCTGAGCTTCCCAGGTGGCTCAGCGGTAAAGAATCTACCTGCCAACAAAGGAGACGCAGGAGACACGGGTTCGATCCCTGGGTCAGGAAGATCCCCTGGAGGAGGAAATGGCAACCCTCTCCAGTATTCTTGCCTGGAAAATTCCTGAGGAGCCTGGCAGGCTACAGTCCATAGGGCTGTAGAGTCAGACACGACTGAGCGACTGCTTACACTCTCACAAGGGGATAGAGCTTAAGCGTGAGCCCCACAGGACGACTTCCTTCCGAGGCGTAGAAGATGGAGACAGGGCAGAGAGTGGTTTTAGAGCACTGTGTTGATGTCCTAGGGCAACCCTAACAAAATACCAGGAACTGAGAGGCTTGAACAGCAGAGATCTCTTGTCTCAAGTTTGGGAAGCTGGAAGCCCACAGCTAAAATATCAGCAGGGTTGGCTGCTTCTGAGGGTTGTGAGAAAAAGATCTTTTCCAGGCTCTCCCGTGTGGCTTGCAAATGGCCGTCCTCACGCTCACATGGTGATCTTCCAGTGTGGATGTCTGTCTCCAAACTGCCCCTTTTATTACTAGGTCACTGTCATGTTGGATTAGGTCTCACCCTTCTGAACACGTTCTAACCTGATTGCCTCTGTAAAGACCCTATCTCTAGACAAGTTTGTTACTGAAAGGTACGCGTTGGGGAGTCTGGCTGCTGGCCGCTCAAAAGTCAGTAAACAGGTCAGGCTGGTAGAAAGGAAAGTTTGATTTATTTCAGATGCTGGCAAAGGTGGGAGGAGGGTGGTGGACATCTGTCCCAAGGCCGCCTCTGTGTCCTCCCCACCCCCGAGCAAGCAGGGGGTGAGAACTTTTACAAAGCGGGGAGGGGGTGCGTGCAGAACCGGCACAGCCGTCTCTAACAGTCGTCTTCAGATCGGTCCTCAGCGGCCTCACGAGCGTCATCCTGATTGTTTTAGGTACAGCTGATCCTCAGTTCTGGGCGTGCTTGCCCCCGTTTCTTTGCAGTCAGTTCTCGGAACTGTGGCAGCTCCTGGCTACACTCCAGCCACCAGGCAGTTACCGTCTCCACTGGGTGTGTTGGTATCGGTAAGACAGCTCTCCGCATGTGGCTCAGAACATCGTCTACAGCCCTCCGGAAAGAGCTGAAGCTCCTTGGCTGTGTCTGATGACTGCGCTGCTATTCTTCAGTCTCTTAGACTGCTCTCCTCTGTTTCAGCGTTTCTCACTGCTCTGATTAAACGTATTCTTCGACTAACATTCCCTGCAGGCTAAAGGCAGGCAGAGGATATGGCGCGGTGGGGGGTAAGGACCGTGGGGTCCTGCTCCATTTGAAGACCGCATTCTGAGGTTCCGAAGACTGGGACCTCCACACGTGAATTCAGCCCATAACAATGAACCCACATACAGTGGGTCAGCCAGCCGATCGGGACCAGCATCAACACTGATAAGACGTGCTGATCGGTGCCACAGGGCAGGGCAAGGCTGCTGCCTTATACCAGGGCCAGGGAGGCCCTCTGGCAGAGTGATACTCGAGCCGGGAATCGGAGGAAGTGAGAGAATAAGTAAGGGGTGTGTCTGGGGCATCCAAGTGCCAGGAAGGGCAACAGGAGGTGCAAAGCCCGAGATGGGGGCTTGGTTAGCACATTCAAGGACCTGCCGGGAAACCAGCATGACGGGGGAGGAGAAGGATGAGGTACTTGGAGATGAGGGCAGAAAGGTAGCTGGTAGAACTGTGTGACCTTGAGGCCAAAGGAACAGTCTCAGGTGAGGGATCATTGGGAGAATTTGAACAGAACCCCTCTGCAGGCTTCTCTGACCGAGGCGGGAAGCAGAGAGGCCAGCTGGAGGTGGTGTGAATAATCCCAGCCAGAGACGAGCAGGAGCGGGAAAAGCGGGCAGATTGAAACCGTGGTTTAGAGGCAGATCCGACAGGTTCACTGACGAATCAAATGCAGGGTGTGAGAGAAAGACAGGAGCCAAAAACGACTCCCAGTTTGGGGTGTAAGTAACCGGAAGCACGGCTCTGGGGGAGGCGTGAGTTTGCAGGGAGGGTGGCTTTCCAGGTGTTGACGCTGCGGTGCCTACCAGACCCTCCAGTGGTGATGCGTGGGAGGGGATGGGCCACCCCACTGGAGTTCAAAGGGGAGGGCTGCGCTGGAGATTGGAATATGGGAGTTGCTGGGCAGCTTTGAAGCCCAAAGACTGGGTGAGAGTTCCTAGGAAGTGTCGGGAAGAGAGGGACAAGGCGCGGGGGGCTTCCCAGGCGGCTCAGTGAGTAAAGCGCCCGCCTGCCATGCAGGAGACGTGCGTTTGATCCCTGGGTCAGGAAGATCCCCTGGAGGACCACGCAGCAACCCACTCCGGTATTCTTGCCTGGAGAATCCCATGGACAGAGGAGCTTGGCAGGCCACCGTCCGTGGGGTCGCACAGGGTTAGACACGACTGAAGCAATGAGCACGAGGCCCAAGGGCCACATCCTGCAGCCCTGCAGTGGTGAGAGGCCGGGGAGAGGAAAGGAGCTGAGAACGAGCAACCAGGGCGGTGGGGGGGAAACCGAGGAAGAGTGGGCACGTCTCAGAGGAGAAAGGCTCTCCAGAGGGGCACGGTCCGCTGCAGAGTGTGGCAGAGGAGTCTCAGAGAGGGAAGGAAGACAGACGCTGAGCAAGCCTCCCAACCTCTTTCAGGCCACGGCACACACAGAAAGCACCAATACTTGTGCAACCCGCAGGGACACAGACGTGCCTGTCAAGGAAGCAGGTGATCAGCTGGGGACCTCTGGCCGCCCAGGGGCCTGCCCAGTGCCTCACGAGTGGAGAGGACCCACATCTGGGTCCCTGAGACCTTTCCGTGCTCGGGACTCCAGCTGGAAAACTGGACAGCTGGGGTCAGCGACAGGGAGGTCGTTGGCGCTCTTGGCCCAAGCTGGGACGGCGGGCCACGGGAGCAAGCGCCTGATCGCAACATTTTGGGAAGACGCGGGAGGCAAGGTATGCAGACTGCGCGGAGCCGCCTCTGCAGAGCTCTGCTGAAATGCAAACAGGAGCAGTGGGCAGTGGCTAGAAGCATCTGGCTTTTCTTCAGCCATCTCACTTTGGGCTCTCTATTTTCTTGATTTTAAAAGAATTTTTCTTCTTTTCTTTTGGACCGAGTGTTCACCTCATGCTTTCGTCCCCCTCTGTTTCTTTAAATGTTATGTCCTCTATTTCTGTTCTTTCTGTAGTGAAAAGCTTAAAAGCAGAGGTCAGCAAACATTTTCTAGAAAGTGCCTCACAGTAAATACTGTAGGATTTGTGAGCCTTACTGTTGCTGTAGCAACCACTCACGAAAACAGCCAAAGAGGGCATGTAAAGAAATGGCCGTGGCCGTATGTCGATAAAACTTTATTTGTAAAAGCAGGCACCAGTCATAAATTGGTGAACGTGTCATATTTTGCAGACTTCTGTCTTAAAGTATATGTAACAAATCACTACATTTACTCTCCTCCAGAATCATATTGCAGCCTTCAGTTCAGTTCAGTTCAGTCGCTCAGTCGTGTCTGACTCTTTGTGACCCCATGAACCGCAGCACGCCAGGTCTCCCTGTCCATCACCAACTCCCAGAGTTCACCCAAACTCATGTCCATTGAGTCGGTGATGTCATCCAGCCATCTCATCCTCTGTCCTCCCCTTCTCCTTCCACCTTCAATCTTTCCCAGCATCAGGGTCTTTTCAAATGAGTCAGCTCTTCACATTAGGTGGCCAAAGTATTAGAGCTTCAGCTTCAACATCAGTCCTTTCAATGAACACCCAGGACTGATCTCCTTTAGGATGGACTGGTTGGATCTCCTTGCAGTCCAAGGACTCTCAAGAGTCCAACACCACAGTTCAAAAGCACCACTTCTGTGGCGCTCAGCTTTCTTTACAGTCCAACTCTCACATCCATACATGACCACTGGATAAACCATAGCCTTGACTAGACGGACCTTTGTGGGCAAAGTAATGTCTCTGCTTTTGAATATGCTGTCTAGGTTGGTCATAACTTTCCTTCCAAAGAGTAAATGTCTTTTAATTTCATGGCTGCAGTCACCATGTGCAGTGATTTTGGAGCCCACAAAAATAAAGTCAGCCACTGTTGCCACTGATTCCACTGTTTCCCCATCTATTTCCCATGAAGTGATGGGACCGGATGCCATGATCTTCGTTTTCTGAATGTTGAGCTTTAGGCCAACTTTTCACTCTCCTCTCTCACTTTCATCAACAGGCTTTTTAGTTCCTCTTCACTTTCTGCCATAAGGGTGGTGTCATCTGCATATCTGAGGTTATTGATATTTCTCCCGGAAATCTTGATTCCAGCTTGTGTTTCTTCCAGTCCAGCATTTCTCATGATGTACTCTGCATATAAGTTAAATAAGCAGGGTGACAATATACAGCCTTGACATACTCCTTTTCCTATCTGGAACCAGTCTGTTGTTCCATGTCCAGTTCTGACTATTGCTTCCTGACCTGCATACAGATTTCTCAAGAGGAAGGTCAGGTGATCTGGTATTCCCATCTCTTTCAGAATTTTCCACAGTTTATTGTGATCCACACAGTCAAAGGCTTTGGCATAGTCAATAAACCAGAAATAGATGTTTTTCTGGAACTCTCTTGCTTTTCGATAATCCAGTGGATGTTGGCAATTTGATCTCTGGTTCCTCTGCCTTTTCTAAAACCAGCTTGAACATCTGGAAGTTCACGGTTCACGTTATTGCTGAAGCCTGGCTTGGAGAATTTTGAGCATTACTTTACTAGCGTGTGAGATGAGTGCAGTTGTGCGGTAGTTTGAGCATTCTTTGGCATTGCCTTTCTTTGGGATTGGAATGAAAACTGACCTTTTCCAGTCCTGTGGCCACTGCTGAGTTTTCCAAATTTGCTGGCATATTGAGTGTAGCACTTTCACAGCATCATCTTTCAGGATTTGAAATAGCTCCACTGGAATTCCATCACCTCTACTAGCTTTGTTCATAGTGACACTTCCTAAGGCCCACTTGACTTCACATTCCAGAATGTCTGGCTCTAGGTGAGTGACCACACCATCATGATTATCTGGGTCATGAAGCTCTTTTTGTACAGTTCTTCTGTGTATTCTTGCCACCTCTTCTTAATATCTTCTGCTTCTGTTAGGTCCAGACCATTTCTGTCCTTTATCGAGCCCATCTTTGCATGAAATGTTCCCTTGGTATCTCTAATTTTCTTGAAGAGATCTCTAGTCTTTCCCATGCTGTTGTTTCCCTCTATTTCTTTGCACTCATCACTGAGGAAGGCTTTCTTATCTCTCCTTGCTACTCTTTGGAACTCTGCATTCAAACAGGTATATCATTCTTTTTCTCCTTTGCTTTTCACTTCCCTTCTTTTCTCAGCTATTTGTAAGGCCTCCTCAGACAGCCATTTTGCTTTTTTGCATTTCTTTTTCTTGGAGATGGTCTTGATCCCTGTCTCCTGTACAATGTCATGAACCTCCATCCATAGTTCATCAGGCACTCTATCTATCAGATCTCGTCCCTTGGATCTATTTGTCACTTCCACTGTATAATCGCTAGGGATTTGATTTAGGTCATACCTGAATGGTCCAGTGCTTTTCCCTACTTTCTTCTATTTAAGTCTGAATTTGGCAATAAGGAGTTCATGAGCTGAGCTACAGTCAGCTCCTGGTCTTGTTCTGCTGACTGTATAGAGCGTCTCCATCTTTGGCTGCAAAGAATATAACCAATCTGATTTCAGTGTTGACCATCTGGTGATGTCCATGTGTAGAGTCTTCTCTTGTGTTGTTGGAAGAGGGTGTTTGCTATGACCAGTGCATTCTCTTGGCAAAACTCTATTAGTCTTTGCCCTGCTTCATTCTGCATTCCAAGGCCAAATTTGTTTGTTACTCCAGGTGTTTCTTGACTTCCTACTTTTGCATTTCAGTCCCCTATAATGAAAAGACATCTTTTTTGGGTGTTAGTTCTAGAAGGTCTTGTAGGTCTTCCTAGAACCATTCAACTTCAGCTTCTTCGGTGTTACTGGTTGGAGCATAGACTTGGATTACTGTGATATTGAATGGTTTAACTTGGAAATGAACAGAGATTATTCTGTCGTTTTTGAGATTGCATCCAAGTACTGCATTTCAGACTCTTTTGTTGACCACGATGGCTACTCCATTTCTTCTGAGGGATTCCTGCCCACAGTACTAGATATAATGGTCATCTGAGTTAAATTCACCCATTCCAGTCCATTTTAGTTTGCTGATTCCTAGAATGTCGACATTCACTCTTGCCATCTCTTGTTTGACCACTTCCAATTTGCCTTGATTCATGGACCTGACATTCCAGGCTCCTATGCAATATTGCTCTTTACAGCATTGGACCTTGCTTCTATCACCAGTCACATCCACAGCTGGGTATTGTTTTTGCTTTGGTTCCATCCCTTCATTCTTTCTGGAGTTATTTCTCCACTGATCTCCAGTAGCATATTGGGCACCTACCTACCTGGGGAGTTCCTCTTTCAGTATCCTATCATTTTGCCTTTTCATACTGTTCACGGGGTTCTCAAGGCAGGAATACTGGAGTGGTTTGCCATTCCCTTCTCCAGTGGACCACATTCTGTCAGACCTCTCCACCATGACCTGCCCGTCTTGGGTGGCCCCACAGGGTGTGGCTTAGAGAGCTTTAAATCTGGTCATCCCTCTTCACTTACCATGCACCTGGTATTTTTACTCTGGTGATTTTCTTTATATATACTCTCAAAAAAAGACGTCACCCCACCAAGTGCAGACTCGGTGTCTAGTTCAATTCAGTCTGGCAGGCACATTATTCACGTTTCCAATGGGGCTCAGACTTTCCCGTTAGAATCAGTTTCTTTCTTTTTGAAGCACATTGTGACTGCTTCCTCCAGTGTGCTTCATTCAGAGCTAATCTCTACTGTGTCTCATTCGGAGCCAACGTGCAGCTTTTCTTGGTCGAGACTGTTCGACTCCCCCTCGCGCCTCAGAAACGGTTTCACTAAGTACCTAGCTCTGATCAATAGCGATTTTTCTCAGCACTTTGAAGGTGCTGTTCTACTGGCTCTGTCTGGTGAAAAGTCAGTTATCAGCCTAACGGGCAGTTCTTTGGAGGTAGTCTGACTTTCCTAATCACTTCTAAGGCCTTCTCTTTACACTGGATATTCTGAAATTTCAACATAACTGAGAAGGTGGATTTGCATTTTGCTTTCCCGTTGAGTTTCTGAATTTGAGGATTCATTGCTCATTACTTCTGGAAAATTCCCAGTCGTCATCCTTTTAGAGCATGTTTCCCTTTTTCCTCCCCGTTGTCCTTATCTGCAATTCTCCGTCAGTTTGTTTCAGGTCTTTTCCTGTCATTCCCTTAACCTCCCTTTCATGATTTCTTGTGTCTTTCTCTGCTGCAGTCTGGAGATGTATTCAGCAATCTTTCAGTTCACTGATTTTCTTTCCAACTGTGTCTGATCTACTCTCGACCATTGTATTTTCTATTTTGACTTTATATATCTCATCTCTACAAAGTTCAATGTGGAGACATGGGTTTGATCCCTGGTCCAGGAAGATCCCACATGCCGCGGAGCAACCAAGCCCGTGAGCCACAACTACAGAAGCCCACACCCCGTAGAGCCCAAGCTTCACGCCAGGAGAAGCCACCACAGTGAGAAGCACGTGCCCCACAGAAAGAGTGCCCCGCTCAGCGCAACCAGAGAAAGCCCACACAGCAGCCAGGAGCCAGCACAGCCAGGGATGGATAAATAAATCCTAAAAAACACACAGCAAAGACCCAGCACAGCCAGAGATAAATAAATAAATCCTAAAAAACCCACAAAACTGTGTTCAGTTCAGTTCAGTCGCTCAGTCGTGTCCGACTCTTTGCGACCCCATGAATCACATCATGCCAGGCCTCCCTGTCCATCACCAACTCCCAGAGTTCACTCAAACTCATATCCATCAAGTCTGTGATGCCATCCAGCCATCTCATCCTCTGTCGTCCCCTTCTCCTCCTGCCCCCCAATCCCTCCCAGCATCAGAGTCTTTTCCAATGAGTCAACTCTTCTCATGAGGTGGCCAAAGTACTGGAGCTTCAGCTTTAGCATCATTCCTTCCAAAGAAATCCCAGGGCTGATCTCCTTTAGAATGGACTGGTTGGATCTCGTTGCTGTCCAAGGAACTCTCAAGAGTTACATCCATACAAACTGCTGATACACACAACACAGAGGAATCTCAGATACATCATACTAAGTAGACAGAGCCAGACACAAAGGTGACCTAGCATTTGATCCCATGTATACGGCATCCTGAAACAGGCAAACCTGGAGGGACAGAAAGCAGATCCACGCTCTCCAGGGGCTGAAGGTGAGAACAGAGGATAAAGGAAGACACTGGGAAACGTGAGGGGAGAGGGAATTCCTCTAAGTCTCGACTGTGGTGGCGAGTACGCAACTCTGTGCTTTGTCAAAACTCAAGGAACTTTATATTTTAAAAGGTGGATGTTACTGTACGTAAGTCTGGCCTGGACTTGACGACCAGCAAAGCTCCAGCTCACGGGAATCTTTCAAGGGAGCTGCCAGCTCAGGGCTCACAACCCTCTCCTGACTTGTGCACACATCCTTTTCTATTTATTATTTTTTAGTTTTTAAAACTTGTTGATCCAGCTTTTGCTTTGGAGTGTTTCTGATTTCTTGCTAGCTCAGTCATGCATTTTAAAACTTTCTTTCAGGTGGTCCAGTGGCTAACACGCCACACTCCCAGTACAGGTGCCGGGTTTGAATGCTGGTCAGGGAACTGGATTCCACACGTTATGACTAAGAGCTCACGTGACGCCGCAAACGATCCTAAAGATGGAGGATCCCGAGTTCCGCAACAAAGACCCAGCGGCAGCCAAATAAATGAATCTCTTAAACGTGACTCAGTCCACATTCTTTCAGATCTGCTGTCCGGAGGACCAGCCCAGTGAGGGAGATGCCGTCTTTATCCTCAAAGGGTTGCTAGTCCGATGGAGGAGGAGAGAGCCAGCCCACAAGGAAGAGCCTCCTCCCAAGCTCTGTCCTTGGACAGCAGCTCCTCCCGGCGATTCGGGGCTCCCTGGACCTGTGAGATCACATTACTTTTTCGTGATGACAGTAATGGCTATAATTAACTGGCAAAAAAAAAAAAAAAAAGTGATGCGTAGCAGGCAGCTGGCTGGGCTCACGGGCAGGGAGGTGGCGCTGCGTGACTCACGGCCCTGTGCCGAGTGCCAGCAGGGCAGGCTGCAGGGGCGGGTGGCCCAGCCAGGCTCCACAGAGAGGTCTGGAGAGGGGCGGGCGGGCGTCGAGGCAGAGAACGCCGGGGAGGGGCCTGACTCAGCTGGGGTCAGCGGCCAGTGCTCCTTCCACCAGGGGGAGAAGTGCCCGCAGCATCAAGCTCCCTGGCATCCCTCCGTGCCGCGCGCTCACCAGGGCCAGACATGGAGCGTCTCCGTTCGCCAGCACGAGCGCGTGGAATTCTCTGCCTCTTTTTCAGCAGCAGCTGTCTTATGTGGGGGGTTGAAGGGTCCAGTTGCCTGCACTTGTAAAGCGCTTGGCGATGGGGCTGTGACTCAGTGAGTGCCGGCCTTGTTATCAGCACCCCCATTAAACAGATGAGGTGGCTGAGGCCCAGTACTGTTACTGGACTTGCCCATGGCCACCCAGCTCCTAGGTTTCAGGACTGGGTGTACCTGGCTCGACAACCTCACACGACAGCCCTCCTGGAGCAAGTCACAACTAGACAGAATTCTTTGCATCAAAGGGGGCTACCATTAAAATATTCCAAAGAGGGCAAAGTGGTTCCCCTGGACCTTCTCCACCCAGCTCTGTGCACCTCTACACTGTCCTCAGTGCCAACCACCCATCCCCATCCTGCATTTTGCTTCCCAGCTCTAAACACCTCCTCCAGGGGGGCTTCCTCGATTCCCCCACCTTCCTAGTCTCAAAGCAAAGGATGGACTCCACGTCATTTGCTGCTGTTGGTCAGCCACTCAGTCTTGTCCGACTGTTTGTGACCCCATGTACTGCAGCACGCCAAGCTTTTCTGTCCATCACCAACTCCTGGAGTTTACTCAAACTCATGTCCAATGAGTCGGTGATGCCATCCAACCATCTCACACTCTGTCATCCCCTTCTCTTCCCACCTTCTATCTTTCCCAACATCAGGGTCTTTTCTAATGAGTCAGCTCTTCGCATCAGGTGGCCAAAGTATTGGAGCTTCAGCATCAGTCCTTCCGATGAATATTCAGGGTTGATTTCCTTTAAGATGGACTGGTTGGATCTCCTTGCAGTCCAAGGGACTCTCAAGAGTCTTCTCAAACACCGCAGTTCACAAGCATCAATTCTTTGGGGTTCAGCCTTCCTTTAATGAGGGCCTATTTGATACCAGGCACTGCCTGAGGTTCTGGGGATGTAGCAATGAAAGAGGTGGCCAAGTCCCTGCCCTCGCGGATCCGACATGCTAATGGAAAGAAGGGAAAATAGACAAGTTTTAGGACAGTTAAGGTAACTGCAGGCTGTGATTAGGTCTACGTAGGATTCAAATAGGAAATGTTTCTTTCTTTATTTAATTGGAGGATAATTAATTACCTTACAGTATTGTGGTGTTTTTTGCCGTACACTGACATGAATCAGCCATGGGTGTACATGTGTTCCCCATCCTGAACCCCCTCCCCCCTCCCTCCCCGTCCCATCCCTCAGGGTCATCCCAGTGCACCAGCCCTGAGCGCCCTGTCTCATGCATCGAACCTGGACTGGCGATCTGTTTCACATGTGGAAATATCCATGTTTTGATGCTATTCTCTCAGATCACCCTACCCTCGCCTTCTCCCACAGGGTCCAAATTTCTGTTCTTTACATCTGTGTCTCTTCCACTGTCCCGCGTATACGGTCATCGTTACCATCTTTCTAAATTCCATATATATGCGTTAATATACTGTATTGGTGTTTTTCTTTCTGACTTACTTCACTCTGTATAGGAAATGTTTCTTAGACAAGGAAACATTTAAGCTGAAGCCTCAGGGATAAGAAGGCCCAGATATTGTCAGGAATAAAGTACTCCAGGCAGCAGAAAAGGCTTATGCAAAGGCCCTGGGGTAGAAAACAGCCCAGAGGGTTTAGGAGACCACAAGGAGAGGTCTGTGGCTGGAAGATGAGGGAGGGCAGGGGTGAGTAGAAGATGGACGTGACAGGCAGGGGCCGGGTCACTCCAGGGCCCCTGTGGCTTTGACGCTGAACGCACTGGAAATCTCCTTGGGGTTCTGAGCAGAGGATGCCAGGCAGGGGGTGGGTTCCAAAGAGGCAGGATAGGAAAAGGGCGGACACAGGGGTCCAGGTGGGGCTGATGGGGCCTGGGCCAGGGCAGGGGCAGGGGGGCGGTGGGAGGGCCCAGGGATCCCTCCTCTCTCTCTCTGCTGACCCCTCGCGACACCCATCCCTCCTCTGGGTTTAATTCCCAACCGTAAGCTTCCTGCTTCCAGGAAGCCCTCCCTAGTTCTCACACCCCGACTTGTATCTGAAAGGGCCCTTCCCCGTCCACGTCACTGGCTGGATCACTGTCTTGGAGCTGCATACACCCTCCTCACCCAGGGGCACCCCCTACATCTGTGGGGTCAACAGCTTTAGCTCAGGGTGGAGCCCAAGACAGGAGACAATTCCTGAGACTCAAGCTTAGAGCCAGCCATCTCCAGAGGACATCTGCTTTCCCCATCCCTCTTAATACCCTCCACCTGCAGCTCTGGATCCAAAGCGCCTAGGAATGGACTTGCAGAGGACGGAGCTTCCCACGCTGACGCCCACCTAGCCCCCTTCCCATCCACCCCCACCCCCAGTGCCAATCCTGACAGCCCTCCCTCCAAACCCTCTCTCTCATCTTTCCCTGCCTCCTTCATTCTCCCAGGAGACACTTACCAGGCACCTACTGTGTGCCTGGTTATGAGCCGGGCCCCGGGATCAAAGGGAACCAGGGCACAGCCAGGCCCCACTGTCTGGGGGAAGCAAACGGGCGAGCTGATGACGACGATGATGGTGGTGATGAGGGGCCGGTGGGGATGGTCAGCCCAGCTTGTTGAGGGCTCACCGTGTGCCCAGCACGGTGCTAAGCACTTGGGGTGCATTAACTCATCTAATTCTCATAATAGCCCGATGAGGTAACAGTAATTATTTTAATAAGGGGTAACACTTACTACTTATTAAGTGCCAGACACTGTTCTAAATGCTTTGCAGGTGTTAGCCCATTCAAGGTGGTACTATTATTACCCATATTTTACAAGTGAGGAAACTGAGGCACAGAGACGTTTAATAACTTGCCAGGGCCACACGGCCAGTTTTTGGCATGATGGCCAAACGTATTTGCAAAGGTGGCTGAAGGTAGGGTGTGCCGTGGGACACAGAGGAGAAAGGAGTCCATTCCAATTGGGCAGATCAAGGAAGACTTCAAAGAGGAGGCGACTTTCAAGTCTTATGGGATTAGCAGGGTTTTGCCAGGTGGGTGGGAGGGAAAGAGCACTCCAGGCAGAAGGTCAGTGGAGCAAAGGCCCGAAGGATGTTTAGGGCCGAGGCACAGGTCAGCTTGGCTAGAGGGTCAGGCGGGGATGCTTGCATTCGAGAGACGGGGAGAAGCCAGGTGGCAAAGGGCCCTGGGAGTCAGGCTGAGCGGCTTGGACTGATCCTGGGGGCAACAGGAAGCTGCCGTTCCCTCCTCTCTCTCCCGACCTGCCAACACTAACTTCCAACCCTTCTGGACGCAGAAGAGATAAACCTTCCTTAAATGAGGCCCACTCAGCACCCTCACCCGCCCCTGCCCTGGTCTTATGACACTCAGAAAGCGCCCGCGGTGGCCTCAGAGCACCACACTGCCACCTCTAACACTGTATGGGTTTCACCCTTCCAGCCCACTTCCCTGTACCTCACCCCCCCCCCAAATGCCCTCCTTCTTGCGTCCGTCTGTCTGCAGCCTGTTCCTCCCCTGGGTCTGGCTGGGGAGCCCCTTCCGGCGGAAAGCCCTCCTGGATTCCTCTGGCCCACGTGAGTTTCCATCTTAATTCTTCCCGCTTGCACACCCCTTGGCTTCCCCGCCGCGGCTGGAGCTATGGACTCTCAGGTTGCTTCTTACCAGGCCTGTCCCTTCAGCTGGAATGTGAGATCCTGAAGGGTCGAGATCACATCCTATAGTTCGGTGTGAAAGGTGGGCACTGCCTTCTGAACGCTGTGCCAGGTGGCATGACCGTGTGCGGCTGTACTCCGTGCTCACCCGTGCCTTCGGCCATCCTGCAGTCTGAGGAAACCGAGGCTCAGGGGGATGGAGGCGCTCCTCTGCACTCGCCGTAGGTCTGACTCCAGACTCCGTGTAAGGAGCGTTTTCTCACACCCCACCTGCGTCCCACCCTCCCAGGTGGAGGCCCAGCCGATGCTCAAGAGGGAATCAGAGAAGGACCCACAGGCTGGTCCGCTTCCACACTGGGGCCTGCTTCAGCCCTGCTCTCGCTTCCTCCCCGCTTCAGAGGAGATGGGACCCCGCAGGACTGCTGGCCGCCCTCCGAGTTACTGCCACGGGCTGACAACACTGCGGTCTGGGTGGCCCCCAAGCCCCCAGGAGCTGGAGGCTGAGTCTCAGAGGTTCCGAGTTCCTTTATCAGAGGCTGGTCTGGGCTCATTCTGAAAGGCCGTAGACAGGAGCCTGAACTGAGCCCCAAAGGACCCAGCAGGGTGACAGGCGAGACCCCACATCACTTGCAGCCAGGCGATCCTAATCGCACCACTGAGTCACAACGGCTCAGCGGGAAAGAACCCGCCTGCCAGTGCAGGAGACCCGGGGGTGATCCCTGGGTCTCGAGGATCCCCCGGAGGAGGAAATGGCTACCCACTCCGGTATTCTTGCCTGGACAAACCCACGGACAGAGGAGCCTGTCTGGCTACAGCCCATGGGGACGCAATTAGTTGGACACAACTGACCAGTTGAGCCACAATGATAATCAGCGTTGGCAAGCATCGGGCACTTCCTGTGTGCCAGGCACCGGCTGTGCTAAGCCCCTCACAGGAATTCCTCATTCCTCCTCCCAACAGCCTTGAGACGTTAGTAACATGACCAAGTCCATTGCGCAGATGAGGACACTTCGTGCGCTCTTTCCACTGTCCGGTCACCCACTGAGCACCCAGCACACGCCTGGCACGGAGCCCAGAACCGGGGTGAAGAGCATGTACAAGACGCACCCAGCCCCGCTCTGCAGGGCACGTGGCCTGGAGGGGGCCTGGCGCTAAGGCCGCAGGCAGAAACCCTCCTGGGGGCAGGAGGGGCAAAGGCCTCACTAATTGCTAAGGGTGAGGAAGGGGAAATAACTCCTCAGGTCCTGAATGTAGCATCAGGAACCGCCGTGAGCGTGAGCTCGTGCATCCCAGGGGAGATGCCTCATGAGCAGGTGGACATGCGCCCCGGGAGCTGCTATCACCGAGGGGCGGCTGGGCCTGGCTGAGCGTCCCATCCCGGCAGCCTGCAAGGGCGAGGAGAGGAGGTGCTGGTCGAAGCGGCAGGAAGGCCAGGAAACTGCCACGCTCTCCTGCCCGGGAAGGGCGCAGCGCACGGAGTCAAAGCCGCCGTCAGAGGGCTTACCTTGCGAGGGGCCAGAGTTGGGGGGGCTTTGGGACCATGTTTCCCAAACTGAGGGCTTCCCTGTGGCTCAGCTGGTAAAGAGCCTGCCGGCAATGCAGGAGACTCCGGTTCAGGTCCTGGGTTGGGATGATCTGCTGGAGAAGGGATAAGCTACCCACTCCCGTATTCTTGGGCTTCCCTGGTGGCTCAGCTGGTAAAGAATCCACCTGCAATGCGGGAGACTCCGGTTCAAGTCCTGGGTTGGGAAGATCCCCTGGAGGAGGGAACGGCTCAGTCCAGTTGCTCAGTCGTGTCCGACTCTCTGCGACCCCATGGACTGCAGCATACCAGGCTTCCTTGTCCATGACCAACTCCCGGAATTTCCTCAAGCCCATGTCCATGGGGTCGGTGATGCCAACCAACCATCTCCTCTTCTGTCGCCCCCTCTCCTCCCGCCTTCAGTACTGTCGGCCCCTCCAGTATTCTGGCCTGGAGAATCCCATGGGAATCTGGTCGCAAAGAGTCAGACACGACTGAGCGACTCGCTTGCTAGTTGCTTGCTTCCCAAACTGAAACTCCTCTGGGTCTGGGGACTGCCCAGGGCTCTGGCCTCACGGGCAGGTGGGGACACTGAGGCCCAGAGGGCAAGGAGCGCTCCAGGGCCACGCGGGGCGGCCGTGCGCCACTGCGGGGCCGCTCCTGAGTCTCGGCCCCCACGGGTGCTGCAGCTCCTCCTGGGGCCCGTCATGTCCTCCTGACGGGTCTCCCGGCCGCCGGGCAGGTACCCACGGGCTTGTTGCCAAGGCCCCAGCAGGCAGGCAGGGGTGAGGCTGGAGAGGCCGGCCATGGCCTTGGCCTCTGGCCAGCCCCCTGCTCCGGCTTCTCCCTCCCGCGGGCCTTCTCCCTGCTCCCTTCCTGGGGCCCCTGCAGGCGTCTGAGCGCCCCTCCAGAGGAGCACGGGTGCTGCTAAGCCCCCTCACTGGGCTGGGGTCTGCTCCAAGGCCAGGCCTGCGTCTCTGCAGCCACACCAGGAACGCCCCGGGACTTCCCCTCAGACTAGCGATTCTGCCTGAACAGAAGCTTCTCCAGGATGGGCCCGGGTGTTTCCCACGTCCTAGGAACTCCTGGACCCCCTGCTCTGGGAGACCAGTCAGCTCTGCTAAACGAACCCCTCCCTACATGGGGCTGGAAAGAACTCAAGTGCTTCCCTGGTGACTCAGATGGTAAAGAATCTGTCTGCAGTGCAGGAGACCGGGGTTCAGTCCCTGAGTCAGGAGGATCCCCGGGAGAAGGGACAGGCTGCCCACTCCAGTACCCTTGCCTGGAGAATCCCACTGACAGAGGAGCCTGGTGGGCTGCAGTCCGGGGGCAGCACAGAGTAGGACATGACTGAGCGTGAACTTGAATGCAAGCGGCGGCCTGGAGCCAAGGCCAGGGCCTCAGCCCGCTGCCGGCCCCGGGGTGAGAGCCAGCCAACCGCCAGGTCACCCTGACCGGGGTGTGCCTGCGGCACGGCCACTCCTCGCCCTGGACCTGAGGCCACCTCCTTAACCTCTCCAGCCTCCCGCCTCACCCGTGAAACGCAGTCGGTCACAGCCGCCTGCCTCGTAGGCGCAATGTAGAGCCTGCTATTATCATCATTATGAGGAGAGTCACGGGAGCTGACCGCGCCTCAGCGGTGCCCGGCGCTCCACAGTCTACACAGCACTCCCGTCTGTGGCCGCGTGGGAACCTCGAGGAAGCAGTGTGGCGTCTCGGATGGAGGCTCCAAAGGCCCACACTCCTTTCCTGGAGTCACGGAGCCCAACCGCCTGGCTCTGGCCTCATAATCCTGACCCACCAGCGGCTCGGTGTCTGTACGGCATCTGAAGGTTTACAGGCTGGCTGCCTGGAGCACGTTACTTCACCTCTCTGAGCCTCAGTTTCCTCATCTGTAAAACGGGGGCAAGAGTACAGCTTCTCTCACAGGCTTATTGTGAAGAGTAAATGACATGCGTCTTCAAAGGGCCCAGAACAGGGTCTGGCAGAGTCCGTGCTATGTACTTTTTTCGGGGAGGGGGCACGCCATGCAGCTTGTGAGCTCTTAGCTCCCCAGCCGGGGATCAACCCGGGGCCCCTGCAGAGGAAGCAGAGTCCTACCCGCTGGACCACCAGGGGGTCCCCCCGGTGAATGCAACTTTTGGGTTGTGCCCTTGAAGAACCAAAAGAAACGAAGGAAGGAACCTGCCCCGCCCTGCTCCTTCCTCCCTCTGTTACCTGTCCCCGTGTGACAGGGACGCGGGGCAGCCAGATCAGACCGTGAGGGAGCGGGCGAGCACTGGGGAAGCAGAGCAAGACGGAAGGACTCCGGGGCTCAGGCTGTCAGTCAGCCCCCGCCACTCCCGGGCTGTGCCTGCTGCCCTTTCCTCTGCTCTATTGCGAAAGCCTTTTGTCAGGGGGTCGCCAAGGGCTGGACACCACTGAACCAACGTTACAAGCCTTTTCTGACCTTTGTTACTACTGCAAAACCCAAATGCCAGCTGATGCGGGCCAGGGCAGTCCCGCCGAAAGGGGACTTTATGAACACCGAGGTCTCTTCTTTCCTTTTCCCCTCTTACATCAGTGCACGTGGGCATATGTATTGGAATATGTGATGGGTGCAGGCTTCCCGGGCTGTAAATGCAGGCGTGCAACAAATGCAGCTTCATTTTGCTGCACCTGAACGTAATGTCTCACGCCCCTGTTCCCTGGGGTGGGAATCTAAACCAGCCAATGCGTAGCGTCAGTCACTTCAGATTACTTCCAGCTAGGATGTGTCTGCCTTCAGCAAAGCGGGGTGAGTTCCAGCAGTCCAGCGCTCCTCCTGCCCCTCCCACACAGCCCCCTCTCTTCTCGGTGGCATTTTGGTTCTGGTTAGTAACTGAAACAGAGCATCACAGTGTCACTGACCGAAGCCAGGCCAGCTGGTATTCGCGTGGGGCCAGAGCTGGGCGTCGCGCCGTGTGACTCATGACAGTTCTGAGTGATGTGCATCCCTGCCTGGTTTCCGGCTGTGGAGTCTCAGCTGCCCGGGCCCAACACCACCTCGTCATGTGCCGGGAGCCAGCGTGAGGAGCTCCGCCCACGGCAAAGGTCATGAGGAAGGAGGCTCGGCATACGCAAAGGCATGATCAAGCCTCAGGAAACCCCCTGTTCCCGAGCATCTAACCCCCAAACCAGAGTCTGTTTTATGCTCTCACCTCCACCTCTGACTTTGCGGGGGGCTCTCCCCCATAACCATCTCGGAGAAGGAGTAAACGTGCAGCTCCAAGGCAATAAAAATTCCTGGGTGTGACAAGAGTGTTTCAGCTTACGGACTCCTCTGAAGGTTATCTAGCCCACCTGTATAGGTTCGTCCGGCCACGTGTGATTGTTTACAGCCTCCCAACCTGAGAGGCACGAGATGTTTTAGACTTACTAAAGGCAAATTCTTCTGGGGAGTTAGAAATTATTAGTATAGTGGGTTGGTTAGGAATTATATTGGTGAAGGGTTTTTCATTTGTTGTGTCAATAATTGCTGCTAATTCCCTGCTCTGGGTGGGACAAGGATGTCTCAGGTCAAACCTCTCTGCTGACAGACTAGCTTGTGTGACAGGATTATCCATACTGCTGCCATTAGGCACATGATTGTTTACTACCTCTCAACCATAAACAGCACAGAGAATTTTGGAGTATTTTGAGAGTCTTAATTAGCATAGGGCTTTTTCTTCTTGTTGAGTCAATGATTGCCGCCAGGCCTCCATGTCCTTAGGCACCTGGGAATATATTAATCAATGTATTTGGAATATAGCAAAGGAAATATAGTAGTTTTTAAGGTTAGCAATACTAGACTTTTTGAGTTAATGGATTTTCTCTTTTGCAATAGATCACTGTACTTTGTTATATATCACTGCGTCCTTGCTATGTAAGAATGTAACTTTATCATATCTTAAGACTAAACAGATCTTAAGAGGAGCATTGGTGAAAGGATTTTCATTTGTTGGGCTGATGTTTGCTGCTAAATCTCCACGTTCCCTACCCTTATAATGAATATAACTAACATATAGGAGAAATAAGTATTAACCTTTAAGCATATAGGAGAAATAAGTATTAACCTTTAAGATTAATCATGTTAACCTTGGATTAAATAAATTCCTTTCTTGATTGGAACTCACTACACCCTCACCCTATAGGAATGTAACTTTATTTGGAGGGTGGTGCCTGGTTTAAGAAAAAACACCCTTGGAAGAAATAAGTTTTTGGTTATCAGAAAGAAAGGGTCATAAAATGTCAGCAGGTCTCACTCATGGCCAGAAGATGATGTACTTTTTTATACATTTATGTGAAGCACCTGATTTTGATAAAGGTCAGGACTGCTGACCCCCGCATGACTCTGTATTCATCCCTATGTGTAACAAAAGGTATATAAGCAAACCCAGAAATAAAGAAATCGGATCAGTTTCCGGAAAGACTGATTCCCCCATGTCGCTTCTTTCTTGCTCCCGTTTTTCTGGCTGAATTCCCATCTGGAGCATGGATGCTATTCCACGTAATCCAAGCTATTCAGCCTCTTTTTCTCCACTCATCTTCCTACTACACTATCCATTTCTAATCTCGCTATATCTGTGATTAAATATGTATTTTCCCAAAGACGCTGATTCCGTCCCCACCTTCGAATTCCCTGGACCCACCGGGGCTGGGCCCCGGCGGTCATGACCCCACAGCGCCATTGCACAGCTGCCTGGGGAGGCTCCTGGGCTCCCCAGCTGAGGCTGGAGCATGCAGACTGCTTCCAGGCAGCCCTCCCATCATCACGGCTTCCTGGGTTCCAGGCTCATGTCCTCTCTGATCTCAGATTCCCAAACTCCTGGGCCCCTTCTCCTGCCTGCCGAGCTCCTCTCCAGGGAACGAGGGCTGGAAGCGGTGCCGTCTCCTGGCTCTCCCTGCTGCGTACAGCGGAGCTGTTTCCCTGCCTCTGCCCTGGTCCCCAGGACCGGCTCCCCTGCCCTGAGTCGGGGAGGCCTCATGTCTGGGCTCGAATGCAGGAGAGTCGCGGGTTGGAAGAAGTACAGGGCAGGACAAGCTCCCTTTTAAGAGATGCTGCTCACCCCACTTTATTCCTGCCCACACAGAGGACACCATAGTGGGAAAACGTGGTCCCCAGCAAGTCTAGGTTGGAAAATGATTCTGAAAAGTCAGACTCTGAATGTGAAGATGTTTGAGAAATATCTTGACTAATACATTTCACTTATACTTTCCTTCAATGTATGTATAAGACTGATAATAAAGAACACTGCCTGAAAGAGCTCTTTTGGTAAGAATAAAGTAAAACCTAAGAGATGCTGAAGCCTGTGTCCTAGATTAGTTGGTGGCCTTTTTTCTTTATTTATGGTACACAAAATATCGGTGTTGGACAATTGATGGAGACTTAGATTTGATGAGCTTTGGTTGCTTCTAATATTCTCCCCACTTTGCAGATGAGGAAACTGAGGCCCAGAGAGGTGAAGTCGAGGTCATACAGCCAGCAGACGGGGGGACGGGACGTGAGCAGAGGCATTGTCACTTTAGCCACAGGCCGTTCTGCGTCTGTGGGGCATCCTTCTCTTTCCCCGCCCAGGTTCATCCTCAGTCTCCTTTGCTGTTCTCGAATATCTCATAAGGAAGTCAAGAATCAGGATGGCGGACTTCCCTGGTGCTGCTGCTGCTGCTGCTGCTAGGTCACTTCAGTCGTGTCCAACTCTGTGAGACCCCATAGACGGCAGCCCACTAGGCTCCTCCATCCCTGGGATTCTCCAGGCAAGAAGACTGGAGTGGGGTGCCATTGCCTTCTCCTCCCTGGTGGTACAGTGGATGAGAATCCGCCTGGCAATGCAGGGGACACGGGTTCCATCACTGGTCCAGGAAGACCCCACATGCGTGGAGCAACTCAGCCCGTGGGCCACAACCACTCACTGAGCCCCGCCGAGCAACGAGAGACGCCCATGCACCGCAAGGAGGAGGAGCCCCCACCTGCTGCCCCTGGAGAAAGGCTGAGCCCAGCAGCAGAGACCAAGCGCACCTCAAACCTGATCAACTAATAAATCGGGTGGGGATGGCCTCTGTTTCACAGCTGGGGAAACCGAGGTCCACTGGAGAAGCGTGAGTTGGCCTCAGGGATCCAGCTGAGGAGAGTGAAACCAGCTCTAGACCCAGGTCTCCTACGGGGAGGGCCCCGCCCCTGTCCAGGGATACGCCCCACACTTGTGGACTGTCCTCAGCCACGCACACACACCACACACCCCCAAGTGCACATATGTACCCAGACGCAGATGCACGCAGAGCAGGGCTGGCTTCATTTCAGGATGCAAAAAACATTACCCGGCCGCACACTCCGCAATGCTCTCTGAGCAGCAGCGCCGGGCTGCTGGCGGGGAAAGTGGAACCACAAAGCGGTGGTTAATCCTCCACCTCAATTACCAGCAATAGTTGGGAAGGGCCTGTTGGCTCCTGGAACCAGAAGGAGCAACATCAAACACAGCTCCTGAGTGCGCCAGGAGGAAGTCTGTTTCATTAGCCAGGAGGCGGCTCCTGTGTGGGGAGGGGAGAGGCCACGGGTCTCAGCAGACAGAAGTGGAGGCTTGGGGGTCAAGTCCCAGCCCCACAAATGTGTGGCGTTGAGGACATCACTCCCCACCCCACGACTGGCTGGGAAGGTCCCTCTGGCATCCGCATATTTTAACAATCATAACGACAACTTGTGTACGTGGGAACCTCTGGGCCTTTGGGTCAGGGACCACCTCTGTCCTGCCCATCATCAGAGCTCTAGCACGAGGCCTGGCATATGGTCGGTGCTTAATAAATGATGGTTTAAAGACTGGATGGCCATCTCTTCCTATTCATACAAGCTTTTAGAAACCTCCTCTCATTTGATTTCATGATACTGGAGTTAGTATGCCCATTTTAGAGGTGAGAAAACTAAGGCTCAGAGCAGCTGAGATGACGCACAAGCTGTGACGTTAACCTGTGTGCTGCTTCTCCCCAGCTTTACACTATTCGACCTTCATTTCCTCTTCCCCCAACTTCTGTTTCATCTGAACACCCCTACACACACACACACACACACACACACCCCGTACTTTCCGTACGTACAAACATGCCCATGGCTCAGACTGTCACACACCACAAGGCCGTATGTCTTTACAAGGAGGACATGAGGAGGAGAAGGAGGGTGGTGACATCGGCTCCTCGACATCTAATCTCCCTTCCTAATGAGACCCTGAATTTGCCAACTTGCTGCTTTGGGAGGAATTATTATAACTCCACCCTCAGCTTCAGAGGCAAGTGCTAACTAACCGAAGCCACGTAGCATGTATTATTCTCCTGGCCCCAGTTATTGATTGGGAGGTGGACAGATGACCCGAGGCAGGTCGATCAAGGCCAACAAGATCCCTTCCCAGTACTTTTTTGAGCCACTAGGCAACTTTCCTTTCTGCTACTGCATTTGAATCCAGAAACAAGAGTTCCAGAAGCTTCTTAAGCCGTCTTAGGAACACAAGGGCAGAGTCTGACCGAGCATGGAGCTAATATTGAGGCTGTATTGAGCAACTGTGAGCTGCTGGGTCAGGCTGCACCTGAAGGTGAGCCTAGCTCTGGCGTTTCAGTACCGCGAGCCAATAAATTCCCTTTATTAGTGGAGTTGGGCTTTCTACAACTTGTAACTGCAGAAAAGTATCCTAACAACTATAAGTAGTTTCAATACTATCTCCACAATCAACGCAATGACTGCTTTTATAGGTCCTCATAACCCTGCTTGTCATCAGGGCGGACTGCAGGCGAGCAGGAAGCGGGTATGAGGACCCTTCCTCCAGCTCCTTCCACACTTCTCTCCACAGGTTTGTTAGATAATGACCTCAAGGCCTTACCTCCAATGCAAATCTAGGGAGAAGCCCCAGAAGCTGTCATGTGAGCGTGGAGCTCGAGAGACCGCAGCAGAGGGCCCCCAGCTAGTCTCCCCAGCCCCACCTGAAAGGAGCCACATGGCCCACAAGCAGGTTCCTGTCTCTCCCGCAGCCTTGGTAGAAAGATCAGCTTTCCATGGGCAATGGTGATACTCACGGTCTCATCCTTCCACCTCATCTTCCACTGTCCTCCACTAACCTCATCCACTGAGTCACTACCTTCTGAGACGTCGCAGTTTCTCAAATGACTTATCAATTTAGAAGGTCCCTGGGGCTTCCCTGGTGATCCAGCGGTTAAGCCTGCGTTGCCTTCCAGTGTCCGGGATGCAAGTTCAATCCATGGTCGGGAGCTAGGACCTCACACGCCTCTTTAATAATGACTTTAAAAGTGGTCCACATCAAAAAAAAAAATCTTAAAAAAAAATTAAATTAAATTAAACAAAAAAGAAGTTCCCTGAAACCTTCGAACAAACTTCACTGAGTCAAGAGGAGTTAGAACCAAGGCGGCAGCAGCGCGAGACAGGCCGCTGGGCTGCGGGCGGCGGGCGGCGGGCGGCGGGCTGGGGGCTGCGGGCTGGGGGCTGGGGGCTGCGGGCTGGGGGCTGTGGGCTGGGGGCTGGGGGCCAAGTCTGGCGCTGCCGCTTCTGGGGTGTGTGGCTTTGGGCAGATCACATCACCCTCTTTGTGGGAGGCAAAATAACAGTCCCTCAAACACACCTGCATCCTAATCCCCCGAACCTACAAGGATGGCGAAAACTAGAGATGATGGGACTGCCCTGGATTATCCAAGTGGGCTTTGCTGGGCAGACGGTAAAAAATCTGCCTCAACGCAGAAGACCTGGGTTCAGTCCCTGGGTGGGGAAGATCCCCTGGAGAAGGAAGTGGATACTGATGCCAGTATTCTTGCCTGGAAAATCCCATGGACAGAGGAGTCTGGTGGGCTATAGTCCATGGGGTCACAAAGAGTCAGACACGACTGAACCACTAACACACACACACACTCACACACACTCACACACACACACACACACACACACACACACACAATCTGACCAAATCAGCAGTTAAAAGTGGAGAACTCTTCCAGGCTGTGATCAGAGGGAGACGTGACTACAGACGAAGGGTCAGAAAGACACAGCATTGGTGGGACTTCCTGGTGGTCCCGTGGCTAAGACTCCACGCTCCCACTGCAGGGGGCCTGGGCTCGATGCCTGGTCAGGGAACTAAGTCCATCAGGCTGCAACTAAAAGTCACACCATTGCCGACTTTGGAGCTGAAGGAGGCTATCAGCCAACACGAGTGAGTGGCCTTGAGAAGCTGGACAAGGCAAGGAAACATGCTCCCCCAGAGCCCCCTAACGCTGCCCTGTCGACAGTTTCTTTAGCCCGGCGAGACTCACGTCAGGACCCAGACCTCCGTGAGGATCCCCGGGTATTGCTCAGCTGCTGAGTTTGTGGCGTCCACTGCAGCAGTCACGGGAACCTGATGCAGACCCTGAGCCTCAGGCTGCTCATCTGGGACGCAGGTAACAGCCCCGAACTCCACGGGGGCCTGGGAGACCTAGAGGTTGAGAGCCCAGCCCTGAAACCCCCAAGTCCAAGGTTCAAGCCCAGACTGACGCAGGGGTCCAAAACTCTCACCCCAGGTGGCACGGCCCCCGGAAAGCTGCTCCCCATCTCGTGAGGCCCCACCCCGACGCTTCTGGGCCTTGGATCTTGAGCTGTCTCACGGGGCCAGGCCGGCGGGGGGTGGGGGGGGGGTGGGGTGTTAGGGATTAAGGGATTAAGGGATTAAGGGGCTGGAAGTTCTGGGCAGGGTCTGGGTGCTGGCCCAGGTGTCAAGGGCCGCCTGGGAGTCGGTGGAGGGGAGCAACGCCCCGAGTCTCATCCCTCACGCCTTCCATCAGCCCTCGCGGAGCCTCTCTCCAGGGAGCAAGCAAAGGAGAGTCTGTCCCCCACCTCAACCGAGACCCAGGTCAGCCTCCCATCTCCCCGGTTCTTTCACTAACCACTGTCCCCAGAGGCTTCATAAAGAGGGACTGGGGTCACACATGGGGCAGAAAGATAAACCCAAACGCCAGGTTGGCCCCCTACCAGCTATGAGAACTCAAACCAAAGACGTTGTCTCTCTGAGCCTCCTCATTGTCCCTCATCAGAAAAATGGGGACAAGGACGTCCCTGGTGGTCCCTCGGAGAAGGATCAGCCTGCCCCAGCTGCCTGGCTGGAGACAGGTGAGTCAAGCTCGTCACATTCAGAGCAGCGGGCTGATGACTTGTTCACTTTAATAAAGACAGATTTTGGTAATGTTAAAGAGAAAAGAAAGAATCTGCCTTCCAACGTAGGGGACCCGGGTTCGATTCCTGGTCGGATAACTAAGGCCCACGTGCCACGGAGCAACGAAGCTCAGGCCCCACGAGTAACGCGACGGCGCGCCACAGTGAAGAGGGCACACGCCCTGCAGCTGCTGAGCCCCAAGCCCCAGAGCCGGGCACCGCAGCGAGAGGAAGGCCACACACGGCAGTGAAGGCCCCGTGCAGCCAACAACAAAGAGGGAAAGAAAATGGAGACCAGAGGAGTACCTAGACAGCGAGTTAAAAAGTGGGGACATCACTGCTGATAAAGGTCCATCTGGTCAAAGCTACGATTTTTTTCCAGATGGTCACGTACAGATGTGAGAGTTGACCGTAAACGAGGCTGAGCACCGAAGAACTGATGCTTTTGAACTGCGGTGCTGGAGGAGATTCTTGACAGTCCCTTGGACCGCAGGGAGGTCCAACCAGTCAATTCTAAAGGAAATCAGGTCTGAATGGTCATTGGGAGGACTGTTGCTGAAGCTGCAGCTCCAGTGCTTTGGCCACCTGAGGATAAGAGCCAACTCACTGGAAAAGCCCCTGATGCTGGGAAAGATTGAAGGCGGCAGGAGAGGGGACAACAGAGGATGAGATGGTTGGATGGCATCGCGACTCAGTGGACATGAACTGGAGTAAACTTCAGGGGATAGAGAAGGACTAAGGAGCCTGGCGTGCTGCAGTCCACAGGGTCACAAACAGCCAGACACAACTTAGCAACTGAGCAACACCGTCACTACTAAGGTTGTTAACTTAGCACCACATGAAAACTCACGTAACGTGCTCAGCAAGGATTAGAAACACAGTAAGTGCTAAATAATGGTTATCATTAAGTACCCACCCCTACACACACACAAAGGAGAAAGAAATAGTTTCTAGGTCAGCACAGTCAGACCTGACAAGTGCTTATTGATGGCCTGTTCTGTTGTTGCTCAGTAGCCCAGTGGCGTCTGACTCTTTGTGACCCCATGGACTGCAGCGCGCCAGGCTTCCCTGCCCTTCACTGTCTCCTGGAGTTTGCTCAAGCTCACGTTCACTGAGTCGATGATGCCACCCAACCATCTCGTCCTCCCTTCTCCTCCTGCCCTCAGTCTTTCCCAGCATCAGGGGCTTTTCCAATGACTAGCCTCACCTCATCAGGGGGCCAAAGTACTGGACCTTCAGCTTCAGCATCAGTCCTTCCAGTCAGTATTCAGGATTGATTTCCTTTAGAATTAACTGCTTTGATCTCCTTGCTGTCAAGGGACACTCAAGAGTCTTCTCCAGGCCCACAGTTTGAAAGCATCAATTCTTCAGCCTTCTTTATGGTCCAACTCTCACATCTGTACATGACTACAGGAAAAACCATAGCTTTGACTACACAGACCTTTTTGGCAAAGTGATGTTTCTGCTTTTTAATATGCTTTCTAGGTTTGTCATAACTTTTCTTTCAAGGAGCAAGAGTCTTGTAATTTCATGGCTGCAGTCACCGTCCGCAGTGACTGTGGGTAAGGCCCAATCAAACCCTAACAGAAACTGGAGGACACACATCCTTTCCCTTCCGGGGGACTCGGCCTCAGGGAAAAAGGGAGACCAGAATTCACAGCGCAGCAGGCCAGGGTTCAGGGCGGAGCTGCTTTCTAGGAAAAGACAGTGGACGGCAACCAGAGGTCGCAGAGGGCAGCAAAGGTGGGGCGCGAGAGCCCCTGGTGCTTGGCAGCCGTTTATGGAACCAAAACTCCGTCCCAAACACGGTCCAATTCTTAAACCTTTAGGTGGTAGAATCCTCACACCAGCTCTTAGAAAGCACGCTATTATTATACCCATTTCATAGACAAGGAAACTGTGCCCAGAGTAACCTTCCCAATCTTGGACGCTGGTATGAGGCAGACAGGGTCTATGGGCGGGTCCTGGCACTCCAGCGCTTCCCAGACTTCAGCACACACTGGAGTCTTCTGGGGATCTTGTTAAAATGAGGTCTGGCTCAGCAGGGCTGGCCAAAGGTCCAGCCACCCTATTTCTCACAAGCTCCACAGACCATACTTGGAGCTTCTGGCTCTATATTGCCCCTTACTACGTATTCTTGGCCTGGAGAATCCCAGGGACGGGGAGCCTGATGGGCTGCCATCTATGGGGTCGCACAGAGTCGGACACGAGTGAAGCGACTTAGCAGCAGCAGAAAGTGTTCACTGGAGACTTAAGAGATGTGGGCTCAATCCCTGGGTCAGGAAGATCCCCTGGAGGAGGAAATGGCATGTCTGACTCTTAGTGACCCCATTAACTGTAGCCCGCTAGGCTCCTGTCCATGGAATTCTCCAGGCAAGAATACTGGAGTGGGTTGCCATTTCCTTCTCCAGGGGAATCTTCCTGACCCAGGGATCGAACTCCAGTCTCCTGGGTTGTAGGAGACTGAACCACTGAGGAAGTCCCAGGAAAGGGCAACCCGCTCCAGTAGTCTTGCCTGGAAGCTTCCGTGGACAGAGGAGCCTGGCAGGCTGCAGTCCACGGGTCGAATAAGAGCGGAGCGCAACGGCGCACAGCGCGCACACGTTGCTATTATTAACAGGAGTTTTGCTGTGGTTCCTGGTAGGTAAGCAGGGACTTGGAGAGCTTCATTTGCCCAGGTCGTGGAGCCGGCAAACAAGAGTTAGGACTTGAGGCCAGGGCTCCTGATCACATCGGTACACCAGGCTGACGTAACACGGAAGGATGCCCAGGAGGAAGGGTACCTGAACCCACAGACAAAAAGGGGCTCCTCGGGGGCCTGAGACCTCGCTTTGGCAATTCCAGATCTTGGTCCCCGGGCTGGGACCAACCTTGGTCCCCTTGGTCCCGGGGGCTCTGTGGGGCTCCAGCAGGTCCGGAGAGGTGGGGGTGCCTAGTTTTCCAGAGATGCAGCTGCCTTCAGCCAGTCAGCTCTGGCTTTTCATCCCCATCCCGGGCGGTTGGAGGAGGGCACTCCCCACCCCACCCCCGATCACCCAAGGGCACCTCCGCCACCCACCGCCAGTCCTTAGGGGCTGGGATGCCCGGGGTGGTGGCTCCTGCCAGGAATCTGAGCTTAGTCACTAAGGCCCTC
This sequence comes from Ovis aries, assembly GCF_016772045.2. Taxonomy (NCBI): domain Eukaryota; kingdom Metazoa; phylum Chordata; class Mammalia; order Artiodactyla; family Bovidae; genus Ovis; species Ovis aries. Next base: position 249,108,266 of record NC_056055.1, read on the forward strand.
GCCGCCTGCCCTAATCCCAGCTAATCTGTGCTAAACCCTGCTGCGGGCTCACTCCTGGGCGTCATGGATCCGGGCTTCACGGGGCGCGCCTCTCTCGCCCTGCTCACACCACGAGCTTCATGCTTCCCCGACCCCAGCCCCCCAACAGCACCAGCCGACCCCCACAGGGAGCACCAGAGGAAGGGCTCTGGCAGCTCTGGTCTAGGCCGACAAACCCATGTCACAGACGGGAAAACTGAGGCCCAGGAGGAAGAAACTTGCCTGGGGCCAGCAGAGCTGCACTCTGTGGAATTCCGTGGACTGCATCTCCTATTCCCGTCTAAACGCATGCTCTCACGCTTAGGCCAGGCCTTGGTGGTTAGGTGTTGAGTGAACCTGGACCTGTGGGATCATCCCAAACGGCACACTGAACAGGCAAAAAAGACAAGACTGGCTGCAAAGTTAGTGAGAGAGATGAAGGGGTGGAATATTCTGGAAGGCGCAGGGAAAAACAGTAAAATGTGCCTTTTTATATGAAATGCACGCGTGCTAAGTCACTTCTGTCGTGTCCGACTCTGTGTGACCCTCTGGACTGTAGCCCACCAAGCTCCTCTGTCCATGGAATTTTCTAGGTAAGAATACTGGAGTGGTTGCCATGCCCTCCTCCGGAGGAGCTTCCCGACCCAGGGATGCAACCTGCATCTCTTACGCCCCCTGCACTGGCAGGCGGGTTCTCTCCCACTAGCGCCACCTGGGAAGTCCGATTCATATGAAAACCTGCTAGAAATACTGGTTGCTGGAGCCCGAACGCGCCTGCTTTTCTTTCACTTTTAAAAACGTAAACCGCGGGGCTTCCCTGGTGCCCAGTGGTTAAAGATCCACCTTGCAACGCAGGGGACATCAGTTCCATGCCCGGCTGGGGAAGATTCCACATGCCACGGGGCAGTTAAGCCCGAGGCCACACGCACTGAGCCTTGCGCCCTGGAGCCCCCGCTCCATAACAAGAGGAGCCCCCTCTCGGTGAGAGGCTGAGCGCCATAGCTGGAGATGAGTCCCCACGCTCCCCAACCAGAGAAAGCCCGCCCAGCAAGGAGGGTCCAGCACGGTCATAAGCAAATTTTAAATAAATAAAATGTAAACTCATATTTTCCAGGTCAAGCTGCTGGCAGTTTACGTGCATATTCCATTTAATCCTTTTAGCTAGAGATATTACCCTTGTCTTACAGATGCAGAAACTAATCGGAATCAGGTGTTAGGTCACTTGCCAGAGATCACGCAGCTAGAGACAGATGTGAGATTTAAACCCAGGTCTGCGCTTTTTTTTTTTTCCAACTGAATTGAACTTAAAGTGTGTTGAGAGCTTTCAGGCCTGAAGTTCGTGGCTCTGTTGAAACAGTTTATATTTTTGAACTGGTCTTCTTGCAAAGGCCGCTCTTCTGCAGCCTGGTGCCTGAGCCTGTCCCCAGCCTCTGCCCAGGTCAGCCCGTGGCTCCCAGGAGGAGGCACCACTCTGTCCCCAGCCTCCTCTGGAAGCTGTTCCTTTGTGGGAAATCTCCCAGGAAACATGCGAGAGTCTGTGCACCAAGCAGCCGCTTGTCCAGGCAGAGCAGAGAGAGCCTGGAACGTGGGGCGCAGGGGAACGGGCTATCAGTCTCACGCGAGCTAACCCCTGGCGTCACAGGACAGACACTCTTCTGAGACCGGAGACAGAAAAGCCAGGGAGACACTTCCGCTCTCTTCTCCTCAGTCTGCCCACCTGTAAAACGAGAGCCTTGGACTAGGTCAGAGGTGGCAGGAGGCACAGCACACCGGCCACTTCTCGCCATTCCAGCTCTCGGGGCAGACACTTCTAATCGATCCCGGGGTGCTTTCCTGCTGAAACACGTTAGCCTCAGCTACACAACTCCCAACAGTCACTAAACACCAAGGAAAGAGGCGCCAGAGGAGATGGAATATTTTGCCTTCCCAGGACCCGGGCAGCTCAGCTTCTGCCCAGCCCTGCCATTCAGCCACTATCTCCCACTCCCCCAGGGCCCTCAGCCGTGAGGTTTGTCTGCTCCAGTAAAGTGTCCTCCACCGTGATGAGTGAGACTGCTGGGCCAAGCCTAACAGCCGCGGGGCAGGCTCCTCTGTCTCCTTCCTTGTGGTGAGAGGAAGGACACTTAGCAAGCCCCCTGAAGACCTGCCCCCGGCAGCACCTCCTGGCAGGCCTGCCTCCCAGGCTTGCCGCAGGGAGGCTCAGCACTCCTGCAGGCAGCCGTCACTCAGCTGCCCCCGAAGACCACACTGGCGCAGACCGAAGTTCGGAAAGGAAAGAAGTAGGAAGTTGGGGTGAGCCAGGGAGGCACCCCACGGAGCTGTAGCTTTCCCATACCCCTGCCCCCAAGCTTTCGCACACGCAGGTCCCTCTACGCTGACCGCTCTGCCCCTGTCGGTCCGATGAGCTCCTGCTCGCTCCTTGAAACCCTACTCAGAGATCCTCTCCTCTGGACAGCCTTCCTCGCCTCCCCTCCCGGCAGTCCCCCACTTCTTCTTGGGTATCACGTCTGTGCATTGCCTACACTTCTCCTTCCTCGGGGTCTCTGGAGTGGAGTTGCTTCCTCGCCTGCTCTCTTTAGACTGTGAACTCCTTGAAGGCAGAACTACGTCTCATTCAGTCAAGGACTTGGCACAGAGCCCAAACTCACCAAATACGGATCCAGCCCCAAGCCCTGCCCCCTGGGACGTTTAGACTATCTCAAGCTAATGAACCAGGAACAAGTACCATTATCCCCAATTTGCAAGTTGACTCACTCAGGTCAAGAGGCCTGCCAAAATGTCATCCGCTCACGCCACTAGCTAAGCCAGGGCAAGGATCTGGATGCCCAAGCTCGCCAACATTCCAAGGGGGGGAAGTGGTCTCTCCTTTTGGTGCTGCGTAAGCGCGGACCAACCCTGAGCATCCACTCGTGTTTTTCCACTGTTTATATGCTGAGGCTGGAGCCGTCCCTCCAAGCGGGAGGAGCTACTATTGTCGGAAGGCTGCAGCCTCTGTTTCGGCAAATGCTTTTTAAGAAATCAAAACGAAAGTGCTAACATCCTTGATAAACAAAGAGCTCTTACAAGTAAATAAAAGTAAAAGCTCAGTAGAAAATAGACAAAAGTCACGAGCAGGCAAGCCACACAGTTTTAAATAATTCAGTGAGCATTCACTGAGCAACCACTACGCGTGAGGCACTATCCCAGACGCTGCAGGTGCCCTGAGCCGGACAGGCCCTGCTCTCGTGGAGCAGCCTCGCGAGAAGGGGGCAGACATAATTAAAGAGTGAAGGGGTGTGTCTCATGCAGAAGGCGGCGTACGCATCGAGTCAGTTCCGAGGCGTCCGGAGGTCCCCGAGGAGAGAGGCGTCTGGAGTTCCCAAGGAGGAGGAAGACAAACATCTCGTTTTCTCTACGTTCCTTCCTCCTGGTCACTTAAAACGTTTTTTTCTTTAATTGGTGATTACATAACAAACAACTCAGTTTAAACTCTGTTCTAAGGATTATAGAACAACAGTGTGTCCTGCTTGAGGACAGTTTCTCCTTCTTGAAAACCTCTGGGCTAATCCTGTTATCTTAAAATGTAAACTATGGGAGTGGGTCTAGTGAGATCTTTACAACCTTGAGACATTCTTTTGATTTATTGTAGTAACTAATTTAAAAAGTATTTAACTCCCTTGCTAACACTAGAGAGGGGGACGCTCTCCGTCCCCCTTCCGAGTCTACGTCAGAAACTTTCTCTGTCCCTTTTCTTACTTTAATAAAACTCTGCTACACAAAAGCTCTTGAGTGATCAAGCCTCGTGCCTGGTCCCGAAGCTAAGTCTTCTCCTTCGGCGATCGCGGATCCGACCCCGTTCGCCGCAAGCTCTCAGTTCTGCGTAGCTGAGTGCCAGAGCTAGGGTAGGCAGGAGGGTCAGGAAAGACGCCTCAAGAAGGCACTGGACGGCTTACAGTGGTGAAGACATTCGAGCAACCACAGTGTACGCCAGCAGAACAGACGCGTGGGTGAAGAAGATGCGGTGTGCTTATTGGGCTGGCCAAAAAGTTCATTCAGCTTTATACCATCTTCATGGAGAACCCGAATGAACTTTTCGGCCAACCCAATACACCCTGGAATCCTGCTCAGCCATAAAAGAGGGTGAAACAATGCCATCTGCAGCACCATGGGCGGGCACAGCGACTACCAAGGTATCCAGCGGTGGTACTGAGTGCAGTGACACACATTATAAACTTGCATGTGGAGTCTAAATACTGATGTAAATGAACTTACTTGCAAAACGGGAGCAGGCCGGGAATCCCCTGCCCCGCCAGTGGTGAGTGCGCCACGCTCCCACTACAGGGGGCGGGGCTCAGCCTCTGGTCAGGGGGCCGAGGCCCCTCAAGTCACGCAGCACAGCCAAAAAGAAAACCCAGACTGACAGACACAGGAAACAAGCCAGGCGTGCTCACCCAGGCGGACGGGGAGGACTCTGGGCCTAGCAGTCGCACGGCGCTGTATACGGGGTGAGCAGCGAGGGCCTGCTGCTATCACAGGGATGCACAGCCGTATCTTGTGATAACCCACGAGGGGAGACGATCTGGGAGGAAGGCGTGCCCGCGCACACACACATATGCGTGCTCAGCCGCTCCAGTCGTGCCCAGCTCTTTGCGAACCTGTGGATTACAGGCTCCTCTGTCCATGGATTCTCCAGACAAGAACACTGGCGTGGGTTGCCATGCCCTTCTCCAGGGGATCTTCCTGACCCAGGGATTGAACCCCAGTCTTCTGCGGCTCCTACGACACAGGCGGATTCTTGACTACTGAGCCAGGAGGGAAGCCCACGTATACACACACGCACAGGTATATATGTGTATGTGACTGAACCACTTTGCTATACAACATGACACTGTAGATCAGCTATAATTTTTTAATGGTAAAAAAAAAGGAAGTGCTGATATCTGAATGACAGAACCACTCCTGAGGCGGGGCCGGCGAGGCAGGACAAGCTCTCTGGGGAGGAAGGAGCTCACACTGTCAAGAAGCCAAAGGAAGGTGAGTGTGGCCAGAGAGGAGGGGTGAGGAGGGGTGTGTGGACAGAGAGGAGGGGTGAGGAGGGCGAGTGGACAGGAGGGCCCAGCGCACAGGGCTCGGTGAGCTGGGAGAGCTGAGACGTGAGAGAGGCAGGAACCACCAGGAGCAGGAGAAGGACACGATCTGGCTGCATTTTTTCATCACTTTGGCTGCTGAATGGAAGTCCACAAAAGAGGGGCCAGAGGGAAGCAGCGAGTGCAGTCAGGAGGCACCTCATCCATCCAGCGCAGACGTGGCGAGGACTTGGACTGAGGGCGTGCCTGGGGCGGGAGTGTAAAGATTCGGGATGTCTGGGGGAGTAAGTCCCAGGATTTGCTGATGATGGACTGGGTTTGGGGGTGAGGGGAAAGGGGAGTCGAGGATACTGTATATATCTTGCCTGGGGCAGACGGCGGTACTTTCCCTTGGATGGGAAATATGGGAGGAAGTGGGAGGGAAGGAGCTGGTTCAGACGGAAGTTTGGATCTTAGTTTCCCAATCAGGGATCGAACCCGTGCCCACTGCAGTAGAAGCATGGGGTCCTGACCGCTGGACAGCCAGGGAGGCCCCCGGGAGCGCCAGAGCAGTAGCATTAGCTGACGCCAGCTGAGCTGTTCCCCTGTGCCCGGCACTTCCATCACGGGTTTGAGGCCAGATAATTCTTTGTCCCAAGGCGGTCTTGGACCCTGTAGGGTGTTTAGCGACATCCCTGGCCTCTGCCCACTGGATGCCAGTAGCCTTGTGCGCACGCACACACACACACACACACACACACACACACACTCAGCTGGAAAACCAAAACCGTCTCCAGACATTGCCTACTGACTCCCTGGGGTAAAACCACTCCAGACAGCAGACGCTGCTCTTCAGATTCTCTCAGCTAATCCTTGCAAGCACCCTGCGAGTTCAGCCACCACCCCCAACTTACTACAGATGAGACCCTGTGAATTCAGCCACCACCCCCAACTTATTACAGATGAGACCCTGTGAATTCAGCCACCACCCCCAACTTATTACAGATGAGACCCTGTGAGTTCAGCCACCACCCCCAACTCACAGATGAGACCCTGTGAGTTCAGCCACCACCCCCAACTTACTACAGATGAAATCCTGTGAATTCAGCCACCACCCCCAACTTACAGATGACACCCTGCGAGTTCAGCTACCACCCCCAACTTATTACAGATGAAATCCTATGAATTCAGCCACCACCCCCAACTTACAGATGAAATCCTATGAATTCAGCCACCACCCCCAACTTACAGATGAGACCCTGTGAATTCAGCCACCACCCCCAACTTACAGATGAAATCCTATGAATTCAGCCACCACCCCCAACTTACAGATGAGACCCTGTGAATTCAGCCACCACCCCCAACTTACAGATGAGACCCTGTGAATTCAGCCACCACCCCCAACTTACAGATGAAATCCTATGAATTCAGCCACCACCCCCAACTTACAGATGAGACCCTATGAATTCAGCCACCACCCCCAACTTACAGATGAGACCCTATGAATTCAGCCACCACCCCCAACTTATCACAGATGAAATCCTATGAATTCAGCCACCACCCCCAACTTACAGATGAGACCCTGTGAGTTCAGCCACCACCCCCAACTTACAGATGAGACCCTGTGAGTTCAGCCACCACCCCCAACTTATTACAGATGAAATCCTATGAATTCAGCCACCACCCCCAACTTACAGATGAGACCCTGTGAATTCAGCCACCACCCCCAACTTACAGATGAAATCCTATGAATTCAGCCACCACCCCCAACTTACAGATGAGACCCTATGAATTCAGCCACCACCCCCAACTTATCACAGATGAAATCCTATGAATTCAGCCACCACCCCCAACTTACAGATGAGACCCTGTGAGTTCAGCCACCACCCCCAACTTACAGATGAGACCCTGTGAGTTCAGCCACCACCCCCAACTTATTACAGATGAAATCCTATGAATTCAGCCACCACCCCCAACTTACAGATGAGACCCTGTGAGTTCAGCCACCACCCCCAACTTACAGATGAGACCCTGTGAGTTCAGCCACCACCCCCAACTTATTACAGATGAAATCCTATGAATTCAGCCACCACCCCCAACTCACAGCTGAGGAAAACAGAGGCCCAGACGAGCTGCGCCACTCTTTGGCCAGTTGGCCATCCACGGCGAGACACCTTGGAGTCGGGGGTGTGGGCGTGCCTGCGGTTCGCAGGAGCAGGTAGGGTGCCGAGCGCATGGCAGTCGGTCGTCACTGGTGTCTCAGTGGGGCCGACCCCATGGACTGGGGGAGGCGTCCCACTGCTGCCCGCCCTGCAGGTCAGTTCTCCGACCAGGGCCTGAGCCTGGGCTACAGCAGTGAAAGCCCCGAACCCTAACTACTAGGCCACCAGGGAGCCCCTTTTCTTCTGAAGAACGCCATTCCTCCTGGTATTGCTCCTGTCTCCTGAGTCACCAGTTTCTCTCTTTTCTGGATCGTCCCCGTGAGCAGCCACAGGCAACGCCACCCTCCCTGTATCTCACTCCCCTCCAGCTCCCCCCCGTTTCTCCACTCCCCTTCACAGCAGCGCTCCTGAAACAGCTGGCACAGGCTGTCTCTTGCAAACCTCACCTCCCATGCTCCCTGCCGTCCTCTAACTCCCGGCCTCCGTGCCGACTGAGCCCACCGGTCACCCCCCTGTCCCCGTCTCACTGGCCCTCTCAGCAGCCTAGGACACACTCGGCCTCCCTCCCTCTTGAAGCACCTTCTTTCCTGGCCATCTTTTGTTGTTGTTTTTTTAAAAAGTTGCTAAGTTGTGTCCGACTCTTTGCGACCAGGCTTCCCTGTCCTTTACCATCTCCTAGAACTTGCTCAAACTCATGTCCATTGAGCCAGTGATGCCATCCAACCATCTCATTCTCTGTTGCCCCCTTCTTTTGCCTTCAATCTTTCCCAGCATCAGGGTCTTTTCCAATGAGTAAGTTCTTCACATCAGGTGGCCAAGGTATTGGAGTTTCAGCTTCAGCATCAGTCCTTCCAATGAATATTCGGGACTGATTTCCTTTAGGATGGACTGGTTGGATCTCCTTGCAGTCCAAGGAACTTTCAAGAGTCTTCTCCAACACCACAGCTCAAAAGCATCAATTCTTCAGCACTCAGCCATCTTTAGGGTCTAACTCTAACATCTGTCCATGATTAGTGGAAAAACCGTAGCTTTGACTACATGGACCTTTGTTGATATCTTGACTTTCCTCAGCTCCTCTGTTCCTCCTCTGAATGTTAAAAGGACCCAAAAGGGACTGTCCTGGGGGTCCAGTGGCTAAGACTCCACACTCCCAATGCAGGGGGCTCGGGTTCCATCCCTGGTCAGGGAACTAGATCCCACACGCCGTGACTAGAGTCCACAACAGCGCAACTAGAGTCCACAAGCCGCACCCGAGACCTGGTGCAGCCGCATAAACAAACACGTAACTGTTAACAAGTAAAACACGAGGGCCCAGGGTCTGGGTTCCCTTCACTTCCTACTCACACAAAAGGAAAAAACAGACATGGCTAGTACACACAGGAAAATGTGCTCAGCCCCAGCTGTAACAAAAAGAAATGTCCAACAAAACAAATGAGATATTTTCAATTTATCACAATGTCAAAGCCTCAAAAGATGAATAATACTCAGTGTCAGTGTGGGTGTGGGGAAACGGGCACTTCCATTCACCGCCGGTGAGAAAGATAAATGGGACCTTTTGTGGACGGCGGTTTTGCAATAGCTATCTGCAGACACATAAAACAGAAGAGAATGATCCGTCCTCTGCTTTGTCCTAAAATTGCTTTATTGACATAATTCAAGATTTACAGAAGAGTTGTGAGAATAAAACAAGGAGGGAATTTCCTGGTGGTCCAGCGGTTAGGACTCCACGCTGTCAGTGCTAAGGGCCCGGGTTCAGTCCCTGGCCTAGGAAATGAGGTCCTGCAAGCCACACATACACAGCATGGCCAACAAAGTGTAAAAAACAATAAGCAGAAAAGAACAAAGAGTTTGCAGGTGCCCTGCTCCAGATCGCCTGGAGCCCACAAATGATACCGTCTTACTACATCGGTGCTGCCCCCTCCCACTGTGTGCATTTATTTACAGTCTATATACACTCATATACTGGGTGTTTACAGCCCACGTAGCGCATGTTTTTTTCCCAAACCACGTAGCAGTGAGTTGCAGGCATGGTGTTCTTTTTCTGTAAACACTTAAGTATGCGTTTCCTGAAAGTATGGAATTCCCTTCTATAACTACAATACAATTATCAAAATCAGGAAATCAATACATTGATACAACCCTCTGCTCTAACCCATGGATCTCATGGCAATTTCACCAACTGTCAAAATAACATCCATTTCAGCAAAAGAGAATCCAAGATCCTGTGCTACACCCAGCCACTGGTATCTCTTTAGGGCCCTTTAATCTGGAGCCGTTCCTCAGACCTTTGTATTTCATGAAACTGACGTTTTTGAAGAGTCCAGGCAATTTTTTTTTCATAGAATGTCCCTTGGTTCAGCTTTGTCTGACGCTCCTGGGGCTTGGCGAACTGCAGTTCACAGGCCAAATCTGGGGCCCGCCTGTCATTTTTCTACAATGACGTGAGCTAAGGATGGCTGTACCGTTTTTAACCGGTGGGGACGGGAGCAAAAGCCTAGTCCACGACACTTGGAAACTGAACGAAACTCAATTTTCACAGATCCCTTGTCCACAGATAAGGGTTCACTGGAACACGACCAGACCTGTCCATTGCGTTGTGTGGCCCTTCACCCTGTAACTGAGGCGTTATGACACACACTCGTCCTCTCACCCCTTTGCCTGGCTGCTCGGAGCTCGACGGGTCACTGGCCCAGCTACACCTTGACAAGCTGCGTATCACCGTCACGCAGCTTTTTACTATTTCCAGTGCCCAGCCATCATGTCAAAACAAGAACACAGGACACTGACTGTCGCACCTTTTTTATCGTGTCCGACTCTTTGTGACCCCAGGGATTATATAGTCCATGGAATTCTCCAGGCCAGAATACTGGAGTGGGTAGCCTTTCCCTTCTCCAGGGGATCTTCCCAGCCCAGGGATCGAACCCAGGTCTCCCGCATTGCAGACAAATTCTTTACCGGCTGAGCCACAAGGGAAGCCCTTTTATTGTGGTAAAATACACAAACTATAAAAGTTGCCATTGCAACCGCTGTTAAGTGAACGGTTCAGGGGCATTAAGCACAGCCCCACGCTGGGCGGCCATCGCCCCCACCCACCTCCAGAACTCTTCATCTTGCAGAACCGAAACTCTGCCCCCATTGAGCAATAACTCCCTGTTCCCCAGCTTCCAGCCCCTGGCAACCACTATTCTGCTTTCTGTATCTATGAATCTGACTACTCTAAGGACCTTTTACAAATATATCTATTTATTTATGTTTGGCTGTGCCATGTCTTAGTTGCGACACGTGGGATCCAGTTCCCTGACCAGGGGTCGAACCCAGTCCCCCCGCACTGGGAGCCCAGAGTCCCAGCCACGGGACCCCAGGGGAGTCTCCTCAGCTGCCTTCCGCGACTGGCTTCTTCCACTTAGCGTTCTCGAGACCCATCCGTGCTGCACCATGTGTCGGAACCCCTTCCCTGTTTGCACACTTATTTGCTTTTGGCCGCTCTGGGTCTTTGCTGCTGTGCACGGGGGCCTTGCTCGGCTGCGGAGAGCGGGGGCTGTCTCTAGGTGGGCGTGCGGGCTTCTCATTGCACTGTTGTTCCCTCTCTCGTTACGGAGCACGGGCTCTAGGGCGCACGGGCTTCAGCAGTCACTGCAAGTGGGCTCAGGAGATGCGCCTCGTGGTCTCCAGAGCACAGACTTAGTAGCTGGGGCGCACGGGCTCAGCTGTCCTGCAGCATGTGGGAGCTTCCCCGGTCAGGGGTTGAACTGGCGTCCCCTGCACCGCGAGCGGGATTCGTAACCCCTGGACCAGGGCCGCCCTCCTTCCTTCTAAAGAACACTCTGTTGTATGAGTGAATCACATTTACTTCATCCACGCATCCACTGGTGGGCAAGTGGTGCGCTTTCAAGGTCCAGTGGGCTGTGTTCTTTTTAGTGTAATGAGATGGCACAGCGTTGTCTGAACTGTGCAGTGACGCTCCATCTGTGCTAAGAGGATACAGTGCATGTCCTGGTCCACTGTGCCTAAGGTATTTACTATTAGTCATCTATACAGAGACTGGCTGGCCCTTGTCTCGTTTACCCTGGCTTCATAGCAGCCCTGGGGCGTTCCTGCACATAGGATTCCATTGCACGCCAATGCTGCATGGTTCCCATTTCAAATACAGGCTCAGGTGCTCAAGCTCTTTGTCCACAACTTTGTACGGGTTTCCCACAAATGCATTTGACTCTTTCCTCTCAGCTGTGCCAACACAAGCCCTGTACCTGGCCCAAAACCATCCCCAGCCCCCGACCCCACCCCCAGCCAGCCCTGCTCTTTCTCACCCAGATGTCAGTCACTTCTGTGTTTCCTGATTCCTCTGTTGCGCCCAGCCCTGGGGAAGCCGACACTTGAGGAAGGGAGGGGTGGGGGTGGGGTGGGGGGAGTGCTGCTTATGGACCAGAACTGTTCCGGCCTTCCCCACCCACACACCCACCATCTTCCTGAAATTAATCATACAGTCTGCAAATTACAGGATCTGAGACACAGGGCCCCTCAGTACGTGTGAGTCACAGAACTGCTGAGTATCCTAGCTCTTGGGTTAATAGAAGTTGAGAATGGAAGAAATACAGGACCTTAGACCAGTAAAATGTTAGGGTTGCGGAATCTTAATATGCTAAATTGTTAAAGAATAAAAAAGCACTGGGCTCCATGGTGGCTCAGTGGTAAATAATCCACCTACTACGCGGGAGGCACGGGTTCGATCCCTGGTCCTGGAAGGTCCCACAAGCTGCAGAGCTACTACACCCGTGTGCCCCAAGTACTGAGACTGTGCTCTGGAGCCCAGGAGCCGCTGCGACTGAAGCCCGGGGCCCCAGAACCTGCGGTCAGCAACCAGAGAAGCCATCAGAATAAGGAGCCTGCCCACAGCAACCGGAGAGGAGCCCCCACTCAGCGCAACCAGAGAAAAGGCCAGGCTGCAGTGAGGACCCAGCACAGCCCACAAATAAATCATTTTTAAAAGTAAAATAAAAACCCTGAAACGTGCAAGCCCTGACCACATGGCCTCCCCTGCCCAGCTTGCCCATCCCCTCTCTCCCCACCTCCCTACCTCTCCCCATTGACAGACGAACCACTCACAGGTCTCCCCAAACGCCACCCCCACTGGAGTGTACCCCATCATTCCCCTGGGCAGAGGCCACAGCCCCCCTCTATCCTCAGGTTCACTTCCAGACTACAAGTCACTTTAATTCTCAGAGCTTGTTTCCCATCTGGAAAATGGGGGGAAAAAGTGCCCCCTCTCAAAGCGTTGCTGTGGGGTGAAATCAGAGCACGCAGGAAATGCCGAGCCCAGCGCCGGCCGCGAGCCGAGGCGCTCCAGGCGGCGGGGGAGGGCGCTCCGGCTCCAGGGCCCTTGCTGAAGGCTCCAGGCACATGGCTGCCGGGGGGCACGAGCAAAACCATTTGATCGTGGTGTTGAACTGGAGCCCAGAAAGAAGGGGGGTGTGCGCCTGGCAGGGAGGTGCGGCCAGCGGGTGGATTACCCTTAACTGGCTCCATTTAGACGATGGAGGAGGATGAGGGGCAAGGGTGGGGTGAGGTCAGCATGTGATGTCAGCCTGCGCCGAGGTGGCTGACCGGTCACAGGGAGGGGCGGAGGGACGAAGCGGGGAGTCCGTCATGAGCCTGCAGGGCAGGGGTTAAAGTTTCAGCTCTGAGAGGACTCACCTGGCAAGCAAGGAAAGGAACAGCACCCTTACTGAGCACTTGCTGTGGGCCTGGGCGTCCCAGGTGGCGCTAGTGGTCAAGAGCCCGCCTGCCAAGCCAGGAGACCTAAAAAGCTTGAAATCGATCGCTGGCTGGGGGAGATCCCCTGGAGGAGGCATGGCAACCCACCCAGGATTCTTGCCTGGAGAATCTCATGGACAGAGGAGCCTGGCGCGCTACAGTCCTTGGGGCTGCAGTCAGACACGCCTGAGCGACTTAGCACGGACAGCGTGTGCCTGGTGCTGTGCTGGACAGTTGACATGGCTGGGTTGGTCCTCACCAAGTCCCAGCATGAGATTGAAAGTGTAGCAGGAGAGCCAGGGCATCTGGATTCAAATCCCATCTCTGCGGCTTCATGGCTGTGTGACACTGGGCAGGCGCTGAAGAACTCTTTAAAGTCCCCTGCACAGCAAGGAGATCAAACCAGTCAACCCTAAAAGAAATCAATCCTGAATATTCATTGGAAGGACTGATGCTGAAACTGAAGCTCCAATCCTTTGGCCACCTGACGTGAAGAACTGACTCACTGGGAAAGATCAAGGCAGGAGGAGAAGGGGACGACAGAGGATGAGATGGTTGGATGGCATCACCGACTAAATGGACTTGAGTTTGAGCAAGCTCCAGGAGTTGGTGATGGGCAGGGAGGCCTGGCGTGCTGCAGTCCGTGGGGTCGCAAAGAGTCGGCCACGACTGAGCGACTGGCCAACAGCAACATGCAATAGGAGGCTCAGAGACGTTAAGTGACTAGCCCAAGCTCACCTGGCTGGCAGGCAGCGGAAGGAAAGGGCTAACCCAGAGGCGAGCCCTCTCCTCTCTGCAGCCAGCGGGGTAGACTCGGTGCCAGAGAGGGCGCTGCTCTAGCTCGGCCTTCTTTCCAAGCTCAGGGCAGGATCCTGCGGGCTGGATCCCACGTTCTATTGACTCGCCTTGGGGCCTGAACCACAACCTCAAGAGAGACCAGCGGCCACTGCCCCCTCCTGGGAGGGCAGGGGGGTCGAGAGAACCCCGCAAATGGCGGAGGGAGGAGGGGGAGCCACAGTCAGAGCTACCGCAAGCTTTTCCTCAGACTCCGCCCCCTTCCTGGCACTAAACAGTGTGACTCGCAGCGCCTGGCGCGCTGGGTGAGCGTGAGCATGTGCACGGGGTGGGACGGGCGAGCGCGTGCACGTGCGTGATGGGCGGGGCGAGCACGTGCAGGGGGCGGGGCGGCGGGGCGAGCACGTGCACGTGCGTGGTGGGCGGGGCGAGCACGTGCAGGGGGCGGGGCGGCGGGGCGAGCACGTGCACGTGCGTGGTGGGCGGGGCGAGCACGTGCAGGGGGCGGGGCGGCGGGGCGAGCACGTGCACCGGGACAGGGCGCGCTCACGCCCGGGACGAGGCTTGAGGCCAGGGGCGGTGCTGGCGGGGACGAGCGAGCCCTCGTTCCAGGACACGGGTTCCTCACGCATGTTTCGTGCATGTGTGTGAGCCTGTGTGTCTCTCTCCCTGGAGTCGTGTAGGCGGTAGGGGCCCAAACAGACGGGTTAGCAGAGCTTCCGGGGCAGAAGGCCTGGGTCTGAGCTCCGGCCCTGCCACTTGCTGTCTGACTTTGCTTAAGTTTTGTCCAGTTCAGTTCAGTTCAGTTCAGTCGCTCAGTCGTGTCTGACTCTTTGCGACCCCATGAACCGCAGCACGCCAGGTCTCCCTGTCCATCACCAACTCCCAGAGTCCACCCAAACCCATGTCCATTGAGTTAGTGATGCCATCCAGCCGTCTCATCCTCTGTCCACCCCTTCTCCTCCCACCTTCAATCTTTCCCAGCATCAGGGTCTTTTCAAATGAGTCAGCTCTTTGCATCAGGTGGCCAAAGTATTGGAGTTTCAGCTTCAACATCAGTCCTACCAATGAACACCCAAGGCTGATCTCCTTTAGGGTGACCTGGTTGGATCTCCTTGCAGTCCAAGGGACTCTCAAGAGACTTCTCCAGCACCACAGTTCAAAAGCATCAATTCTTCGGCGCTCAGCTTTCTTCATAGTCCAACTCTCACATCCATACACAAATACTGGAAAAACCATAGCCTTGACTAGACGGACCTTTGTTGACAAAGTAATGTCTCTACTTTTGAATATGCTATCTAGGTTGGTCATAACTTTCCTTCCAAGGAGTGTCTTTTAATTTTATGGCTGCAGTCACCATCTGCAGTGATTTTGGAGCTCCCCCAAAATGAAGTGTGACACTATTTCCACTCTTTCCCCATCTATTTCCCATGAAATGATGAGACCGGATGCCATGATCTTCGTTTTCTGAATGCTGAGTTTTAAGCCAACTTTTTCGCTCCCCTCTTTCACTTTCATCAAGAGGCTTTTTAGTTCCTCTTCACTTTCTTCCATAAGGGTGGTGTCATCTGCATATCTGAGGTGATTGATATTTCTCCTGGCAATCTTGATTCCAGCTTGTGCTTCCTCCAGCCCAGTGTTTCTCATGATGTACTCTGCATATAAGTTAAATAAGCAGGGTGACAATATACAGCCTTGACATACTCCTTTTCCTATTTGGAACCAGTCTGTTGTTCCATGTCCAGTTCTAACTGTTGTTTCCTGACCTGCATACAGATTTCTCAAGAGGAAGGTCAGGTGGTCTGGTATTCCCATCTCTTTCAGAATTTTCCACAGTTTATTGTGATCCACACAGTCAAAGGCTTTGGCATAGTCAATAAACCAGAAATAGATGTTTTTCTGGAACTCTTGCTTTTCCATGATCCAGTGGATGTTGGAAATTTGACCTCTGGTTCCTCTGCCTTTTCTAAAACCAGCTTGAACATCTGGAAATTCACAGTTCAGATATTGCTGAAGCCTGGCTTGGAGAATTTTGAGCATTACTTTACTAGCGTGTGAGATGAGTGCAATTGTGCAGTAGTTTGAGCATTCTTTGGCATTGCCTTTCTTTGGGATTGGAATGAAAACTGACCTTTTCCAGTCCTGTGGCCACCGCTGAGTTTTCCAAATTTGCTGACATATTGAGTGTAGCACTTTCACAGCATCATCTTCCAAGATTTGAAATAGCTCAACTGGAGTCCCAACACCTCCACTAGCTTTGTTTATAGTGATGCTTCCTAAGGCCCACTTGACTTCACATTCCAGGATGTCTGGCTCTAGGTGAGTGACCACACCATCATGATTATCTGGGTCGTGAAGATCTTTTTGTACAGTTCTGTGTATGCTTGCCACCTCTTCTTGATATCTTCTGCTTCTGTTAGGTCCCTACCATATCTGTCCTTTATTGAGCCCATCTTTGCATGAAATGTTCCCTTTGTCCAGTAAAACCCAACAAATCCAGACTAAGGAGAGCCTTCAAAGAAGAAGACTGTCGCAGGGCAGACGCCCCTGCAGTGCGCATGGTGGGGCCTCTGGCACCCGGCAAAATGCGCTGACTGTAAATGCTGTGAGCCTCTCGAGAACTGGGTAAAATGAGGTTTTCTTTTATAGTGAGGAGCAAACAAGGCTGCAAGGATCAGGTGTGGGAAAGTGAATAAAAGGCTGGGGGGCAGGAAGGAGGGTCTGAGACTATTCTATCCTGAGGCCGGCCTCTCCTCAGGAGGGGTGGGGGCCACAGGTCACGGGCCTGGACGGAGGAAAGAAGCTCAAGTTTGGGTAACAAGCATTTTGTTCTGATTGATCAGCAGAGACGAGCTCCTCAGCTCATCATTTATCCAGCAAAGAATGGGAGTTCCGAGGGTCTGCGTCTGGCCTTGTCACGGAGAAACCGGGGGCATTCGTCAGTGTGTCCTGCGGGTGAGAGGAGGGCTTCCCGAGTGGCGCTGGCGGGGAGGAGCCCGCCTGCCAGTGCCGGTGACGGAAGAGACGCAGATGTCATCCCTGGGTGGGGAAGACCCCCTGGAGGAGGGCCTGGCAACCCGCTCGTCTTCTTGCCTGGAGAACCCCATGGACAGGGGAGCCTGGAGGGCTACAGCCCATGGGGTCACAAAGAGTCGGACACGACTGAAGTGACTGAGCACAGCACGCACGCGTGTGCACAGGCACACACACACACACCCTGACACACACACCAACACACACACAAAAACATACACACCAACACACACAAACACACGCGCACACAAACACACACAAACACGCATACACAAACACACACACGCACATACACAAACACACGCGTGCACACACACACAAACACACACACACAAACACACACACGCAAACACACGCACACAGACAAACACACAGACAAACACACACACAGACAAACACACACACACACACAGACAAACACACACACACACGGGTGAGTGGGGCTCTGCACAGCAAACCATTTTCTGAAAGAAGATGGGAGGGGATTTCTTTCTCTCTCTTTGGGCACGAAGATCCTGCAGGCTGCATGGAACCGCCAAAAAGAGAGAGCAGGTAACCTCTTCCAGTCGGTAGGGGTTTCAGTATCTACAAAACAGCTCAAAGGACGTGGCTCAGAATATTATATATATAGCCCATAGGGTAGAGCTGAAGATCCTAAGTTTGTTTTATTTCTAAACTATTATTTTTCCTTGTTTGACTATTTTTCTTTGATTCTACTTTTTTTTTTCATTTCTCTGATTAAATTTGCTCTTTGGAGCTCAGAGAAGGCCTAGGAGGCCAAAGCTTTTCTACAAACAGGAGGCAGGGGATACAGCAGGGCCCTGCTCAGTCACCATACCCCTCTCGACTCTGCATTCGTTAAGTCGCTCATTCATGCATTCAGCGGCCACCATGAGTTGTGTCCTGTCCTGGGACCAGGAGCACAGCAGTGAGCAAGACAGAGGCTGACCCTCCAGCGTCACAGTGTGGTCGGGGGAAGGGCGCAGGGCAGACAGTTATCAGCACAAAGCAGCAGGGCTGCCAGATAAGCTACAGGACACCCTGTTGAACTTCAGAAAAACAGTGAATAATTTTCCACGTCCCAAGCAATATTCTGGGGTCATTATCCATGTTGACCTGAAATTCAAATCTAAGTGTGTGCCTTGGGTTTTTACATGCCTGCATATTCTCAGTTAGTAACAATCTGAGGAAACTAAGCTAGTGTGACTTTTGTGTTTCGGAGTACTGGGGGCTGGGGTCTGCTTTAGCAAGGTTGTCAGGGAGCTGAAACCTGAATTAGGGGGGAGGCCCCCACCCGACTCCACCTCTAACCCATTCACCTCTGATTTCTTCATTTCTTCAGCTGCATCCTGGCTTCTGAAGGTTAGACTCACTATCACTATTAAAAGAGGAATCCTGGGGAGCTCCCTGGTGGTCCAGTAGTTAAGAATTCACCTGCCAATGCAGGAGACGGGGGCTCGAGCCCTGGTTCAGGATCTAGAGCTCGTGAACTGCAACAAGAGAAGCTACTGCAACGAGAATCCTGAGCACTGCACTGGGGAGGCTGCACGCGGGGACCGGGAGCACTGCACTGGGGAGGCTGCACGCGGGAACCGGGAGCACTGCACTGGGGAGGCTGCACTCGGGAACCGGGAGCACTGTAGTGGGAAGAGCCTGCACGTGGGAACCAGGAGCACTGCACTGGGGAGGCTGCACGCGGGAACCGGGAGCACTGTAGTGGGAAGAGCCTGCACGTGGGAACCAGGAGCACTGCACTGGGGAGGCTGCACGCGGGAACCACCAGCGCAGCCAAACCTGATTAAAACCCTTAGAGCTCTTCCCAGGAGCCAGGCAAAAGCAGAGAGACTCAGTAACATCTGTAACAGGGTGGCCCCCAAAGAGAATCTTTGAACAAAGTTCAGAACAGAATCAAGCAGTAAATTCATCAGCTGAACCCAAACCCAAACACTGCAACTCAAATCTGACTTGAGAAATGGGGACTACAGAAACTGAACCCACAGGAGCCAGGCTACATAACCACTCACATTTGGATGATGGGAAATCTTGTTCAAGAGATTATAAGTGGACTCATGTCCCAGCAAGGTCACGGGCAAAAGCCTATATCTCAGCCTGAGGTTTCCGTGGACATGAAAGAATCTTAGAGGAGATGATTACCCCAGAATAGCTTGGGAAGTCAACCCCACAATTTGCTTGGGGTGGCAAAATCCTCAACATATGAGCCCACATCCCTTAAGCATGATAAGAATTGAGTTTTTCAAAAAAGGAGAGATAATCAAAAATTTAGTAGTTACATATTTGCATTAAGAAATTACAGGTGCTGGCACTTCCCTGGTGACCCAGGGGCTAAGACTGTGTGCTCTCAATGAAGGAGGCCCTGGTTCGATTCCTGGTCAGGGAACTAGATCCCACATGCTCCAACTTGAAAGATCCCTCGTGCCACACCTAAGACCCAGCTCAGCCAAATAAGTAAATAAAAATAAATAAATATTTTTTAAAAGAATAATAGGTACCAAAGTATATTAGACACGGGAAGGGCATCTGAACTCTCTTAGAAACTTCTTTTAACTTCATGTTAAATTGCTCAAGTTCCTAAGAAAACAAAAATCATGGCCATACATGAATATAATTATAATGCTACCTTGCTTTCCAATCTGAGAGGCAAAAAATTTTTAAAGACTCATAATGAAATCAAATAAAACAAAGATAATGTCCAAGATTAAAAAATGAAAAGAGGTGCATGCTTGAAATCTTAAATATTTGTAACATTTAAAAGAATATGCTCTATGGGAATAACAGATTAGGCTTAAGTTTCTAATTTAACATGCGTAAATGAATCATTGATTGATTTAGACTTCTGATTTTCAAGTCAAAATCTTACTAAATTTGTCAACAGTACTAGAATAGCTATAAGGATTTAAATTCACCCTATTTATAAATATAATTATTAGATTTCTGAAATCTATTTAAGTGCTTGAGTGAGTTTTGTCATTAAAGCAAGTGAAGTGTTTTAAAGAGAAACAGTATATTAAATTTACATGTAGTTTAAGATGTTTAAGCATATTTAATTAACCATTAATTATTTTCATAATTAATTATAAACACTCATCTAATGTCCCCTTAAAATTATTTTCAAAGTTGCTATATTCATAAAAGAAGCTTTTTAACCTAACTCAAAGGCCAAACATGAGAGTGTTGGATTTATAAGTATAGTAAATTGAACATCATAAACTAATAATTTTTTTTACAGGAAAGGGGTGTCCGAAGACATTTTTCTATTCAAAAAAGCTACCCTCAAGGGCACCAAAACTCACACTGACATTCATGTAGCAATAGCTATGGAAATTAAAATTAAAATCAGGCCCAATGACTGTCGGAGGTCCCCAGGCTGTCCGGAGGGACTGGGCCCCTCAGCAAGGCCGGGGTCTCCGGATGCTCAGCCGCCTCCTACGGACGACGGTCCTCCGGGCCTCAGCCCTGCTGGGCAATGCCCTGTCCAGTTCCGCCCACCAGTGGCAGCCGCAGTGACTCTGGGCCGGGGGCTTTAGGTGACTTATCTCCTCTCATCCTTATGACAAACGTGAAGAAGGTATTTTCAATCGTCTGCATTTTCAGGTGGCAACATGGAAAGGCCAAGACACAGGCAAAGCAGCGCTGGCGTCCAAGCCAGGCGGCCGACTCCTGGGCTCTCCCGGCTGCGCTGCGGCCAGCTCCCCCTGAAGACAGCAGCCCCTCCAGTAACGGGCTCGGAAGCACTAGGAGGCTGAGGGTTTTGTGTGCTTGGCGCCCCTGCTGGAAGCTGGGCATATGGCACAGCCGTTCACAGCCGCTCAGAAAGACGCGTGTCTGAGATTTCTACCCACGAGAGGGACAGAAAGATCCCCAAGCCCCACGGCTTCTAGAACTCACCCCGGAAAGTCTTTCGCCCTCCAACCTGCCCCCGAGGTCAGCTCCACTGTCCCACCTAGATGCCCATCCCTTGCCACTTGGAGCACAGCCTCCCACCTGCTCTTGGGAGTCCCTCCTACCTACCACCACCTGCAGCAGAGAGTTCTACTTTCTATGGCTTCCCACTGCCCAGAGAATCCAGCCAGAATTCTCTCTGGCCTGGCACTGGAGGCCTCCATAGCTCAGCCCCGGACGGTCTTCCTGGCCTCGTCCCCGAAACATCCCCCCATAGTTGACCCAGAGCTTCCTCCTACCCCTTTCTTGGCTGTGCTCGGCCTCCTGACAGAAATGCCCCTCCCCCACCTCTGCTTGTCAAACTCCTACCCAACCTTCACAGGTGAGCACAAAGGCCACCTCTTCCAGGAAGCCTTCCCTTCTTTCCTTAGCTTGAATTAACTTTTCCTTTCTCTGTTGAAGAAGAGGCTGTACATACCAGTCAGACTCCTAACAGCACTTGTATCTCTGCCTGGAGGTTTTCTTTTTGAGCAGACAACAGACAGTGCTGGGAACTACCCCAGCCCCCACCCAGACACAGCCCTCTACCTGTGATTCAGTTGGAGGGTGGAGGATGAACTCCCCAGCTCCCTCACCCCTTGCTGGAATAACTGAGCTGTTTCTCAGTCGCTCAGTCGCGTCCAACTCTCTGCGACCCCGTGGACTGCAGCACACAGGCCTCCCCGTCCTTCACCACTTCCCAGTTTGCTCAAGCTCATGTCCACCCGGTGTACTGCTCCACACGCTACAGCAGCGCGCCAAGGTAGACCAAGGTGTGCTGCCCGCCTCGCCAGCTCCTCAACGCTCATGCACTCATTTCCCATGCTCCTGCTGGGGTTTCCTGGCACTGCCTCTCAGACAACAACTTGTGCTGAGTTCCTGCCACAGGATGTGTTTCCCAGGGACCCCTCGCTAGGTGCTAGGCCGTCTGCGCATCCCCATTCTGGTGCTTAGCTGATGCCTCTGCAGCAGCCCTGCTCAGCAGGGGCCTTGTGTGCCTCCCGTTAAAGCCACAGGCAAGTGACTTCCTTCCCTGGTGGTTAAGACTCCTGCGCTCCCAATGCAGGGGGCCGGGGTCCCATCCCTGGTCAGGGAACTGGATCCCACATGCCAACTAAGTATGACCCAACACAGTAAAGTCAAACAAATAAATATGTTTAAAAAAATTTGTTTTAGTCACAGGCAAGATGAATCCAACACTTTCTGCTTCCTCTTAGCCCTGTCTATGTATCATTTCATTTAAACCTCATGACAACCTGGGAAGCAGCGATCACGGTTATCCCATTTCACAGACGAGAAAAACCAAGACTCAAGTAAAATGGCTTTTCCAAGATCTCGAAACCCAGCAAGTGTCAGAGCTGAGGCTTAAATCCAAGAGGACTGCCTCCAGAGATGGGGCATTTAACCCTCTCATGAGGTGGAGCAGGAATAATTATAGCACCTGGGTCCAGGCAGTTAGAAACGCCTGTTCTCATAAGAGGGTGTGTGTGGATGCACCTTCTCCTGCCCAGCCCAATGCGTGGCACATACTCAGTGACTGTTTATCTCAGTGATTATTTGTTAAGTGCTTGTCAGAGTGAATCAACAACCAAGGCCCACAGGCCCAAGGCATTACGACAAGAAGAGCTGTGGAGAGGGTGAAGCTCAAGGGACCTGCTCGGCTCTCGATAGGCTTGGGCAGGCCCCTGCCGCCCTTCCAGCCTCGCTCCCCCTCCTCCGGGCTCCCGGGCGGCTCAGTGGGTAAAGAACTTGCCGGCAGTGCAGGAGACGCAGGCAGATGTGGGCTCCACCCTCAGCTGCCCCTCTGTCCAGGGGCAGGGCCCCCCTCTGAGGATTCGCACCGAATCCCTGAACCCTGGCCCCAACCCCCTATGGGAGATAGGGTCCCGAAAGCTAGAGAAAGGAGCTGAGTGAGGCTGGGCCGAGGCAGGAGACATCCTTGCCGGATCAGCTTCTTGCAGGCTAGGTGAGGAAGAAAAAACAAAACACCTCCCTCCTTCCTGCTTCTAAAGTGGGGATCTGGCGCCACCCCGTGGGCACCACCTCTTCCAACCTCCACCTTTTCTCGTCCGCATCTTCTTAACATACACTCCACTGATGCCCTCGGGAACTCCAGAGCAATCCCACTCTCCTCACCAAATATGTACCTACTGTGCCCAGGCACCAGGGCTTAACCCAGGAGCGATGATCACAGACAAGGTACCAACAGTTCCTGCCTAACAGTTCAGAAGCGTCTGGACCAGCACTTCCAGTAGAAGTATAATGCAACTCACAAGTTCATGCCTCGTGTACTTCTAAATTTTCTAGTAGCCACATTTCAGAAGTGATGGGTGACATTAATTTGAATACTATTTTATGTAATCCAATGCACCCCAAAATACTATCATTTCAACATTTAGTCAATATGTTTTCAGCTACCTTTTTCCTTACAAACTGTTTGAAATCTGTGCATGTTACGTTCACAGAGCATCTCAGTTTGGACTGGCCGAAGTTCAAGTGCTCCGTGGCCCTGGATGTCAGCAGCCACCTACCACGCTGGACAGCACAGCTCAGACCAGTCAGCCTCCTCTGGCCCTTGGCAGCTCCTCAGAGATTCGACCGATCGCGTCTTCTCCAGGGTCTACATTTGTAGCCTTGCTTCAGAGGCTTGGAAGGGGTAAGAGGCCAGGTTCCTTCTTCCCACTGAGCTGGGTCTGAATCACAGCGCTTTGGGACAGGACCGCATGCAAGTCACTTCACCCTTTGAAATGTGAAAGGAGGCTGCCTCTGGGGTGGTCGCAAGAAGGCCTGGCCCGAAGAACACGACCCATAACTGGGATGGTGACCTCGACATCAGAGCCTTAGCCACTTTTTGGCATGGTTGCGGGCATGCGTGCTAAGTCACTTCAGTCGTGTCCGACTCTTTGCGACCTCAGGGACTGTAGCCCACCAGGCTCCTCTGTCTATGGGATTCTCCAGGCAGGAATCCTGGCGTGAGTTGCCCTTTCCTTCTCCAGGGGATCTTCCCGACCCAGGGGTCAAACCCACGTCTCTTATGTCTCCTGCACTGGCAGGCGGGTCCTTTACCACTAGTACCACCTGGGAAGCCCTCTGGCATGGTTAATGATGGTTAATGTTACATGTCAATGTGGCTCGGCTCTGGCTCCCCCGTTGTCTAGTCAGACACAGACGAGGTGTTGCTGTGAAGGTCTTTTTCAGATGTGGTTACGTTTAAGTCCATAGATTCTGTGTAAAGCAGACTGCCCTCCCCACCACCACCTCATACTGTGGATGCGCTCCATCCAACCCGTTGAAGGCCTTATGAGCCAAGACGGAACTTTCCAGAAGAAGAGGAAACTCTGCCTCCAGAATACATCAGACAGGGGCTTCCCTGGCGGCCCCTGGCTAAGACCCCCATGTCCCCAGTGCAGGGGCGCCGGGTACGACCCCTGGCCTGGGAACTAGATCCCACACACGACAGCTGAAGATCCCTCATACTGCAGCTAAGATCCAGTGAAGCCAAAGAAATATCTTTAAAGGGGGATTTCCTGGAGGTTCTGTGATTCAGAGTCCGCCTCCCAGTGCCGGGCACACGGGTGTGAGCCCTGGTAGGGCTCACATGTCACGGGGCTTCTAAGCCCTCACTCCACACTGCTGAGCCCAGGCCACAGCTAGAGAGAAGCCTGTGCTTGTGAATGAAAGCACCCACGTGCCACAGCAACTCAGACCCAACGCAGCCAAATTAATTAATTAATTAAAAAAGAAGAATACATCATGGAAACGCTGCCTGAATTTCCAGCCTGCAGGTTTCAGACTCAAGACTTCAGCATCAGCTCTCCCCAAACTGCCAGCCAGCCTGCCTACTCGACAAACTTCAGAATGGCCAGCCCAACAATGGCATGAAGCAGTTCCTTAAAATAAATGTCTGTAGGCGACAGTAGCCCCGGAAGGCTTTGAAGGGTCGCGTATAGAGCAGGACGCGTGTCCCTCATTCTGAATACCTGTGGTATTAGTGGCTGAGAACAGCCTTGCTCCAGCCTCTGGCATGGAGTGCAACGGCCAGCCCTGGAACTGGAACTGAGTTAGTTGCTCAGTCCTGTCTGACTCTTTGTGACCCCCACGGACGTAGCCCGCCAGGCTCCTCTGCCCGTGGAACTTTCCAGGCAAGAATAGTGGAGGGGGTAGCCATTCCCTTCTCCAGGGGAGCTTTCTAACTCAGGAATCGAGCCTGGATTTCCCGCATTGCGGGCCGATTCTTGCCCACCTGATGCACCAGGGAAGCCCCAGCCCTGCTCTCCCCCAGCTGAAAGATCCAGCGAGAGCAAGGGCTGGGGCAGAAGGAGAATGACTCCCCCGTCCCAGAGCCCGCCCTTCACTGGCTGGCCAGGGGCCCCTTCCGAGGGGTGGGATGCAAGGGTGGGCTCGGCTGGGGAAGGGGCTATGAGGGCCCAAAGAGAGACCCGGGATGCGGGGAGCTGCTCTTGAGGGCAGAGGTGAGGGTGGAGGAGGTCCCTGGCCCAGAGAAGCTGCCTCGGGGACAGTGACCCAGGCCCCATCGCCTCACCACCCTGGCCTCTTGTCAGAACTCCTGTTGAGTTCAGCCCTGCGTGGCAGGCACAGTGCTCTTCCTAAAGCAGCCACCACGTCATTGCCATGTTTCTGGGTCCTTCCTCGGCTCTCCTGTGACGGCCCAGGCCCATCACCTCACTGCTCTGGCTGGCCTCCCATCAGAACTTTGGCTCACACGGCAGCCACAGTGATTTTCCTAAATCACGCATCAGGTCATTGCCACGTTTCAAGGTCCTTCCCCAGCTTTCCTGTGACCTTGAGATAAAGTCGAAAGTCCTTTACGTGACATAGGATACGGCCTGGTGTTGCTGGCGACGGAATGAAACACCAACGCTGCAGAGAGGTTCGAGTCTTTTTACTTTAACTCCTCACTTTTTACGGCTGCTTTACTTTATATCTTTCGCACAACAGTCTACAGGGCAAGTTGCCAAACACCGTAATTCAGCGACTATACAGTGCGCAAGGCGAGATAACCTTTACCTTAACTTAGTTACTGCAGCTAAGACTTTGTTTTGGGGAACTTCCTTATCAACTCAGAATCCGTTTTGTCCCAGGGTCTGTTCCTTTTGAGGAATCAGACAAACATCCTTGTGTGCAAGAAATGTTCTTTTCCCACGGGAACAAATAGGATTCTTAGCTGAACATCTCGTTTGCAAGAATGTTCAGCCCTGGTTGAGAGTCTCGTTTGCAAGCACTTCTCAACCTTCCTTATACCTTGTTCTCTACATCTGCCCCTTTCTTTTCTTGTAGATGCTGAATAAGCGCTGGAATAGGCAAAGCTTCTTCTTTCAATTGTTTCCCTTTTCGCCAGCGCGGGAGACTATCAAAGCAATAAAACATAAAGCAACAATTAACAAAGTATTCACAAAGGATGTTGTTAACAATGCAGATACATTCCCTAAAGGACTGAGGTTATCTAATCCTTCTTGAAGACTCTTCAGTATATCAGAACCAAGAATATCAGGCAGCATCTTACTAAAAGTTGACAATATAGTTTGTTCCAGTTCCATGATTTCAGCAGTTAAATTCTGGTGTCCCACTAAAGACCTTTTCACCTTTTCCCAACCCTCACTCATATTAAAGGGAACAGGGGTTACACATAGGTGGGATGAGTCCCAATCACATTTTAACACACTCTTTGTAGCTAACACAGTCACTTGATCTCCTAACCAGGAAACAGTGTGTTGTAAATTCAATACATCAGTAGCCAACTGAGAGTCCAAATCATGCTGTTGTTGCCACAATAAATTAGCATCTTTATGCCATTCCCTGACAGAATCAGCAGTCTGTATGCCTTGATGCAAAGCAAGACCTGCTACAGTTGCTGTTACTGAAGCCACGGCGAGAACTGATGCGATGACGATGCCAAGCATTCTTCGGGATCGATGGAGAAGAGTTTGCACAGCATTCACAAGAGGAGTGGCAGCGAAAGAGTCCGACCAGGGCCGAGTAAGATTAACAGGCAACCAGAGTTCAGTCCGTGCTTTCACAATGACCAAAGAGTAATTACTGGAATGGACCGTCTTGTTTTCAACATTTTCCCACCAGGAACGGTTTACACACTGAGTCAAGTTACAATCAGAACATGATATAACTCCCCAAATCTCATTCCAAATCCATTGCCCATACAGTAAAGAATAAGGAAATTTCACACAAGCCACAGCAGAGTAAGATCCATTAATATGCAAATGAACTTGGAATGGCCCCTTAGGATCATTAATATTCAAAGTAAAGTTTCCCGTCCATATAGTGAGGTTACCTGACACTGCCCATGATTATACACTGGAATAGTAACAGCAAATTTATTTCTTTTATTTGCAAAGGAATATTAAAAAAAGCAATCTTTCAAATCTAAAACCATCGAAGACCAATTCTGTGGAAGCAAGGCAGGAGAAGGGAGACCTAACTGCAAAGCTCCCATAGGTTCTATACATTGGTCAACTTCCCTTAAATCAGTCAACATTCTCCATTTACCAGATTTTTTCTAAATGACAAAAACAGGGGAATTCCAAGGAGGCGTGGAAGGTTCAATATAGCCAGACTGAAGCTCTTTTTCTACTAATTGTTCTAAAGCCTCGAGCTTCACTTTTGGAAGCGGCCGCTGCTCAACCCATTTAGGGACATCAGTTAGCCATTTCAATGGGAGAGCTCGAGGAATCTGAGCAGTGGCTACAAGTTTTCTGACGAGATGGTAAGCATTGTTCCTAAAAAAAAATAGAAGATCCCTTCCCCAGATATTAATAGGTATATTAACAATGTAAAAAGAAATATACCTTTTTTCCATTAGACAATTGGCATGACAAAGGTTGAGCGCTTCTCCACACATCTGCTATAGATCCCAAGCCTGTTAAAACAAGAGGACTTTTTTCTTTTTTTTAGTCATTAGGCCACTGCTGGAGAGAAATAACCGAAACATCTGCTCCTGTATCTACTAATCCTTCAAACTGTTTATCTTCAATAATCAGTGACATTAAAGGACGAGAGTCATTAATAAGCATTTCCCAAAATATACTTTGTCCCGTACTTTCAAAACCACTAACTCTCTCTCCCTAACTCAGCCTTGACGGCAGCTACCAGAAATAGGGATGCATAAGGTGGTGCAGAAGGGTTAACAGCCTTGGAAGTTCGTTTTCTATTTAATAAAAGCTTTCAAAAGGCAGCAGTCATTGCCTCTACAGAATCTGAATCTTCCCCAGAACTCACATCTCTATCTGGCTCAGTGGATGAATCTTTACTATCATCTGGGGGTTTGGGCGGAGGCTGAGGTGAAGCCCCCTTCTCACCTTCATCTTCCTTCTCCTCACTCATAGGCACATCCTCATACAGGGGATCTTCCTTCTTAAGAGAACATGAGGCGGCCTCACTGTCAGCAGCCATTAATTTTAAAGCCTGCGTTATAGCGCTGCATAGAGTCCACAGCCTTAAAGGAATCACGTTTCCTTTTTGATGCTGCCTTCTTAACTCCTGCACCACTTTCCGTTCCTTCAAATTCAGCTGTGCTTCTGTTTGATATTGAAACCAATAGCAATGCTGCTCTATAAGACACAACAACTCACTCAAGCGGCGAGGAGACGTTTTAATTCCTATAGAATGCAGGAGCCCCTTAACCAGCTCCATATATTGTGACTTTAAAGACGGGGAATTCCCCATAGTTTTTCCTTTTTCTTTTCTCTTTTTTCTGTTCTTTTTCTCTTAGTTTTCTTTTTCTCGAAAGTCCCCCTTTCAGCGTTGCGCCCCGGGGTGCTCACCCTTTCGGTTCCGGCGTGCCCGACGTTGGGCGCCAGATGCTGGCGACGGAATGACACACCAACACTGCAGAGAGGTTCGAGTCTTTTTACTCTAACTCCTCACTTTGTCCGGCTGCTTTACTTTATATCTTTTGCACCACAGTCTACAGGGCAAGTTGCCAAACACCGTAATTCAGCGACTATACGTCGCGCAGGCGCAGGGCGAGATACCCTTTACCTTAACTTATTTACTGCAGCTAAGACTTTGTTTTGGGGAACTTCCTTATCAACTCAGAATCCGTTTTGTCCCTGGGTCTGTTCCTTTTGAGGAATCAGAGAAACATCCTTGTGAGCAAGAAATGTTCTTTTCCCACGGGAACAAACGGAGGATTCTTAGCTGCACGTCTCGTCTGCAAGAATGTCCAGCCCTGGCTGAGAGTCTCGTGTGCAAGCAGGTCTCAAGCTTCCTTGTGCCTTGTTCCCTACACGGCGTGACGTGGCCCTGGCAGGCCAGCCTCGCCCCACCCCAGCCTGGGAGATGGAGCTCCCCGGGCGCTTCCGTGTGTGCCCCTCTGGCACCAACAGCCTTTCCGGCCGTCCCCTCCCCACGGTCAGCCCACCCCTCCGGGGCCGCCAGCTCCACGGCCTTGGTCTGCACGACAGCCTGTGTCCCCTCCTCGGGGCCCCTGGGGCCCTGCTCCGTGGCCCCTCCAGAGCGTCCATATTTAAGGGTTTTAGACACAGCCACCTGCTTGGGTGGCTTCGGGGGGCCTGAAGGTGACCACAGGGCCCCCCACTCCTGCCCTCCCCTCCCGCGAGGCCACAGCTGTACGGTGGCTGCTGTACCAGCTCTCGGACCACCTGGTACCCAGGACAGCCTGGCATACAGGGCTTCACTGAATCATGCCCGCTGCTCCCTACCCTGGGCCGCTCCATCTGCAGTGTGGCTGGGACACCCTGCACCCATCCTTATCTTCTCTGAGTCTCCTCAGCTTATTAGAACGCTGCTTTGATTTGCAAACTACGAAGTCCTAGACAATGTGAACAGAGATTGATGCCAAAATCTTGGTTCCCTGTTCACCAATGCTGAAAAGAAATACGGACACAGATTGGAGGGAAAATAAAAAAGGAAGAGTAGTTTTATTCTTTGCCAGAGAAGCTGCCTTGGGGACAATGCAAAGGGGACACCAGCTTGCTGGAGCCTCAAGAAATGCGCCCTCCTCCCTGGGGAATAGGGGAGACTTCATATCCTCATAAAGGTCTTGCCTTTTTTTTTTCCCCTTTACAGAACTTCAGACCAGCCAGAGCTGGCATCAGGTGCCTCGGTTAAATGGGGTTGGTCTGTTCTGAAGCTATCAGCCCATGACCTTCTTTCTGAAATGAAGAACGCTGTGAGGGACTGCAGGGGGGGAAGAAGGCCAGGTGCAGAGTGTAACTCAGGGGAGTCAGAGTCGTTGTCCTGGTGAAGGGCGAGTCCAGCTACTCGTCAGTTGTTGTCATTGTCTTAGTCTAGTCGCTGCTGTTGTTATTGTTGCTGTTGTCTAGTCACTGAGTCGTGTCCAGCTCTCTGTGACCCCATGGACTGTAGCCCGCCCGGCTTCTCTGTTCATGAGATTCCCCGGGCAGAAGTACTGGAGTGAGTTACCATTCCCTTCAGCGGATCTTCCCAAGCAGGCAGCGAACCTGGGGGCTTCTTTACTGCTGAGCCACCAGAGAAGCCCAAATAACCAAGGTTGCTTACCTCTCCCGGGCCTGTTGCTGTTGTTTGCCTAGCCTGTTCATCATTTCCCTGTTTTCCTTGTTTATTAGAAAAGAAGGGCTTCCCAGGGGGCTCAGTGGTAAGAAATCCACCCGCAATGGAGGACATGCGGGCTTGATGCAATGCGTTAGATCCCTGGGTCTGGAAAATTCCGCGATGAAGGAAATGGCAGCCCACTCCAATATTCTTGCCTGGGAAATCCCATCGACTGGGGGAGCTGGGCAGACTGCAGTCCGTGGCGTTGAGAAAGAGTCAGCAACCTAGCGACTAAACAAAGTCAGAAAAGTTTCACTTTTGTTTAAGAAAAGTCACACTTCTGCGTCTGCTGCAGCAGAATGAGTGCGCGCTGCGGCGCGCTGCAGAGGTTTCCAAAGTGTGTAGTCAAGTGGCATGTACAGCTCGAAGCCAGCTTTTATAAAAACTTAACTATGTGCAGGCGTAGAAAATAATTGCCATCTACTGAAACTTGAGTCTGTGGTCCTGATGTGCTAAGCATTTTGCTCGGTATCAGCTGGTTATTCCTTACAACCCTGTGGGCTGGGTCCTGTACAGAGGAAGAAACCGAGGCCCAGAGAGGTCCCCCAGCTACTGAGGCGCTGAGCTGGACTTGACCCCAGGTTTGCCAAGTCCAAAAGCCACGCATGCTTTCACCTCCAGGCTGATTGGTGCCTCTGTGCAAATTAGGGATATTATTAGCTCCCAGCTCATAAGGTTGTTGCGAGGATTAAATGAGCTAAGAGGTGTCAAGCCCTTAGAGAAGTTCCTGGCACAGCCTGAGGTCTCAGTAAGGGTGACTGCATACAGCAGCTTCGCACTGCCTCTGTGTGGGCACCTGTGAGATCACCCCCCAAAATGTTCACAGCAGTCATCCCTGTCCTGGGGTCATGGGGGACCTTTTACAAAACTTTTTTCCAAAATGATCAGGTAGGGGAATTCCCTGGCAGTCCAGCGGTTAGAACTGCAAGCTTCCAGGGCAGGGGGCACCAGTTCAATCCCTGGTTGGGAAACTAAGATCCTCAAAGTGGCAAGGCATAGTCAAAAAAATATTTGACTGAGGCATATAATAAGAAATACGTATTACTTATGTGTTTCTTTCTAAATTCTTGCCTGCGTGATGCCCTAAGTGAACTTGAGGACAAGGCAGGCCTGTGAGATATCTGGGTCATCTCCCAGCTCCTCTCAAGGCCTGGCACAGACCGCCCCCGTGTAGGGTCCCAGCAGGGAGCAGCTCAGACAGGCTTCTCCCAGCCCAGCCTCTCCAGCCACTTGCGCGGCAGGAGCCAGAGTGAGTCGGGGGTGTGGGGTGCAGGTCGGAGCCAGAACTGGCCCCAGCTAAGCCTGCCCTTTGTTGGCCTTCCCCAAAAGGCACAACGAGGTGCCCCGTGGCTCTTCCTGGCCCCAGGGGAGCAGGGTGATGGGTGAGACCTCCGGCCCTGAATCCACCAACAGCTGTGACCACTTCAGCTATTTTAAACCCTTGGGCACCCGGAGGCTCCTGTTCCACCAACCACGCGCTCTGACCCAGCATCACAGGCCCCCAGCCAGGGATGGGAGCCCTGAACGTGGGTCTGCCAGGCCTGGGTGGGGTTTTTTTTTTTTAAGAGGGAATTTGATTTCTTGAGCACTCGCCTTGTACCAGAGACTGTGCTGATGTTTTCTGTACATTGCCTCATATCAAGTCATCCTTATCTAGGCTGAGAGATCACTTTGTTCACAGATCAGGTAAATGAGGAAAATGATGTCCTAGGTCCCACAGAGGCACGACTGGGATTAGAACTTGGGCTTCCCCACCCCCAGGCAGCGGACAGCATCCCTCCCTGCTCTCACCCCCCTTGCCCCGACCCTCACCTCACCCCCACACACCCGCACAAGCTCCTCTCCTGTGCTCTTAGCCGCTATGAGACCGACCAAGGGCAAACACTTGACCGTTTCTGTGGCTCGGTTTCTCCATCTGTAAAGGGCGGGGTGATTGGGAGGGTATAATGATCTCATCCTAACACATGAAAAGTGCCGCCGGAGCAGCGCCCAGCACGCAGGAGCACGCTCAGGGCCCGCTGTCCCCCGTCTCCTGGCAGCCGCCCCCTTTGCCTGGTTTTCTCTCTCCCCTGCACCTGTGATGACCCATCCAGCTTCGGTGGGGGTGCGGTACTTCCCCCCGATTCTGGGCCCCAGCGGGTGACGTGAGGGTGCTGGATTCCATGATCCCCAGGAAGGTGGGTCCCCTGGCATATGCCCCGTATCTGCCACATAGTAGGGGGTCGAAACTAATTTTGGTAAAGGAATGCCCAGACAAGAGTCCCCTCTGGGGGCCTCGGGGTTAGTTCTGAGCTGCACGAATACTCCACCATTTTGGCAGGAGGCCACCCTGCCTTCTGACTGGAGGGTGCACTCAGCAACTGCGGGAGCCTATCAGAAGTTACCAGGTCTTCCTAGGTGTGTGCACCTTGGGGGCAGAGGCACCCCCCACCCAGCCCGACTCAGGCCTTCCCCCTTCCCCAGCTGCGTGCCTCCTCCATCTCAGCTACCCAGGAGCAGCTGGGCTCTTGGCCGTCTCCTAATGTGGGCTCCCTCAAGGAGGCCGCTGGGGTCAGGCATCTGGGTGTGTCTCCGCTCTGAGCAGTTGTGAGCCTGAACCCTCTTAGTCAGATTCACCCCATCCCACGGCTCCCATCCCCCAGCAGACTTATCCGCTTCCCGTGTAAGCATCCCCTCCAGCCTGCAACCTCTGCCCTCTCAGAAACACCTCACTTCTGGCCCCTTCTACCAAGGGCCAATCAGCCCTTTGTGAATTATCTGGCTTGGCTTCAGAGCTGGAAGGGTCTGGGATGGGGATCCCACCCAATGCCGTCCTGCACCTCCAACGGGCCCACAAGTCACAGGCTGAGCTCTGCAGGGGCACCCTCTTTTGCCCAGGGCCCCAGTGATCCCTCACTGTCCTTTGCATGGGAACATCAATATTTCAGTCCACAAACACTGGTCAGATAATCCCCTTCTCTTCAGAGCTCTCAGCAGCCCAGTGGGGGTCTTCATCGACCCTGCCCAAGACACCTCCTGGCATCCATCCAGGACAGCCAGAAGGGCTTCCTTCAATTCCGCCCCCAGCCACTCCTCACTCCACCCGTGCCAGGGCTCATTGCCCACCCTTCAGTCAACACCTTGGCTTGACATTCCAGCCCCACTGCCACCCCCCTCCCCACTTACCCTGTGTAATATTGACCTGATTGTTGGGGGCTTTAGGGGGGCAGTTAGGCTGTATCTGGCTTCCCCATTTGGTCAGGAAGCTCCCTCAGTCTGCAAACCCCTCTTTTTTTAAAATTTATTTTAATTGGAGGATAATCACTTTAAATACTGTGATGGATTTTGCCATATATGAGTATGAATCGGCCATAGGTGCGCGTGTGTCCCCTCCACCCTGAGCCCCCCTCCCGCGTCCCTCCCCACCCTGCTCCTCCAGGTCATCACGGAGCACGGGCTTTGGTGCCCTGCTCCGCACAGCAAACTTGCCCTGGTTCGGGCAGAAGACCTGAACAGACGTTTCTCCAAAGAAGACACCCAGATGGCTAAGAAACAAGAACAGATGCTCAACGTCGCTCGTTATTCGAGAAATGCAAACCCCTCCTTTAAGAAGGCTCACCCCCCAGCCCGGACTGGGTCAGCGCATCCACTCGCTCTGTCCCCGCCCCTGTGGTTTGCATTATCTGCCCGCGGGGCTAGGGGCGCCCAGAGGGGCGGCTGGCCCTGCGTCCTGGCGCCGGGCAGCTGGGGGCGGGCGGAAAGTCTGTTGAATGAAAGAATGACCAACTCAACTGCTGACGTCACCCAGACCAAGCGGGGGGCGTGGCCACGCTTGACGGGCGGGCCCGCGGCCCACTGCGCGAGGAGGCCGCGGGCTGCCCCGCCCACCGGCGGCCCGATAAAGGCGGGGCGCGGGCCGCGGGCGGACAGCTGCGAGGGGCTCACCTGCGGCAGGTGCTACGCGGAGCGGCCGGGCGAGGACGTGCACGGGGCCGGACGCTGCGCGAGGATGCTGCGCGAGCGGACGGTGCGGCTGCAGTACGGCAGCCGCGTCGAGGCGGTGTACGTGCTGGGCACGCACCTCTGGACCGACGTCTACAGGTGAGCCGGGCCGCCGTTCCCCTCCGCCTGCGGGCTGGGCCCGAAATCTGGGCCCAGAAAACCCGAGATCCTCGCCGGACTCGGGGAAACGAATAGGCTGCCTCCAGCCCGAGTCGCCCTTGTCCGAGGCCCCCGCCCCCAGAAATCCTGAGAACCAGCACCCAAACCTTGTATCAGACTCCCCCACATCTAGAGACCCCCCAGATATGCAGACACAGCATGGGCACCCCCACTACCCCTTACCAAGAACCCCCGCCGCTTCTCCGCAGCCTTCCCGCCCCCGACCCTCTCCAGCACCTCCCCCGGGAAGACCCGGGCACCCCTCTCCAGCACCTCCCCCGGGAAGACCCGGGCACCCCTC
This sequence comes from Ovis aries, assembly GCF_016772045.2. Classification (NCBI taxonomy): domain Eukaryota; kingdom Metazoa; phylum Chordata; class Mammalia; order Artiodactyla; family Bovidae; genus Ovis; species Ovis aries. The sequence continues at coordinate 249,143,020 of NC_056055.1, forward strand.
TCCAGCACCTCCCCTGGGAAGACCCGGGCACCCCTCTCCAGCACCTCCCCTGGGAAGACCCGGGCACCCCTCTCCAGCACCTCCCCCGGGGAAGACCTGGGCACCCCTCGGCTTCCCCAGCCTCTTCTCGTTCCCCTCCCTGCTCTGCCCTCAGCAGCTCCCTGAAGCCCCCAGACTCTCTGGCTCACCTCCCACCGCAGCCCAGACCCTCCCCGGACTCCCAGACCCTCCCCGGACTCCCAGACCAGCTGAACTTCCCCCTGGATCCACCTGGGGCATAGCCAGCGGGAATCTGGCCAAGGGGTGGCCTAGGCTCCAATTTCGCTCTGTGGGGGCTCTGGGTGATTGTCTGTCCCCAAGCACTGGCCAGGAGCACCCTGTTCCCAAATGCCTTCCCCTGACTTCACCCTGGGGTCAGGGAGGGGCCTTGTTCCGCCAGAGGGAGGGTGTGGACGTGGGGGTCTTTGTCAGAAGAGCTCTCCTCGTTCAGAACCCTGTTCCCATGGGCCCTGTCCTCCCGTCCCCAAACTCTGGTGGAGTGCAGGATTTCTGAGACCGCAGCCGTGGGATGGGGGAATGGAAGTAAGCACCCTACCGCTCCCGCCCAGGAAGCGGCCAAGTCCCAGACTGGTGCGGAGGAAGCGGTGGAGAGCCCCAGGTGGGACCCTGCAGCCCCCTGCTCCAGGTCCTTGAAGTGCCAGCATTGCTGGCACGGGAGGGGTCGGTGCTGAGAGGAGGGAGCGTGGAGGACTCAGGGTGGGGCCCCCATGCTGATGCCCATGGACAAGTCCCCCGATCTGCTCTGTGCCTTGAGTGGCTGACAGCTCCCAAATCACTCTGTCATCAGGCACCCTATCTCTCCCAGCCCCTCCAACACTCCATCCCTGTGTCTTCCCCTACACTCTCCCAGCCCATTCCCTCGGTCACCTCCAGTGGCCCCGCCAGCCCTGCCAGGCCAGTCCCCTGCCCCCTTCCTCCTCAGCAGGCACTGGCCGACCCCGAGGGCAAAGAGGCGGTCACCGTGCAGACCGGCAGCCCTGTCCACCCGCGGCCCCTGCCTTCAGTTTCCATGTGTGAACCTCAGGGTCACAACTCAGAAGTGCAGTGTGGCCCAGGCCTCAGTGGCCCTGGGGGCGCTCCCCTCCCTTCCCCACCCCCGTCCTAACTGGGCACTGCCAGCAAGTGGGCCGGGAGCCAGGACGCTCAGGCCTCTAAGCCTCAGCTGTCACCAGACCCGCCTGTTTGTCACTGGGGCACTCAGTGCAGCCTGAGAGGCTGGCACGATGCCTTTGTTGGGGGGTGGGGAGTCGAGGAGGGGTCAGGCTCAGGCCCACCCTCTGTCCTGACAGAGGTGGAGGGAAGGGGGACTCATCCCCCCTCTAGCAGAGCGCAGAGGTGCGACAGTCCCCTCTGTCCTTTCTCAAGAAGCCAGTCACAGCCCCTGCGACCCTCACCTCCTAGCTGCATGTGGCCTGAGACCCTCTCACACCCCCCGCAGAGAAGCAGTACGCTCTGGACCCCTGCTGTCCAGTGGAGACAGAGTGCAAGCCACAAAGAGAGCCTTAAGGTTAAAATAGGCAGGTAAAATTGATTATAATAATACATGCGTGCGTGTTACGTCGCTTCAATCGTGTCTGACTCTTTGCAACCCCATGAATTGCAGCACTCCAGGCCTCCCTGTCCATCACCAACTCCTGGAGTTTACTCAGACTCACGTCCATCGAGTTGGTGATGCCATCCAGCCATCTCATCCTCTGTCGTCCCCTTCTTCTCCTGCCCCCAATCCCTCCTGGCATCAGGGTCTTTTCCAATGAGTCAGCTCTTCCCATCTGGTGACCAAAGTACTGGAGTTTCAGCTTTAGCATCATTCCTTCCAAAGAACACCCAGGGCTGATCTCCTTTAGGATGGACTGGTTGGATCTCCTTGCAGTCCAAGGGACTCTCAAGAGTCTTCTCCAACACCACAGTTCAAAAGCATCAATTCTTCAGTGCTCAGCTTTCTTCACAGTCCAACTCTCACATCCACACATGACCAGTGGAAAAACCATAGCCTTGACTAGACAGACCTTTGTTGACAAAGTAATGTCTCTGCTTTTTAATATGCTATCTAGGTTGGTCATCACTTTCCTTCCAAGGAGTAAACATGTTTTAATTTCATGGCGGCAACCACCATCTGCAGTGATTTTGGAGCCCACAAAAATAAAGTCTGCCACTGTTTCCACTGTTTCCCATCTATTTCCCATGAAGTGATGGGACCAGATACCATGTATGATCTTTGTTTTCTGAATGTTGAGTTTTAAGTCAACTTTTTCACTCTCCTCTTTCACTCTCATCAAGAGGCTTTTTAGTTCCTCTTCACTCTCTGCCATAAGGGTGGTGTCATCTGCATATCTGAGGTGATTGATATTTCTCCCGGCAATCTTGATTCCAGCTTGTGTTTCTTCCAGCCTAGCGTTTCTCCTGATGTACTCTGCATATAAGTTAAATAAGCAGGGTGACAATATACAGCCTTGACGTACTCCTTTTCCTATTTGGAACCAGTCTATTGTTCCATGTCCAATTGCAACCCCCAACTGTGACACCTAGAAATGTCTCCAGATAACCCAGCCGTCCCTGGTGGGCCGAGTCGCCTCCAGCTAAGAACCACTGGTCCAGTGGAAGGAAGCCCCTCCCGATACCAAGACTGAGCTGCTGTCAGTCCTGATAGCTGTAATGATAAGAACATCTGTCAACATAGCCGAGGATACGATGCTCAGACAGCATCACCAACTCAAGGGCCCTGAATCTGAGCAAACTGGGGGAGATTGTGGAGGCCAGAGGAGTCTGGTGTGCTGCAGTCCATGGGGTCGCAAAGAGTCGGACACCGCTTAGGGACCAAACAACAACGTGCCAAGTGCGTTACCTCCTTTTTTCCTCCCTGCAGACCTTGGAGATTGTGCTTGGGTCATCTCATTTTGTAGATGAGGAAAGTGAGGCTCGGAGAGGTGAAGCCATTTGCCTGATGTCACGCAGGACTCAGGCCTAGCCCTGTCTGGCTCAGAACTCATGCCCTTAATCTCCTCCCTAAGCTCTGTGTCCTCAGCCACTTCAGTTGTGTACGACTCTCTGCGACCCCGTGGGCTATTGCTTGCCAGGCTCCTCTGTCCATGGAATTCTCCAGGCAAGAATACTGGAGTGGGTAGCCATTTCCTTCTCCAGGGGATTTTCTGAACCCAGGGATAAAACTCGCATCTCTTGGGTCTCCTGCACTGCAGGCAGATTCTTTATCACTGAGCCTCTGGGGAGGCTCCTCTAACCTCCAGTCCAGATTGAATTAGATGACCCTCTTAGCCCGTGTCCCTCCCAGCCCCCTCCAGGGCCATGAGACACTGCCCCCGGAGACTTCACCCGCCCCCAGCTGACCTTCTGTTTCCCTCCCCACCCAGACACAAGTCCCGACTTGACCCCCACGTGATGCCCCAGGGTCTCCAGTCTCTAAGGAGACACTGAGGGGCAAGGTGGTGGGCCTTAGGCCCAGTCAGTGAGGGAGTGGTGTCTTGACCCCTCAGTCCTGAATCACAAAGATGAGTGAACAGACCACAACACCCACCCGCTTTCCCAAGGGCTCTGGGTCCCCTCTCCTGAGATGTGCACAGACCTCCTTCACCTCCAGACACAAGGCAGGGGCCTCGCCTGCCCCTTCCTCGGCTGGTCCTGAGGGTCACCCACCCTCTCCCAGCAAAACCGGTCCTTTGGGGATGATGACCTGACCCAGCGACATTCTGAGGGCTGGCCTGCAGCAAGCTAAAAACAGATGCACAGAAAGGAGGAAGTAGGAAATGTTTCTGTGGAGATTTACTTCGGGATCCTTGTTAAAGATACTTGCTGTTTCCTCTCCCCTCCCTGCCTCCCACGCAGCACGCTTATCTGAGGTCTGGTGTGCGGGCCTCCTCTGCGCACGGGCCTCGTCTTCGCGGTTTCCACCAACGGTCCCTTCAACCCACAGCTGCTGCTTCAGTGGGCTGGCCTGAGTCCACATCTGATTCTGACTTGTTGGAGAGAAAGCGCTGAGTGAGTGGCACCCCCATGTCAATTTCATCTTGCCGCTCGCCTCCGCCAGATCCCCTGGGAGCCTGGGGAACGAGCGGCCTTGGGATAAGGCGACAGGGTAGTTGCGCTCTGCCTGACTCGCCCCCTGACCCACAAGCCCTGGGTTCATGCATCTGACCGGGAGGGGAAGAGTTCTTGACTGGGTTGCGAGCTCTCTCCATATCCGTTTCCTGAGGTCTGCAGGAGCTTCAGGGCAGAGATAATGTTATCGGTCACCTCCTGCCTCTGTAGGGCTTTCTCCTGGCTGCATTTGACCTCTTGATGAGCCCGTGAGGTTGGAAGTAGAGGTGATCTACGCACCTTCCTCTGATTCCCCAAGGCAGAGGCTGGCCAGCCATTTCTCCAGGAGGGCCTGGCCCATCACCCTCCGACAGAAGATAGGAACGGGGGTGCCAGGAAGGGGTCGCAGGCATCAGCACAGTGAGACACTGGGCAAGCAGGGCACAGGCCGTCGCACACCCTGCCTGGGGGCCCTGCGCGCTCAGTCGCTCAGGCAGGTCCAACTCTGTGTGACCCCATGGACTGCAACCCGCCAGGCCTCTCTGTCCCTGGGGTTCTCCAAGCAGGAATACTGGGGTGGGCTGCCATGCCCTCCTCCAGGGGTTCTTCCCAGAGACGGAACCCGCGTCTCCTGCACTGGCAGGCGGATTCTTTACCGCCGAGCCACCTGGGAAGCCCCCAGCCTTGGAGGAGAGCCTGCCAAATCTGGATTCAACCCCACATCACTCCCTCAACTCAACTCAGATCACCCTCTCTGACTCTTTGTTGGTGTGAGTGTTTTACAAAGTATACTTAGGATCCGATCGAAGTGCTAGGGCCTACGGTGCCTGAGCGCCCTGCCACCGGGTGTCAGGCCCCCCACCTCCTGCTGACCCACCTGCACCCACTGCAGCCTGGCTGGTTTTGTGGACGCTGCTCTTGGCCCCTGACCGCACCTCCTCCTCCCTGCTTCGGGGCCGCTGCAGGTGCTGTTCCCTTTGTCTGGCACGTGGCCCCCTGACCTCTGCAAGCCTGGCAAGTCTCAGCTCCTGTCACCTCCTCCAAGCAGCTTTCTGAACTCCTCCCCACCCACCCCGCATTCCACAGTGCCGACCCCAAGCCCCAGGCGCTCCCCGCCTCAGGACTGTTGCTTTCTTTGTGCATCTTATTATTCACTTAACATTGCTAGCTAACTTACTCTGTACCAGGCAGCCTTATGGGCACTTCGTACGCTCATGACATATGTGTTTAATAATTTGAGTTCAGTTGCTTAGTCGTGTCTGGTTTTTGCAGCCTCATAGACTCTGCCCAGGCAGAAATACTGGAGTGGGGTGCCATTTCCTACTCCAGGGATTTGATAATTTATTTGTGTTTAAACCTCACAGCCGGCTTCCCAGGTAGCTCAATGGTAAAGAATCCACCTGCCAATGCTGGAGACACAGGTTGGATGCCTGGGTTGGGAAGATTCCCCTGGAGAAGAAGTGGCAACCCACTCCTGTATTCTTGCCCGGGAGGTCCCATGGACAGAGGAGCCTGGCGGGCGACAGTCCCTGGGGTCGCGAAGAGTCGGGATGACTTAGTGACTAAAAGCAACTTCGAAACTGGGAATAGCTTAGTGAGTCGTCGGCACCGTTATGGGGAAGCGCGTGGGGGAGCTTGCCCACGATGGCGCAGCCGCTAGAAGGTGGTGCTTAGTGAGCAAGCACCGTTTCGGGGAAGCGCGTGGGGGAGCTTGCTCATGATGGCGCGGCTGCTAGATGGTGGCGCTTAGTGAGTAGGCACTGTGACGGGGAAGCGCATGGGGAGCTTGCCCATGATGGCGCAGCCGCTAGATGGTGGCGTTGCGGAGCCACCTTTGGCCGCCCTGCCAAGCCGTCTTCTGGGGCGGGTGTTATAGGCGTGTCCTCCCCCTGCCCAATGCCTTCCTCGTTCCCGTGAGCCCCCTGCCCTCAGGTCACTGATGTCTCCTTGGTTGGCTGGCTGGCTGGATGGATGTGGCCAGGGCACACATGGACTGGATTGTCACCAGGCTCCACCGCCAGCCTCAGGGATGGGCACCGCTGGACAGAGCGGCGGAAGGCCAAGGGCGTGTGGCCGAGCTTGGCCAGGGCAGCGTTGCCCCTGAGAGAATGACAGAGGTGGAATTCAGGCCAGGCCAGGTGGCCTCATAAATTAGAACAACACCCAGGACCCTCAACTCTTAAAAACAAGGAAAGGCTCTGGTGCCAGGCTAGTCCCCGGGGAGTGGCAGCTCTGTGTGATCGAGCCCACCGCCCCCTGCACAGCTGGGGTCCCCCAGATCTTCTGTCCCGACCCACAGGGCCTGAGTCGGGTGGGAGCACAGCAGCAAGGGCTCACCCCAGTGCCCACCCCCAGCTGGACAGGCACGTGGTTCAGCTTTGGGGGAGGCCAGTTTTTGGCAGCAGCTCTGTTCTGCCCAGCCATGCCCAGCCCCATGCGCAGGACACTGACGGCTTATCTTGGTCACTTATCTGAAGACCCAGGGTAGGATGCCAGCCTTTGGTGTCCCCTCTCTGGACTGATGCCCACCTGCAAAATGAGTGGGGGCTTCTTGTTTGATCCTTTCCTGACCCAGGCCTGGACTCCCCCTCCTTCACCCGGTGTCCCTACCCAGAGGATCTTTAGGGAGGACTGGAACCCCTGGATCCCTCCCAGGACGGGAGAGCCAGGCCTGGAGCTCAGAGAGCTTCAGTTTCCCCCACATCCTGCCTGTCTCGGTCTGTCCATGAGACTCAGAGCAAATGCTTGCCTCTGTGGGCCTCAGCGTGCACATCTGTAAAATAGGATGACATTAACACGGGCCTCGTGGGGTTATCAAAAGGATAGACTGAGATTACATGGGCTTAGGACTTGAAACAGTATCCCGCACATAGTCAGTAAGGAGTTTTCGTGAATTAGCATTGGGTTTTGTGCGTGCTGAATCGCTTCAGTCGTGTCCGACTCTTTGTGACCCTGTGGACTGCAGCCCACCAGGCTCCTCTGGCCATGGGATTCTCCAGGCAAGAACACTGGAGGGGGCTGCTGTGTCCTCCTCCAGGGGGTCTTCCCCCGCCAGGGACGGAACCTGTATCTCCTGTGTCTGCAGCGTTGGCAGGCAGGCTCTTACCACTGCCGCCGCCTGGGAAGCCCACTGGGTTTATTGTGAGATTATTAAGACAGGTAATAGTGGACTGTGGCCTCAAACAGTTCAGCATGTTCACAGGAGAGAAATGTTGACGCCGCGTTAAGTACTGTTTCAAGCACCAGCACGGGGAGGGGGAGGGGTCCTGGCAGATAAGATCTGGGAAGACTTCCTGGAGAGGGTGGCAACCCAGCTGGAGGGTGGACGGGGGTTCACAGTGTGACCCGGACAGGCCCTGCGGGAGCAAGGTGCCTGGCAGGAAGGTAGGGGCACTGGGGGGCAGAAAGGGCATAGTTTCTGTAGCCTGGAGTGTGAGCCTGGAGAGTGGATTCGCTTGAACCTGGGCTTTGAACGCTGGGCTCAGGCATTAAGCTGTTCTGCAGGGAGTCGTTGCAGGTGTCTGGGGAGGGAGTGATCGTGGATTAGATTGTTTCTTCCCTAAGGAGAGGGCCCCTGGGCAACTGGAGGCCCCAGTGCCTAGTGAGAGGCTGCTGAGCCCACCGAGCACAGAAGAGGGCTGGCTAAGAGCAAGAGGCGCGGTCTGTCTTCACGGAGCCCAGTCCAGACCAGCTGCCCACTCCCAGGCTCCAGCTGCCTCCCCTCCAGAAGGCTCCAGGAGGGGGCTCGCCGTGGGGCTGCACACCAGGCTGGCACCCACAGAGCCCCTGAGATCCCTGCAAAGACCTGGGGACAGGATGTCACACCCAGGCTGCCAGGAGCTGGGTTCACAGCGGAGTCAGCCCCACTGGTGTTAACGAGGCCCAGGGCAGGTGGACAAGCCAGGAGAGCCAGTTGCCAGTGAGCCGCAGGCACGTCCTGCCCTCGAGTCTGGGGCGGAGGGAGTGTCCCAGCCCTGCGAGGTCAAGCTGGCCCTCCCCACTGACTAAGGGAGGACCAGAGAGGCTGATGGCTCCCTCGAGGTCACACAGCATCTGTGGGGCTGAGCAGATGCTAGGCTGCAGCACCCAGAATCCCCTCGGGCCAGGCGCAGTGAGCACGCCTCTCCTACACCTGACACTGCTTTCCAGTCTTGCTCCAAGTTCCATTGTCTGATGCCTGCTGACTGGCCGTGTCCCTCCATTTCCCCGGCCGACACCCCGCCCCGCGCCACCACCACCGCTCCCTTGGACAGCTGCGGCCACCTTCCCACTGGTCCCCCCGCCCACCCCTCTCCTGACTCTGCCTCCCACCCCGCGCCCTGGAGGAGCTGTCTGCAGGCAAGGCGCTCGCGTTTCCCTGCGCAGCAGCCTCGGGGCCTGCAGGGGAGCGGCCGGCCCCTCACCGTGGCCTGGGTCCTCCCCCCACTGCTCTCCCCTTGTCGTGCTCACAGACCCCAGCCTCGTTAACCTCCTTCCAGTTTCTCAAACATGCTGGGCTCACGTCCACCTCAGGCCAGCACCCACGCTGTCCTTGCTGCTTGGAAATCTCTGCTCCTCTTCCTCTCATCGCTTTGGGCAAATTCAGTGGTTCCCACGCTGGTCCCTGGACCAGCAGCTTCACCTGGGAGTTTGTTGGCAATGTAGCTGCCTCTCACAGTGTATGTGTATCGCATCTTCCGATTACACTCTTTAAATGCATGCAATTCTATCTGTCAGTTCTCCAATAAAATTGCGGGGAAGAAATGCGCATTCCCAGGCACCTTCCCCAATCTGCAGAGTCAGAAACTCTGGGGGTAGCCTGACAATCTATATTTTAACAGGCCTTTCATGTGGGGCCAGTGCGATTCAAATGTAAGAACCACTGATCTAACAAACTAAGCTATAATTTAGAGTGTAAAATTAAAACTTCAACTCAAATTCCACGTCTTCCAGGAATCCTTTCTCGACCTCCAGACCAGGACCTCGTGGAACCCTATACTTTCCTTTAGAGCAGCTTTCACAGCTGTGATCATAACTGTGCAATCCGTCAAGAGCCTTTTTCTTTTCCACTAGAGTATTTTCTCCATGGCCCCAGGACCATAGTTTCTATTTTGCTCTATCCCAGGACCTAGCACACGCCTGACACATAAAAAGTCCTCAATAAATACTGTCACGTGAATGGCCACAAACGCAAGTCCCCTTTTCCAGCCCTTCCTGGGGCGAACAGTCCCTTACCGTGCGCCTGTGCTAAGCTAGGTGCTGAAAGTGAAAGAAAATACACTCTCTGCCTCCAAGAAGGTGAGCTGCCACCAGGGAAAATAAACATGGATGGAGCCAAATCAGTTGAGTTGAGTCATGCCGGAAGGCTGAGCTGCCAGGCAGAGAAGTCGGGGGAAAGATTTACAGGGAGAAGGACCCGCAGGAGCAAAGCGCGTAGTGAGGCGAGACAGTGCCGGGGCTGGGGCGGTGGGGGCGTTGCAGGCAGCGAGGCGGGGAGTCAGTGTGGGACGCGGTGGCTGAGTACCACGGGGTGAGTACCAGGCACCGGAGTTTGAATTTTGCTGTTTGGTGGTCACGGAAGAGCCGCTGAGTATTTTCCAGCAGGCAAGTAACCTGATTTCTTCCCCTGTTTTTAAATCACTCTGATAATACAATTTGGAAAACCAAGAAGGGTGGGTCCATTCATTCATTTACTCCTGAAATATATACGTCGAGCGTGGCCGTGCCCTGGGTGCTGGGATATGGTGGGCAGTGCCGACGTGGCCCCCGCCTGGCCTTCTGTCCACATGGCTTTAGCCTCTTTCCCGTAAGCCGGAGGGCATGGCCACCGCGACCTCTGCTCTGGCCCCTCCATAACCCCCGCGCCCCGCCCTGCAGCCTCCAGGGAGAAGTGACATGCCCACAGCCCCTGGCTCTTGGGTTTCTGCAGGGGATTCTAAGAGGTTCTTCCTGGGGAGGGAGGCAGCCAGCAGGCCCCACAGGGAACAATGGGTGCCTTGGTTGGTTCTGCCAGGGCCACTCCAAGAATAGCTGTTTGCTCAGCTCAGAGCAGGGCTGGGACGGGAGGGTGTGGGGCTCTAGAGCTCCAGTGTAGGTGGGGTATTAACCCCCAAACCTCTGGGGCCTCCTCTAGTTTCTCACTGGCTCAGAGGGACGAAGGAGGTGGGGAGCATCACTCAGAGCAACCATCGTCAGAACTGGGCCCTAAAACGTCATCCTGCCCTGTGAGTTTACAGAGCAATTTTTCTATAGAGCTGTATGCAGAAGCCCAGTATACAGGACAAGGTGAAACAATAGTGGCTCTGGTTAAAGGGGTGGGCGTCTAGCAGAGAGACCCCCGGCTAGTCAGCACCTCCCTCGCCACCCCTTTGTCCAGACCTGCCCCTCTGCGCTCCCCAGACTCCAGCCACCCTTGTCCTGGTCCCATTCTTTCACTTTACTCTTGATGAAACAGAGAGGACAAGTGCTTCACCCAAGGCCACCCAGCAGGTTTATGGTCAAACCCAGGGCTTGCGCTAGGGTGATATTTGCTAGACCTGAGCGCACAGCTCCCCAGACTCCCATGATTTTTACCAAAAGCATATTCTAACTCTCGTATCATTGACTTAAAATTTATCTTTAAGCCATCTCTTATTTTTCTTATAACTTTAAGTGGAGATCTTTTATCATTACCATAAACGCCAAGCCTTTATCAGTTTCCGTAAAAGATAGCACATTAAAGGAATACCTGCCTTAAATTATGCATCCATGTGCCATCTAAAAGTATCTCATGGGTACCCACACCTCCTTCGGGGATTTCCAGCCTGGCGCATCTAAAAGGTTCACTGCTCAGAACGTGTGAAAATGTTAGTCACTCAGTCACGTCCAACTCTTTGTGACCCCATGGACTGTAGCCCGCCAGGTTCCTCTCTCCATGGAATTTTCCAGGCAAGGATACTGGAGAGGGTTGCCATTTCCTTCGCCAGGGGATCTTCCTGACCCAGGGATCAAACCCAGGCCTCCTGCATTGCAGGCGGATTCTTTACCGTCTGAGTGACCAGGGAAGTGTGTCTTGCTCAGCTCCACCCCCTCTGCTGAGTGGGTGTGATGTGCTCAGCCCTGTGCTAGGCTCTGGAGGAGAGCAGACCTTGCCCTCGGGGTCTTACGATCCAGAGGAGATAGACATCCCATGGCAACGGGAGACGCATCCCGCCCCGAGGAGGGAAAGACAGGCCTGTGGGACAGGAGGGATGGGTGGTCCTCCTTCACCTTATGGGCTGACAAGCAGATGCTCAGAAGGTGCAAGGGACACACTCAAGTCCCCCTCAGCATGTCACTGGCAAAAGGGGTTGAACCCAGATTTTTGGCACATATCCCCCCAAGCCAGGGTTTCCGCCTTCTGCCCAGACTCTGTGCCACAGCAGACCACAGCCAAGTGTCCCCATGATGGACTGAGTGGTTTGGAAGAAGACAGACAAGAAACAGTGATTCTGGAACTTTTTCTCACTCTCTCCTTTTCCAGCCCTGGGCATGGGGCTGCCCAGCCCTTGGTGCTCTCTCCTGACAGTGCCCGTGATCACAGTAGTCTTCGCCGGTAACTCTCACGGCCTGCGGCCTGGCTCAACGAGGCCCTGCCTGGTGGTCTCTGCAAACTCCCACTCACGGCCTTGGCCATCCTGCCCCAGGACCCTGAGCGCCAGAGTGCACTGCTGCACGTCTAGACCAGTGGTTCTCGAGCTGCGGTCCGTGGACCAGCAGTACCAACAGCTCCTAGAGATATGGTGAAATGCAGATTCTCGGGCCCCACTTCAGGCCTCGTGTTCCGTTACTACCTTGCGTCCAGTCCCTGCGATCTCCTGGGCTGCCGCACGCTGTACCTCCCTGTCCGCCACTACCTCCCAGAATTTGCTCAGATTCCACTGAGTCAGTGCTGCAATCTACCCATCTCATCCTCTCGTCCCCTTCTCCTCCCGCCCTCAGTCTTTCCCAGCATCAGGGTCTTTTCCAGTCAGTCAGCTCTTCATATCAGGTGGCCAAAGGACTGGAATTTCAGCTTCAGCATCAGTCCCTCCAGTGAATATTCAGGGTTGATTTCCCTTAGGATGGACTGGTTGGATCTCCTTGCTGCCCAAGGGGCTCTCAAGAGTCTTCTCCAGCAACATAGCTCAAAAGCATCAATCCTTCAGCATTCAGCTTTCTTTATGGTCCAGCTCTCACATCCATACATGACTACTGGAAAAACCATAGCCTTGACTAGACAGACCTTTGTCAGCAAAGTGATATCTCTGGTTTAATATGCTGTCTAGGTTCATCATAGCCTTCCTTCCCAGAAGCAAGCATCTTTGGATTTCATGGCTGCAGTCACCATCTGCAGTGATTTGGGGGCCCAGAAAATAAAATCTGTCCTGTCATCCACTTTTTCTTCTTCTATTTGCCATGAAGTGATGGAACCAGGTGCCATGATCTTCATTTTTTGAATGTTGAATTTTAAGCCAACCTTTTCACTCTCCTCTTTCACCCTCATCAAGAGGCTCTTTAGTTCCTCTTCACTTTTTGCAGTTAGAGTGGTATCATCTGCATGTCTGAGGTTGTTGGTATTTCTCCCTGTAATCTTGATTCCAGCTTGTGCTCCATCCGATCTCGCATTTTGCATGATGTACTCTGCATATAAGTTAAATATGCAGAGTGACAGGTTAGAGGCTTCTTTCCCAATTTTGAACCAATTTGTTGTTCCATGTCCAGTTCTACCTGTTGCTTCTTGACCTGCAAACAGGTTTCTCAGGAGACAGATAGGATGGGCTGGCATTCCCATCTTTTTAAGGATTTTCCGCAGTTTACTGTGAGCCGTGCAGATAAAGGCTTTCATGTAGTCAGTGAGGCAGATGTAGATGTTTTTCTGGAAATTCCTTGCTTTCTCCACGATCCAGTGAATGTTGGCAGTTTGATCTCTGGTTCCTCTGCCTCTCTGAAAACCAGAATCGGAAGTGCTGAGAAGGGGCCAGACACCCCATGCTCTGACGAGCCCTCCAGGTAAAGGCTCTGCTGCTGCAGCTGCTGCTCCTGAACGCGGAGGACCGCTGTTCCGAAGCTCTCATTCGCCCCTGGCCACTGTCCCAGGCGCACTTCCGTCATGCCAGCCGTTCTCTCTGAGAATGGCACCCACAAATCTGTGGCCGTTTAAAAAAAGAAAGCAAAGGTTGAAACAGTACCCGCTGATGATCCTGACGCCCGATCATAGTGGAGAACTCTTTGGGAGCCTGAGAGCACCAGGCCTTCGAGACAGCAGCTGTGCCTCTGAGGCAGACACTTGCACCTCTATCTTCGTCCTAAGCCCCACGAGAATCTGCTTGAATCCCTCTGAGCCCTCTTGAGCTTTTGGGAACCTTCAGACCGTGGGCTGGAGATTTAGCAAAACCGTCAGCCCTGGCGCCGTCCTCCTCTGTCTCCCAGTCCTTCCTGTTATCACCCTGGAGGTCTGAGTCGTAATCTGCTTGAGCTGCCGAAACAAAATACCATGGGCTCAGTGGCTTAAAAACAAACGTTTCTCTCTCCCAAGTCCACAAAATGCCATGGGCTCAGTGGCTTAAAAACAAACGTTTCTCTCTCCCAGGTCCCTCGGCTCGAGTCTGAGATCAGAGCACCAGCCAGGCTCTCACCCAGGTCTGCACCGAGGGCCTTCCAGCTGTGGGCTCATGCGGCCCATCCTCAGTGCCCGCGAAGGGAGACCGCACTCTCTCTGCCTCTTCTTATGAGGAGGCAAACCCTATCACTTAGACCTTGCTCTCCTGACTTCATCTAATGTTCAACAACAATCACATTGAGGGTTAGGGCTTAAGACTCGAACATTTGGTCCACAGCAACCAGCTCAAACCAGTTATTTTCCCGCCTTGAAACCTTGATGGCTTCTCAAGAATTCTAAGACTATTTCCCATTCAGTAGAAAACTCCTCCAGAACCCCAAGCAATGACTCTCGAAGAGAATTCCAAGCTGTGAAAGCTGTGGCGAAAAGGAGGTGTCTTTGTGAAGAGCCCACCCCTGCCCGGTAAGCTCCTGGTTCACGGCTCCGTCTGTGTGCAAACCCAGCACCTGGAAGCCTGCCTCCTCACTGGCAGCCGAGCTCCCCTGGTCTTCAGCTCAGACACTGAACAGGGCTTGGGAGACGCGAGTTCTAGGCCCAGCAAACTCTGTCTTTGCTGCAAACTCGGTCTTCTGTCTGAGCCTCAGACCTCTACCCTTACAATAGCAGGTGGCTTCCAAGCTGGTTGCCCATCAGAAATACAAGGAATCTTGTTAAGGATTCAGGTCCCCAGGAGGGATGACTAGGTGGAGCACAGGGCATTTTTAAGGCGGAGAAACTATTTTGTACTATACTATAAACGTGCATACTTGACACTGTGCATTTGACAAAGCTCAGAAGACTGCAATACAGAGTAAACTATGGACTCTAGTTAATAATAGTACATCAATATTGCTTCATTAATGGTAACAAATGTATCACAGGAATGCAAGATATTCATAATATGGGAAACTACACAGAGGAGAAGGGGTATATGGGAGCTCTCTATACTATGCGATCAACTGTTCTGTAAACCTAATACTGCTTTAAAAACAAAGCCTACTATTTTAAAAAATAAAAGCAGATTCCCCAGGCCCCAACCTGGATCATTCTGAGTCAGTGGGTGCAAGATTAGCCCAGGGAATCTGTATGTTTCTTTTCACTCATTTATCTTTGGCAGTGACGGGTCCTCGCTGCTGCTTGGGTTCTTCTCTGGCTGCGGCGAGTGGGGCCACGCTCCGCCGAGGCGCGTGGGCTTCTCACTGTGGTGCTCCTCCTGCTGTGGAGCGCGGGCCCTGGGCGCGAGGGCTCGGGAGCTTGGCTCCCAGTTCTGGAGCCTGGGCTCAGCAGCCGCGGTGCACGGCCTTAGTTCCTCCTTGGCATGTGAGGTCTTCCCAGATCAGGGGTCGAGTGCACGTCTCCTGCCCTGGAAGGTGGACTCATCACCACTAGCACCACCTGGGAAGCCGTATACATGTACACTCTTTTTCAGATTCTTTCCATTCAGTTCAGTCGCTCAGTCGTGTCCAACTCTGCAACCCCATGAATTGCAGCACGCCAGGCCTCCCTGTCCATCACCAACTCCTGGAGTCTACCCAAACCCAAGTCCATTGAGTTGGTGATGCCATCCAGCCATCTCATCCTCTGTCGTCCCCTTCTCCTCCTGCCCTCAATCTTTCCCAGCATCAGGGTCTTTTCCAATGAGTCAGCACTTCGCATCAGGTGGCCAAAATACTGGAGTTTAAGCTTCTGCATCAGTCCCTCCAATGAATATTCAGGACTGATTTCCTTTAGGATGGACTGGTTGGATCTCCTTGCAGTCCGAGGGACTCTCAAGAGTCTTCTCTGACACCACAGTTCAAAAGCATCAATTCTTCATTGCTCAGCTTTCTTCACAGTCCAACTCTCACATCCATACATGACCACTGGAAAAACCATAGCCTTGACTAGATGGACCTTAGTCGGCAAAGTAATGTCTCTGCTTTTCAATATGCTATCTAGGTTCATAACTTTCCTTCCAGGGAGTAAGCGTCTTTTAATTTCATGGCTGCAGTCACCATCTGCAGTGATTTTGGAGCCCCAGAAAATAAAGTCTGACACTGTTTCCACTGTTTCCCCATCTATTTCCCATGAAGTGATGGGACCAGATGCCATGATCTTCGTTTTCTGAATGTTGAGCTTTAAGCCAGCTTTTTCACTCTCCTCTTTCACTTTCATCAAGAGGCTTTTTAGTTCCTCTTCGCTTTCTGCCATAAGGGGGGTGTCATCTGCCTATCTGAGGTTATTGCTATTTCTCCCGGCAATCTTGATTCCAGCTTGTGCTTCTTCCAGCCTAGCATTTCTCATGATGTACTCTGCATGTAAGTCAAATAAGCAGGGTGACAATATACAGCCTTGATATACTCCTTTTCCTATTTGAAACCAGTCTGTTGTTCCATGTCCAGTTCTAACTGTTGCTTCCTGACCTGCATATAGGTTTCTCAAGAGGCAGGTCAGGTGGTCTGGTATTCCCATCTCTTGCAGAATTTTCCACAGTTTATTGTGATCCACACAGTCAAAGGCTTTGGCATAGTCAATAAAGCAGAAATAGATGTTTTTCTGGAATTCTCTTGCTTTTCGATGATCCAGCAGATGTTGGGTTTCCGTTATAGGTTATTATTGTCCCCTGTGCTCTTCAGTAGGTCCTTGTTGCTTATCTGTTTTATGTGTAGTAGTCTGCATCGGTTCATCCCAACCTCCTAATTTATCCCTCCCACACTGAAGGAATCTGTATTTTTAGCCAGTGCCCTCTTCACTGCTCCTCTGGGAGCCCTGCAGCCTTGCCCCCCAGGGGTCTCTTCCTGAAGGCCCTCGTCCCGCCCACCCAGGAGTCCCTGTGACGCGGCCTCCTCTCTCCCTGCAGCGCAGCCCCTGCGGGGGCCCAGACCTTCAGCCTGAAGCACTCGGAGCGTGTGCGGGTGGAGGTGGTGCGCGATGGGCAGGCTGAGGAGGTGGCCACCAACGGCAAGCAGCGCTGGCCCCTGTCGCCCAGCACCACGCTGCGGCTCACCATGAGCCAGGCGAGCCCTGAAGCCAGCAGCGACAAGGTACCGTGCACGGGCCTGGGGGCCGGGGGCCAGGCCGGTATCAGGACGGGCCGGATCCGTGTGGGCAGGAAAAGCCAAGCATGGGCCACACACGCAGTTTTCCGTTTTTCCACAACCACATTAAAAGAGCGAAAAGCGAGACCTGCCCGGTGGGCCAGTGGTTAGGACTCCACACGGTCTCTGCAGGCTCATGGGTGCGCTCCGTCAGGGAACTGTTAATAAGGTTCCCCTATACTGGGTGGCATGGCCAATAAGTAAGTAAATAAAAGAGCAAAAAGAAATAGATGGACTTAATTTTGATGATATTTTTTACTTAACTCCATATATCCAGATACTGTCATTTCAACGTGATATCAGTGTAAAAAACAAGACCAAGGTTTTTTCCACGCCGAGTCTAAATCTTCTGTGCGTTTCACAGCTGTAGCCCATCTCAGTTCAAACTAGCCACTTTTCACGTGCTCCGTAAATCGGCTCATGGCTGTGGCCACAGAAGGGGGAATTCATGGCAGGCTAACGTCTCGGGACTCTTAGCACAGACTCTTAGACTCCTGGACGCGATGGCCACGAATGCCCTTGGTTTCATCGTGTATCAGATGGGATGCTGGGTGCCCAGGCGCAAGAGGTAGAGCCGAGACTAGGCCCTTTCTCCCTGGGCTCTCTACTTATTAACATGAACGTCACGTGTGTCCTGTGTCAGGGACGGCACTGGGCGTTGTCCAGTGAGGACAGCCTAAGCTCCATCATTGCCGAGTGGGAGCTAGATACACACCCTGGTAGAAGTGGGGACCGGCAGCAGGACGCACCGGGGGGCAAGTAGCAGATGACACCCTGGATGCCCTCTGAGAGAGGGGAGCCCCCTGTCTAGTTGGATATTCTGAGAGAGCCCACCAAGCCAAGAGCACTTCCTGGAGGAGAGGGTTCATCCGGTTAGAGCCGATCGGCTTGACAGACTGTGAGGTGGTCCCTGCAGGTCTTCCTGCCTGTGACCTGTGACTTCTGTTCTCTCCCTCCCCGTGTGCCGCCCCCACCCCCGTCAAGGTCACCGTCAGCTACTATGAGGAGGAGGGGATCACGCCCGTCGACCAGGCTGGGCTCTTCCTCACGGCCATCGGTGAGTCTGCGTGGCTCTGGCCTGGGTGCCTTTGTTCCCCAGGGGCTGGCACTGCTGCTCTTCCCAGGCGCTTGGGCTGTTCTCGGTGCTGCCCGCCTGGCACTCGGAGCTTCCTCTGATAATGCAGGTCTGGGGGGTGCTGCGGGGGGAGGCATGCCTTGGTCCTTCAGCAACTCAGCTGACTGTCACAGTCCCCGTCGCAGGCTCTGTGGACTGTGGGGAGAAAGAGCCAAGGGTGCTCCTCCCCCATCTCTGCCCTGCAGCCCGGAGAAGAGCTCGCTTGTAGAAAGGAGAATGGCCTGTCTACAAAGCCTGCACTGTCCTTCCCAGCCCCAGCTACACCCATGCCTTCCCCAGACCCAGCCCCTCAGGGTGCAAAGATGCAGCCTGGGTCCTTAATCCACCTCGTCCTAGCCCAGACATTCAGGCCTAGAGAGGCTGGGGACCTGGTTCAAAGTCACACAGCAACGCAGCGCCGGTTGGGCCCAGAGCTCAGGCTCATTCCTTTGCGGGTCTTCCCGTCTGCGCCGCACTGCCTTCCCCTGGCTGCGAGGCTCTGGGCCTGCACTCCCTGGGCCTTCTGCAGTGGAGGCATTACTTGTCTTTTCAGTCTAGCCCCTATAATGACCAAGCCAGGGGGACATTTCAGTGAGTCCTTAGTTCAGCACTGACAGAGTGGCGACAGGCCAGGGGAAGGTGAGCTGCCTGCTGCTGAGCCTCAGCCATGTCCTGAGGGCGTTGAAAATAACAGCGATGTCTATCTGCTGAACAGCTGCTCTGTGTCCAGGACTTTGGCCCCGAGGCGGCGTTTACTGAGCACCGCCGAGCTCCAGCACGAGGTGGCCTAGCTATCATGAGTTCGGTCTATTCTCACAGCTATTCCAAGAGGACATGCTATTATAGTCCCCATTTTACAGATGAGAAAACCAAGCTTAGCGTGGTCTACGGGACACCCGGCTGTTTCAATTATGCCATATTCTCCCAGGGGAGGGGCTCAGAAATCCCCCCACAAAACAACTAGTTCCCAAGCCAGACTTTCCTTCTCCAACCCTGCGCTTTTAGCCCCAATCAGGCTTGGTAGCATTGCTCTCCCACTTCTGAGCTGATTCCCAAATGGGCTTGACTGCCGGTCACCTGCCGCTCTTTCCACATTGAGGGAGTGAGTGCCCAGCTGGTCCTCAGGACTACGTGGCGGGGAGTGGCCTCGGGAGACGAAACCGAAGCTTCCAGCGCTGCAGCTGAGGGCTGGCACGTGTGAGCCTCACGGGTACACGGTGCCCCAGTGTCTCAGGTGACCGTCCCTACGAAACCCAACCCCACAGAGGCAAGGACACTTGAGGACATTAGCGGGACGGGCAGCAGCCCGAAGCCTGGCAGAGGAGGGAGCTGCCAGGGGGCTGACGATGCCACTGACAAGACTCCCACAAAACACAGTGGCCCCGGACGGGCGGTGCAGTGATGCTGTGAGGAGGCCGGCGCGGGCCCAGGACGGGCGGTGTAGTAACACTGTTAAGAGGCCAGCATGGGCCCAGGACGGATGGTGTAGTAACACTGTGAGGAGGCTGGCGCGGGCCCAGGACTGATGGCAGAGTGACGCTGTGAAGAGGTCGGCGTGGGCGCAGGACGGATGGTGTAGTGACGCTGTGAGGAGGCCGGCGCGGGCCCAGGACTGATGGCAGAGTGACGCTGTGAAGAGGCCGGCGCGGGCCCAGGACGGATGGCAGAGTGACACTGTGAGGACGCAGGGTCGGGCCTGGGACGGATGCTGTAGGGGCACTGAGGAGGCCGGCGCGGCTTCCCTGGTCCTTCAGGGACAGAGTCTGTCTGCCGATGCAGTTGACATGCGTTCAGTCCCTGGGTTGTTGGGAAGATCTCCGGGAGGAGGAAATGGCAACCCACTCCAGTATGGTTGCCTGGGAAACCCACGGAGAGAGGAGGCTGGCAGACTACAGTCCGTGGTGTCACAGAGTCGGACCTGACTTAGCGACTAAACAACAAGAGCCACGAGGCAAGCGAGGGTGCCATAGGGCTGAGACTGGGCAGAAGATACCGAGTACGTGGTGAATGACCAGGCTCGTCCTTCCGGGGTGCTGACGCTCTCACTGAAGAGATATTTCTTTAACTGCCACAAGTTCCAGATATTTAGGCTCCATGGGTCAGTAATAAAGGCCCCTCCTTTCCCCACCAAATTAGTAAACGGTTTTGAAGGTTGGCCAAAAAGAAAAAAAGACATTAATAAAGCAATTTACCATCAATTATCACCATCTTGTTAACATGTTAGCACCTAAAAAGTAGGCAAGGTGTAATCTCAAACTACCACACAATTGCAGTCATCTCACACGCTAATAAAGTAATACTCAAAAGTCTCCAAGCCAGGCTTCAGCAATACGTGAACCGGGAACTTCCAGACGTTTAAGCTTTTTAAAAAAGGCAGAGGAATCAGAGATCAAATTGCCAACATCCGCTGGATCATGGAAAAGCAAGAGAATTCCAGAAAAACATCTATTTCTGTTTTATTGACTATGCCAAAGCCTTTGTGTAGATCACAATAAACTGTGGAAAATTCTGCAAGAGATGGGAATACCAGACCACCTGACTTGCCTCTTGAGAAATCTGTATGCAGGTCAGGAAGCAACAGTTAGAACTGGACATGGAACAACAGACTGGTTTCAAATAGGAAAAGGAGTACATCAAGGCTGTATATTGTCACCCTGCTTATTTAACTTCTATGCAGAGTACATCATGAGAAACGCTGGGCTGGAAGAAGCACAAGCTGGAATCAAGATTGCCGGGAGAAATATCAATCACCTCAGATATGCAGATGACACCACCCTTATGGAAGAAAGTGAAGAGGAACTGAAAAGCCTCTTGATGAAAGTGAAAGAGGAGAGTGAAAAAGTTGGCTTAAAGCTCAACATTCAGAAAATGAAGATCATGGTATCTGGTCCCATCACTTCATGGGAAATAGATGGGGAAGCAGTGGAAACAGTGTCAGACAGACTTTATTTTGGGGGGCTCCAAAATCACTGCAGATGGTGACTGCGGCCATGAAATTAAAAGATGCTAACTTCTTGGAAGAAAAGTTGTGACCAACCTAGATAGCATATTCAAAAGCAGAGACATTACTTTGCCGACTAAGGTCCGTCTAGTCAAGGCTATGGTTTTTCCTGTGGTCATGTATGGATGTGAGAGTTGGACTGTGAAGAAAGCTGAGCAATGAAGAATTGATGCTTTTGACCTGTGGTGTTGGAGAAGACTCTTGAGAGTCCCTTGGACTGCAAGGAGATCCAACCAGTCCATTCTGAAGGAGATCAGCCCTGGGTGTTCTTTGGAAGGAATGATGCTAAAGCTGAAACTCCAGTACTTTGGTCACCAGATGGGAAGAGCTGACTCATTGAAAAAGACCCTGATGCCGGGAGGGATTGGGGGCAGTAGGAGAAGGGGACGACAGAGGATGAGATGGCTGGATGGCATCACCGACTCGATGGACATGAGTTTGAGTAAACTCTGGAGTTGGTGATGGACAGGGAGGCCTGGCGTGCTACAATTCATGGGGTCGCAAAGAGCTCAGACGTGACTGAACTGAACTGAATCTCAAAACAGAAGACAGTCATTCACATGCAGAAATAAAACTTTATGAAAAACTCACCCCAACTGAACTTATGTTTCATTAGGGAGCCTGGTAAAAACTAGGTTTCCCTTGAGACCCATCCACTGGTCTATCTGACCCACCCAGGTCTTGTCTTCCCTCAGAGACCTGCCCCAGGATCATGTGGGGGGGGTGGCTCAGAGGCAAGAGTGCTTTTAACGACCCAGGATGGTGGGGCTGTCCCCCAGGGAGGTATTGGTGTCCATCTCACCATACTTCTGTCCTGCGTCCACACTGGGTAGAAAGAACCTTGGCCTCAGAGTGGACAGAAATACAATAGGTCTAAGTTCTGGCTCTCCCCACTCCAGCCACATTATGACCACCATTCTGCTGAGCCTCAGTTTCCTCTTCTGTAGAATGGGTTTCCAGTGTACTCTTGCACAGTGCTTATAGGAGTTCAGTGGGATGGGGCATCCCCAGGCCTGGCAGGGGCTAGGTGCTCAGGTAATGCTCTTTGCTTTTGTCCCTTCCTCTTGGGGCATGGGGCAGCCCATTTTCTCTCTGCCTGTGTGGTGCTGAAGAACCTTATGGTGCCTCAGTCTTCCTCCTGGTATTGAGAACAAAATCATGATGCCCTTGGTCAAATCAGGCTGTAGTTCTCAGTCCCAGTCTCACCAAAAAGCTGTGATATGCCCTCTCCCTGTAGACCTCACTTTTTTTGGGGGGGGGGGGAGGGGGGACTGTGCCACTTGGCTTGTGGGGCTTTAGTTCCCCAACCAGGGATCAAACCCAGGCCCTTGGTCGTGAAAGCACAGAGTCCTATCACTGGGCCACCAGGGAGTCCCCTGGACCTCACTTTTTCGAGGCTATAAAGTGAGTTTCGAGCTCATTGATCCCAGAGAGCCTCCGAGCCCCTGGGTAGGGCTAATTCGCAACGTCCTCGCTGTTAAGGGGATTCGAGGGGAAGATGGTGGAGAGAGGCATAGCTTCACCCTCTTTGCCGAGGTCCTGCAAAGGGAGGAGCATGTGGACGTGACCCTGGAGGATTTTTTGCAACAACCTAAGGCCCTCGTTCCTTGCACCCCCTCCCAGACCCAGGATAACCACCCTCGGTGACTGTCGGGGACAGTCCCCTCCCTGCCACACCCCAAGCTGCCCCATCAGCCAAGAAGGCCTGGCACCCCGCCACCATCCAGGGGCTGGCAGCTGCCAAAGCACTCGTGCAGAAGCTGAGGCTGATGTCTTGATTCCCCGGGGCAGGCTGCCTTGAGCCCAGTCCTGGTGACATTTCCACTTAATCTGCCCCACACCCTGGGTGCCACCTGACACCTTAGGGCTATTCTGGGGAGCTGAGACAGGATTTGGAGCCTCCGGGAAATGTCTGGAGCCCAGAGGCCCTGAAACAGATGCCACCTCCCCCTCCTCAGGAAAGACAGAGGTGCTTCAGGAGGCAGAGCCCTGGGCGGGCCCGCAAGCCTGTTCCCATTCCCTCAGGAGCATCCCATTGGAATCCAGTTAAACTGGACCTTGAGGGAAGCTTTGAAAGGGAGAAGTCCTCGAGGAATGGCTTGTAACTTGGGGGAGTTTCCGAGGGAGGGCGGAAGGGTAAGGAGGCTGTTCCAACTGACCATGAAGTTTTGTCAAGATTCACAGGAGAGAAGGTGTGGAGCCCCGTGCGACGTCAGGAGGTGGATGAAAAGGGAGCCGATTATGTGATTTTATGGGAAGTCAGTGAAATTTGTCCCAGTTGAATAAACCGAAAAAAAATAGTAGGCATATTATTTGGTATTATAGAGCTTGCCTCAGGCGGTGAGGGAACAGGCTAAACAAAGAAACCCTGGGTTTTTTTAGAAGCTGTTTGGTACTCTTTTTGATAAAATTGATAACAAAAATTTAATGTAAGAAATTCATAATGGGGAGTTCCCTGGCGTTCTGGTGGTCAGGACTTGGCACACAGCGCAGGTTCCGTCCCTGGTCAGGGAACTAAGAGCTCGCAAGCCACGTGGTGCAGCCCAGAATAACGAAAAGTCCGTAACGGAGCACAGGGAAACGCTCCTGATTTCTCTCCTGCGGCCGCTGCTCTCATGGGCCACAGGAGCCGCGGTGCGGTGGCGCCTTGCAGCCTCGAGACCAAAGCCACAGGGTCGCCAGGGTGGGGAGTTGGCCCCTCCTCTGGGAACGACCTCTAGAGGAGTGAGTCCTGGGTCTTGGAAGGCGGGCTTTGGTTTGGGAAACAACCCAGGATGGAGGTCAGCCTGAGACTGAGGAGGAAACAGCCAAGGGCAGGGGTCTGGAGTCTGAGACCCAAGGGCGACCCCTGGCTCTGCACTGTCTGGGCTCTTCGTGGTCACTGCCCTGCTGGGTGCCTCGCTTCCTCCTATTTATGGCAGGATGGCTGGGAGGGTGGTGACTGAAGGGGAAACACCCATGGCAAGTGCTCTGTCCACAAAGAACTGTACACCCAGGAGAGAAAAGCGAAGAGTGATTCCTGGAGGGGGCTGGGTCTGCAGCAGGTCCCCTGGGAGAAGCTTCAGGAAGGCTACCTCCCCAAGCAGCAGCATTCCCTGGGAGTGTCGCGCTGGAACGTCCGTGGCCGTCTGGGAGCCAGTATCAATACTGGTCCTTCTGAGCTTTCCATCTCTAGCAGTAGCTGGAGGGGCCTTCTTCTTGGCTTTCTCCCTAGAAGTCTTACCCCGAACCAGCCCCTCAGATCATCAGCCCAGTGTGCCGACCAGCGACATCTCCGAGTCTGCGTTTCCTTGCTTAGAAGGTGGAAACAGTAATATTTATCTCACAGGACTTCCCCTGGTTGCTCAGACGGTAAAGAATCCACCTGTCAATCTAGGTTTGATCTCTGGGTCAGGAAGGTCCCCTGGAGAAGGGATAGGCTACCCACTCCGGTATTCTTGCCTGGAGAATCCCATGGACAGAGGAGGCTGTGGTGTACAGTCCATGGGGTCGCAGAGTTGGACACGAATGAACTAACCACACACATGAGACTGCGGGCTCCTTGGGAGCAGGCACTGGGGGCCAGTTGCCCACGCTGCTCCCCATGGGTGAGGCCTAGAGCCCAGTCGATTCTCAGTAGTGATTTGGTGTGTGAATGGGATCAATGGGAGTTTATATAATTATTTCCTACAGCACCTAATGTGGGGCTGCAGAAGCGGGGAGACTGCCTCCCTCTCCCAAGGACTCAGTGCCCTTAGAACCCCCTTCCTACCTCCTTCCAGACCTGGAAGAGCCGCATTCAGGGTGAGGAGAGAATCGGGCTGTGGGCAAAGGGAGGCCCTCCATATAATCCCTGACCTAAGAGAGAGGAGGCACGCTGCCCCTCCAGGGAGACAGCTCGGCTGCCAGCGGGACCAACCAGAAACCTGGTTGTTCTCACCCAGCTCCGACCTCCATCCAAGTCGTGCTCAGCCTAAGGCCGAGCCCACGGGCTGTCCGCAACCTGGACCCAGCTCGCCTCACTCCGCGTGTCGCTCCCACCTCCTTCCCAACAATTCCCCTGCCTCACCCTCTTTGTCTCCAACTCAGGGGGCCATGTTGCCCCCGGGGGACCTTTGGCAATATCTGGAGACCTTTTGGTTGTCTCAGCTCGGGGGATGTTACGGGCTTCCGGGGAGTAGAAGCCAGCAATGTGGCCAACACCCTGCAATGCACAGGGCAGACCCACAGCAGCAGCAGCAGCAGCAATCTGGCTCAAAGCGCCAGCAGTGCCCACCGTTGCAATTAAGGCAACTCATCTAATGGGAGAGCACCTCACTTTTCAGGTCGAGTGACCGGGGCTCAGAGAAGCTAAGCTGCCCAGCACCACACAGCTTACAAGGTGGAACCACAGTTCAAGCTCAGTGCTCTCTGATGCTGAACTTTGAGCTCATTTCACTGCCCCACGTAGTCCCCACAGCAGGCCTACGAACAGAGAAGGTCCCTCCCCCAGAGGAGAGACAGCGAGGACCCCATCCTGGATCCTCTGTCTGGCGGCTTGGCCTCTTGGGCACAGTCAGATCAAGAGGAGCTGACGATCCAGTTTCCCACCCAAAGTAAAACCCTCAGTCCTTCGAGGTGGAGTCTAGACCCCCGGGAGTTCTGGAAGAGAAGCCCACAATTGCACATGTGTGCACCCACCAGGACAGGACAGGAAGGCCTGTGGGGAGTCCCGTGAAAGTTTCCAACATCTGAGCTTTGATTCACACCAAACGCGGTGTATGCTTCAGATCTCCTTGTGTGACCCTGTGACCTTGTGCCCCGGGCACACGCCTTGACCTCTCTGAACTCCGAGATCTGGTGCAGCGCATCCCACCCACCACCCAGAGCTGTAGAGGAGCAGCAAGGGGGCGGGAGACCCCAGACCCACCTGACAGCCCCTTCCTGAGTTTCGCAGTCTGCACAGTGTCCGCTCGTGACTCCATCCAGCAGTGCAGTGTTGCGGCAGGGGGTTTGCTAAGGTGACCCCAGCACAGCTCTTCCCTCGGGTGAGCTGCACCCTAACCCCATAGGTCCCCCTCCTGCCCCCACCCCACCCTCTCTGGCCAGCCCAGCAGCTCACCCACGTGTCTGTCCCCAGAGATCTCCCTGGATGTGGACGCAGACCGCGACGGCGTGGTGGAGAAGAACAACCCAAGAAAGGTACTTCACCCCCAGGGCAGGCGGCCCTGAATGGGGGGCTTCCGGGGCCAGAGCCCCAGGCTGGGGCCTGCAGGCAGCCACGGTCCTCCCAGCAAACTCCAACAACTCGCACTTTACAGATGAGAAGACAAGTTCCCAGACACACACACCATTGACAGAGCCCAGCTGGGAGCAAGCTCCTTAGAGGAACAGCCACGGAGCTGGTTCCCAAGTCTCAGTGGCCCATCCAGAGGGTGGGGACACCCAGTTCATGCAGCTGGTGTGAAGGAGGGACGTTCTGCCACAGAGCAAGTGCCGCCAAAGCATTTGCTCTTATTGTTTGGCCTTTTGGGGGTCTTTCTGGCTATCAGGAGCAGAAGATTCCAGTAATCATTCCCAATTCCCGATGTGTTCGCTAATGATGCACACACACCCTCTTCCCGGTTTTGTGTATCACTTATTTGTCCATTCGGGCTTCCCTGTGGCTCAGACGGTAAAGAATCCGCCTGCCGTGCGGGAGACCTGGGTTCGATCCCTGGGTTGGGAAGAGCCCCTGGAGGAGAGCATGCAACCCATGCCAGTATTCTTGCCTGGAGAATCCCATGGACGAAGGAGCCTGGCGGGCTCCAGTCAAGGGGTCACAGAGTCGGACACGACTGAGCACATTCGTCCACTCATCATTTCCTCTCCTCGATCCTACACTCCTCGCTCCCGTCCTGCTCCCCTGCAAAGGACCGCTCGAATGGTTTTAATGTGTCACTTTCCGTTCTTGTGATTCTTGCGAAACATGCGGTGTGGTTAGGGTGTGTGTATTTTTAACTTGTGCAGACGGCATTGCGTTCTCCACGTCGTTGTCCTGGCCCCCTTTTTGCTTTGTTTTTAATCTATTTTTAATTGAAGGATAATGGCTTTACAGTAACGTGTTGGCTTCTGCCATACATCAGCACGAGTCAGCCACAGGTATAGATATATCCCCTCCCTCTTGAACCTCCCTCCCACCTCCCATCCCATCCCACCTCTCTAGCCCTGGTGTGAGTTCCCTGAGTCATACAGCAAAGCCCCACTGGCTGTCTAGTTTATACATGGTAGTGTGACTCTCAACCCCATTTTTAAGTTCCGCTGGTCTCGCTCTGTGCACATCCTGGCTTCTAGTTTCTATTTTCTGCTCTTCTAGCGCACTTAGATGTTTGCCATGGGCATACACCACTTTTATAATAACAACCTGTATGCTGGTTTAAATTATGTGGAGATGAATACTTTAAAAAGTAAGTAAATACAGCCCAGTGAGAATCTGGGGCCTGGCAGCCAGCTCCAAACTCTCCACGCGCCTCTGGGGGTTCCTCGGGGCTGTAGGGGAGCCCGCTCCCCAAGGCTCCTGCTTGGGAGGGGCGTCCGCCCAGCCCTGCCTTCCTGAGGCCGAGTCAGCCCCACAGATCTGTGCTCAGTGTCTGCGGCCACACGACGGCAGGCCCCAGGGCAGCCCGAGGCATCCTGCTTCCCGGAGGAGCTGGGGGCTCACCCCGCCCCTGTGGGCCTGGACTGGCCCTGACTTCCTTCATCTGGGCCAGAGTAGTTTAACGTGTTCTTCATTCATCTCAAATATTTTTTACCTTTATTGAAGTATGGTTGATTTACAGTATTGTGTTAATTTCTGCTATACAGCAAAGTAACTCAGATCTACCTACATCTTCTTTTTCATGTTCTTTTCCATTACAGCTTATCACAGGATATGAACACAGCTCCCTGTGCTAAACAGTAGGCCCTTGTTGTTTAGCCGTCCTGTATAATATACCAGTTTATGTTTGCAAATCCCAGACTCCCGGTCCTTCCCTCCCCACCACCTGGGCAACCACAAGTCGCTCTCTGGATCTGGGAGTCTGTTCTTGTTTCGTAGATGTGTTCATTTGTGTCGTAGTTTAGATTCCACATGTAAATGGTGTCACTGGTATTGTCTTTCTGTTTCTGACTTACTTCCCTTCGCATGACACTTTCTAAGTCATCCATGTTACTGCCATTCTTTCTGGTGGCTGAGTCATATTCTGTCGCGCGCACACTCCGCTCCCGTATTCTGTCGCGCGCGCGCACCGCACCCATAGTCCGTCGCGCGCACGCTCCACTCCCGTATTCTGTCGCGCGCACGCTCTACACCCATATTCCGTCGCGCGCACGCTCCACTCCCGTATTCTGTCGCGCGCACACACCGCACCTATATTCCGTCGCGCGCACGCTCCACTCCCGTATTCCGTCGCGCGCACGCTCCACGCCCGTATTCCGTCGCGCGCACGCTCCACTCCCGTATTCTGTCGCGCGCACGCACCGCACCTATATTCCGTCGCGCGCACGCTCCACGCCCGTATTCCGTCGCGCGCACGCTCCGCTCCCGTATTCTGTCGCGCGCACGCTCCGCACCGTCTCCATTCGTCGTTGATGGACACGGAGGTTGTTTCCGTGTCTTGGCGACCGTGACTAGTGCTGCTGTGAACATGGTGGAGCGTATATCTTTTCATATTATGGTTTTGTCTGGGAATGTCTCCACGTACGGGATTGCTGGATCATGCGGCGACTCCACTTCTCGTTATTTGAGGCACCTCCGCACTTTCCTCCACAGTGGAGAAAAGTTTTCATTCCCACCAACAGTCCCCTTTCATCCACACCCTCTCCTGCATTGATTATTTGCAGACTTTTAAATGATGGCCGTTCTAACCAGTGTGAGGTACCTCGTTGCTGTTTTGATTCGTCCCACAAGTGTTTTTCAGCATCTCTCATGTTTCAGGACTGGGTCAGGCCTGGGGGAGGCCGGAGCAGGAGAGACAGCCCCTGCCGTCGGGCGCCTGCAGTCCAGGGGCGATGGGGGGCACGGTGAAGGAAGAGTGACTGGCGGCCGTTTCAGCACAGTTGTCCTGGGTCCGCCCCAGGAGGAATGCTTACAGTGTCGTAAGTGTGAACCCACGGAAAGCTGCCTTGGTCTGGAATATCAGAGAGGCTTCCAGGAGGAAGGAGGGGTGATGCTCTGGGCCCGGAAGGAGGGCTGGGCTTGGCCAGGAGAAGCGAGACAGGGCCGCTTTCCAGGCAGAGGGAGCAGCGCGCGAAGGCCCGAGCTTGGAGTCTTCTGGGAGCCGGGAGGCGGCCGGCGAGGGGGAGGCAGACGGAAAGAGAGGCCGAGGTGGGCAGGTCTCACGGGGCCCCTCAGCCCGCGGTGAGGGCCGGGAGCCTCATCGCGAGTCAACAGGGGGCCCCTGACAAGGCGTGAAGCAGGGAAGCAACGCGATCCGGTTGGAGTTTGTCCTAATACCGCTCTGGCTGCAGTCTTGAAAAGGGATCACCTTACAGGTCCCTCTTGGAGCACTCAGAGCAAGTTTGAAAATGGCCGGGTATCCGTTCACCCAAGAGCTCTGAGCCCCGCTGGGTGCCTCTTTTTCCCTCCAGTGCTGTGGAGGTATAATTGACATATATCAGCGTGTATGTTTAAGGTATGCAGCAGAATGGCTTTAGTTATTTGTTTAGGCAGCGTCGAGCCTTAGTGGCAGCACTCGGGATCTCCGTTACACCATGTGGGATCTTTCGTTACAGCGCGTGGACTCTCCAGCTGCGTGCGCGGGCTCAGTAGTTGCTCTGTGGCACACAGCCTAGTGATTGGACTCACATACATCATGAAAGGGTCACCGCTCTCAGTTCAGTGTGAATCCATCCTCTCATGTGGATACAGAATTGCTGCTGCTCCGTCACTCAGCCCCGACTCTTTGCGACCCCATGCGCTGCAGCACACCAGGCCTCCCTGTCCTTCACCAGCTCCTGGCGTTTCCTCAAACGCATGTCCATTGTGTGGATGATGCCGTCCACCAGCTCATCCTCTGTCGCCCCCTTCTCCTCCTGCCCTCAGTCTTTAGAAATAGAAAACAAGAAAGTTTTCCTTCTGAGGAAAACACTTAAGATTTACTCTCTTCACAGCTTTCATTTATAATATATAGCAGTATTTGTCTCTGACTTATTCACTTAGGTTCATCCACGTTGTTGCAAATGGCAAGACTTCGTTTTTTTTGTAGCTGAGTACTATTCCACTGAGTGTGTACCGCATCCTCATCATCCGTTCATTATTGACGGGCACTTAAAATTCCTTCCGTATCTGGGCTGTTGCAAATAACAGTGCAAACATAGGAACACATATATCTCTTCTAATTTGTGTTTTTATTTTCTTCTGATAAAGACCCAAGAGTGGAATTTCTGGATCATATGGAAGTTCTATTTTTAATTCTTTGGAGGAATCTCCATACTTTCTCCTGTCGTAGCTGAACCAATTTATGTTCCTACCAGCGGTGCACAGGGAACAGTGCCCAGTTCCCTTTATTCCACATCCTCGTCAGGGTTATTGTTTGTTGTCTTTTTTTGTGATAGCCGTTTTGACAGATGTGAGGCATTTCATTGTGGTTTTGATTTGTATTTCCCGGATGATTAGAGATGTTGAGCGTCTTTTCACGTATCTGTCCCCCTTTGTACATCTTCTTTGGAAAGAATGTCTACTCAGCTTCGCTGTCCATTTTTAAAATCAGGTTGTTTTTTGACCTTGAGTTGTATGAGTTCTTTGTGTATTTTGGGTATTAACCCCTGATCGGACATATCTGTTGCAAATACCTTTTCGAATTCAGCAAGCAGCTCTCTTATTTTGCTGACAGTTTCCTTTGCTGAGCACAAGCTTTTTAGTTCGATGTGATCCTGTTTGTTTCTGCTTGTGTTGCACTTGCCTGAGGAGATAGATCCAAAAACACTGTCACTAAGACTGATGTCAAAGAGCACACTGCTTGTGTTTTCTTCTAGAAGTCTAAGTCTTTATTCTACATTTATTGCTGTGTGTGGTGTTTGTAAGAAAGAAGCCCAGTTTGATTCTTTTGCACGTAGCTGTCCAGGTTTGCCCGACACGATCTGTTGAAGAAGCTGTCATTTCCCCTGTGCAGTCTTGCCTCCCTTGCTGTGGGCGGGTGGCCCGTGTAAGTGGGACCTCATTTCCGGCTCTCTGCTCTGCTCCGGTCATCTGCGTGTCTGTGTGTGTGCGCTCGCTGTGCTGGTCTGATCACCGTAGCTTCGTGGCGTGGTCTACAGTCAGGCCTTGTCTTGCCGTCCCTCTACCTTAGAGCCTGTCATAAAATGTCTGCCTGTCCATTCTCTGGAGCCTGCCTCCCCCACCGACTGCAGGCACACCAGATGGGAGGCTCATACTGCCGAGTCAGCCTTCTGTGTCCGTCTCTCTGCCACTGTCCGTCCCCACCCTGGGCCTGCCTTTGGTGCTAACCCTGGCTCTCTCCAGGCATCAGACGCAGGACTCATGTTTGCCAGGTCACAGCTGCCCCCGTGGCTGCTCTTGAGTCTCACCCTGGGCCGTCTCCCCAGTGTCCTGCGGGGTCTGCACTGAGGTCGGGAACGTCTGCAGATGTAGAGACCACAGCGTTGCCCTCTCTCCTCGCTGACGCAGGCATCCTGGACCTGGGGCCCTGAGGGCCAGGGCGCCATCCTGCTGGTAAACTGTGACCGAGACACGCCCTGGTTGCCCCGGGAGGACTGCGGTGATGAGAAGGTCTACAGCAAAGAAGGTGTGTGGGGTCTGCACTCGGGGCTGCGAGGAGGGGCAGGGAGGGGCAGTGGGGACGCTCACGCCGAGTCTTGGGCAGAGCGGGAGGCCACTGTGACCTTGGCTCTCCTGAGGATTGGACTCGTATCCACTCTTGCTAAGAACAGCTGGCGAAACTATCATTACTGCTCGGTTGGATTGGAACCACGCTTTTCACGAAGCTGCACATATGTTAAACCGGAGCAGAAGGGTGCTCCAGAAGTGTTACGGGAGGTCATCTGTGGTATTGGAGAGAGCAACTACTTTTTCACTTTACTATAGTTTCCACAGTATATACGTTTGGGGTTTGCTTTGTCCTACTTACGAAAGTAACAGGCCAACATTCCAGCCACAGTTCTCCTTTGTTTTTCTTTTTGAATTGAGATATGATTGACATAAGCAGTATGTAAGTTTAAGGCACACAGCATAGTGATTTGATTCCCGTACATCGTGGAGTGAGTATCACAAAAAGTTTGGTAAACATCCATCATCTCATATAGGTACACAATTAAAGAAATAGAAAAAAAATTCTCGAGAGGAGCCCTCTTAGGATAGACTCTCTCACCGACCTTCATGTGAGACACGCAGCAGTGTCTGTGAGATGAGCCGTGTTGTTCCCTCCCGATTACTGTCATCCGGTCCCCCCGCGCCCCAGAGCCGTCCTCTCAGTCCCAACCTCCTCTTGCCTCCGCCCCCAGACCTGAAGGACATGTCCCAGATGATCCTGCGGACCAGAGGCCCCGAGCACCTCCCCGCCGGCTACGAGACCGTCCTCTACATCTCCATGTCGGACTCGGACAAAGTGGGCGTGTTCTGCGTGGAGAGTGAGTGTCCCCAGCCCACCCTCCAGCAGCTGCTGCCCCTCGGGGAGCATGCTTCACCCTCTAAGGCTCCCCAGGGCTCCCTTAGTCGTCACGGGGGCAGGTGGCTTGAGCGGTCCAGGACTGGCCTCTTGGTAATGGGCCAACCATCATCCAGGGTCACCGCGGCCCTGTGAAATCAGGGCCCCAAGGGCGCAACCTCTCTGCCCTCAAGGAGTCAGCGGTGACAGTCACAGGGCTGGAGGCGCACAGCGTGAGCCTGGGCAGAAAGGGCTTTGTGAGTCATCCTTCGCAGACTCCTGTCACCTTCGTGACGCCTGAGGCAGGGACCCACCCTCTCCCCAGCCAGGTGTTTCTCGAAACTCGGACTTTCTGAAAATGAAAAACTGCCCCTTTTTTTTTTTTTGGCGAGCCAGGTCTTCATTGCAGCACGGGGGATCATTAGTTGCGGCCCGTGGGCTCGTGGGCTCACGTGGGCTCATGCGGCCTCTGGTTCCCTGACCAGGGATCAATCCCGGGCCCCTGCAGTGGGGGCGTGGAGTCTCAGCCACTGGACCCGCCCCCCTGACTTTGAAAGAGCCCCTGATGATGCTGTGCGCACCCTCGAGGAGTAGACCCCTGCTCCTCTTGCCAAGGAGACAGGACGTCTGGGGCCCCCCCTGTGTGGGAAACATGCTTCTGTGAGGGGCTAATGCCCGCAGCTGCCCACTCTGTCTCATGCCTTCTGTGGTTGGCTGTTGAGCCCCTCCGTGGGATCCCTGGGTCAGCACCCTGCCCTCAGGGAGGGGACAGTCTGTGAGGGAGACGTCACAGGGAGCTTGACGAGGCAAGGACACAGAGCAAGTAGTAGGGGACAGCAGGTAGAGGCGGGAGCCACCGGCCTCAAGGGTTGGGGGGGGTCTCCAAGCGGGCGACGTCTGAGTCGAGACCCAAACCAGCCATGAGAAGTGCTGAGTGCTCAGTCGTGTCCAGCTCTCTGCAACCCCGTGGACTGCAGCCCACCAGGCTCCTCCGTCCATGGGGATTTCCCAGGCAACAATACTGGAGAGGTTTACCATGCCCTCCTCCAGGGGATCTTCCCAACCCAGGGAGTGAGCCCAGGTCTCCGGACAATGAGAAAGAATCAGCCATCCCTGAGCTGAGGGAGGAGTGTCACAAGCAGAGGGAACCGGTCTGGAGCGCTGGGGAGCAGACAGCAGACCGCAGCACGGGTTGTGCTGGAGTCAAGGTCAGCGGACTGGGCAGGGGCCAGGGCAGAGAGAGGGCTTGGATTGACTCTAAGTGCAGCCGAAAGCCATTAGAGGCTTTTAAGCAAGCTACTGTCAGGCTCTGATTTATGTGTTAAAAAGCTCTCTCAGCAAAATAGTCCGTGATTTGCCATGGTGTGGGGTGGAGCTGCCCTTCGTGCCTGTCTCTCCGGGAGCCTGGGGTCTCCTAGCTCTGGAACCCACCTCACAGAACAGGCCCACTCAGAACCGGGGCAGGTCCTGGTGACCCTGAGCCCTCACCTCCAGGAGGGGTTCTGCCAGGACCGCAGTGGACAGCTGCCACCTGAAGCCCGACCTCCTGCTGATCCGCCCCGGGATCGGGCAGTGACCGCCGCGGGCTGGAAGGTCCCAGTCAGGCCGGCTCCACTGCCCCAGGGGGCCCGAGCCGTTGCTATTTACCCCATCCAGGCCAGGGTTACCACAGTGGGTGGGGCTGCTGGCCGGGCAGGAGGGGTACGGGCAGCCCCCGAGGTCACATTGTGACACTCAGCCTGCTGCTACCAGTGGCCCCCGGCCTTGACCTGGAGGCCTTTCCGAGGGTGGCGGTAGGCTGAGGTCTGGCTCGTGATTACGTCCGTCCCCTGCCCAGCCTTCCGAGCTGGGCCCCGAGCAGACAGGAGCCACCACTGGGAGCGCTTTGCTGCGCCACCATCCCCAGGCTGTGTTATCAGGTTGCCATCCTGCAGAGGGGCACGGCCTCACTGACACAGCGATGAGCCCAGGAGAGTCCGTCTCCCCCAGAACCGAAGCCCCAGGTGAACACTCGGCACCGAGGAGCAGGCTGAGAGGGATTCATCGGTGGCACGGTTTCCTTTTCTTCCTTTTGTGCGACACCTTGAGGTCTCTGTCAAACACCAAGTGCACTGTGGATGAGGCTGTGCGGTGTTACACAAATGTCACGTGTCACTCATGTACCCAACGGCCAGGGGCCGGGCTGGGGGCTCAGAGACCCTGAGAGGCCGTTCTGGAGCCCAGGGGGTTCAGATCCCAGGTGTGGGCAAGTCTCCTCAGCAGGCCAGGCCTTGGGAACCTCGTGTGGGATGTCACTCGTGGCTAAGGAGAGGCCTGACTGTCCCCTTGGCAACAGAGATCAAATAAGAAACATGTCAGCACTCAGCAGCCGGTCCATGGAACGCTCTCCGTGGATGACAACTGCTTCTTTCAGGGGGCTGTTATTGTGATGCTTAATTATAGTCATTGACATGGACAGGCGTCCCCAGTGCTGTTAGGAAGACCCAGGAATGTGCACCCCAGCCTCAGATTCTGCCCTTGGATCTCAGGTCAGCACCTCACCTTCCTCTACAGGGCTGCAGTGAACAGCTTGTCCCAGTTTGCCCAGGACTTTCCTGGTTTTTGCACTAAAAGTCCCTCATTCTGAAAAGCCCCTCAATCTCAAGCAAACCAGGACAGTTGGTCACACTATCAGAGTCTCCTTGGAGGTGGAATGACTCCACACTGACCGGAAGGGTGATGCCCCGTGCCAGCCCCTCCTGGGGCTAAGGAGAGGTCAGGGTGGCTGGCGGGGCCAGCCCGAGGCGCGTGGGCCGCGCCATAGAGGGGCATTGTTGGTTCCTGCAGGGGGAGCTGGCCACGCGGAGGCAGGCCTGCGTCCAGCTGGGGATGGGAGACGGGGGAAGGAGGCTCTGGGGACAGCGGCTGATTGTTCCCACCGAGCGATCAATCTGCCCCGAGCTGGCCTGAGATACTGTGGGCCACACACAGGAAAGACCACACTCAGGTGGGCCAGAACGCGTCCGTGTACCCCACCCGGCTCCCCTGCCAGAGCCCCACCCTCCCAGGCCCCGGGGGAGCCCACACGCAGCCCTGAGCCGTGGGAAATTTCCGGAGCTTTCTGGGAAGACAAGTCAGCTTCGTGGCCTGAGACCGCTTTCCCAGCATCAGTTCAAGTGCAGCCTGGGACTCGTGGTCATGGGAGGCCCTGGGTCCCTGGAGGAGAGTTTTTTAATGAGGCAGAGCCCTCTGGACCTCCTCGGTGGTTGGGACACAGGGCGCGTGTCTTTTCCACGTGAGAAGGATGCCACCTTTCGCACTGACCTGTTACAGACCCCTTGGGACACGCAGTCTTGGTCTGCCTTCCTCATTTCTTGGGCCCCCCCACAGAAAGGGAGGTGAGGTGTTAGTTCTTTGCCTTCTATTCCTAAACCATCCCCCGAGAAGGTCGTGAGTTTTTCACGATAGGGTCTGCCGATACATTCACAGGTTCTCATAACAGTAATACCAGCGGGTCCCAGCTGTGTTACTGGTCATTACCCTTGGTTACCAAGCTTACCTCAGTTCCTGATTTCATCTTGCAAGCACCTTATGGCATAAGTGTTATTGCCTCCCATTTAACAGATGAATAAACTGAGACTCGGGAAGGTTAAGTGAATTCCCTGGGGTTTTGCATCTTGAAAGCCAGAGAGGTGCTTGAACCCGCATCTCTGACCCTGGAAGTCCTAACCACTAAGGCAACCCGCCCTCAGAGAGCTGAGTTTATAACCGAGACCTGACTGAGCGCCGTGTCTTGTGTGAGGCGCCATCCTGAGCTCCAGCTCCGCTGGCTTCTCGGTTCACTTTGTGACTTCCGACTGAGCGCCCAGTCCATGCTGTTCTAGCTACATGTTGCAGCCCTCGGGCGCTTGCTCATTAACCGTTCCCTTTGTTGTTGACGACAGTCCTAAGCTGAGCCTGACTCTGCCCTTCCAGCTCTGCAGGGCATAAAGAAGCTTCTCCTGGGACTGCATAGGGTCCTACCTCCGCACGTTTGGCAATGCAAGTATCGCGTCTCCTCGCTGCCCACCTCTGCCACCCCCAAGGGCATCTCAAAGGCTGCCTTCCTCCGCTCAGACGCCTCCCACCCTGCCCCCTTCCTCTGCCTCCCAGTAACCCTCCAGCTCACTCACCGCAGAGCTCTCCTGTGATGCTCCCTCATCTGTGCCATCTTATCATCAGCTGCGCCTTGCGAGGGGCCACTTCTTGACCCTCTCTGTCTCCCCCAGAGGTCCTTGCCCATGTCAGAGAGCAGTAACTGTATATGTGCTCTGAATTGGCCTGAAAGTGCTCCCGTACGGAGTGACATGGGAGCATGGTGCATTCGGCAGATTTTATCAAACACAACCTGCGCTGGGCCCGGCTGGGCCTGTCTCAGCCATCATGCAAGTGACAGGCTCTGGGGGCCAACAGCTGAACACTGAGGTCATGCCCGTTTAACGGCTGGGACGAGGGAGGACGGGGGTGCAGACGCTGCAGACAGATGCCTGGCTTGGTCTCTGGGGATCTGGGCGCAGTGCAGGAGCCTGAAGGAGGGAGACAAGCCTTCTGAGCAGAGGGAACAGTGCTGCGAGGAGCCAAGAGATCTCAGTGGGCTAGGAGTGCGGGGAAACCGGCCTTTCCTCCCAGCCGCAATCGTGTGCAACCAGGAAAGAAAAATGCACAGCGAGAGACCCACATGCTGATACGGCTTCCACTGTGCGGAGGGGAACTGAGGGCATAAGTGGGTGTTTTCTTTATATAAAGGGGAGGAGAGGTCAGGGTTCAGAATTAGGGATTTGAGTCCCAGCTCAGCTACGTACTGGCTATATGGCACCAGACAAGCCATTGTCCCTTCTGGGACTCAGTCTCCTCCTCTGTAAAATGGGAACAGTAACTCCCTTCTTCGCTATCACTGGCTCAGCTTCTCTCATCTGTCTCCTTCCTGGGGAGAGCTCACTCACTTTATAGCCGAGGCAGCGGGAAGCCAGGGAGGGCGTCTGGCCCGGGGCCACAGGGCTAGGGCCCAGCAGGGCTGGGACGGTGACCAGGCCGCGGCCCTTCCAGCAGCGTTTGCCGCTTGTGCTGTCCCTGTGTCCAGAGGACAAGGACTCTGCTGTCGTGCCCCCATCGGTGAGCCCGCCCCATGGTCGGCTGGGGGAGCGGGGCCTGACCGGGGTCCTTCTTCTTCCAGACCCCTTTTTCGGCCAGCGTTACGTCCACATCCTGGGCCGGCGGAAGCTCTACCACGTGGTCAAGTACACAGGCGGCTCTGCGGAGCTGCTGTTCTTCGTGGAAGGCCTGCGTTTTCCCGACGAGGGCTTCTCAGGCCTGGTCTCCATCCACGTCAGCCTTCTGGAGTACATGGCCGAGGTGGGGGCCTCCGCCGGGAGGGGCTCCGGGGGCCGGAGGGGCTTTCCTTGGAGGAAGTCCAGGTTTGGAGACCTAAGTGCTCCCACCACCCGCACGCATCCGCCAGGGCCTCCGAGCCCCACCCTGGGGGTCCTCCTCACTGTACCTCTTCCCCAGGATGCTCTTCGGGTGTTCCTCTGACCTCACGCCTGTCCCCAGGTCTGCCTGCTCCCTGGAGAGTATGTGTGTGTGTCTGTGAGTGTGCTCAGTCACTCAGTTGTGTCTGGCTCTTTGCGACCCCGTGGACTGTAGCAAGGTGCCCAGAGCAGAAACAGGAAGGCTGAGTCTGGCTCGATTATCATGTGAGCTGCCTTTAGGAAGAAAACTTCGATGCAACGAGATCAGACGTTAGTTGAGGAGCCAGGCCCCTCTGTGCGATCTCCCAGACAAGAATATCTGGAGTGGGTTACCATTTCCTTCTCCAGGGGATCTTCCTGACCCAGGGATCCAGCTTGCGGCTCCTACGTTGGCAGGCGGGCTCTTTACCGCTGAGCCACTGGGAAGCCCCCGTCCCTGTCCAGGGTGGGTGTAGTTCAGGCACCCACTGGTTGGCATGAGGAGCAAACTAAGCCTCCCGCATGTGCCCTGCTCTTCCCTCCCTAACGGGCCCTGCACCCTCGCCATGGGAGCTGCCAAACCCTGAATCCCAGTCCTGACCCACGTCCCCCCGCTGCAGCCGGATGTCTCGCGCACGTGCGCTCCTGGTTTGCAGAAACTGAGCAAGGAGGCGAGTACCTGCCCCCAAGGGGAGCAGTGCCCCCAGCCAAGGCTGCGTCCCACTCGTAAGGCCGTCTCACCAAAACGGCAGTCCCAGAGCCCTGGCTCTCAGGCCTCCCTTCAGTCAGATAGAGGGAGGGCTCGGCTGACCCCTCAGACATGGGCTTGCTCCTCTGCTTCGCCTCTAGACCACTTCAAGGTGAGACGTGTGGGCTCCACCGCAGGTGAAGCTGGTCCTCGGGGTTATGAGAAGGAGCTCGAGTCAGACTGCCCGGTCTGAGCCCACAAGACACTGGGCAAGTGAACTGACCCCGTGTGCCTTGGTTTCCCCGCCTGGAAAATAGAAATGACAAATGCCTCTGCTTCCTGGCGTGATTGTGAGCATCGGTGCTTGTAGGAACTCATTCACAACGTGCTCTCGAGTCCCTGGGAGGAGGGAAAGGCAGGAAAACGGAGATAACGAGACGGGGCGGGGAGGGGCTGCTCCTGCAAGCCCAGTGCCTACAGCAGCCTGGCCATCAGGGTCTCGGAGCGGCCCCTCCAACGGACACCAGCAGAAGGCAGACCCGTGCTGGAAGGGCCGCCTCCATGCTCCCCACCAAGGGCAGGACACGGCTTCCTGTAGCTTTCCAAAGCCAGCCATGCAAAGAAATCTTATCTCATCTTCCCTCAGGTTCCGGACAAGCTTCCCGAACCTTTCCTTAAAGAAAAATCTGGACAGAGCAAAATTTCTCCCAGTAACGTTAAAATGTTCACATGTAGAAAAGAGCAAGGTACCCAGAGCAAAAACCGAGGAAGGCCGGGTCTGACTCAGTCATCATGTGAGCCGATTTCAGGAAAAGAACTCTAATGCAACAGGATCAGATAGCGGTTGAGATTGGGCTCAACAGCCAGACTGTCCGGGTTTAAATACAGGCTCACCCACTTACTGATCGCTTGACCTTGGACAGCTATGTACAGTTTGTGAGTCAGAGGTCTATGATTCGGTTTTCCCATCTACAAAACAAAGATTAAAATAGTATGTACCCCTGAGTATGGCAGAAGTGAAATCTCACTTGTCAAAATAGGACCTGGCATACGGTAAGTGCTCAATAATGTACTACTGCTGGGAAAGATTGGGGGCAGGAGGAGAAGGGGAAGCAGAGGATGAGACGGCTGGATGGCATCACGGACTCGATGGACGTGAGTGTGAGTGAACTCCGGGAGTTGGTGATGGACAGGGAGGCCCGGCGTGCTGCAATTCATGGGGTCACAGAGTCGGACAGACAGCAGTTGTTGGTCTCACCTACTTGTTAGACAGGAGTGGTAAGCACCCTGACAGGACCTCCTGACCTCTTCTCTCCCACGCCCAGGGGATCCCTCTGACACCCATCTTCACGGACACCGTGACGTTCCGCGTCGCTCCGTGGATCATGACCCCCAACACGCTGCCTCCCGTGTCGGTGTATGTGTGCTGGTAAGTGGAGGGCCCAGTGCAGACAGGCAGAGAGGCCAGAGCCAAGGCTTCAGGCGCGGAGAGACTGGGCTCATGCTTGGTACTTCTCAGCCGTGTGACCTGGAGCAACTAGCTTGACTTCTCGGTGCCTCTGTTTCTCTGAGATGGTGACGTCACAGAGTCTCTGCGAGGGTTAAGTGGGATGAAGCAGGCAAAGCATTCATGAAGGTCCTGGTGCAGAGTTTTTTGTGCTCTAAAAATGATAGCTGCGTTTTCTTTCACGTACCTTGGGCCCTTACCACAGACTTGGGAACCTTCCTCTGTGATGGATATTCAGTTCATCTTATTCACCCAGCAGCTTTTCACTGAGCGTGTTATGTGCTAGAGAGCCCCCGTGTGACGAGAAGCAGGCGAAAGAAGTGCCTGCAGGCGATGCTGGCCACAGGCCCCTGTGTCCTGAGCCCATCCCCTGCCTCCGGGTTAGGTTAGCTGTTCCTTGGAAATCTGGGAGTCAGAGGTGGCGGGCTTGGGGGAGGCAGGGTGAGGATTCCCCTCCCCGCTTTGTTTGTTCATGACTGGCAGACACTGCAGGAAGGGCTGAGTTTGCGCGGCCCTTGACTCAGCAGGCTCTGCACAGGTGAGCACAGAGGGGCTTCAGCTGCCCAGCACGCCCGGCCCCGGGGCCTGCCGCCGCGCCTCCGCCGTGGCGGGCCTGTGCCTCCTCACGCTCCCCCGTGCTCTCCCCCTCTTGCCCGCGCTTCTCAGCATGAAGGACAACTACCTGTTCCTGAAAGAGGTGAAGAACCTGGTGGAAAAAACCAACTGCGAGCTGAAGGTCTGCTTCCAGTACATGAACCGGGGAGACCGCTGGGTCCAGGTGAGGCCCCGGGCCGGGAGGGCGCGGCTCAGGACTCGGCAGAGGCGGCTGAGGGCCTGCACCCCGGCGGCAGCTGCTCCGCGCGGGCGACTCCTGCCAGACCACGTGTGCGTGCGCACCGGGACATAGATGCGCCAGGCGGCCCGCTGCAGCCTCTCAGAGGAGCGGACGGCTGGAGCAGCCGGGACGTCCGCCCGTGGGGAGGGGCGACCGCGTGGCCGGCGGCCTCTCTGTGGAGCGCCCCACAGCAGCCAGGAAGGAGCCAGTCTGAATACAGCACGGCTCTCAGGTTCAGGCGCTCCTCGCAGGGAGGTTTACGCAGGATGTTGCCGGTGTTTAAAGCGGGGTCAGTGTGAGTGCAGGCGCGCTGGGGACGTGCAGAGACTGAGGAAGGCTGTATGGGAAGGAAGCCTTGTGTGCACGGGGACTGGGGAGGCGGCGGGAGGCCCCGGAGGCCCCCTGGGCGCACTGGATGGCTCTCCCCGCTGTCCCCGCAGGATGAAATCGAGTTTGGCTACATCGAGGCCCCGCACAAAGGCTTCCCCGTGGTGCTGGACTCCCCCAGAGACGGAAACCTGAAGGACTTCCCGGTGAAGCAGCTCCTGGTGAGAGGCTGAGGGCTGTCTTGCAGGATGGGGTCGGGGCGCAGCCCTGGGGCTGCAGGGCAGAGCAGTGAGGCCTCGGGCACCCCTCTGTCCCCAGGAGTCTCAGGAAGAACCCCGGAGCGGGTTGCCGTTCCTTCTCCAGGGGATCTTCCTGACCCAGGGATCGAACCCGGGTCTCCTGCGTTGCAGGTGGACTCTTTACCGTCCGAGACACCTGGGAAGCCCTTGGCAAGTTAGTCCGCTGTTTCCGTCTTCTCATCTGCAGAATGGGTCATTGGAATAGTAGCCTCCGACATCCCTTCCTGCTCTCATCACTGATACTGCGGGAGGCAGAGGCCTGCCCCTGCCCCCACCCCCAACTTGCAGCAAAATACATTTCAGGGAGGGAACTTATAAGCCGTTGTTGAAAAGCATGGTTCCAACTTCAAAGCTCATTAAGGCTGTGATTTTTCAGTTCATGGGTTTTTTTAAAAAGCAATCTAACCCTTGATCCTAGAGGTCATCACCACTCTCTTTTTATGCCCTCAACAACCAATTGAATGAGGACAGAACCAAAATCAGTCTTCTTTGTACTGACCTTCTGCCCTGAACAGGCAGGGAGAGCTTGGATGGAGCATAAAAGGTAGGTTGGGGATCTTTCCCAAAGTAACATGCAGGACGGCCTCCCACGAGACATCAGAGCTGCTCAGAGGCGGCCCTTTCCAAGTCTGCACCTGCCGCTTGAGAGCGTTCACTGACCTCATCCCCGCATCGCGGGGAGATGGCAGAGCCAGCGCTGTGAGCACTCAGCTCCGGAACGCCAGATGGAGCTGGCCTCAAGTCCCAGTTCCACCCCTTAGCAGCAGTGCGACCTTGGGCAAGCAACTTAACCTCCTCAAGCCTCAGTATGCTCATCTGTGAAACGAGGATCACAATGGTATCCATCTCACAGACTTGTTGTGAAGATTGAAGGCGTGATCTAAGACACCCGAGCTGCTCCCGACACAAGGACTATTATTAGCCGTTGTTCTGGTTCTCATTCCCCAGCCCTGGACACGGTCCTCATATGGACTG
The DNA here is from genome assembly GCF_016772045.2 of Ovis aries. Classification (NCBI taxonomy): domain Eukaryota; kingdom Metazoa; phylum Chordata; class Mammalia; order Artiodactyla; family Bovidae; genus Ovis; species Ovis aries. Next base: position 249,185,553 of record NC_056055.1, read on the forward strand.
TCCAGGGGCAGTCAAACCAGTCAGCAGTTGCCACAGGCCTGAGAACCGAGGCCTCTCAGATCCTGTTCTCACTTTCTTCCTGGGTCACCACCTGCCTGCATTGTTCCAGGCTGGCCTGGTACCAGTGCCCTGGGCTGCATTGTTCCTGGAGGCCCGGGCCAAGCCCGGCTCTGTGCTGCGTGCCTGCCCGCTGGTATGAGGCTATAAAACCCCAGCTGCCCCAGCCTCTGGCAGATCACCCCTTGCCATCTGGGGCTCCCAGGAGAGAAAGTGCTAAGCTGCAACCATTCGCCCCTCTGGGCACAGCTGTCCCTTGAGCCTCTGAGCTGGGCCAGGATAAGCCACGTCTTCTCACTCTATGATTTTTATTAGCAAGGATGTTTTTCAGACAAGCCTCGTTCCAGCCCCAGTGCAAGCTCTCAAGCAAGATCCCTACCTTTTTACGAAAAACAAAATTCATGAAAGGAAACTTAAAATTCAGGGAGCCACAGGGGCTTTACCACACTCATTACGGGGCTTGTATCATGTGACTGCAGTCCGTTAGAGCTCTGTGCTAAGAAGGAGTCTGAGGCTGCGTCTGGGCTCAGTGCACAAGTATGGCTGATTGGGGCTGGGCTGAAATTGTATATATGTTACTTATCTGATGTTCTTGCATGTATTGGTCAGCTTTCACTTGATAAGACTGTAGTAACAAACAGCCCCCATCCGTCAATAGCTAACATCAGCAAAGGTCCGTCTGTTTCTTGCTCACATTAACGGAGGAACAGAGATGTCAATGGCACAAAACAAGGACCAACCATGAAATCACCAGTATTTCTCTGTGTTTAAGGAATAGAGACGGATGCAGACTCAGATGTGCGCGTGCACACACACACACACACACTCACACTCACACTCACACTCTTACCGACGTGCTCACAGACAGCCTCCCCTGCCGAGTTCCTATGCTTCAGCGGGAGCAAGAAGCAAATGGGCAACCCCCAGAAGCTAAGTGCTCATAGGGCCAGACCAAAGGTGGTGAAAAGTGGTCCTCAGAGGGTGGCTGGGCTGGGACTAAGGGCTCCTGGCCGCGGGGGACTAACCACAGGTGTGTGCCCCCTGCCCAGGGCCCAGATTTTGGCTATGTGACCCGGGAGCCGCTCTTTGAGCCTGTCACCAGCCTTGATTCCTTTGGGAACCTGGAGGTCAGCCCGCCAGTGACCGTGAATGGCAAGACATACCCCCTGGGCCGGATCCTCATCGGGAGCAGTTTTCCTCTGTAAGAGAAGCCAGGGAGGGGCTGGAGAAGGGGGAGGGTGGGGGGGTTTGTGGGGGTAGCTGTTGTTTCTGTTGGAGCAGACTGGGTTGCTCAGACATGGAGTGATTGGCTGGGAGAATTAACCTGCCCATGACTGACAAGATACAGACATTCTTGGAAAGAAAATCAAGTTAACCTTTACATCTTAGTATGAATTAGGATCTAGCATGAAGTGAAGTGAAGTGAAGTCGCTCAGTCGTGTCTGACTCTTTGCGACCCCATGGGCTGTAGCCTACCAGGCTCCTCTGTCCATGGGATTTTCCAGGCAAGAGTACTGGAGTGGGGTGCCATTTCCTTCTCCAGGAGATCTTCCTGACCCAGGAATCAAACCCAGGTCTTCCACCTGGTAGGCAGACGCTTTACCGTCTGAGCCACCAGGGAAGTGAGACTAAGTAAATGACCCTCTTCCCCAAATGGGAGGGTGTCTAATGAGATTATAAGTAAGGCAGGGAAGCGGTGCAGGAGTGAGAGGAGGAACAGTTCTGAGAGGTGAGCAGGGGTGTCGGCAACACAGAAAACACGCATGGAGGCAAGCAGCTGAGTGAGGCCCTTCCGGGTGCTGATAGGTGCAGTGAGGAAGGTGGAGTAGGCGCCTGGTAAAGAGGGGTGGGCCAGGGGCACTCTGGCTTTTGTGGCTCTAAGGAAATGACTCTGAAACTGAGGCTTGAATGATGAGAAAGAAGCAGCCATGGAAAGATCAAAGGGAAAGAGCGTTCCGCATAAAAGGGACAGCCGGGGCGGAACCTTCAAGTGGTAACGAGCTCAGCACCTGCTGGCACAGACAGGACAAGGAGGAGTAAGGTGAAGTAGGAGAGATGGGCAGGGGCCAGATCAGAAGCAAATTTTCCAGCCACTGTGAAGGTCTCAGGTTATAGTGTGAGGGTAACAGGGAGATTGAAGACCTCGGGAGTTAGAAGTCAAGAAGGGCTTCCTGGAAGAGGCGTCACTTGATTCAGGATTGAAACTGAGAAGTTACTAGCAAAGAGGGACATAGGCAGGGGCAGATTTTGGAACTCTGCCTGAGCCTTAGCCCCCTCCAGCAGTCCAAGAAGGACCCCTGGGCACAGAAGCTGGCCTCCCTCTGCCCACTGACACCCTCAGGGCCTAAAGGCCGGGCTCCATGCCCTTCACACAGACCGTGGCTGCAGCTGACACTTCCTTCTTCCCTCTGGACTCAAGTGCCTTTCTGCCTGGGCCAGTGTCTCTGCAACTCAGGCTCCTCCTCATGGCTTTTCTGCTGATGCCACGCTGGGTCCTGGCAGGGCTCCAGGGGCTGAGCTCCTGCAGGCCCTCTGGCGAGACAGGCGCCACGGCCCCCTTCTGAAGGACTGCCCCCTCCCAACCCCACCCAGGTCTGGTGGTCGGAGGATGACCAGGGTGGTGCGGGACTTCCTGCAGGCCCAGCAGGTGCAGGCGCCCGTGGAGCTCTACTCTGACTGGCTGACCGTGGGCCACGTGGATGAATTCATGACCTTCGTCCCCATCCCAGGCACCAAGGTGAGCAGCCCCCTGAGGCTGGAGGGAAGAGGCTAGTGTGGAACCCCTGTACTACCAGCTCTTGTCAGCAGGGGGGTTATCTGGTGGAAGGAGGAAGTGGGCTGAAGCTGGTTTGTATGTTGTTGCTGTGGCCAGTAAACGTTTAACCCAGTAAATCTGAAATTTTAGCATTTCAACATGTAATCGTTATAAAAATTGACAGTGAGAGGTTTTACATTCTTTTTTCATACTAAGCGTTCAGAATCTGGCGTATGCTTTGTTCTTCACACATCTCCACCAAGACCAGCCAGAGTTCAAGTGTCCACCAACCCCCCGGGGCTAGCGGCCACCGTACTGGCTGTAACGCCCTAGAGCGCAATGGCGTATGGGCCTGGGGCCCTAGAGAGATTCTTTCGTTTTCTGAAGTGCAAAGAAATGTCTGCAACTTAATAACCCTGGAAATCTGGAGCAAATGGCCGGGCTTCTTGGGCCCCTTGGAGAAGCTCTCCCTCTCTGTCCAAGGTCACCTTTTACTCTGAGCTTCAACTCGACGGCATTGCTGAGGCAGGAAAATTTCTGTGGCAGGAAGGGTGAGAAATACTCCTCTGAAATAGAGAAATCCTGCCAGGCAGCCTTTGCCGCTCAGCGTGGGTGGCCGAGACGATATGCAGGCAGGGCCCCGGGTCCTCAGGGCAGGAGCCCCCCACGCGGCTCAGCCACCTGCCCTCTGCTGACCGGCCAGCTGGATGGTCTCTTGCAGAAATTCCGGATGCTCATGGCCAGCACCTCAGCCTGCTACAAGCTCTTCCGAGAGAAGCAGAAGGAGGGCCACGGGGAGGCCATCATGTTCAAAGGTGAGCGCCCGCGGTTCCTGGCAGCGAGCCGGGCCCCCAGGGGGGCCTGTGGGAGCACGGGGCCGGTGAGCGCTGTCCCGGACACCCAGCTCCACTTCCGGTCGTCCAGCCCACTCCAGGGCCGTGGGGTCACCCTGGTGGGAGGGGGCCCCGGCCTCTGTGGGCCTCGCGGTGGTCACCCGCACCTCTAGCCGCCCACCGCCCCTTATGATCATCGACCCGTGGCTCGTGGCTCTGCGGGACCTGGTGTGCGACACTTCAGACATCTCCAGCCCCGAGGAGAGTTAAATGGTTCAAAACTGAAGTGCGATCCGCACTCGGGGACCTTGCGTTTTGCAAACGACGCTAGAGAAGAGCGCACACACTGCAGTTTAGGGGCAGGAGGAGGCAGGAGCTGATGATGTGATGCAAGACGGCTTCCCCGCTAGTCCTGGAGCGAGAAACCGTCTGCTTAATTCAGACCCTTAATTCAGACAGACAGACTGGGAGGAGCTTTGCTCTTAAATGAATCATGGAAACAAAGGAAGCTGATCAGGTGGATTCAGTGACCCACGTTAGAGACGCGTGACAATTTCTTAAGTGTTTTCCGTAAATCAGCTTTTGTCACTTTTCAGGTTGGCATCTCTAATCCACCTAATCCCAGGAGTCTGACTCCCTCAGACCGGTTGATACTTACTTACATACATGACCACCCTCCAAGTCCAAAGGCAGTGTTCCTGATAGTGACCAGTGTCTGGGACGGACAAGATAAACTTAAGACCGCTATCCTTTTTTAATTCCCACCGATAGGAATTTTTTAGGTTGGCAGGCATGAGTCTCAACTTTCTGAAAGCGTCTTTCTATATTAACCCCTCAAAGCTACTCATAGGGTACAGGAGCTATTGTCTTTGTACAAATACGTCCAAGGGGTTGGAGCCAGCTCAGCGACAGCCCCCATCTGTTTGCCACTAAAAAGCTGCAAAACTAGGAAGCGCAATGGACCAGCATCAGACACGGAGGAAGGGGTAACAGCTAGGCTCTGGAGTCTGACTTCCCGGTCTGCTTACGGGCTCGGCCACCAGCTGTAAGGCCTCGGATGAGTCAGGGAGCTTCTCTGCGCCTCCGCTTCTTCGTCTTTGATGCTGGAAGCTACCTGATAGAAAAGGGGGGAGACTACTGAGCTAACGCAGTGAATTTCCAGGAGACTCCTGCTACATAGCGGGTGCTCCCTCAGCGCTGGGGGTCACCAGTCAGAAGCCACACGGGCCACCGCGAGGGCACAGGGGGTAGATGCAGGCCCAGCATGGCACGGGGGCCGGGTGTGAGGCGGGCCTGGAGCAGGAGGGTGTCGCTGCTTCTGCCACCCTCCCCTGGCCCGCTGCTTGTCCTTGGAAGCAGGCCTCCTGTGCCACCCCGCCCCCCGGGCAGAGAGAGAGTGAGGCAGCGGCCCCCCCGCTTCCCTGGCCCCGGTGACACGCCCAGCCCTGGGGAAAGGAGCGACCGCGCGGGCTGCCCTCCCACGCTCCTGCCTGTCCCTGCTCCAGCGGCCTCGTCCTGAGAGGCAGCCCAGAAGCCGAGAGTCTTGGCAAAGAGGAGCACCGGGCTGGACATAGACCATCCCTTGTCCTCTGACCCCCGCAGGCCTGGGCGGGATGAGCAGCAAGCGTATCACCATCAACAAGATTCTGTCCAATGAGAGCCTCGTGCAGGAGAACCAGTACTTCCAGGTGAGCAGGCCGGGCCTCCTGGGAGGGAGGAGGCTGCGCCTGTCACACCCTTGGGGCCGCCCTGGGGGATGGCGGCCCGGCCTTCCTGACTCACTCCTGTACTGGGGGCTGAACGGTGTGGCAGTGGGGGGCGTGCAGGCCCGCAGAGGCTGGAAGCAGACAGACCTGGGAAGGAAGATGCATCAAGCGGTGCTCAAGAGCCGAAGTTCCTGTAAGGCTAGAGCCTGCAACATTTGGGGGAGACCCACAGACACCAAAATATGGAAACTACAGACCTTCCAGGAAAACTCTTCCATGAAGATACGCCCTGAAGTTCTGTTTTTTAGCGGTCACAGCTTCCTGAAGTTTTCTATCTATGGATGAATCCTACTTTCTGAATCCCTAAATCTCAAAATTATATCCAGAAGTAGAAACCAGTCAACAGGGTCCTATTTAGTTGAATTAGATCTCTCTTTGTTTGCATGGGCATATTTAAAGCACCAAGTTAAAAAAAAAAAAAAAAAAACTCAGACATATTTAAACAAAAGGGCATGACTGGCTCGTAAAGTGGAAAGTTCAGCAGAGGCGTGGATTCCAGGCAGAGGCGTGGATTCCAGGCATAGGCCAGTCCAGGCTCTGGCTCCATCTCTGCGCTTCTTGGGCTCTGTAGGCACCTTCATGGCAGGAGCTTGGTTGCAACAGCTCAAGGTCTTCCATCTACCCCCCCATACCATCCACAAAGAGAGAGGTCTTACATGCCACCAACAATTAAAAGCCTTGCATTTCACTCTGATTGTGCCAAACTGAGCCAATTCTTGTAGCCAGAGGAATTTCATATGCTGACTGCCTTAATCCTGGTCTATTGCCCACCCTTGAACTGACCCCTGGATCAAAGAGGCAGGGGCACCGGCTGTCTCCAGGAGGTGACAGGGGGAGGAGTGGAGTGGATGCTGGAGAAGCAATCCCAAGTTTCCCCAAGTTCCCCGACCGTCTCACGGCTGGTTGAAAGTTGACTTTATCATGACTCCTCTCTGTTTCACTTTTTGGCGTCAGGTAGATCAGAGGTCAGACCGTGACCCCTCGCTTTCCGCACTGGGGCTTTGGGCCACTCACTAAGGACTCTGTCTTAGCTTCCCTCGTCTCTGATACTCAAGATGTGTCTGCTCAGTCATGTTCGGCTCTTTTGTGACCCCGTGGACTGGTCCAACGGCTTCTCCGTCCATGCGATTTCCCAGGCAAGAGTGCCGGAGTAGGTTGCCATTTCCTTCTCCAGGGGATCTTCCCGACCTGGAGACTGAACGCAAGTCTCCTGCGTCTCCTGCCTTGTTAGGCAGATGCTTTACCACCGAGCCCCCTGGTCTCTAATAAGGGGACACCAAGTGTCCACCTCGTGAGGCTGAGGTTGAAGCAAGGAACGAACGTCCAGCACTCAGAACCGCACACGTAGGGCACTCGTATGTATTAGCTCTTATTATTGATCAATTGTCACTGATATTGCTCCCACCGGAGCGGCCTGAGGATTCGGTGGGGCGCTGCATGGCGAGCACCTGGGGTCTGACTCGTAGTTGGTGGTCAGTGAGTGAGCATGGGCATCATTCCTGTGAGCTTCTGGCAGGGATTCTGTCCCCTTCTCGCTCACTCTGTTACTCCAGTGCGGGTGGGAGGGCACGGGAGAGGCGGCCCCGCATGGGAGGGGCCCTGCCAGCTCCCTGGGGTGCTGGGCCCAGGTCTGACGCCTCAGGCAGGGGTGAGGTGGGCAGAGGTGTTGGGGTGCCCCTCACTCTCCCGCCCTCCCTTCTTCCGTGTCTCCCAGCGCTGCCTGGACTGGAACCGCGACATCCTCAAGAAGGAGCTGGGGCTGGCGGAACAGGACATCATCGACCTGCCCGCCCTGTTCCAGATGGACAAGAGCCGCCAGGCCAGGGCCTTCTTCCCAAACATGGTGAGGCGTTCTGGGCTCTGGGCCTCACCCAGACCATCAGAGGGGCGGGCCAGACCCGGAGGGGCCCCTCAGCTGAAGCTGGCCGAGCGGGAGGCCCAGGCCCCGGGCCCAGCTGCCGTGCGGCCTCCCACCCCGGCGCTCACCCTGCCGGGAGAACTGCTCATCCTGGTTGCCCCCTGGGATCCTGGGGGAGCCTTCACCTTAACACAGTAGAAAGTGCTTTGTAAATTCAAAAGGCCGTTAGAGACAGGAGAGATTCTTGCTACAGAGGAGAGCCTCCTATGAGCTAGAAAGAGGACAGAACACACACAAGAAACACAGATGAGGATATGCGCACGTGAACACACGGCCGTGCGTGCATGCAGTGCGCACACCGATGCATACGCACACAGCTGCGTGCACACGTGTGTCCACACACATACATACGGGGCGGGCTGCTAGGTTTTCTGCTTAGCTCTGCCGTGTGTGGAGTGCTTAGCCCCCTCTGAGCCTCAGTTTCCTCATCTGTAAAGTGGGGATAGTCGCAGTCACTAGATCGCTGGGTTGTTGGAGGGTTCGGAACAGGGCGGGCAGAGCGGGCGCTCAGTAAAGGTGACTGCGGCCCCGCCTGCCTGTCCCAGGTGAACATGATTGTGCTCGACAAGGACCTGGGCATCCCCAAGCCGTTCGGGCCCCAGGTGGAGGAGGTGTGCTGCCTGGAGACGCACGTCCGCTCCCTGCTGGAGCCCCTGGGCCTCTGCTGCACCTTCGTGGACGACATCTCCGCCTACCACAAGTTTCTGGGCGAGGTGCACTGCGGCACCAACGTGCGCCGGAAGCCCTTCGCCTTCAAGTGGTGGCACATGGAGCCCTGAGCCGCCCGGGGGCTGCCGTGCGCGGGTCGCAGCCCGCGGCTGCCGTGCTGGGGCCGGGCCAGCCTCTGTGGTTCTTAGTGTGATTGCAGGGTGCCCTTCAGCGATAGCCATCAGGAAACTTGGGGAAAAACATTTCTACTTTCAATTTTACTTTTACTTACAGGACCTGGAAGTTGCCTGGCACACCTGGGCCACACAGCGAGGTCAGGAGGAGAGAGAGAACCCAGGAAACTGGGCCTCTGCTTGTATGGGAGTTGGCGGGGGGGTCTGGTTTTTCGAGGGCTTTCTCTTCCTTGGTGAATTTTAAATGGAAGAGTGGAAATTTAAAGCAAGGGAAGCGGGGGCGGGGGGGGGGGGAGGTGGCCCCAATTGTCAGTTATCAGAATCAACTAAGATCTCTAGAAGAAAGGGCCTCAGTGAGGGGAGGCAGCCTGGCCCCTTACCTAGTTGCGTAGCTGGCACTGTATTTACTCAAAGTTGCCATGTTTGAAGTGAGTACTCAGCAACCAAAGCTGAGTCAGGCGCTTGTATAACAAAAAGGAGGAAACCCAGCTGTCGGGGCTGACACCACAGGGGCCCGGGTGCCCCCCTCCCTCCCTGACTCCTCCAGACTCTCTGTACCCCCAGAGCACCCCGCGGCCTGAACTGGACTGTGGGCCACCACTGAGGGCCTCCAAGCACTGGGGAGGGATGTGGGATATCCGTGCCTTGCCCTCCCTCAGAAGGGCCTCAGCATCCACAATGTCACCTCCCCTGTGAGCCTCCACGCTGCCCTCCCTGAAAATAGCTGAACATTTGGCCAGAGTCTGTATAGCCCTGATGGGAGAAGCAAAACAAAACCCCAGGACCCAGAACCTTCCCCCAAAGGCTTTAGTCTGTTGTCCAAAACGGAATGAGAGGAGACGGGAAGGAGGCTCTGGGATGACCAGTTTGCCCAGTAGCAATGCCCCGAGGGTCAAGGCAGCCGGCATGGAGAAGAATTCTGGACTCCAGGTGTACCTAGGACTGCCATCATCCTTTGAAATTCACTGCCCTTTGTCCAGGGGGCCTCCCGATTTATCCCTTCCTCTCCAGCCTGCCGCAGAGCCCCTTGGCTTGCCCCCTGCAGTGTAGACAGCACTGGCAGCTCCCCGCTCCCCGAGGGTCCAGTCATCGGGCTTAGACGCTTCGCTGGCAGCAGATTTTATCAGCACACCCGTCTCCACTTCTGAGATGCTCCTGCCTCATCTTTCTCGTGGACCCAGGCTCTCCCAGATGTTTGGGAGTCCCCCACACACACCAGCATCCTCGTGGCCCGAGAGCTCCGTGTGCAGAGATGCCCCAGGGTGAGCTGTGTTACCCATCTTCTCTGCCGGGTTCTCGATTCTCTGGCTGCCCCGACCCCTCTCCTCTCACGGCCTCCACTTCCTGCTCTGGTGCCGTCTCTCCAGGCAGCTAGACAAGGACTTCTTCCCCACCAGCCACGCTCAGACCTCCCCGCCACAGGACACAATTAAGACCCACCTCTCCTCTCCAGATGTCAGGCGCAAGGCATAAAGACCCTGCCTTAACCTCCAGCCCCAACAGCCAGTTCTGGGCCAGCTACTGGCCTTAGAAATGGACCGATGAGCCCCACCGAAGTTTCTTAGTACATTTGCTGAAAATCCTCTCATTTGGACATAATCAGATTCATTCTCTGGCTCCCACTGAAAAGAGTGTCAGCTTTAAAATTTCCTTTAAGGGCAGCTGACTTCAGAGAATAAGTGAATTATAATTGCACTTCGAGGGTTAAAAAGGAACTGATTTATAACCAATGAAAAGGTTGTAAGTTTGGATTCCTGAAGAATGAGATGATCTTCTTGGGTTACTCACTCGTTCAACAAACCTGCATTGTGTGCCTGAGTGCCAGGCACGGTGGTGGGCTCCGAGGATACAGGGCCCAGTAGCAAATGGCGTCTGGCCCTTGCCCTTGCCTCCAGGAGGCAGCCACCCGTATTTAAATGGCCAGCGTTTGCCCTTTTGGGGATGCACTCTTTAGAAATGCCAGTTCACTATATTCAGGGAATGCACAGGGTGCAGAGCTTCCAGAAGTCGCTGTCGCAGTGAGATGAGGGGGGGTGGGTCTTCTTTAAACAAGCCTCCTGCCCGTCCAGCTGGGCCAGTGCCCCCCAGCAGATGGGACCCCAGTGCCTTCAGAAGCTGCTGTTCCCGCTTTGGGAACAGCGGCTCCTGCCTTTGGGGACCCAAGCCCCAGGTTTCTCCAACCCCAGAGCTGAAGACACCAAGTGCCTATTTGTGAATGTTTATCTGGAGACTTAGAGTTTGCTGTGTGTTTTTGTGCTTGGTTAATGTGTGTTTTGGGGCTTTCTTTCATTTTTTCTTTTGTTTTTTTTTTTTAGTCTGCCTTAAGGGGAAGTGAGCACTTCCCATGTGGAGATGATGTGTATTTCTAGAATTTTCTAAGGCTCTCTCCATCAATAAGTCAGCAGTTTCTGATGATTCTGAAGCCCCCAGGCCTCAGACAGCCTTCCCCATCTTGCTTGCCCACCCATGTGACTACCCTTGCCGTGGATATCCCCCCAGCATCCCTGGACTCATCATTCTTTCCCACCCACCACTTTCTATAAACGTAGGCCTAGAATACACTTCCGTGTTGCAAAACTCAGCCAAGGTCCTGTTTCGATCTTTACTATGAAATATTTTAAATAAGAGAGCAGAGGGTATTGTGAAGATGACGAGAAGCGGGGCATGGTTTCAACTTTCTGGACGAGAAGCAATGCTGGAGATCACAACATGTTTGGGAAAGAGCCTGTTAAACAGCAACAAAATAAAAGGTCGGAGGGAAGTCATGTGGCTGTTGGTGTGGTGTTCATGGTTGCTTCAGAGCCATGGCCTGGAGTGAGGCAGGCCACATAGAGGCCCTCTCCTGGCCCTGCGGTCCCTGCCCTTCTGCACACACAACCGGGGCTCTCAGCAAGAGTATCCCAAGGGTGTGGAATCCCACACAGTCAATGGATGTGCATTACCTGGCCACCGCCCAGGGTCAAGACCAACAGCCACAATAAAGTCTGACTGTTTTCTGGAGGGGTTCTCTAGAAGGAAAACCGAAGGTGAGCTTTTCGGAACAAGTGACTGACTTAAGGAAGTGACTCCAGGAGAAACCAGGGAGGGAGTGCAGCGAGCAGGACCAGAAGAGGGAAGAAGCTCAAGAGTGTGATTTCAGACGCGGCCTCAGCCTGGTCACGGGAGCGCTCTGAGCAGAAGTGGCAGCTCAGTCATTCCATCTGGAGCCAAGTCTCATGGCCTGCAGCAGCCAGTCGCTGGCTGTGGGGACTTGAACACTCTGAACAGGCAAGGGATACCTGTAGCCCACAGGCAATCATCTAAAGGGATCACAGCTGTAGCTCTGTGTTTTGCCGTCCTCTCGGCTTGTGGGATCTTAGTTCCCTGACCAGAGATTGAACCCGCAGCCCCGGTGGCTGTAAAAGCATAGGGTCCCAAACCCTGGATGGCCAGGGAATTCCCTGCAGCTTGTGCTTATTAGCAGAAGAGTCCCAGGAGCTGGGGAATGGGTTCCCAGAACCAGAAAGGGATCTGGGCAAAGCACCGGTGTGCCCACTGCTCTGAGTGATAGCATATTCTCATAACGTGGAGTTGCTGCACGGGATGTACGATTTAACCCATGGCATAAAACCCATAGGCTTCCCTGGTGACTCAGACGGTAAAGAATCTTCCTGCAATGGGGGAGGCCTGGGTTCGATCCCTGGGTCGGGAAGATCCCCTGGAGGAGGGCACGGCCACCCACTCCAGTATTCTTGCCTGAAGAATCCCATGAACAGAGGAGCCTGGCAGGCTACAGTCTGTGGAGTCGCAGAGTCAGACATGACTGAGCAACTAAGCACACACATAAAATCCATAGCCGTGATCAACAAGGTCTTTGTGAATAAGCTCCTAAGGCCCTAAAATAGAATCACCTGGTCGGTTGCTGAAACTAGAAGCCACTTTCAAGCTCTTTGGGATGCACCTGGGAGTTTCTTACCTCTCAGCCCCATCTTGGGTTTCTGGACAGCTGTTCTGGTGCAAAATTAAAATCTCCAGTTCTCTTACTCCTGGACTTCACCCACAAGTCCAGCCCTCTGAGGTCATTCTTCCCTTTTATACCCAACTAACATGGCCTGAGCCCATCCTTGGTGGGGGTTTCCCGACTCACCTATGTCTGGAACTTCCCAAGGGACGCTAGTGTGCTGAATCCATCCTGCTGGTGTTTTCACATCTTGGCCACTCACTCACCTCAGAATTTCTGAAGGTTATCCAGACGCTTCTGGAACAGCACCTTCCAATAGAAACACAGTGCAAGCCACATATGTAATTTTAAATTTCCTGGTAGCCACACTTTTAAAAGTGAAAAACAGGTGCAGTTAATTTAATAATGTCTTCTTTATAGCAGTATATCCAAATTATTATTTCAATAGGTAATCAAAATTTTAAAATATTAATATTTCAATTCTCTTTTTTGGTAGTAAGTCCTTGAAAGCTGATATATATTTCATATTTAAATCACATCTCTCTTAAGACTAGCCACATTTTAAGCATTCAGTAGCCACAAGTGGCTACCATATTGGGCTTCCTTGGTAGCTGGGGGTAAAGAGTCTGCAATGCAAGAGATGCGGATTTGATCCCTAGGTGGGGAAGATCCCTGGAGGAGGGCATGGCAACCCACTCCATTATTCTTGCCAGGAAAATCCCATGGATAGAGGAGCGTGGTGGGCTACAGTCCATAGGTTTGCAAAGGGTCGTACATGACTGAGGTGATGGAGAACAAGCTTGGGCACAGCCACCACACAGGATGGCAGAGTTATAGAGTCATCTCTACCAGGCTGAATCCCAGCTGTAGAAATAGGTACACTCCTTACACCCTCAGAATCCAGCTAGACTGACGGCAATGGCTGACAAAAGTCGATTGCATAATACCGAGAGGAGGAAGAGGGGATAGCTATCGCCCTCCTTGGCCCTGATGTGCAGCACCTCGCCCCTCCAGAGGCTCTCTTGCCCGTGTCGTGGCTGCCGCCACGTTGCCAGGACTGGCCTGTTGGCAAAGGGAGTGCCTTTGGCCAAGTCCCCTCTGCTCACTTCAGGAAGAGAATCCTCATTGGCACCATGGAAAGGGAAAACATAACTCCCTCACCTCCAGCCTCCTTCCTGTCACCATTCCCTGGGATACAACTTGATTCTGCATTTTAATATGTCTTCTGTTCCCAGGTAAGGGGCATTGGGGTCCTCATTATATCAGCCTCTTCATTCCAGATGGGATCTGATCCACACCCTGGCATAGCCAGAAGCCTGTGGAAGTGGAATCCCTCCTCCTCAAGTGAAAGAGCAGCCAGGGATAAACTCTGCCTGCCCAGGAGGACTTATCCAGGATCCTCGTCCAAGGGGCATCAGCTCCAAGGGGCTGATGGCGATGTTACTGATAATTCAATACATTGTGAAAGGTGACACCAAGTGATAGCATGTGGTTATCTCTCCTCCAGCTGGACAACCAGATAAAAGACATATTCAGGCAGAAAGCCCAGCTCTGCTGCCTTCTCTCAAGCCTGGATGATGTGAGCAATGTGGTTTTCAGCTGTGGCTCACTCCCCAGCCAGCTGGGTTCCTGTTCAGCCCTGACCTTGTGTGCACTAGGACCCAGAGACCCCACAGAGACTGAGCCAGAACTGAGTGTGAGTGTCTCCTGAGGAGGTGCGGGTCAGCAGTAGTCTGCTGCAGGGGCAGGGGCCCTGGGCGCAGCAGACCTGGGCGTGGCATAAGCCCTCTTGTCGTCGCCAGTAACCCCACCATAGAGCCGCCAGAACTTACCCAGGACTGGGACACAGACTCTTGGAGGGCACAAACAGAACCCTGTGTGCACCAGGACCCGGGAGAAAGGAGCAGTGACCCCGCGAGAGACTGACCCAGGCTTGCCCGGGAGTGCCCAGGAGTCTCCGGCGGAGGCGTGGGTGACGGTGGCTGCTGCAGGGTCGGGGTCACTGAGCACAGCAGTGCCTCCGTGGTACCTTCTCAAGGAGGCGCCAGTGTCTTCATTATCTCCACCATAGTTTGAAACGTGAAGTCGCTCAGTCGTGTCCGACTCTTTGCGACCCCGTGGACTGTAGCCTACCAGGCTTCTCTCCCCATGGGATTCTCCAGGCAAGAATACTGGAGTGGGTTGCCATTTCCTTCTCCAGGGGATCTTCCCGACCCAGGGATCAAACCCAGGTCTCCCGCATTGGAGGCAGACGCTTTAGCCTCTGAGCCACCAGGAAAGCCCATAATTTGGCCTCAGGTAAATAACAGGGAGGGAACACAGCCCCGCCCATCAGCAGAAAATTGGATTAAAGATTTACTGGGCATGGCCCCGCCCATCAGAACAAGACCCAGTTTCCCCCTCAGTCAGTCTCTCCCATCAGAAAGCTTCCGTAAGCCTCTTATCCTGCTCCATCAGAGGGTGGCCCTACACGGCATGGCTCATAGTTTCACTGTTAGACAAGGCTGTGGTCCATGTGATGAGATTGGTTAGTTTTCTGTGACTGTGGTTTTCATTCTGTCTGCCCTCCCAGTTCTACCTCCGAGGCGGGGTGGAGATGCCCCCGGGGTAGCCCTGATGGCAACCCAGACGGACTGAGTTCCATAACACCAAGACCTTGGTTTGATTTGCCCTTTTCTTCTGATGCCTCCCGGGGTGGAGCAGAGTAGCTTTCCCAGAACGCTTCCCAAGCTAGGACTCCCAGGGGGAGGCGTGTGAGTCGTAAAGGGATGCACAACAACGAGGATGTCCCTCCTGAGAGTCACCGCGCCCGTGTGTGTGCGAACAGAGAGGCGAGGCAGGGCTGGCCAGCAAGGGGAAAGCGAGCTTTGTTTCCGAACCATTAGGGCTGGTCCTTCCAGTTCATTTCCACAGACTCCACAAAAGGACTATCTAAGGAGCCGAGACAAAAGCCGCCACAGAGCCTCCCCCGGCCCACTAGGAGCTCGCGCTACCGAAGGGGGAAGCCCATTGCCCTTCCAGCCTGCCCAGACCCTGCAGTTCCCGAGCTGTGTCCTCGAAAGCCTCACGGTCGCCAGCAGTGCATCTCTCCACACAGACGGGAGACCCGGCTGCGACAAAGTCTCCCTCTCAGGCCTCCGGCCCCCGGGGCAGGCAGCCCGGAGGGTGACATCTAGGCTGAGAGGCGTCTAGGCTGAGAGGCGTCTAGGCTGAGAGGCGTCTAGGCTGACATCCAGGAGCCGGAGCTCCTCCTCGCTCCATACGTGCGCCTGCGACTTGCGGCTCCTAGCAAGGCCGGGCGCTTCCGTACGTGGGGTCCGAGTAAACGTGCACAGTAACAGCGCGGATCACAAGTCCCGTGAGAGTCTGCGGTCCAACAGATTAGGTTAATAGTTCTAATTCCCCACGCAGTTACAAAGTGGTCAAAGAGACCAGGAAAAGCTGACCGAGAAAGGAGAGTTCGGTGCACACGCTTTGCCCATCTCTGGCTGCTCCCCTTGCAGGGACCTTTGGGTGTCTCTTGGCCTAGGCAGGTTGGCACAAACCCCTGACAAGGCTCCCCTTTAGGAGCTGCCTTCAGTCATTATGAGGCACCACAAAACCGCAGAGCAGGGCTCATCACCTGCTTCACACAGGGCGTGCCATTCATTCACACAAGGACACCGAAGAGCTAACAAGTAAAGCAGAACATGTGTGCATTGAGAAAGCAGAGAGGCTAGAGCTCTGAGTGTTCACCTTGTCCTGAAGGTCCCGGACGAGCCCCCATAGGACAGCTTACGGTGGACGGTGGCCGATCCGTGACCTCCAAAGAAGATTCAGCTTTGGGACCAGGGACCAGGTTTGATCACTCAGAACTTTTGTGTAGCAGAGTTTTATTACAGTAAGAAAATGGAGAGGAAGCTTCTGACACAGACATCAGAGGGGGGATGGAGAGTGCCCCCCTCACTAGTGTTAGCAAGGGAGCTGTATACTTTTAAATTAGTTATCACAATAAATCAAAAGAATGTTTCACGTTTGTGAAAATTTTTCGAGACCCACCCCCACAGTTTACATTTTAGGATAACAGGACTAGAACTCGACAACAGAAAGATCCTACCAGACCCACTCACATAATAGACATTCTAAGACAACAGGATTAGTCTAAGGCTTTCAGGAAGGAGAAACTGTCCTCAAGCATTGTTGTTGTATAATCCCTAGCACAGAGTTTAAACCAAGTGTGTAATCATCAGTTTCAGGCTTAAAGAAAAAAAGGTTTTATGTGGCTAAGACTAAGGAATGTAGAGAAAAAGAGTTTCTCCTTGCCTCCTCCTTGAGAATTCCAGACCCCTATCTCCTCCTAGAGAACCACAGACCCCTTTCGCCTCCTTGGGGACCCCAGACTTCTTATCAACCTGCCTAGGCATTGACTCACATCCATACATGACCACTGGAAAACCCATAGCTTTGACTAGATGGATCTTTGTCAGCAAAGTGATGTCTCTGCTTTTTAATATGCTGTCTAGGTTTGTCAGAGCTTTTCTTCCAAGGAGCAAGTATCTCTTAATAGTCAGTGCTCAGAAAATGTTTTGAATGAAAGAATGAAATGCCTGCTCAGTTAGGCCACGGAAGCCGAAATATCAGTCCAATCAGATTGATAACGACCAGGGTTCTTGGCCTTCTCCAGTCGATAGAAATTGACTAGAAGTCAGAGGAGAAATGCAGGCAAGGCTTTACTGAGACGCGTGTGCTGACTGCTGACTGCAGCAGGGACTGAACAGAAGTGCCTTCCTTGCTCCCCGAGGGGCCGAGCTCTTCCTTGCACAGTGGTGTGAGGGTTGGGTGTGTCCAGGGGTGGGCCGGGGGCGCAGCTCAGGTGGCTTGCCCACCGCTTTGTGGCGTTGAGCTGGGGGCGTGCTCGGAATCCTGCTTTGGTTCCCGACACTCAGCTTCTGTTCCTTGCTCTTCAGGAATGGCAGCTGGGTTTTTTGAGGGGTTTTGTATCTTTTGGTACAGAATTTCCCCCAGCTGCACGCACACACAATTTTTAGTTCCATCCCGTTGCTTTGTATTTTATAACTGGAAGAGAAGTGTGTCCAGGTGCAAGCTTTACAGCAAAGGGTCCCAGGTCCCAGGCTCGCGGTATTAGCCACCATTTCACATGCTGATTGCCTGCCAGGTACCCGCCATGTTAAACTATGTGACATGCCATTTTAAAGCTGATAAGGGTCAAATAGAGATGGTTTCATATGGTTCAGCCTAATAGTTCACATTCATTACCTCATCTAATTCCCACAACAAAGCTGTGAGGTTGATGCCAGAATCTTGGTTCACTGTCCACCAATGCCAAACAGAAACACAGAGATGGAGTTTGGAGGAAAGAAGAGTAGTAACTTTATTCTTTTCCAGGCAAAAGGGAAACACAGCCGGCTCGCACCTCAACGGCTCTGCCCCCACTCCCTGGTTTCATATCCTCATGAAGGTCTCGCATTTTTTTTCTTTTGCAAAATTTCAAAACAGCCATGGTTGGCATCAGGCAGCTTGGTAACTGGAGCTGGTCTTTTCTGAAGTTAGTGGCCTCTCGTCTTTCTGAAATGAAGCCTGCTGCAAGAGAGTGCAGGCCAAGAAGAATGTCAGGTACAGAGCTCAGCTCAGGTGGAGTCAGAGTAATCAGCTTTGGGAAGGGCGAGTCCAGCAGGAAGCGCTTGTTAGTTGCTGCTGTGCGGTCATTCACTCATGCCCAGCTCCAGGTGACCCCATGGACTGCCGCACAGCAGGCTTCCCTGTCCTTCACTATCTCCTGGAATTTGCTCAAACTCATGTTCATTAAGTTGATGAAGCCACCCAACCACCTCATCCTCTGAGGCCCCCTTCTCCCTTTCCTTCAGTCTTTCCCAGCATGAGGGTCTTTTCCGAGGGGCTGGCTCTTTGCATCAGGAGGCCAAAGAACCGGAGCTTCAGCGTCAGCATCAGCCCTTCCAGTGAGCACTCAGGACTGCTCTCCTTCAGGACGGGCTGGCTGATCTCCTGTTGGCGGCAGCAGCAGCTGAACAGCAACCCAGATCGCCTGACTCTCGGGCCTGTTCGTGCTGTTCCCCAGCTGGTTCATTGCTTCCTCATTTAAAGAAAAGTCTGATTTCTATTTGTGCTGCAGCAAGGCTATTATCCCCACTTTATAGACGAGGAAACTGAGGCTCAGCGAAGAAGTGACTTGTTCCAGTCTACACAGCAGGAAGCAGCTGAACCTGACGCACTCAGGCGTCTGACTCCAGAGCCCACAGGCTGAACCGCTGCACTTGCCTCTCGCATCTTAGGAACAACTTTCTAACTGAAGTTCAATGAGTCATTCTTTAAAAAAAAAAAAAAAAAAGCTTTTTAATTTTGTATTGGGGAAGAACCTGTTAACAATGTTGTGATAATTTCAAGTAAACAGTTAAGGGATTCTGCCATACATATTGGAGAAGGCAGTGGCACCCCACTCCAGTGCTCTTGCCTGGAAAATCCCATGGATGGAGGAGCCTGGTGGGCTGCAGTCCATGGGGTTGCTAGGAGTCGGACACGACTGAGCGACTTCCCTTTCACTTTTCACTTTCATGCACTGGAGAAGGAAATGGCAGCCCACTCCAGTGTTCTTGCCTGGAGAATCCCAGGGACGGGGAGCCTGGTGGGCTGCCGTCTATGGGGTCGCACAGAGTCGGACACGACTGAAGTGACTCAGCAGCAGCAGCAGCCATACCTACACATGTATCCATTTCTCCGCAGACGCCGCTCCCATCCAGGCTGCCACATCACACTGAGCAGAGTTCCATGTGCTGCTCAGTAGGTCCTTGTGGGTGATCCATTTAGATATAGCAGTGTGTACATGACCATCACAAACTCCCTAACTATCCCTTCCCACACCCTGACAACCATAAGTTCCTTCTCTAAGCCTGTGAGTCTCTTTCTGTTTAGTAAGTTCATCTGCCTCGTTTCTTTTTGGATGCCACCTAAGCGATGTCTTACGATATTTCTCCTCCTCTGTCTGGCCTACTTCACTCAGCAGCGTCACCATCCTTTTAATTAATAAAGGTTGCCTTTGCGCCCGTCATTTTTCAGCATACTAGAGAAACTATTAGAATCTTATAACAAGGACACCTGCAAACAAGTGTCTGCAGATAATAGGACTCCTAGGTGGCATCACTGACTCGACGGACATGAGTTTGAGCGAGCTCCGGGAGCTGGTGATGGACAGGGAAGCCTGGCGTGCTGCAGTGCATGGGGTGGCAAAGAGCTGGACACGACTGAGCGACTGAACAACAACAAAACCCCTTCAAAGACAGTAGAGTCGGGGGTGAAACAACCTCTATATAACACAGGATGCGTCTTGGCCCAAGTCGTCAAGGCCACGGTCTTCCCAGTGGTCACATACAGTTGGGAGAGCACCGAAGAATTGATGCCTTTGGACTGTGGTGCTGGAAACGACTCCTGAGAGTCCCTTGGACTGCAAGGAGATCCAACCGGTCAATCTTAAGGGAAATCAACCCTGCATACTCGTTGGAAGGACGATGCTGAAGCTGAAACTCTAACATTTTGATCATCTGATGGAAACAGCTGACTCACTGGAAAAGCCCCTGATGCTGGGAAAGGTCAAGGGCACAAGGAGAAGAGGGCGTAAGAGGATGAGATGGTTGGACGGCATCACCGACGCAATGGACGTGAACTTGGGCAAACTCTGGGAGATGGGGAGGGACAGAGAGGCCTGGCGCGCTGCGGTCCTCGGGGTCGCAATGACAGCTGGGAGACTGACGACACAGAGCGTGCTCTCGAGTCTTCCACTCGGCCGAGCGGCACCTCAACATCATGGAAAACAAACTGCACTCACTCACCCGCTTTCATTTCTTCGTTGCTGTTGACCGTACGCATCTAGCGTGTGTAAACTAGAGCGACCAGACGACTTTCCACCTAAACCAGAATGAGAGCTGGACCATAAAGAATACCGCGTGCCGGAGAATTGAGGCTTTCAAATTGCGGTGCTGGAGGAGACGCTTGAGAATCCCTTGGACTGAAAGGAGATCAAACCAGTCAATTCTGAGTATTCATTGGGAGATCTGTGGCTGAAGCTGAAGCTCCAATACTTTGACTGCCTGATTCAAAGAGTGGACTCATTGGAAAAGCCCCTGGTGCTGGGAAAGACTGAAGGCAAAAGGAGAAGGGGGCGGCAGAGGATGAGATGGTTAGGTAGCATTGCTGACTCAGTGGACATGGATTTGAGCAAATTCCAGGAGACAGTGGAGGACAGAGGAGGCTGGTGGGCTGCAGTCCGCGGGGTGGCAAAGAATTAGACACGAGGTAGCCACTGAACAACAGCAACATAATAGTCCTACCAGTTTAACAGGTGAAAATTGGAACCATGCTGAGCAAACCAGAATGTCTGTTCCCCCTGGAAACCCTGTGTCTGAGACATGATCTCATCCCTCAAGGAACTGAGAGAGTCAGGGGAGACAGCAGAGCAAAGAGACAAATGATAAAGTAGACACGTGATAGGTACTTGCTGAATGGAGGAATGACCAAGGAGCAAAAGCTGCAGAATCGCACACACACACACACACACACACACTCACACAGTCACACTCACACTCACACACACACACAGTCACACACACTCACAGACACACTCTCACACTCACACACTCACACTCACACACCCTCACACACACTCACAGACACTCACACACACACACAGTCACACACACTCACAGACACACTCTCACACTCACACACACGCACTCACACACTCGCACACACACTCCCCACACACACACTCACACACTCACACACACTCACACTCACACACACACACTCACACTCACTCACACACACGCGCACACACTCACTCACTCACGATCATTTCCAACTGGGGGAGTGACCGAGGGCAGCCCTGACGCTCACCTGAGCTGAATTCGTGAATGTAGGGAGGAATCACTGGGCAGGGCAGGAAGGGGAGGCCGCCAAGCTGAACAGGAACACAAAGGTGGAGGGGATGACAGGTTAAGAAGCGGTGATCACAGAGAACAGCAGAGATATAGACTGAAGTCACCCTGGAAATACTAGGCTTTGAGCAATGGGAGCCCCCTGAAGCTTTGGGGCAGCTGCGGTCACTAGACCGATTCTGTATTCCATGAAGAATACAGTAACATATATATCTTCTTTGCTATTAAGAAACTTCCTGAGGAATGATTAAACCATTGTACATCCCCACTTTTACATATTTCTCAGCACTTAAAATGAGTACTATGCGTACTAACAAGGAAAGAGCTCCAAGACAGAACACTTGATGTTGGTATTAAAAAAAAAAAAGTCTGGGACCTTCGTGGTGGCCCAGGGGTTGAGTATCCACCTGCCAACACAGGGGACACAGGATTGATCCCTGGTCTGGAACTAAGATCCCACGTGCCGCGCGGCAAGTAAGCCTGGGCGCCGCAGCCACGAGACCTAGAGGCTGTGTTCTGCAAAAGGAAAAAAGGAGCAAAGAAGGCGCCACGGCAGTGAGCAGCCTGCACACCACGACTGGACAGTGGTCGCCGCTCGCCACATCTGGAGAAAGTGCATACACAGCAACGAAGACCAAGCCCAGGCAAAAATAAGCACATAGATAAGTTTCTTCAAAGTCAAGCAGAGCCGTGATCTCTGTAGAAACTCACGTGTGTACACATGCAAAGGAAAAGGTACGGCAGCGATCACGTGAAACTGACAATCGTCTTCACTTTTGGGAAAAAGAAGTGTGGCAGAGGGGATTGAAACTTCATGTTGCTTGAAATTCTTACATAGTGAGAATTTAACTACACAGGTATTTTAAACTATTTTTAAAGCTGCCTAAAACCCTTGGCATCTTGTTTATGCTGAAATCTTCCCATCCTGACTAGTGATGTCTTCCCCCTAATAATTCCCAGTTCCCTTTTACTTTTTTCTGCCCCACCAGTTTAAGACTGATGGCTCCTTACTGGTACTAATTCACTTACTCTCCGCCCTGAGGGGAGAGTATTATTCTTACCCCCATTTTGCGCTATAGGAAACGACTGCACAGAGAGGTTAGGTAACCTGCTGAAGGTCACGTAATGATGCCTGGCACAATAGGAGCCGAATCTCCCAAAGGCCTTCACACATGACCGTGTCATCGGCGGCCTTCCCGCTTGTCTTGCCTTTTCTTTTTTCTGGCCACATCGCACAGCATGTGGGCAGCTCCACCACCAGGGACCAAGCCCACACCCCTGCATCGGGAGCAGAGTCTTAACCACTGGGCGGCCAGGGATTCGCTCGACTGGCGTTTGACATTCTGCGCTCTCCCGACTCGATCTGCTTTCAGCCAGCCGGTCTTCAGCCACAGCAAACCCCGGCTCACCACCGCTCCTCCTTTGCGTTTCAATTACTCGGCGCTGTCTCTGCGCCACGTGAGGGGTGTTCAAAATTCAGAATCAGCTGGAAAGGGAGTTTCATCATATCCCATGTTTAAAAAGCACACAGGCACACACATCCAGAGGATCAAGTTCACGGCTAATCTGAGAGTATGCTGGTGATGTGGCAGGCAGATGAGAGCCAGACCGAGGTAGCAGAGTAAACGAGCTCTCATTGTGTGCGCGCGCCTGTGCGTGTGTGTGCCTGTGCGCGTGCGCACGTGTGGTGCAGCAGGGCCCCGCAACGTGACAGTCCCCAGAAGCCCTCGGGCCACTTGCTAAGTCCAGCAGCTGAGCTGACTTCAGCTGTGCAAAACAGCCCCATCTGGAGTGGGGGTGGCTGGTGACTTTTGCTCCGGGAGTTCCGTAGAGTCCGCTCATGAAACTGGAGAAGTCTGTAGCATATGATTGTGCCCATCCCACTCAGAGAGAACATTCTGAGAAGGCTAATTACACCGTGAGGGTTGAAGGGAAGAGGGCTGAGATGAGCCCTTTCTAAGGGCAGACTGGAAGGGGCTGGGGGGAGCCCGGGCCGGCCTGTGTGACAAGAGCGCCCTCTGCAGGTCAATCAGAGGGCTGCACCCGCTGGGCTCCCGAGGGCCGCGGGGGCAAGCCCACAGCCCACCCAGCTCCCAGCAGATGTGCTCGCCTCCCAGCTGTATGACTCAGGGTGAGTTGGTGACCCTCTCCGGGATTCAGCTGCCTCAACCGTTTAGGACAAAAATCCCTACTTCATGATCAAAGAGAGGGAACGCACCTGAACTGCTCTATAAAGGTCCGGGGACGTAGTCAAGTCCTCTGCGGCAGCGACGGTCAGCAGCGGCGGCAGCAGCAGCCCCCTCATCGCCGTCCCTGGCATCCTCAGCGGCAGTGAGGATGACCCCTGAGTGAGCTGGCGGAGAGAGAAGGGCTCCTCGGAGAGTAAGCGCAGGCAGGCAGGGGCAGGGGCCGGAGACCGGGGCCAGGTGGCCAACAGCATTTTATTTAACGTTAACCATCATCTGAGGCTTCAGCGAATCGTAATCCTTTCTAACTTTATTTTTAAATTTTTAGTCGTCTGCCTGTCTGCGTTGAGTCTCCGCTGCGGCGCGCGGGCTCAGCAGTTGCGGCGCTCAGGCTTAGTTGCTCCCGGCACCGGGGATCTTAGTTCCCCAACAAGAGATCGCACCGCATCCCCCGCACTGGAAGGCAGGTCCTGAACCACTGGACCGCTGGGGAAGTCCCCCCGATGGCATTTTGTTTTCCCTGCTACGTCTGTTCCACTTCTGGGGGACAGTTTTTGCCTCTTCTTCTCCTCAGAGTCCCACAGTGACAAATCAAGCTGCTTCCTGGAAGAAAAAGAGCCCGGGCAGAGAGCTGGGGTATACTTGGAGGAGCCCAGATGTTTGCAAATCTCAGTGGTGGCAGGCCTGCTCGCGGGGCTCCGCGGGAGGGACCCCTTCCTCAGCTGAAGGGAATGACGGCAACACTCTCCTACCATCTCAGCCCCCAGCCTCTCTGTAAGGCTGTCCCGCCGTCCCCGGGCACCCAACGGACCCCTGTAGACGAAAGAGCTGGTCCAGCTGAAGGCCTGGGCTGTGATGGCCACCACCACTTTCTGCCCCCATTCCTGCCCACCCAGGCCCGCTCCTTCCTTCACCCTGGCCCCTGAAAAAGCGCCCAACCGCCTTGATGCATCCTAAGAGTTCTCTGATGCTAACCACAAGGAGACAAACAGGGGTCAGCAAGGCTAAGACACGATGGAGACGCTACTGAAAGTAAGTCAAGAAAGCGTGGGTTCTGGTCTCCACCAGGGCAAAAAGGAGCCAGGGTGAACCGCTCCCAGCTCCCTTGACTGACTCAGTTACTGGTTTTTCTTGAAGAACACTGTCTGCCCTTAACATGTTGATGTTTCAGTCATGACATTTTGGCATTTTTAATAGTGCATTAAAATATATCTTAATGACTGAGTTGTTTTGTTTTACCACCTTAAATGCCATGCACTCACTTTGCCCGAGTCCTGGCCCAGAGATTAAAAGCTGCCTAGGTCTCCGGGGGGCTCCCTCCTCCCCCAGCCACCCACCCTCAACCCCAGCCTCCCTTTCCACCTTCTATGAAGAACAGGAACAGCTCATGCTGTTTTTATTTACTCCCTCATTCAACCAATATCGACTACATACCTACTGTGCCCTAGGTCCCAAGCCAGGCACTTCGGAAACAAAGACAAATTTGTTCATTCACTAAGTGCTTACTGGCCACCATTTGGGTACCAGCCACTGTGCCAGACTCTGGGGACAGAACAGTGAACAAGAAAGACGTGGTTCTTGACCCCTGGCATGAGAAACTGAGATGATAAATACATTCAAAAGAATTAAAAACAAACTTGCAGATAGCAATCAGTGCTACAAAGAAAATAAAGGGAATGATCCAGGCCCTCAAGATGCCCACAGTTTGGGGAGACAGACATCTAAGGGGGTAATTGTGAAACCAGGAGTGATGTGCCTGGATGGCAGATGCAAGGGATGCTTTGACGGGGGTGGTGGAGAGGTGATTTCCTCAGAGGAGACAGCTGAAGCTGAACCTTAAACTGGCCACGTGGAAAAGGAAGAACAATCACTCCGATCCCAGCACAGATGTGAGCGAAGACGTGGAGGCGAGGGGCAAGGAGGGGACAGAGCTGGTTTTATCACAGGGATGAGGCAGGAGAGGGCCGTCTCGGCGGCCACTAGACCCCCGTGGAGATGTTCGGAAGATGGCTGGAAATGGGAAAGGGTCCGCCAGACAGACGGAAGACAAAGGCCGATCGGTCAAAGGCAAAGAAAACCCTGAATTTTCGATGAGAAGACCCCTGAGTCCCACCACAGGGGTCTACTGGGGTGAAGTGAGGTTCTCTCTGAGGCAGATAGATCTCCCAGGCGGTAAAATCATCAGGCTTTTCCCCGCTAAATCCAACCTGACTGAGCCTCTGCCTGGCGGGGTGGGCAGTCAGGTTGTTCTAAATCACAGGACACCCAAAATATAGTTGAGTTTACAAAAGACAATTGATTCTAGGCTTCTCGGTTTAAATTTTTAATTTCCAGCCCTTGGAGAAGAAAGAGGTCCTAAAGCAAGATTCACACCCAAGATTGCTCAAGCTTTTTCATTATCCAAAGACTAAAGTCTGTAAACTGGAGTTAGTCATGCCAACCCCAAAGGGTTGTTATGAGGAGGAAAGGAGACTGCTTATGTAAACATATTTGTGAGTGATAAGATTCAGAATAAGCAAAAAGCATCTAGCTGACTGGCGAAAAGCAATACTTCACTAGCTAGACAAATGGAAACAGGCCAAGAAACTTTGGGTCTTATAACAAACACACCTTCGGAAGATACGTCAGGAGCAGGCCATGAAAATCTCTCCTGCAGCTGTGCCTTTCTGGAATCCTAAAGTTCAGGGCGGAGGTACAGCCGCCCAGGAATTTATTTCTCCATAAATTTGAGCTCCCCAAATCCCTATGAAGCCCAGGAATGATGTGACTGCAGGGCACGTGGGTCCATTGGCACCAAGAGCCCCTCCATAAATCAAGGTCTCACTGCCGTTGGCCTCAGACTGCTCTGTCCAAGGTGACCTGGACAAAGTGAAAGGGTAGTCGCTAACCTAGGAGTAGCATCTGCAGTCGAGATGAGAGAACCTAAAAATGCCTATAGGGTCAGTTCCCTAGAAACATATCCCTAGGAGGGAGAGGTCACTCTTCCTTCGTCTCAGAAGGTAAGGCAGCTAGGAAGACTTCAAGGGAAAGTGACAATCTTTCCACAATTGCATCCAATTTGGGCAGCCCCTTGGGACAGACATGGAGGAGCTCTATTTCAATGCTGGGTCAGCCCCATTGAAAAGTCAGAGTGACCTCAGCCCTGTCACCTGTTACCCCTAGGCCAGCCCCTCAAAGCAGCCCCCTGAGGCAGCCATGTGACTCACAGAATCCCAAATCAGCTTGCCCAACACGCGGATGATACAGGCAAGGGAGGCCAGAGATGGGGGCGGGAAGGCTAGTCCAAGGTCACGCAGCCTCCAGGGTAAGAGTCAAGGTTAGACCAGGGGTCCTGGTTATTCCTTGTGACCTCACTACACGCCTCCTCTACTGAGGCCATGTGGTAGTTCTAGCCTGAGCTGCTCTGCTAAGTGGCTTCAGTTGTATCTGACTTTTTGCAACCCTATGGACCACAGCCTGCCAGGCTCCTCTGTCCATGGGATTCTCCAGGCAAGAATAGTGGGATGGATTGCCGTGCCCTCCTCCAGGGGATCTTCCTGACCCAGGGATTGAACTCACGTCTCTTACATCTCCTGAATTGGCAGGCGAGTTCTTTACCACTAGCACCGCCCGGGAAGCCCAGGACTCCACAAACTAAGCATCATCCACCAATTCATTTGACCATCTTAATTTCTCCAGTAGCATTTAAATTATGCGAACGAGGAAGCCAAAGCCTATAAAATGGTGCCTTTCACAAGGGTAAGGGATTAAGAGGTACGAACTACTAAGTGAGAAAAACAAGATATGTAGTGCAGCAGAGGGAACATGCCCAATATTTTATAATAACTGTAAATGAAACCTAACCTTTAGATTTGTGAGTCACTATGTCATACACCCGAAACTTATATGATAAACTATAACTTAATTTTTTTTTCTTTTGGCAGCACCATGCAGCTTGCAGGATTTCAGCTCCCTGACCAGGGGCCGAGGCCCGGCCTCCGTGGCGAGAGGGGCTGAAGCTCAGCCTCTGTGGTGAAAGCACCAAATCCTGACCACTAGGCCACCAGGGAGCTCCGTCAGCGTTTTAAAAAGTGAAATGTGAACGCTGCTCAGGCGTGTCCGACTCTTATGCAACCCCACGGTCTCTGCAGTCCATGGAATTCTCCAGGCCAGATTACTGCAGCGGGCAGCCTTTCCCTTCTCCAAGGGATTGAGCCCAGGTCTCCCACATTGCAGGCAGATTCTTCACCGGCTGAGCCACAAGGGAAGCCCGTGTTTTAAAAACGTGGCTTTCATGTGTCAAGAAACAAGTAGGCAGAGAAGGAAGGAATTATTCTGGGAAACACAGGTGCCTGTAAAGTTAGCTACACACGTAGACTGCCAGAGGTGACTGACGAGACCAAGGGACTTGGAGGACACAGGCCACACCTGCCCAGCGTAATCAAGCCACTGACCGGTACAGAAATTGACAAGAGGCCAGACAAGAAGTTCAGGCAAGGCGTCACTGGGGATCCTGCGGCAGCAGGCGGAGTGAGAGCAAGTGACAGAGTGAGACCCGGCGAGCCTTGCTCACTGCTGGTGGGGGAGGGGTAGGAGGGCAGGGGTCGCTGAGCTGGTTCCTTACCAGTGGAGAGGGCACGGGTGTGCCCAGGGGGGTGGCTCAGGTGGTCTGCCCACCCTGTGGCGGTGTTATGTGCAGGGGGCACGCACGGAACCCTGCTTTTGCTCCCAGTGCCCTGGTACTGCTCCTCAGGAGTGGCAGCTGGGTTTTTGGTCTTTTTGTATCTTGTTGTCCATAATTTGCCCCAACTGCAGCATGCATGCAGTCATTTTTAGTCCCGTGTAGTTTCTTTGGGGCTTCCCTGGTAGCTCAGTTGGTAAACAATCTGCTGCCATGCAGGAGACCCAGTTCCAGATCTCTGAGTCAGGAATATCCTTGGAGGAGAAAATGGCAACCCACGCCAGTATTCTTGCCTGGAGAATTCTTTGTATTCTATTGCTCCAGAAGGTATTTGTCTCCATGCAAACACTGCAGCAAAGGGTCCCAGGTCCCAGGTCTGAAATGGGACAGGGGTATGGAAAGGCAGCTGAGGCAACTGGAACGGAACTTAAAACACACTCGCACAGCCTATTGCACAGCACAGGGAACTCTCTGTGGCGACCTAAACAGGAAAGAAATCCGAAAGAGTGAACATACATACGCGCACAGCTGATTCACTTTGCTACACAGCAGAGACTAACACAGCACCTGAAGCAACGCTACGCCAGTAAAAAAGTTACAACAAAAGTAGATGAAGATGATAGATCATAGCACACGGTACAGAGCAGGAGCTCAAAACATGGTTGCTGACACTAGATGACTAAACCGTGAAGGGCCAGTTTCCCTCGTGGCCCACTTTTACAGAGCAGAGCTGACTGTATTGCAATTGTCCAGTTACTTGCCGATTTGAAAGTAAATTCAGTGAGGGCACAACCTCACCTGGCTTGCTCACTCATTGTAGCATCCTAGCGCCTGGCACATAGGAGGCACTCCATACATATTTTTGAACAAATGACGAAAAAATGAATAATGAGTGAATAAATTACACCTTTGCCCGCCATCCTTAAGTCCCCTTGGTTCATTCATCAGCTCTCCTGATTTGCCTGGGACTGATGCCCTGGAGGAGGAAATGGCACCCACTCCAGTATTCTTGCCTGGAGAATCCCATGGACAGAGGAGCCTGGCAGGCTACAGTCCACAGGGCCACAAAGAGTCACACAGGACTGAGCGACTTAGCAGGCACGAGGAGTTTCTCGGAAGCCAGCAGTGCTGAAACCTGGAAAGTCTCAGGCAAACTGCACTGTGTCTCACAGAAGTGACTCAGACGGTGTTATGATTGATAAACTTTACAAGAAAGAACTGCGGTGCTGGAGGAGACTCTTGAGAGTCCCTTGGGCTGCAAGGAGATCCAAACAGTCCATCCTAAAGGAAATCAGTCCTGAATATTCATTGGAAGGACTGATGCTGAGCCAACACTGCAATCCTTTGGCCACCTGATGCGAAGAACTGACTCATTTGAAAAGACGCTGATGCTGGGAAAGATTGAAAGCTGGAGAAGAGGGGACGACAGAGGATGAGATGGATGGATGGCATCACCAACTAGATGGACATGAGTTTGAGTAAATCCCAGGAGTTGGTGATGGACAGGGAGGCCTGGCGTGCTGCAGTCCATGGGGTCGCAAAGAACTGGACACGACTGAGCGACCGAACTGAACTAAAGTGATCAGGAAGAAAGGGTTACAACTGGGACTGGACTTGGATCGGACGGCCCCGCCCCTCGCGCACGTAGCCCCGCCCCTCGCGCGGCCCACCCTCAAGCCCCGCCCCCTTCCTCTGAAGGTCACCTTCCACCCCGGGAAGCCGAGTGGGCCTGCGCCGGCCCTTGGCCCTGCGGCGCTGGCGTTGGTTCCCCCGCCTTCCCTCCGCCCCCTCGGGGGCCGGAAGCCCCGCCCACCCGGCGGCGCCTGCGCAGCTCGCGGCGCCTCGGTGGGCCCTGGCGCGGCGCCGCGGTGCTCGGCGGGACGCCGGCGGAGCGCGACCTCGGGCTCGAGGGGCGGGGCTCGACGTCAGGAGCCAAGATGGCGGCGGTGGTCGCTCTCTCCTTGAGGCGCCGGTTCCCGGCCGCCGCCCTCGGCGGGGCCCGCCTGCAGGTGCGCCGCGGCGCGGGGCGGGGGGTCAGGGCTGGCGTGAAGGTCGCGGGGACGGCCTGCACGCGAGGGGGCGGCGGCGGAGGTTGAGGGGCGGCGGGGCGGCCCCGGGGAGGGGCGCGACCCGCTCCCGCCGCGCGGCGTCCTGATGCCGGCTTCTTGCTGCTCCTCCCCGCCACCTGCGAGGTGGTCAGGGCGGAGGGGCACTGTTAGACACGGCGGGGAAAGGATGGGGAGGGCGCCTGGACCGTCCAAGGTCACATGGCGAGCGGGTGACGACTGCCTGGTGCAGGCGGAGCGCGAATCCGAGCGTTCGCACGCCAGGTCCTTGCGCCGCCCGCACACCGTCACCGCCGGGACAGACAGACCCGCCGGGCCGTGAAGGGCAGGGCCGGGGAGGCAGCCCTGCCGGGCGCACGGTTGGGAGCTCGGGCAGGACGGAAAGCGCGGGAGAAGGGCGAGGCCGGGGGATCCACTCAGCCCCCGGGGGGACCCGGGCGCCCGCGAAACGCCGTGGCCTCCTCGGTGTCGCAGTACCGACCTCACAGGTTTCCCCGGATCGGATCTGGAGGTTGGCGCTGCTCCTGTTCGTATCGTTCAGGGTGCGTTGATAGTTTTTCTCCACATCCCTTGTATTGTCAGGAAAATGGGAACATGGAGAAGAGGAAGGGAAACTGCCATCGCAGTCTGTGTGCATCCAAGACCAAGGCTTTACACATCCCTTTCGAATCCTTTCCCTCTGGGAAAAAAGTCCCGGGAGGTGGGTGAGCAGGAATTTCAACCTCCTTTTTAGAGATTTGAAGACTGGTGCAGCTGCTGAGTCGCTTCAGTCGGGTCCGACTCTGTGCGACCCCATAGACAGCAGCCCACCAGGCTCCTCTGTCCCTGGGATTCTCCACGCAAGAGCACTTGAGTGGGTTGCCATTTTCTTCTCCCTTTGAAAACTGAGCCCCTCCCCCAAAAGATTTTTTTTCACTTGCCCAAAATATCACAGCCAAGAACCAGTTGATCTAGGGCTTAGACTCACTGTTTTGAACATGATGTGTGGAAAACTCCTAGCACAGATCAAGACACGTGATAGGTGTACAGCATATATTCGTCTCTCTCTTGCACTCATGTGAAAATACATCTAGTATTAAGGAATTGCTGTGGTTTTACAACGCGGTGCCTATGGCCCATCTTCTAATGCCTATTCTTTCCAATATGCTGTCTGTGAACTTGGACAAGTCATTTTACAGTCATTCTGAGAAGCAGGGATGGGAGTGAGGCCTGCCTCCCAGAGCCTCAAGCTGGTGCCCTCTGAGCATTAAATTGGTGATTGATAATGACCTTGTTTACCAGTTCCTTTTATAGTTGCTGAGCAAGCAATCAAGTTGTGAGAGCCCGGCCAATGAGAGTGAGTTCTAAAGCTCAGGTCCCTCTTCCAAGAATGAATTATAGAGAGGGCTGGTTTCATAGGTCAGTGTTGTAATTCCTGGTGAGGCCATCCTAGGGCCCTGAGGGCAGAGAACAGAAGATTCCACCCTCTCGCTTACCGTTTTCTAGGAATATGCATTCATACCCTCAAAAGCCACCTGAAAAGTAATGAGTGTGGTGTATTACGTTTGGGCTTATTCAGATTCTAGGAGTCTAGAACACGGTGCGATTTCTCTTCTGAATTCCCTTTATACTTTAGTTTGCACCACCGAACCACAGTTCTGCCTGTAAGTATTTAACTGTAATGTATTGTTGCCTGTGATGTTGCTTCGTTTTCTCGTCTAGACTATGTATTCCTTGAGGGCAGTTACCGCCTACTTTTATTTGTGTATCTCTGCTCCCAGCACTGGCAGGGTTAGGGTATCTGTCTGCCAATCAAAATGATAACAGGAACTGATACGGTTGACAGTATTGGAAAGCAGAAATTATTTTCTGAGCAATTCTAGGAGCTTGGCCCTCCACTTAATCCTCTAAGGTAGGTGTTAATACTCCCCGCCTTCTTACAAAAGAGGAGCTAAAATCAGAAAGGTTGTGTAATTTGCCGAAGAACATTCAGCTCTCAAGTGGTAGAGCTGTGATTTGCGGTGCTGCTCACACATTTCAGAAGCAAGCCTGACCTCTTGTTCTTCCCAGGCTTGCAGGGGCCTCCCTGCCTTCCTCCCCTCCGTCTCTCACCTTCCTGTCCCACCTCCAAACCTGCCTCTCCGTTCAGTCCAGTCGCTCAGTCGTGCCTGACTCTGCGACCCCATGAACCACGGGATGCCAGGCCTCCCTGTCCATCACCAACTCCCAGAGTCTACCCAAACCCATGTCCATCGAGTTGGTGATGCCATCCAGCCATCTCATCCTCTGTCGTCCCCTTCTCCTCCTGCCCTCAATCTTTCCCAGCATCAGGGTCAAACCTGTCTCCATCTAGCTCCAAACCTGCCCCTTAAGGAAGCTTTCCTAGAGAACAGACAGGCTGCCTTCAGCATGATGGAGGATCCACCCTTCTTATCCTCAGTTCCATTTCAGCCCAGTTGGTGGTGATCTTGCTTCTCCCCTTAAATTATAAACTGTGGATTTCATCTTGTCTAAGATGTCCTGCAAAGGTGCACTCAGCCTTGAACACTCTTTAATTTTGTAGATTGAGGTAGAAATGCTTTTGAAGGACCTCCCCCCGCCCTTGCTCTTGGCTTTGGAGTATGAATTGTTAGGTAGGCTACAAAAAAAAAAAACCTCAACTATTTGCTCACCTCTTCATGTCTGCCCATATATTGCCCTCTTCTGCCTGTTACTGTGAGAAAACTGGCAGCGCTCCTCTAGCCACCCTTCACTCTTGCTGTCATCCCATCGCTTGTTGAAAGATAGCTTTCCAGAGATTCTCCTCTTCCCCTCGCAATCAGCAGCAGCACACAAACACGGTATTTTTCTCATCTCAGAAAAAGCCATGTCCAGCCACCACCCCAGGTCTCCACTCATCTTTATAGAAAAATTTCCCAAGAGGTGTCTGAACTCACCAACCAGTTGTCTCAGGAACTTATTCCACTCAGACTTTTCACCCTTAGCACTTGACGGAAGATACTTGGGTCAGGGCCACCAGGCACTTTGGCTTTGTTAACTCCAACGTCAGTTCTCACGGGGCTTTGCTCCCTGAAGCATACTGTTAACTCCCTCCTCAAAACATGTTTTTGGCCTGCCTGCCAGGCTCCAGGTCGTCCTCCTCTCGTGTTGGCAGTCCTTTCTCTCTCCCCTTGCTGATTTCTTCTCATTGCCCCAAACTCTAGGGAGTCTCTCCTTAGGTCTCGTCTTTATAGACACTCCTTTGGGCTTTAGATGCCTCCTAAATTTATGTCTCCAGCCAAGACATCACCCCAAATCTTCAGACTCAGATGGCCACTCAGCCATATTCTCAGAATTTCCACATGGGTGTTTAATAAACTTTGCTGGCACAAAACCAAAACCCTGAGACACACACACCAGCCTTCTCCTCCCGTCTCACCTGATGGTAGCTCCATCCTTCACGTTGCTTCAGTTCAGTCACTCAGTCGTGTCCGACTCTTTGTGACCCCGTGGACTGCAGCACGCCAGGCCTCCCTGTCCATCAGCAACTGCCAGAGTTTACTCAGATTCATGTCCATTGAGTCAGTGATGCCATCCAGCCATCTCATTCTCTGTCATCCCTTTCTCCTCCTGCCTTCAATCTTTCCCAGCATCAGGGTCTTTTCCAGTGAGTTGCCTCTTCACATCAGGTGGCCAAAGTATTGGGAGTTTAAGCTTCAACATCAGTCCTTCCAATGAATACCCAGGACTGATCTCCTTTAGGATGGACTCGTTGGATCTCCTTGCAGTCCAGGGAACTCTCAAGAGTCTACTCCAACACCACAGTTCAAAAGCATCAATTCTTCGGCGCTCAGCTTTCTTTATGGTCCAGCTCTCACATCCATACATGACTACCGGAAAAATCATACCTTTCACTAGACAGACCTTTGTTGGCAAAATAAGGTCTTTGCTTTTATTATTAATATGCTGTGTAGGTAGGACTTCCCTGTTGGCTCAGCCGGTAAAGCGTCTGTCTGCAATGCGGGACACCCGGGTTCGATCCCTGGGTTGGGAAGATCCCCTGGAGAAGATGGCACCCACTCCAATGCTTTTGCCTGGAAGATCCCATGGACGGAGAAACCTGGTAGACTACAGTCCATGAGGTCCCCAAGAGTTGGACACGACTGAGCAACTTCACTTTCACTTTGAGGATGGTCATAACTTTTCTTCCAAGGAACAAGTGTCTTTTAATTTCATGGCTGCAGTCACCATCTGCAGTGATTTTAGTGCCCCAAAAAATAGTCTGTCACTGTTTCCACTATTTCCCCATCTATTTGCCATGAAATGATGGGACCAGATACCATGATCTTAGTTTTTTGAATGTTGAGTTTTCAGCCAACTTTTTCACTCTTTCACTTTCATCAAGAGGCTCTTTAGTTCTTCTTCACTTTCTGCCATAAGGGTGGTGTCATCTGCATATCTGAGGTTATTGATATTTCTCCTGGCAGTCTCTATTCCAGCTTGTGCTTCATCCAGCCCAGCATTTCTCATGATGTACTCTGCACATAAGTTAAATAAGCACGGTGACAATATACAGCCTTGACGTACTCCTTACCCGATCTGGAACCAGTCTGTTGTTCCATTTTCAGTTCTAACTTCTGGTGCTTCTTGACCTGCATACAGATTTCTCAGGAGGCGGGTCAGGTGGTCTGGTATTCCCATCTCTTTAAGAATTTTCCACAGTTTGTTGTGATCCACACAAAGGCTTTGGCATAGTCAACAAAGTAGAAATAGATGCTTTTCTGTAACTCTCTTGCTTTTTCCATGATCCAACGGATGTTGGGATTTTGATCTCTGGTTCCTCTGCCTTTTCTAAAACCAGCTTGAACATCAGGGAGTTCACGGTTCACGTATTGCTGAAGCCTGGCTTGGAGAATTTTGAGCATTACTTTACTAGCATGTGAGATGAGTGCAACTGTGCGGTAGTTTGAGCATTCTTTGGCATTGCCTTTCTTTGTGATTGGAATGAAAACTGACCTTTTCCAGTCCTGTGGCCACTGCTGAGTTTTCCAAATTTGCTGGCATATTGAGTGCAGCACTTTCACAACATCAGCTTTCAGGATTTGAAACAGCTCAACTGGAATTCCATCACCTCCACTAGCTTTGTTCATAGTGATGCTTTCTAAGGCCCACTTCACTTCACATTCCAGAATGTCTGGCTCTAGGTGAGTGATCACACCATCGTGATTATCTGGGTCGTGAAGATCATTTTTGTACAGTTCTCCTGTGTATTCTTGCCACCTCTTCTTAATATCTTCTGCTTCTGTTAGGTCCAGACCATTTCTGTCCTTTATTGAGCCCATCTTTGCATGAAATGTTCCCTTGATATCTCTAATTTTCTTGAAGAGATCTCTAGTCTTTTCCCATTCTATTGTTTTTCTCTGTTTCTTTGCATTGATCGCTGAGGAAGGCTTTCTGTCTCCTTGCTCTTCTTTGAAACTCTGCATTTAAATGAGCATGTCTTTCCTTTTCTCCTTTGCTTTTCACTTCTCTTCTTTTCCCAGCTATTTTAAGGCCTCTCCAGACAGCCATTTTGCCTTTTTGCATTTCTTTTTCTTGGGGATGGTCTTGCTCCCTGTCTCCTGTACAGTGTCACGAACCTCTGTCCATAGTTCTTCAGACACTCTATCTAATCCCTTGAATCTATTTCTCACTTCCATTGTATAATCATAAGGGATTTGATTTAGGTCATACCTGAATGGTCTAGTGGTTTTCCCCACTTTCTTCAATTTAAGTCTGAATTTGGCAATAAGAAGTTCATGATCTGAGCCACAGTCAGCTCCCGGGCTTGGTTTTGCTGACTGTATAGAGCTTCTCCATCTTTGGCTGCAAAGAAAATAATCAGTCTGGTTTCGGTGTTCACCATCTGGTGATGTCTATGTATAGAGTCTTCTCTTGTGTTGTTGGAAGAGGGTGTTTGCTGTGGCCAGTGCGTTCTCTTGGCAGAACTCTATTAGCCTTTGCCCTGCTTCGTTCTGTACTCCGAGGCCAAATTTGGCTATCTGGACCAACTGCCGCCTGAAGTCTTGCTGATTGTGTGAGTAAAACATCTTCTGTTGTTTGGGGGGAAGGAGTCCTCTTTCTGAGCTGCTGTGTTCTGGATTTGCATTTTCACCGTATACAGCAGCTACAGGGCGGGCTTCGGGTTAGATGACCTGTGTTTGAATCCTGGCTCTTTTGTTTTATGACCTTATTCTTATTGTTTAAGAATGGAAAAGCTTTTCTTGTAGAGATGTAAAGATTAGAGATACTTGAGTGCGGTGTCAGGCACATGGTAAAGGGCTCAATGACGAAAGCTGTTATTTTCACTTTTACTTCTGCCACAAACACCTGCAGAACAGATGTTTAGATTTCTCTTCAGGGAGTGTTTTTAAGTCACTTCCCCCATGACCGTGTGGATTAACTCTTACACAGTCCTCAAGACGAGCACAGCTCCTCCACGTTCAGAGCCACGACCTGCTCTGTTCTTTTTGATGTCAGTGTCTTCTGTCCTCGTTCCTGTTAGCCTCCCCCCTACTGTATCAAGTGTTGTATAAAATATGGTTTGAACTCAAATTAATTTAAAGTCGTTGTTTTGGAAAAAAAACCAGCGACACCTTGGGGTGCCTCAGAGCTTAGGCGGGGCCGCCGCCCTGTGAGGCTCCAGTGTGCTGCTGTCAGCGCTCAGGCGGGGCCGCCGCCTTGGGCTATTGCAGTCGCGCTTGTTTTGGTTTGTCTTCCATCATCCTTACGATAAGAGAGAGTTTTTAATGATTTCTAAGCAAACACAGTTTCTTTGGGGATGATCTTCATGATCAAGTTTAGAGCTTTGGCTCTTTGTAAAGTGGACAGGAAGCAAATATATAAGTATTAGAGGTGTTCGAGTGCGGGCTCATTGCCGAAACCACGGTCATTTCTGACAGGCCTTTGTGGGAGGTAGACTGAGCTTAGGAGAGCCAGATGCCTGTGCCCATCGACAGCACTGTTAAATCAGGCTTTGAAACCAGCTGACGGCCGCAGAGTCCCAGACTCTCTTAATTCCAAGGTTTACCAATGGTTTTGAATTCGTAGAAGTTAATTTTTAAAGGCATTTTGTCCCTCTCCCCCTGCTACCTGACTCAGGCGCAGCAGCTCCCTACTTTGGAGCACAGCTTAGTGACAGGTCAACCGTCTGCTGCCACTTGTTGCTGTTGTCCAGTCGCCCAGCCATGTCTGCCTCTCTGAGACCCGGTGGACTGCAGCACAGCAGGCCTCCCGTCCCCACCAGCTCCTGCAGTTTGCCCAGACTCATGTCCAGCGCGCTGGGGATGCCCTCCAGCCGTCTCACCCAGCGCTTCCCCCTCTCCTTCTGCCCTCAGGCTTTCCCAGCATCAGGCTCTTCTCTCAGCAGTTGGCTGTTCACAGCAGTGTCACCATCAGGCCTTCCGGTGAGTTTCAGGGTTGATCTCCTTGCTGTCCAAGGGACTGTCGAGAGTCTTCTCCAGCACCACAGTTCAAAGGCATCCGTTCTTCAGCGCTCAGCTTCTTTCTGTTCCACCTCTGACAACTGTGTGAGACCGCTGGAAAGACTGTAGTCTCCACTGCGTGGACCTTTGTTGGCCAGGTGATGTCTTTGCTTTTAATTACAGTCTGGGTTTGTTGTAGCTTTCCTGCCAAGAAGCAGTCGCCTTCTGGTTCCATGACTGCTGTAGACGCTGCCGCGATTCCAGAGCCCAGGGGAAAGAAACCCGCCGCCGCGCCCACCGTTTCCCCCTTGACTTGCCAGGAAGTGATGGGACCAGATGCTATGATCTTAGTGTTTTAAATGTCGAGTTTTAAGCTGTCTTTTCACTCTCCTTCCTCACCCTCATCAAGTGGTTCTTGAGCTCCTCTTCACTTTCTGCCGTTAGAGTGGTGTCATCCGTATATCTGAGGTTATTGATGTTTCTCCTGCCAAGCTTGATACCAGCTTATAACTCATCCAGCCTGGCATTTCTCATGATGTGCTCAGCGTATAAGTTAAATAAACAGGGTGACAACAAACAGCCTTTTCATACTCCTTTCTCTGTCCTGAACCAGTCCATTGTTCCATGTCTGGTTCTAATTGTTGCTTCTTGACCTGCATACAGGTTTCTCAGGAGGCAGGTAAGGTGGTCTGGTATTCCCATCTCTTTAACAGTTTTCCACAGTTTGTTACGATTGACACAGTCAAAGGCTTTAACGTAGTCGAACAAACAGAGATAGATGTTTTTCGGGAATTCCCTTGCTTTCTCTATGATCCAGTGAATGTTGGCGAATTGATCTCTGGTTCCTCTGCGTTTTCTAAACCCAGCAGTCACACTCCTGGGCATTTACCCCTGAGAAATGGAGACTTCTGTTCACATAGAAATTTGTCCACAACTGCTCATTACAGCCTTATTCATAATAGCCTCAAACGTGGAAACAGCCTTCTAGTGGTTGAGTGGCTTAACTGCGATGCACCGGGGAGCACTGTTGGGCAGTAAGAAGAAATGTGTTTAGGCGTCTAACGTGGCTGAGTCTCCAGAGAGTTAGGCTGAATGAAGCCCCCCCCAAGTTAGAGAAGAGATGATTACATTATATAACTTTTGTCCAGTGACCGGCTTATAAAAATGTAGCAGGTTAGTAATTGCTGGGGGTGGAGGAGCGGGGACGGGAGGGCTGCGGGGCCTGACTGTGACTGTAAAGGAGCAGGTCCTTGTGATGACGGATGCGATGCTCTGCACTCGCGGCCGACCCTGTGGCCCCGTGGACCACACAGTCCATGGAACTCTCCAGGCCAGAATACTGGAGTGGGCAGCCGTTCCCCTCTCCAGGGGATCTTCCCAACGCAGGGATCGAACCCAGGTCTCCCGCATTGCAGGCAGATGCTTTACCAGCTGAGCCACAGGGAGGCCATACCTGGACTATATCGGGGTTACATCGTGCTGTAGTTTCGTGCATGGTCATCACTGAGGGAAATCAAGTAAAGGACAGGTGGGAGCTCAGGATTATTTCTTACAAATGCATGGGATTCTACAGTTATTTCCAAATGAAAGGTGTTAACTTAAAGAGCAGCAGTCTACGAGTATATGCAGCAGCATGAATGAATCTCAGAAGCGCTTTGTGGAGCAAGAGAAGCCAGGCCCGCAGTGTGTGACCTCACGGTGTTTATATGGAGTTCTGTCAGAGGCAGATAGATCTGCAGTGATAGAAAGCGGTCAGTTGCGGGGGGAGGGAGAGGGCGCTGACTGCAGCGGGCTTTCTTAATGGGGATGTTCTGCTGTGATTGTGGTAGTGGTTATACAATTTCATCAAAACTCGTCAAACTGTGCACTTAAAATTGGTGAATTATAATGAATATACCTCATTAAATCTCACAGAAAAGAGTGAAGAAGTGAAGTTGCTCAGTCGTGTCCGACTCTTTGCAACCCCATGGACTGTAGCCTACCAGGTTCCTCCGTCCAGGGGATGTTCCAGGCAAGGATACTGGAGTGGGTTGCCATTTCCTTCTCCAGGGGATCTTCCTGACCAGGGATCGAACCCAGGTCTCCCCCATTGTAGCCAGACGCTTTACTGTCTGAGCCACCAGGGCAGTCCCCAGAAAGGGTGGGGGTAGGGCAGTTAAGCAAGCAAAAGCTTGCTGGAGCTAATACCTGCAACCGGGAATTCTCGGCAGTCTAGTGGTTAGGACGCCCCTTTTCACTGCGAGGGCAGAGGTTCTGGGCTACTGAGGTCCTGCGCGCTGGCAGACACCGCCAAAAATGTCAAGAGTCTGTTCCCCTCCTCTGAGTCACCACAAGGTGGCGTTAGCCAAGCATTCCTGACATTTCACAAAATGGAGCCTCCAGTTGGAACGTGTTCATTTGCAGAAGTGACTTTCCTTTTTCCAATGATCCTCACCAGCTTGGTGATTTGATGAAATACAGCTTTCCTCTTCACCGTCACCTTCATTTTCTTCATACGTTTTCTTCCCGTACTGAGGGTCGATATCTTCAGCTTTGTTTAATTTGGGCTGGGTTTTGCCAGCCAGTAGTAAACTCCAGTGCATTTCTTGTAATTACTGAGTGAACCTTAAGAGTTTTTGCTTTCTTCAGCAGTTTATAAGAGAGTGAGCTGGCCTGGAATGTAGCTTGAATCTTGCCAAGTACTCTCTGGACTGGCAAGACCCTCCCCTCCTCACAGCCGCAGGAGAAGCCCGCAGGACTTGTGTGGCCTCTGCTTTGTTTTGTCTGCCTAAATGCAAAAGGGCTTCAAGGACGAGGGGACGGCGGCGGCTTGGCATTCGTTGTACGGGAATGCCACAGACAGAGGGGTACTTTTATTTCTTAATGGCTTGATGTAGGTTGCACTGTTCAGCCTTTTAAGGTACATTCAGAATAAACCACATTTTTGCATTATTCTAATGCTCAGTTTTTGCCCTTTTCTTCAGTCATTCCTAACCATGGATTGAACTGCTGTATGCAGGGGCCTGGACCAGGTCTGCTGGGAGACGGGACATGTAGGGCTCCATGCTGTCACGCGCTCTGTATCGACTTGACTGGGCCCAGACCCTTGGTAGGATGTTTCTCTGGGTGTTTCAGTGAGTGTTTTTGAATGAGTTTAACATTTTAATTGATAGATTGACAGAGGAATACAATTATTATATGATGCAATTTATATGTGGAGTCTTAAAAATAAAGCAAAATGCTGAACAGAACCAAAAAGGAAGCGGAACAAACATGGCTACCAGCGGGGGGCGGGGAGGCGGGGGGCACAGTCTGATGGGCGGGAGACGGGCTCAGGGAGGCGCAGACAGCACGGGGACTGTAGCCAGTCTCTTGTAATAACTGTAGATGTGAAGTAAGCCTTAAGATTGTATCAGAATATTTGGGGGAATTCTCGGTGGTCCAGTGGTTAAGACTTAAGGCTTTCACTGCTGAGGACCCGGATTCAGCCCTTGGTTAGGGAACTAAGATCCAACAAGCTGCACAATGTGGCCAGAAAATATACTTTTTAAAAAAATTTAAATTGTTTAAAAGTTGTTAATTGCGTTTAAGAAAATAGGATAGACTGAGTGAAGCATATTGCGCTTTCTAACACGGGCGGCCGTATCCGGTCGATTGAAGATACCGATAGAACAAAAAACTGGCCCTCCTTCAAATCAGAGGAAGCCCGTCTGTCAGGCTGGGATATTGATTCTTCTTCTCGCCTTTGGACTTGAAGTAACAGCTCTTCCTGGGTCTTGAGCGTGCTGGCATCTGAACTGGGGCTGCGTCATCGGCTCTCCAGCTTGCCCATTGCGGATCTTGGGGGTTGTTATCCCCATAACCACACGAGCCAGTTCCCCGTAGGCACGTGGGCCGGTTCTGTGTACTAACCCTCTTTTCACACTCTGTGTGTGAGTGTGTGTGTGTGTGCGTGCGTGCGTGCGTGCGTGTGTGTGCGTGCGTGCGTGCGCGGGCACACACCGTCGGTCCTGGTTCTCTGGAGAGCCTGGCTGATACACATGCCCTGGAGGAGTCAGGATGTGAGGAGAAGGAAGCGGCACCAAGAAGAGGCCTGAGAAGACGCCCAAATGAACAGAACCGTGTTCAGGAACGTGGGCTCTGGAGCCAGACCTGGGTTCCAGTCCTGGCTCCGCTGACCAGCTCTTGATTGTGGGCCCATCACTTGACCTCTGAGCCTCATTTGCTCGTCTTTAAAAATGAAGATCCAGTGGAGTCATTAATATAAAGCATTTAATACAGTGCCTGGCAGTAATAAATAGTGGCTTTTAAGATGAGGGTAAATTTAAACAGAAAACTTTTTGAGCAAAGCACCCTTTTTGCAAATACATTTTTGTGGGGAGGCTGCTCTCTTGGAGGGCGGGAAGCCGGTCCCCCTTACCACTGTCGTCTCCCAGCAGCCCCCGGCGGCGCTCCAGGGCCCCGTGGCGCGCATGAGGCCGACTGGCACAGACTGTGGACGCCCAGGAGCTGTGTTCAGAGCGCAGGTCTCTGCTGCTGTGAGTGCCCGGGCTTTGCCTTGTTCTAAGATACGGTATGCGTTACCTGGTCTCCTCTGCTGCTGTACAAAGCCGTCCTGCTGCGGGCGGATTGTGTTCCCCCAGAATTCATACGTAGGACCCCCGATGCCCAGTGTGATGGTACCTGAACCTGGGGCCTGTGAGAGGGAATTAGGGTTAGATGAGGTCATGAGGGCAGGACCTGTGTGGTGGGTCACTGCCCTCATGGAGAGAAGGAGAGACCTGAGGTCTCTGCGGCAAGTGGAGGTGGAGCAGGATGCAGCCGTCTGTCCTCACTTGGACACCAAAGCGGACCTGCTGACACCTGGCTCTTGGACTTCCCGCCTCCAGAACCATGAGAAGTAAATGTCTGCTGTGTTAGCTGCCTAGTCTTCGGTGTTTTTTTTTTTTTTACAGTGACTCAGGCTAAAATACCTAATTGAAACACCAGCGTCTCTCTTCGATCACCGCAGTCGCTTTCTAACTGGTTTCCCTAGATGTCATCTGACGAGTCTTCCTTTGTAAGCCAGTGGTGGTCTTCTCAAAAATAAAATGTCATCCACCTGATAAATTTTTGTTAGCTTCTCATTGCTCTTAGGATAAGATCAAAACTTAGAAGTCTTTCTTGCCTTCCTGGAGCCTGCCCTGTCTCATCCCGTCTCAGGTTAGCCTTTGCACAGTGGACGTCTCTCGGTCCTCACAGGGGTCTGTGCCCTCCCACCCAGGCCTCTGCACATGCTCCTTCAGCTTCTAATGCCCCTTCTCCTTGCCCTGCACCCCTAGTCATCAAGCCTCAGCCTAAGTATCCTTTATGGAGGCCTCCCTGGCCACTTAGACCAGTGTGAATCTCCGCTGCCAGGCCTCCCTCGCTGTATTCTATTATGAGTGTTCTGTCTCTCGTCTTGCTTGCTGCACACTGGTTTCTGTGAGGGCAAAGGCTGTGTGTGCTTATTCAGCGCCATTTCACCAGCCCCCAGTGCCATCGCTGGCATGGCACAGTTGCTTGGCGCCGTCTGTTGGATCTTGAAAGACTGTGTCAGGAATAGGCGAGTTTGTATCCAGTATTGCAGTTTATAGTGCCAACTAAGTAGAATGATTTATCTTGCATTTTTAATGATTCTTTTTTTCCCCTTCTTGGGAACTTTTTAAATTTCAGGCCTGCCGTGGGGCCCAGACAGCTGCAGCCGCAGCACCCCGAATCAAGAAGTTTGCCATCTATCGATGGGACCCAGACAAGACAGGAGACAAACCTCATATGCAAACTTACGAGATTGATTTGAATAAGTGAGTATCTCTGTGAAAGCTAGGTATTTGATAAATGAAGGTGAGCTCTTGATCTGATTCAGGGACACATTTTTCCCATCCTTGGAAGGTTTTAAAACTGAGAGTATCCAGTGGCTCAGGAATTTATCATCTGATTTTAAAGCAAGAATGACATAGATACCTGATTCAAAAGGATAATACCAGGAGAGAGGCTCAAGAGGAAGGGGACATATGTGTACCTACGGCTCACCCGTGTTGATGCAGGGCGGACACCGACACAGCGTTGCAATTCTCCTTCAGTCAGAGTTAAATTTAAAAAATAACCCGGGATTTTAGATTTAAAAACGATAATACCAAGAACAGCTTTCATGAAATTCCTTTCTTTCTTCCAAATCAAAGTGTAACTGTTTCTGGGAATCTCACAGCATAACAGTAGAGACGGTTTTAGGCATAGATCTGAAGTCATTAACACATTAAGAGCTTAAACATACTCACTGTTTTATGCTAATTTGTGAATGGGGGCCTGTGTGTTCTACAGTAATGGTAACACTATAGACTTGTCCAGAATGGTGATGGGCCAAGACAGGCATGAAGTTAAAATATTAAAAGTGATGCATTCCTGTTCGTTAGCTTTCTGTTTCTGTAGTAGTAATTGCCACAAATTTAGTGGCTTAGAACAACATCGAATTATTCTCTTGGAGTTCTGTAGGTTAGCAGTTCGGTAAAGGTCTCATGACTAAGCTCAGGGTGTCCGCAGGCTGCGTTCCTTCTGGAGACGAGAGCCTCTTCTGTCCCTTCAAGCTGTTGGGCCAGAAGCCAGCTGA
Organism: Ovis aries; assembly: GCF_016772045.2. Taxonomy (NCBI): domain Eukaryota; kingdom Metazoa; phylum Chordata; class Mammalia; order Artiodactyla; family Bovidae; genus Ovis; species Ovis aries. Next base: position 249,229,546 of record NC_056055.1, read on the forward strand.
GGGCCATTCCCAGCGTTCAGAGGCCAGCACAGCCCTCGGCTCACAGCCCGCGCCTCCAGAGCAGCAGTAGCAGGCCGAGTCCCTCACGTCGCGTCTCTGAACTACTCCTCCTCCGGCATCTTTAAAGGCGCTCCGCAGAGAGCCAGGAGGAAGGACGAGTCTAGCGAGCTGGGCTCTAGCTTCCCGCTGCCGGCTACCTCTGCCTCCCCAGTAACACCAGCACTGCTCTGTTTTGTGGTCTGTTTTATTTATAAATGAGTATTTCCTTTGAACAAAAGCTTCCATGGCACCAAAAAAAGTTTGAAAACTACTAGTATTCTGAATGCTTTTTTTTAACTGTCAACCCATAAACTCTTTTAATAGAGTTAATTGATATATGATCTTCTCAGACAAAACTATCAGATACTTAGCAGCTGAAAATTATTAATAAAATCCAAATAAAGGAAAATTGTATAGAGCACACTTTCTGACCATAACACAATAAAACTAAAAATTCATATTAAGAGCAAAAAACCATAATTACTTGGAAATTAAAAAGCACTCTTTTAAAATAACTACTTGATTAAGGAATAATAAAAATGTTATCAAATACTTAAAAAACAAAAACTTTGCAAATTAAAACTGCAGGATGTGATTAAAACTGAAAGTTGAATTTATAACATTTTTAATGATAAAAAATTTAAAGATCAATTGCATTTACTTCCAGTAATGGCAGAATAGCTTTCATTAGATTGAAAGTGAAATTGAAAGTTGCTCAGTCGTGTCCGACTCTTTGCAACTGCATAAACTGTAGCCCGCCAGGCTCCTCTGCCCATGGGATTTTTCAGGCAGGAACACTGGAGTGGGTTGCCATTTCCTTCTCCAGGGGATCTTCCTGACCCAGGTATCGAACCCGAGTCTCCTGCACTGCAGGCAGACTCTTTACCATCAGAGCCACGAGGGCAGCCCTAACCCTTCCACAAATGATGACTGTACACTCTGGTTTATAAAATACACATAAGAAGCAGTGGGGCTTCCCTGGGGGTCTGCAGGTTAAGAATCTGCCTGCCAATACAGGGGGCAGGTTTGATCCCTGGTTCGGGAAGAGCCTGCATGCTGCGAGTACTGACCCCGTGTGCCCGAGCCTGTGCCCCACAGCAGGGGAGCCCGTGCGCGAGAGGCCCGTGCACTGCAGCCAAGGGCCAGCACAGGCAGGATCCCTGGAGACCTGGAAAGCAGCAGCAGTGGCCAGAGGCGCAGGAGAGGAGCCGGGCAGGCAGACACAGGCCGACACAGAGAGCTGGCAGTTGGAAGGACAGGATGTTACTTGCAAAAATAAACTCTCTTTGCATGTTCTCTGACTGCAGGCAAGCCCCCATTGGTGTGGGAGTGCAAGGGCTAAAACTCAGTTACAGCCACAGCCTCACTGTGGTCGCTAGCCACGTGACCAGAATGTGCATCTGGAAGCCAGCACGGTGACCAGGGACTGGGGGGGAGATCCCGGAACGAGGCACAGGGGGCAGTCCCAGACTCTGTTTATGAACTGCCCAGATCTTGAGTTCCGTCAGACTAATTGCTGATTTGACAACAACGAAAAAATCGTCACCATTCTGAGAAGCACAGTACAGTCCAGCGTTACGGCGTCGTGTTATTTACATGGTCCCGCATACAACGCAGAATTACTCCTACACAGAAGCAGTGCAGCATGGTACATACTCAAGGGAAAAGACCAGAGACCAGACCAGCTCGACAGAGACCAGCCTGGAAGCAACCCGCTTGTGGGAACTAGCAGAAAGGATTTTAAGCAGTTGTAATTGTGTTCTTAGATAAAGGAAGATATGCTCACAGTAGGACAGGAAATCTCAGCAGAGAGTTAGGAACTTGAAGAACCAGTGGAAGCTCTGGAACTGAAAAGTACCGTCTCTGGAGCAGAGAATTCACTGGATGGGCTTAGCTTAAAAGCAGGTGGGAACTGACGGTGGGAAACTTTGGTAAACCTGAAAGTAGAAATTAAAAAAAAAAATACTAGAAATTGTCTGTTCTTAAGACAAAAAGGAAAAAAGATTTTTAAAGAAGCATTTCACTGATGGATGGAACAGTTAGAAGCTCTAACACACGTGTAATTGGAGTCCCAGAGAAGTGCAGTGGAAAAATAAGCAAAAAATATTCGAAGAGGTAATGGCCAAAAATTACTCAAGCTTGTGAAAAGCATGATTTACATACTCAAGAACCTTAATGAATTCCAAGCAGGGTAATACATAGAAAACCACCAAGCACATCACGGTCAAGTTACTAAAGATAAAAATTCAGAGAAAATCTTGAAAGCCGTGAGAAAAAACACACATTGCATGCAGAGATGTGAGTGACTGTTCACTGCTCATCAGAAATTACAGAGGCTGAAGCGCAGCGGAATGCCTTCTCTAACCTACTAAAAGGAAAGCTCTGTGAACTGGAATTCTGCATTCAACAAAGGATCCTTCAAGATGAAGATGAAATCAAGACATTTCCAGACAAAAAGTGAATGGAGTAATAGCCAGCGGCCTGTGTCACATGGAAGAGGAAGTTTTTCAAGCTGAAGAAAAATACTGCCTTGTGGGATCTCACTTCTCAGGAAATAATAAAGAGCACCAGGTGTGATAACTGTGACCCCTTCTCCTCTTGCCTGTTAACACAGACGATGGCCTTGCAGCCGCCTGCAGCGCGTCGCACCAGCGTGGCTCTCACAGCGGTGCCGCGGGGCCCCTGGCGCCTTGCTTCTGGCGGCGCTGCGTCTGCTGCGGTCGCCACGGGCGGTGGGCGCTCTTGTCTGGTGTCTGGGCTTCTCACTCCCGAGCTCGGGCTCTGGGCGCACAGGTGTCAGCAGCTGTGGCTCCTGGGCCCTGTAGGGCACAGGCTCCAGGGCCGTGGCGCTCGGGCTTAGTTGTTCCCGGCAGGTGGGGTCTTCCCAGACCCACGTCCCCTGCACTGGCAGGCAGGCTCTCGGCACTAAACTACGGGGAAGTCCTGACAACTGATCGCCATCACAGGAGCTGAGAGCAGGTTCACCTGTGAAGTTGGAAGGTGGTTACCTGAAGTGATACAGTATTAACTCTCGATCCATTGAGAAGTTAAGGACGTGTAGTTCTAGAGTAACCGGTGCAAACCTGAGAAAGGAGTATGACAAGGCTTATATTGTCACTCTGTTTGTCTAACTTACACGCAGAGTACATCATGGAGAATGCCAGGCTGGGGAATCACAAGTTGGAATGAAGATTGCCAGGAGAAGTAACAGCAGCCTCAGGCATGCAGGTGATATCACTGATGGCAGAAAGCAAAGAAGAACTAAAGAGCCTCTTGATGAGGGTGAAAGAGGAGAGAGAGGTGAAAGAGGAGAGTGGCGAAGCTGGCTTAAAGCTCTGCATTCAAACAACTAAGGTCATGGCATCCGGTCCCATCACTTCAAACAGAAGGGGAAAAGTGGGCGCATGACTGATTTTAGTCTTCCTGGGCTCCAAGATCAATTCCGATGGTGACTGCAGCCACAAAATTAAAAGCGTATAGAAAGCAGACTTGGCCGACAAAGGTCTGTATAGTCAAGGCGGTGGCTTCCCAGGTGGCGCTAGTGGTAAGGAGCCCGCCTGCCAAGGCAGGGGACCCAAGAGACCTGGGTTCGATCCCTGGGTCAGTAAGATCCTGGAGGAGGGCACTGCACTCCAGTATTTTTGCTTGGAGAATCCCATGGACAGAGGAGCCTGGTGGGCTGTGGTCTATAGGATCGTAAAGAGCCGAACATGACGGGAGCTTCTTGGCGCACACATGGTTTTTCCAGTAGTCATGGAGATGTGAGAGTTGGACCTTGAAGAAGGCTGAGCGCCAAAGAATCGATGGTTTCAAACTGTGGTGCTGAAGAGGACTATTGAGAGTCCCTTGGACGGCACAGAAGTCGAGCCTGTCAGTTCTAAAGGAAATCAACCCTGATTATTCATTGGGAAGACTGATGCTTAAGCTCTAATACTTTGGCCACATGCTGTGAAGAGCCAGCTCACTGGAAAAGACCCTGATGCTAGGAAGGGTTGAAGGCAAAAGAAGAAGGGGGCGGCAGAGGATGAGATGGTTGGATAGCATCACCGACTCAGTGGACATGAATCAGAGTAATTCCCGGAGGTGGTGGAGGAGAGGTGAGTGTGGTACACTGCAGTCCATGGGGTTGCAGAGTCGGACACAGCTTAGTAACTGAACACACCCACAGACGACTGTTTTCAATGCCAAGAGACATAGGTAAAATGGAATTGGAATATATAAGGTAAATATATATTAAAATGGAATTTTTAAAATACTAATGTAAAACTACTGCTTAAAGGAAGGCAGAAACGAGGGCTTCCCAGGTGGCGGTAGTGGTAAGCACCCACCTGCCAACACGGGCGTAAGGGACGCGGTTCAACCTCCGGGTCGGAGGCTCCCCTGGACGAGAGCGTGGCAGCCATTCCAGTAATCTGCCAGGAGAAGCTCACGAACAGAGGGCCTGGGGGCCACAGTGCATCGTGTCGCGAGAGTCAGACACGGCTGAAACGGCTGCACACACGCACACTCTGAAAATGTTAAGGAATAGAGGAAAACCCAAAATATTCATCTGGCCTCAGGAAGGAGCGTGGGCTTTTAGACTTAAAAGGGGACAGGATCGTAAAAGGAAAAGTGGTCGCCTTTTAACAGTGTGAACATTTAAAATTTTTGCATGTTTTAAAATTTTGACTTTCAAAATCAGAAGTCAGATAGCCAGTTGCTGGTTGAGGGTGGAAGCAAGATTAGCATCGGATTTATTAGATGGGTGATACTGAGGTACGTATTTGGCCTTGGGTTTCTGGCTTCTAAAACGCTTGTAACCCCAAAGAACTATAGGGCCATCTTTTGTGATGTTTTGTTTCCCCTCTCAGTTCCTGAGATAGCTTCAGATAAACAATAGGGGTGAAATGGGCATCTTTTGTTACAGCAAGCTCGTTTCAACCACACCTGGGTTTATATTAAGTGGTTTCTTAAAAGCCCCTAAATCCACTCGATTAAGGCTGGTTGCTAGGAGATCGTAGGAGTCGAGGGCTGGAACTTCCAGGTCTCCCAGGAGGGGAGCGGGGCTAGAGGTTTAATTGCTTATCTGTGACCAGTGATATAATCAGTCTTCCCTACATAGTTAAACCTCCATAAAAATCCTTGATTCCGAGGTTCAGAGAGTGTGAGTCGGTGAGGCCCAGGAGGTGCGAGGAGAGAGTGGCCTTCAGGAGAGGGTGTGGAAGCCCTCCTCCCTTCCCAGATCCCTTCACCCTGTGCACCTCCCCCGTCTGCCTGTTGCAGGACTGTGTCCTTTTATAATAAGCAGTGTTCTAATCAATGAACTTCTCTTTTTTTAATTCTGAGAGCCACTCTAGCAAACTGGAGGAGGGGGTCTTCAGGATCTCGAGCTGATAGTGTCAGCGTTGAGTTCCGCTGTGGGGCGCCCACTTGCTGTTGCAGAGTCACTTGGCGTGGAGGCAGCACCCACACAGTTGGTGACTGGAAGGCGAGGTCCTGGGAGTGAGGAGCAGTGGACAAAAGCAGGAGAGTTTCTCTTCCAGAAGGTGGTAGTTGAGACCTTAACAAAGAAAATCCCCCAGATTCTTCAGTACACACAGAGGCAAGGAGCATGGAGAGGCGGAGCCTGCGAGCTTAGTCGCTAGCGTGCGTGCTGCCTGTGGGCGGGGGTTTGTGTCTGCTCTGTCCCCTGGTGGGTGTCTAACACCCAGAACAGAGCCTGGCGCAGAGCAGACTTCCGAGAAGTAATGGATGTGAAGGTTCCAATTCCCAGTGTCAGCAGAGGTACAGTGGAAAGGGTACGACACTGTTGGTAGAGATACTTACAGAGAGTGCAGATGTGTTAACTAACCAACCTTATCATGGCGGTCCTTCCACTAGATATCAGATTATCATGTTGCACACTTGAAGACGGTGACTGCAGCCATGAAATTAAATGGCACTTACTCCTTGGAAGGAAAGTTATGGCCAACCTAGACAGCATATTAAAAAGCAGAGACATTACTTTGCCGACTAAGGTCTGTCTAGTCAAGGCTATGGTTTTTCCTGTGGTCATGTATGGACGTGAGAGTTGGACCGTGAAAAAGCTGAGCTCCGAAGGATTGATGCTTTTGAACTGTGGTGTTGGAGAAGACTCTTGAGAGTCCCTTGGACTGCAAGGAGATCCAACCAGTCCATTCTGAAGGAGATCAGCCCTGGGATTTCTCTGGAAGGAATGATGCTAAAGCTGAAGCTCCAGTACTTTGGCCACCTCATGCGAAGAGTTGACTCATTGGAAAAGACTCTGATGCTGGGAGGGGTTGGGGGCAGGAGGAGAAGGGGACGACAGAGGATGAGATGGCTGGATGGCATCACGGACTCGATGGACGTGAGTCTGAGTGAACTCCGAGAGTGGGTGATGGACAGGGAGGCCTGGCGTGCTGCGATTCATGGGGTCGCAAAGAGTCGGACACGACTGAGCAACTGAACTGAACTGAACACTTTAAGAAAGGGAAAAAGTGGAAGCTGACAGATTTTATTTTCTTCGGCTCCAAAATAATTCAAATAGTGACTGCAGCCATGAAATTAAAAGACGCTAACTCCTTGGAAGGAAAGCTATGACAAACCTAGACAGGGTGTTAAAAAGCAAAGACATCACTTTGCCAGCAAAGGTCCATCTACTCAAAGCTGTGATTTTTCCAGTAGCCATGTTTGGATAAGAGTTGGGCCATAGAGAAGGCTGAGCATTGAAGAATTGAAGCTTTCAAATTGTGGTGTTGGAGAAGACTCTTGAGAGTCTCCTGGACAACAAAGAGGTCAACAGTCAATCCTAAAGGAGATCAGTCCTGAATATTCATTGAAAGGACTGATGCTGAAGCTCCAATACTTTGGCCACCTGATGCAGAGAACTGACACGCCAGAAAAGACCCTGACGCTGCGCAGGACAGAAGGCAGAGGAGAAGGGACGACAGAGGACGAGATGGTCAGAGAGCATCCCTGACTCAGTGGACCTGAGTTTGAGCGAATTTGGGAGACGGTGAAGGACAGGAAGCTTGGCGTGCTGCCGTCCACGGGGTCGCAGAGTCGGACACGCTGAGCGGCTGAACAGCGGCGTGCCCTAAGGTTATAGTGTTTGTCAGCAGTCTCAGAGCTGGGTGGGGGGAAGAGAGAGAGCATATAGAGAATCGAGAGGGGCAATTAAACCCCATGCGTAGAGAAATGCTCAGAATAGGGTGGAGGAGTCAGCCAGGAGGCAGACTTGCCAAGCCAGGCACTCTGAAAGCTGCACTGCTTTCTAATTGAAGTGCTGTGTGGTCGATCTACAATGTTGTGTTCATTTCTGCAGAGCAAAATGACTCCGTTATACATATTATTTTCCATTTCTTTTCCACTATGGCTTATCACAGGATATTGAATGCAGTTCAGTAGGACCTTGTTACATGTTTTTATTTAATCTTCATAATTTTATATAAATATTAATTCCACTTTACAGATGGAGAAACAGGCTCTGAGAGAATAAGCCATTCTCACTGAATCAGAGTCTCTGCAGTCGCTCTTAGGCTGAATGTGTGTGGCAGACACGCTGTCACGTGCTGCATTTTCCTGTGTGCTGACCCCCCGACAGCAGTCCTGTGTGACGTGGACGTTGCTCGCTGTGCTCCAGAGCTGAGAAGCTGTTAACCAACCAGTTAAAGCTACTTACTGTTTCCATCCAAAAAGATAAACCTGAAATTTTAAATGGATTATTTGGGAAAACTTTTCAGGGAGCTTTAGAAGAAGAAACAAGCCGCCGGTGTGTGGAGGTTGCTCCCTCATCTAAACGCGTCTCCCTTTCTGTACGCTGCGCTTCCGGGGCGTGTGCACGCAGTGTGGGCGTCAGAGCAGAGCCCAGGGGCCCTTAACTGTGTGAGAGTGTGTGTGTGCTGCTGTGCGCAGGGTGAAACCTGGGGAAAGGCTGAAGGTGGCCTGAGAGGCCAGATGGGCAAGCAGAGCAGATGACCTGGGCCGCTGTCTGAGGCCACGGCGTGGCGACGTGCAGGGAGATTGGGCGTCACATAAACACAGCTGTGTCTGTGATATCTGTGATTTCTTTTTCTCTCGGTCAGCTGTGGTCCTATGGTGCTGGATGCTTTAATCAAGATTAAGAATGAAATCGATTCCACCCTGACCTTCCGGAGATCCTGCAGAGAAGGTGAGCCTCTGCCTCCCTGTCGCTGGGCTCGGACACTTTTGTCCTGGTTCCCAAAAGAGGCCTGGGCTGGCCAGAGCCGTGTCTGGGGCGACCTGGACGGTGGCTGCAGCGCTCCGCCAGGTAGCCCCGCCACGAGTCACACTTGCTTTTCCTGGGCAGAGGTGCTGGGGGTGTGAACTCCGGATACACCATCCAGGTTTCGGAGTTCGTTTCCTCTGAGGAGCTTTCACTTGTGTGGTTCCTGCGTCTGGCGGCCCCCGTGAGCGGCTGCACCCTTCGGGAACCAGCTCAGATACTCTGCCTGGCGGCCTGGCGGCCACAGAGCCCCTTCGCTCGGGCGGTGGTGGGGAAGTCTAGACACTCACTCACCACTTGCCCAGCAGGGGAGGCGCGCGCGCCCTGCCAGCTCCCAGCGCCACACGTGCACAGACCAGGACAGGTGGTCGGCGGGGTGCTCTGGGTGGGAACAGCGGCTGCTGCATTGCGCGGCTGACTCCAGGCTGTGCAGACCAGCACCGTTTACTTTCATGGAAAAAAATAGTCACAACAGTGGAACAGTGATAGAGATGATTTTTTAAATAAGCATTTAAGTAAAAGGAGCTGATTTAAAGAAAACTCCTAAGTAATCCAGAGTCCTGTGTGGGAAAACCACGGGTGCCGTGAGGGCTGACGATCCTGCTGGCTGTGGAGCGCAGGCTGCGCGCACTCCGTGCCGGGCGCTTCCCATGAGGCAGGCGGGCGATGCTGCCATTCACCCTCGGCGGGCTTGTGCGGAGGCGGAGGCACGGGGAGGGCCCGGCTTCCGGAAGGACCCGGAGCGGCTGAGCCGGGAGCCAGGACTCGGGCAGAGCTTTCAGATTCTGATTCTGGAATTGTCCCCTCGGGCGGTGCACGTGCTTAGCCTGGCTTGGCAGCCTGGGATGAAACCAGAACAGGGTTGCTGGGGCCAAGACCACGGGCCGTGGCTGACTTTGTCCCTAAAATGCCTTCCGTACAAGGAAAGGTCGTCAGAGCTGCCGTCCCACTGCGCTTCACGCGTGTCCTGTGGGCTCAGGTGTTTCCAGTCCTGCTAAGACGTCTGTTTTGATTCAGCTAATCTTACAGGGTTGGATTTAATGTAGCCAATGCTGCTGACACGTATGATAGTTTGGCTGAATCCTGCTGTTGAGGGAACATCCTGCTGTAATCAAATACCCACCTGAGCACACAGGAAGTAAAGACACTTTCCAGTAACCTTTCTGAGCCAAACACCAGGCGTGGCCCATGTGAGCTAAAAATAAAAAAGGCAGAGTGATACTAGCTTTGGCTGCCGCTGTTTCCCTTGTTTGTAAAGAGAATTTCCAGGCGAGCCGTTTTAAGGGAGGCCTCATTGTTGCTGGTTTGTTTTTAGAAACGTGGTAGCAGGGGTTAGATCCCGTAGCCATTTGTAACCCTGAAATACCTGGGAAGCTCCGTAAGCAGGAAGTGAGTGCAAGCTAAGGAAGCCTCATTTCGAGGTGCTTGCTCAGCGCCTTCTTGTGCTTGCTTTGGTTTCCCATGAGTTCATCCTCCTTGGGAAGTGGGCGCTGAGGCAGCTCGTGTGGGCTTCACGTCCAGAGTGTAGGCACCGAGCTGCTTTGTGGAGACAGGAGAATCAGGGCGACCTCCGGGCCGCCCGTGTCCAGGCCTCAGCTTTAAGATGACCAAGACAGTGCTGATTTGTGGGGCCCTAATCTGTTGAGGGCTTGAGTCCAGTGTATTCCGAGGCAGTCCAGTGGTTAGGACTCTTTGAGTTTTCGCTGCCAAGGGTCCAGGTTCGATCCCTGGTTGAGGAACTGAGATCCCACAAGCCATGTGGCCTGGCCAAACCAAAAAAAAAGTTCAGTTCACTAGGAGCCAACACAGCCCTGTAAAGCAATTATCCTTCAATCCAAAAAAAAAAAAGTTTGTTTTTTTTTTTAAGTTTTCCAGAATAATTCAAGTAACAGTTACTTTAAAAACACACACACAGAAAAGGCTGTTTTTCCTCTCAGAAGACATGGAGCGAGGAGCTAGGGCCGGGGGGCCCTCGGGCGCCGGCAGCGCCATCCTGGGCGGGCACCTTCCAGCCTCAGGGTCGCCCCTGGTTTCACAGCAGGGTTTTGGGTCTCCAGCCTTCAGCGTCTCCGTTCAGGAAGGAAGGGAGGGAAAGGCAGCGGGCGCCTCCGCACGGAGTGTCCGTGTCGGGGCCTGGCAGGGAGCCGACGCAGCGGGTCGGGGCGCCCCGTTCCCTCTCCAGGCATCTGCGGCTCCTGTGCCATGAACATCAACGGAGGCAACACTCTGGCGTGCACCCGCAGGATCGACACCAACCTCAGCAAAGTTTCCAAAATCTACCCCCTGCCACACATGTATGTGATAAAGGACCTTGTTCCCGTAAGTTCCCTGTGTTTTAAGCGGGTCGGGAGGTGTGTGTGTGATGGTGCCGCTCTTCAGGGCAGGTCTCTTTCCTGTCCTGAGTTTAATTAAGGGATGTGAGCGGCAGGAGACAAACGGCCCAGAGGACCTCCAGCCACTCCTTTGGGGAGGATTGTCTGGGAATAACAAGACACGGGACTTTAGACTCAGGACAGTTTCGGAAATGAGTTTAGCCCTAACATCAAAGAATTCATGTGGAAAATCTCCGTTGGGAAAGCTTTAATTTCTGCCCCCTGATAGCTGACCGCCTTTCCTTTCCCTCGCTGGGTGCTTTCAAGGGCATCAGGAGAAAGTACTGCAAGATGGGAATGTTTCTCACGTGGCCAAAGGAGAGAGTTCCTGCGCACGCTTACATGCGACCACTTCTTTCACGGTCTTTGCACGTGTCTGTGCCGAAGGAAGAGAGGCTGGCTGCTGCCTGTCACGGGGCGGGATGCGCAGTGTCCAAGAAGTGGGCGAATCAGGGCACTCGGTGACAGTGCGATCTGACCCGTCCCTTCCTCTTCCTCTTAACCGCAGGATTTGAGCAACTTCTATGCTCAGTACAAGTCCATCGAGCCTTACTTGAAGAAGAAGGATGAGTCCCAGGGAGGCAAGGAGCAGTATCTGCAGTCCATAGAAGACCGTGAGAAACTGGTCATTAGTCCCCGTTTATTATCTGACTTGAGGATTTTGTGCCAGAGATGTTTACCCTGGGGGCTGGGGCGGGGGGGGGGGGGGGGGTGGGGAGGCTGGTGGCAGGGGCCGCAGGAGACGATGTGGACCATTCAGCATCTTCCGGAAAGGACCTTCAGAACTAACTGTCCAGGGTTGTCGCCCAGCCTATCAGAGCCCGGCGGGTAGTGAGGGCCTCCAGAGGCCCGAGGGCTAGAGGGCCCTGCCTGGGGTGGCGCGGCGCTGCCTCGGCGCCAGGGCCTCCAGAGGACCCAGAGGCCCGAGGGCTGCGTCAGTTGCTAACAGTGCAGGCCAGTAAAGCATGTGCTGGCCGGCTGCGGCCCGGCTGCCGCCGCTCTAGTTACAGACGGGAGTGAGAGGTGATGGCAGAACCAGGGCTAGCGCCTGCTGCTCTCCTGATGCCGCGCGTCTGGTGACGCCGTGTGGGCCAGCTCACTCTTGGAGGTGCCACGCCTGGGCACAGGCTGTGGAGTCTCTGAGAGTGAAGGGGGTATTATTGAGGCTTTGGTCTCTCTCCCTTGCACACTTTTACCCCCTTTAAGGAGACTCTGGCTTGCACACTCCCAGCACGCTCCTCTAGAGAGGAAGAGGCGGGAAGGGGGCCAGAGCAGACAGGTGCCAGCGCTGCCTGTTTGAGGCAGGGACTCACGCTGCCTCGGGCCACCGCCGCATTCATTTACGGGGCAGCCCGCCAGCAGGCCAAGTGCGCCGCGGCGGCGGGCCACACCCTGCCCTTTATGGTCCCATGGCGTGAGCTGTCTTACCCGCAAATACAGTTGTGTGAGTGAATAAATGAATTTTGCCCTTTTAGGTCCTAGGGAATATGTGGCATGTCCTCTCTTCCCTGTTGGAGAAGGAAGTGGCAAACCCGCTCCATATTCTTGCCTGGGGAATCCCACCAACAGGAGCCTGACAGGCCGCAGTCCAGGGGGTCGTGTAGAGTCAGGCAGCCGAGCCCGCACTCACACCTTCCTCTTCCCCATAAAACATTAAGAAAGGAAAGTCTGTGGGACTTCCCCAGTGGCCTAGTGGTTAAGACTCCAAGCTCCCTGTGAGGGGCGTGGGTTCGATCCCTGGTCAGGAAACTAAATTCCACGTGCCACATGGTACAGCTCAAAAAGCAACTAGAAAGTCTTGCTGGGATGCCCAGCTCTGTCACCGTGGGGATGCCGAGGGTCGGCATGGTGATAATGTGAGTCAGAGCAAGCAGCCAACTTCCCCTTCAAGGCTTTCTTATTCTCCGGACGTAGCTCTACCCCTAATTTCTAACTCCAGGGAGTCTACCATATCAAGTAGACTAAATAATACGACTGTTACTAAGGCTCTGATCTTAATGAAAGGTGGTGAAAGCTGTGACCTCATGCCTTCTGGACAGTGGGGCCGGCTCGGGCGCTCACCAGCTGAGAACACAGGCTTTGTTGGGGGCCTGTGCTCACGGTGGCGACCGTCGGCTCTGCCGTCTGCGCGTGGCTGTCACTGCAGAGTCGGCACACCCTTCCGTTTCGCCTCTCACTGTAAGCAGTTTCTGTTGTTCCCCAAGTCAGTCCGGTTTGTTAGAACCTGTTGGGCAGGTTGACTCTGTGAGTGTGGCAGTGTTAGAGGAGAGATGCCAAAGCAGGCTGCCCGGAGGCCCGTCTCAGCTCTCTTATTGCAGCTGTGTGACCCCCGGCAAGGGACCTGACTCCTCAGAGCCCCTGTGCCTCACCTGTAACATGGGAATCTAATAACACCCCAGGATTATTGTGCCACGTAAGTGAGGTCAGTAAGGCACCCAGTGCTCAGTGTGGGCTGACTGTTTGGGACAGTGTTAATGTTCCCCCTGGAAGCCTTGAGATCCCTGCTGACCCTGGGCAGAAGCTAGTGTAGACTCTGGATGCCTCAGCACTTGGGGGCTTTTTAATTTCTGCTAGACTGCATTTGAGGTGGTAAGTTCTTTTCATGTGTGTGGGTTTTTTTTTTTTTTTTTTTTTAAGATAAGTAAGGGGTTATTTTGGAGAAGGCAATGGCAATCCACTCCAGTACTCTTGCCTGGAAAATCTCATGGGTGGAGGAGCCTGGTAGGCTGCCGTCCATGGGGTCGTGAGGAGTCGAACACGACTGAAGTGACTTAGCAGCAGCAAGGGGTTATTTGTTAAAGGATAAGTACGTCTGGACTTAAGAACTTTGGGCTCTGACCCAGCACATGTCTGAAGATCAGTTCCAAGATCTTTTTATGAACCTGGTGAATCTCTGCAGCCACTGCTGGGATTTCGCCAGAAACGCAGCAAAGCTTAGTGCGCTTTGTCCCACACGTTACGCTGGGTCAGCTCAGGGCACAGCTGCCTCCTGCGCGATGGGCTCCTGACCCCCTTTCCCCCCCCACAGGATGGGCTCTATGAGTGCATTCTCTGCGCCTGCTGCAGCACCAGCTGCCCAAGCTACTGGTGGAACGGAGACAAGTACCTGGGCCCCGCGGTCCTCATGCAGGTGAGGCGCCTTCGATATCGGGAGGGAAGCCGAGACGGGCTTGCAGGACTCCAGGAGGACAGTGTGCTGGAAACTCGCTGTTCTGAGGGGTGGTGTCCTTCCCTGGCACCCGCGACAAACGGGGTAATGGGTCACATCGCCTTCACTTGGCTTCGGGAAGTCTTGGGGCTCCATCTGCAGAACGCCTCCGTTTAGTGTGGCAAGGGCCACACCAGGGGCTGGTGGCTGCAGGTTGGCAGGCCGTGCCGTGCGGATGTTCAAGACATTTTCCTGTGTAGCTGGCTCTTCGCTGCCCACTTGCCCGCTTTCCCTGACTCCATCTGTCAGAAAGCTCCCCACCTCCCTTCCAGGGATTTTCAACATGCAGGCAGGGCAGAGAAAAATTTCACTGAGGGGCAGTTAACGGTGAAATGTTGGAGATTGTTTCCCGGCTAATGAAAGCCTGCAGTGCAGGCTTGAGAGGTTGCTTAGAAAGAAAGGCGTGCTGCTTTCCATAGCCTCTGACTGGGTGTGTAGTTCACAGCCGAGAGTCACTGTCTTTGTTCCCAGAAAGCTCATACTTATATTTGTGGTCAGCGCTTTTCATAAAGCCTTAAGCAACTCAAAAAACAACTTCTTGTTTTCATTTTCCCACAAAAAGAGAAGTTCTGTGGTTCTGCGACCAGTTAGCAGTACTGATGTTGGCCAAGTTAAAGACTGAATAGTGAGGTGTGTTCATAGTTGGCACTTACACCGGCGTCTGCGTTGTTGGGAAGCGTAGAGGGCCTCCCGGCCACACTGCTGGAGCAAGCCTGCTGCTCAGGAGCTGAGTCCGTGTTCAGCTGGCTGAGCTCAGGCTTCCTAGATGGCCATGCTCATTAAGAGAATCAATAAGTAGATTGAACGTTAAGTCCTCTGTTTACTCAGAGACGGTGAGTAGGTGCTGGGGAGGCAGTTAAGAGAGAGTCAAGCCCAGCATGCCTGCCTTTGCTCTTTGGTGATCTAGGGAGGAGGCTAATGAGGGCGTGAGATCAGTAGTTGAAGACACGACGCCCTTGGTGTATAATTAGGCACCAGGGACCAGGTGCTGTGGCTCAGAGGTTCGTGGGGACCATTGGTCGAGGTGATCGGAAGATGTTATGAAAGGGTGGGAAGCCTTTCTCTGAAAGGGGACAAGAAATAAAGGGTGTGGAGACGATCTCTAAGCTGGGTGGGCGCGGCGCTCTGCACCCCAGGAGCCTTGCGGTCAGTCAGAGGGCTGCTGCGGCCAGTTAGGGCTCGGCTCGGCTCACCAGGGCCCGCTCCCCCAGGCCTATCGCTGGATGATCGACTCCAGAGACGACTTCACGGAGGAGCGCCTGGCCAAGCTGCAGGACCCCTTCTCTCTCTACCGCTGCCACACCATCATGAACTGCACGCGGACCTGCCCCAAGGTACCCGCCACGTGGGCCCGGGGGCAGAGCGCGCGGCCGCCTCAGCGTGGGCCCGGGGGTGTGGGCGCGAGGCTGGTCCCGTGGGCTCCGACGCGGGTTCCTGCCCTCGGATCCGCTGGGCTCGCTCTGGCTGCAGGAACACGGGACGGAAGCATCCGAGCACAGGCGGCCGTGCGGGCTGCGGTCCCGCTGGCCCGAGGGCTGCGCCCGCCGCACTCCCCCGCAGCAGGCCCGCGCTCCGTGTGTCTGTCCGCGGCCTCGGAGCTCCGCTTAGCTTTCACTCCCTCTCTCTGCTCCTGCTCCTGGGCTCGCCCTGCCGCAGCCTCAGCAGCTGCCTGGCTCCTCATTTCTCGGCTTGCGTTCCCTGGAGGGAGGCTCGTGGCCCAGCTCAGCTCTCCTGGCACAGCCCACGTCAGAGTCGGCCAGCAGCTGTGGTCCGGCCCGTGGGCGGGGAGCCACCAGGGCCGCCCTCTGCGCAGGACTGTGGATGGAGCAGTGTTGTTTTAGGGGACAGGCAGCAAGATGGAAGACTCACACCCAGCCAGTTAGCGGCTTAAAAAAGAAAAGGCACCATATCTCAGCAGTCGTGAAATCCAGACTGGGCCACGCCGCTGTCTGCCGGGCGGGCGTCGGCCCGGGGGTCAGCGGGGCAGCTGGGTGCTGCTGGCTGCAGGCAGCGCTGCCCGCCCTTACCCGGGCTCCGCCCAGTGAGCCGTGTGGCCCAGAGGCGGCTCACGCCGATGACCTTCTCAGGACAGGGCCTGGCGCAGAGTGAGCGCTCAGCGCAGGGGACCTTCTGTTATTGGAACAAAATAGGTCCTGGCCCTGCTGGAGCCGGTCAGTCAGAAACCAGCCACCCCAAGGAGGCCTGCCTCGCGTCCTCACGTTTCCTAAAAGTTCCACACAGCCTCCTGAGGTGCCTTCCTGGGCGTGAGCCTATGCGCTGCGGAGGGCAGCAGACGGACCAGCCAGGAGCCGACTTGCATGTCCCGCCCGTCCCTTGGTAAAGAGGGGCGGGCACTGGGCTCTGAGGCTGCACACAGGCCCAGGGTGATTGAGCTGGAAGGGGCCCTGAAAACTGTCCAGCACAACCCCTCTTACACATGGGGAAGCTGAGCCCACGACAGTCACGGTCGGGCTGGGGCAGGGCTAGAGGCCCGCCACGCACCTCCCAGCCCAGGGCTGCCCTCCTTCCTGGGGCCGCATCAGGCCCTCTTACTGCCCGTCCGAGTCTCAACCGTTTGGGCAGGCGGTATGCACGGCTCGGTGGGTCAGAGTGGCGGGAGGTCCTTCCCAGCCCTCCGGGAATGCGTGCTCCCGGGCGCCCTGCGGGGTGGGGGGCGCTGCGCACAGTGACTGCATGCCCTCTGCCAGCGTCTGCCTCTTCTCGTGTTGTGTAGCAATAGTCCAGGGAACTTCTTTTGAAGGATCAGTTCAGAGGGATACACTTGTGATCCATAAGCTTTCAGGGACCAGTCTTTTGAAGACTGGCTTCTCTTTCCCTCTCTTTCTCTCTGAAGATCTCTTTTTTCCTACACGCTTCAATTTCAAAGTTAAGAGTTGTTCTTGTAAACTGAGGAGCCCGCCGCTCGCCTCGGATGAGTGTCTGACTCCACCCAGCGCTGGGCTGCCCCTTGCTGTCTCGGGAGGCTGGCGCTCACTGGGCTTCATTCCTGTGCCTCCTACAGGACAGCTGTCCCAGCCGCGGGCCAGGCTGCAGCTCGTCCCGGGGTCGCCGCCACTTAACTCACGGAGCTCAGGAAGGGGCAACAGGGTCCTTCCTCCCACGTCGTTCTGAGGGCTTGTAAATGCTGGTTTTCGGTGGTGGTGATTTAATGATAATAGTATCATATGAAGCCTTTAGAGACACCTGCCTGCTTCGGACAGTGTGGGCACAGGAGGAGGAGCTCTTCCTGGGCTCTGACCAGCCACAGGGAACCTCACTCGCAGGCGTTCAGTGAGACCGGCTCCTGCCGAGAGCGCGGCCGTCTCAGGAGTGGGGACGGGGGCCTCTCCGCCCCAGCCAGCCCCGAGGAGTCAGAGGCCTGGGTCTGCAGTCACGGGGCTTGGACCTGGCACCAGCAACGGCGGGAGCCCCACCCAAGGTCATTGGGCTGTTTGTTCAGTTTCACTTAATGTTTCCTATTGATGCTCTTCTCCTTTTTTCAAGGGGCTGAATCCTGGGAAAGCTATTGCTGAAATCAAGAAGATGATGGCAACCTATAAAGAGAAGCAGGCTTCTGCTTAACTGCCGTGCCCAACCTGACTGTAGCCAGCTCAGAATGCAGTTCACCTCCGAGCTCCTTCAGAGGTCGTGCTTTCCCACAAATGCTGCATGTACCATACACGGTCTAAGAAATAAATAAACGTTATTCTAGTTTATTAACAAAAACCAAGCCTGTTCCTTACACGTGCTGCAGTGGGAGGCGCAGGTGCCGTGAGGAGGGGCCCCGGCTCCAGAGCTGAGCCACCGTGGGGAGTGCCTGGGGACAGGCGCAGAACCCATGCCGCGGGGCCCGGGGGCTCGCTGCCCGTCTCTGCTGCCCCGAGTGCCCGTCTGGGAGGGGCAACCCCCCGGGAGGCACGGGCGCCTCCCTCCCTCGGGCGCTCGGCAAGCACTGGCCCGTGGGGCGCAGCGTCCTGGCGTCTGCAGCTGGCAGCGTCGGAGTTACTTAAAGCCACGTCTCTGTCTCGTGCAGACAGCGTCAGAGTCCCCCGGCACAGCTGTGAGCTCCCGCTCCGCAGCGGCCCTCCAGAGCCCTCGGCCTCAGCGGGAAGCGTGGATTCCCGCCGCGGCCGCCCTGGCTCTGCTGCCCCGAGTGGCAACACTGAGAAGAAAGTGGCAGCTTGTTGAGTGAAGAATGGAAGCCCCTCCAGCCCCCCAGCTTTCACACCCCTGCTGCCTGTCCACGTTGTTCCTCCAGAGCTTTGTCCTCTCAGGTGTGTGGAGTTCTGCATTCCCTCCAAAAATGAGGTACAAAATATTAGCAAGTGTCTATTGTTTTTCCTCCTTGCAGTAACACGCACATAACAAACCGACCACCTCGGCCGTTTCTCAGTGGGCGGCTCAGTGGTATTAAGCGCATCCGCATTACTGCACAGCCCTCTGTCTCCAGAACTACTTTCCTCTTGAAAAGCTCAGACTCTGCCTGTTGAACACTTAAAAGTTCTCCGTCCATAGCGCCTAGCCACCATCATTCGACTTTGTATTTCTGTGACTCCGACTACTCTACCTTACAGAAGTGGCATTCAGCGGGGTTTGTCTTTTTTGTAACACCTTTCAGTTAGCATAGCGTTCTGCAGGCTGACTCCTGTGAACACTCCAGCGAGCGTCAGAAGCCCTTCCTGAGGCTGAAGAATCCCATTGTATGCACACGGCACATTTTGTTTATCCAGTCTGTTAGTGCACGTTTTGGTTGCTTCCACGTTTCAGCTACTGTGAACAGCAGCTTTCTACTTTAACCCTTAGGGTATATAAAAGGTCCATGGTGCTACTACAGAGCTGTGTGAGTGTGAGTGTGTGCGTGTGTGTGTGTGCAATTTACCTTCAACTTCAGCTTATTTACCCGCTGGTTCTCTGCTCTTAAAGAGCTGTGTGCGTGTGTGTGTGTGTGCATGTGTGTGTGTGCAATTTACCTTCAACTTCAGCTTATTTACCCGCTGGTTCTCTGCTCTTTGGCAAGGATGTAACTTATTTACATTTCCACCATTTCCAACACACTTTCCGTAGCGTTCACTCTGAGGAATACTCCAAGGCTGCTTTTCAAGTTGTAGCACTGAGATCCTGGAAACAAAGGCTTCTTGTATCAAGAGGCTAAGAAAAATGTCCGAGTCACTGAGAATGAGCCTTAATGGGCATTTCTGGCTTTAATAGACAGTCTGGACTCCGCTGGTGGTCCGCTGGTTAATAGTCGGCCAGCCGTGGGACGTCCCTGGGGTCTAGTGGTTAAGACTCTGCACTTGCAATGCGGGGGCACGGGTTTGATCCCTGGTGGGGAACTAAGACCCCACATGTCATGCAGGAAATAAAAAGACCGCCTGCAGGCGCAGGGAACACAATTTCAATCCCAGATCCAGGGGAAGATCCCACAGACCGAGGGGGAGTCACTCCCAGACACCACAGCTACTGAGCCTGTGCTCGAGAGCCCGCTCCCCGAGAGCCTGCGCCCCCAACCAGGGACGTCACCACAGGGAGGCCCCAGGCTCCTGCAGCCAGAGGAAGCCCATGTGCAGCGCGAAGACCAAGCCCATAAACAAAGCAGGCCATAAATAAAAGGGACAGTTCAAAGGCACTCATCTGGTACTGCAAGAGGTGAGGGGCAAGGCTTGTCCCCTCCTGCCTAGGAGAGAAAAGGAACAAACCTTCAATCACTGGAGATTCAGGAAGCGCCGTCCTCGCCCTCCACTTGCTGCTGTCACTCGCTCGTGCCCATATCTGCTGCCCCGTGGACAGCAGCGCGCCAGGCTCTGTCCTTGACTGTCTCCCGGAGCTTGCTCACACTCAGGTCCACTGAGTCAGTGACACCATCCAACCGCCTCATCCTCTTCGCCCCTGCCCTCACACTGCGTATGTGTTGGTTGCACAGTCGTCCCCGACTGCGACCCCATGGATTGTCGCCCGCCAGGCTCCTCTGTCCGGGATTTTCCAGGCAAGAATACTGGAGTGGGTGGCCATTTCCTTCTCAGGGGATCTTGCCAACTCAGGGATCGAACCCCGGTCTGCTGCACTGCAGGCAGATTCTTTATCGTCTAAGCCACCAGGGAAGCCCCAACATCAGCATCTCAGAATTGTCGACCACCTCAGTAAGAACACGCAGTACACAGGCTTCAGATGTTCAAGCTCCAGGTTTGGAAGTGAGAATTAGGAAAACCTCAGACAGCTCTCCGTATCCCGGGCTGGGCGGCAGTAGGGCAAAAACTGCCTTCCGGGTCTGTTCACACTTAACTGATTTCTGACAGCCTCGGGGGGAGGTCACATTCCGGGATAATTTTATTTTGCTTCTAATCTCTAGACCTGTAGGGAAAGATGGGCTTTCTTGGGACTAATTTAATGGCTTTAAAGATGAGCTCTGCACCAGCCAGCTACTGACGAGAAGCAGGGGAGTTGCCACTTCAAATCGGCTTTGTCGGACGTCAAGTTCACAAGCATAGATCACTCTCTCACCCCATTTAAACTTGAGCTAAATTAGAATACGTTATCAACTGACTGTTTAATTTTCTGCTTATTTAATCTTCAATTGGACTGCAGGCGCATGTTCTGTTTTAAGTCACAAAGACTTTTCTAGTAAAGCTGCAGACGTGAACAGGGACGGTGTTTTGTCCTTCACGCTACTTCTGTGCCCTAGTTGTGTCCAGACGACGTGCTTTCATCCTCAGAAAGGCATCCTGTGGAATGCTTTGAGTTTCCCTAAGGGCTGAAGCCAGCCACCTCTTCTTACCCCATCTTTGGGCAAGTTGTTGAACCTCTGAGCCTCTATTTTGCTATCTGTAAAATGGGAATTAAGAGCATTCGCCTCTCAGAATTGTGGGTAAAGTCTCCATAAGAATAAATGGGGGGCTTCCCTAGTGGTCCAGTGGTTAAGAATCTGCCTTGCAATGCAAAGGAGGCTGGTTCAGTCCCGGGTCCAGGAAGAGCCTGCACGCCGCAGGTCCCCGGGCACCACGACCACTGAGCCTGCGCTCTCGAGCCCGTGAACTGCAGTCACTGAAGCCCCATGCCCTGAGCCAGTGCTCCATGGCCAGAGACCCCACTGCAGGGGAGCCTGTGTGCCTTCGAGAGCGGCCGCTGCTCGCCACAGCAGAGAAATCCTGGCCCAGCAACAAGACCCAGTACAGCCAAAACCAGATAGATACGCATCTTTGAAAAAAAGAATAAATATGAGTTCTTACCATCCCCCCAAAAATGTTTGTGAGGTATGAATGTGTTCATTGAATTGATGAGGGAAAAACCCCTTCACAATGTATATCAAATCATCACATCATACACTTTAAATATTTCACACTGTTTTCAGTTACACTTCAGTTACGCTGAAAAAAACTTCAAAAATAAATACCTAACACATATGAGTTTAAAAACTAATAATGTAAAAAAAGCTTCTAGCTTGCAGCTGAGCAAATGCTCTGTAAACTCAAGCAACTGGTTTGTCTCAAACACCTACTGGGTGGAAGACTGAATCCCATTTCCAAGGTGATTAATTCCCTGGGAATTCAGTGGTTTGGACGCCACTTTCACAGCAGAGGGCCCAGGTTAGATCCCTGGATTCGGAAACTGAGATCCTGCAAGATTTGGGCACCAGCCCCTCAGGACTGCCACAGCTGGTGTATTTCCAACGTGGCCAGAGTGGGAGACCCCCCGTGCAGGGGGCGGGCTGTCTGTGCAAGGCTAACAACGCTCCCGCCTCATCGCCCACGCCGCCCTGACGGCTGGGTGCCAGGACAGTGTGCCACTGACACCCGCCTCCTCCCTGCCCGGGAAGCTACCAGGCTGACTGCTGAAACTCCACCTGATCTGTCTAGACAGCCATCATCTTGTCACGGGGTTTGAGAAAATCCCTTTTATTGCAAAGATGCAGTGAAACCAGGGGAACTGAGAAGTTTGGCAATGCTCTAGAGGAAAGCAGTCTGGGCAACTGGGTTTGCCTCTTGGGGACTGTCAGATCAAAACATCAGGATTAGGAAAGATTCATTTCTTGCAGAGAAAAGAGAACCAGGGATCTATATCCCCCAAAGCAGCATCTCCCCAAACAGCAACACTAGGGAAGTTTTAAGCTAAGGGTTCACGCATATTCATGAAGGGGCTTGGACAGTCAACAGAGTCCAAGCTTTAGTTGACTGAACTCACAGGAGTTGGGAAAGGTTGACATCAGGTTCCAGTTGGCCTGCTGGTTGAGCATTTCGGGCTAATCGTCACCGCTGACACAGAAGTTGACATTTACAACCGATGTATTATCTTTGCTAGTGGTACTGCTCTTGCCTGATAACAATCCCTTATTCTTTTGTTCCCTTAAGATCACTTTACTGAGACCTGGTCTAGGGCAAGCATCGTGGGCAGGCTTAGATCACAGAAGGGCTGGGGCCAAAATGGCTTCTCTTATGGCAAGAAAGCCAGGCCTGATGTTCTTTCCCCAGGGCTCCCTTACCCCATCTGGTTACAGAACCAGGTATATTATGTCCTTCCTGTGGGTCCCCGAGGAAGCAGCAGCCGCAGAAGGGAACCTCCTCCCTGGGTCCCAGCCCGCAGACCACCTGGTGACCACAGGGAGAGCCGCTTCCCCAAAGGTGACCCTGGCCAGATGCAGGGCCTCACAGATCCTCTGTGGTTTGGGAGGAAGCCTCCTCTGGCCTCCTCCCATAAAGACCGTGGACCACTGGCAGCTGTGGCTCCTTCCCTGAGGGCTCAGAGCTTGGAGTGTCTTAAATGCCAAGTGAAAGTGAACGAGTTAGTGCCTCAGTCGTGTACGGCTCTTTGTGACCCCATGGACTGTAGCTCGCCAGGCTCCTCTGTCATGGAATTCAGACAAGAATGCTGCAGGGGGTGGCCATTCCTTTCTTCAGGGCGTCTTCCCGACCCAGGGATCACACCTGGGTCTCCTGCATTGCAGGTGGATTCTTTACCATCTGAGCCCCCAGGGACGCCCCAAAGAGCAACACAAGAAGTAAGGGACACATCTTGACATGCAAGTCCCCAACCCCCTGCTTTTCGGAAGCTTTTAGCCCAGCGCCGGGACCTCATGAAAGCAGCTGGCTCCTGCCACCTCGTTTGAAGAGCGTTCATTTCACAGAGGAGGAGAGAGGCTCGGAGAGGGAGGGTGGCTTTTGAAAGCTCTCACAGTAGACGCAGCTGACGTGCACCAAACCCAGGCCTCCCCAGGGCCAGGCCCAGCCCCGGCCACGGCACCACTCAGCCTCCCGGCAGGAGCATCTGAAGAAGCCATTTGTGCGAGACTGCTGCAGGAAGGCGGAGCCCTCCAGGGCCCGAAACTGGGCTCATGTCTAACACTCGGAGATGAATTGTCCGAGGAGACGCATGTGCTGACCAAGCAAGAGATTTTCTTGGAAAGGGCGCCCAGGTGGAGAGCAGGAGGGCGAGGGAACCCAGGAGAACTGCTCTGCTGCGTGGCTCACAGTCTCGGGTTTTATGGTGATGGGATTAGTTTCCGGGTGGTCTTTGGCCAATCATTCTAATTCAGAGTGTTTCCATCATCGCTCAGCCAAGATGGATGCTAGTGAGAGGGATTCGGGGAAGCGGACGGACACGCGGCATCTCCTTTTGACCTTTCCTGAACTCTTCTTGGTGGTGGTGGCTTATCAGTGTGTTCCTCATCAGGATCTCCTGTCATAAAACAACGCCTGCAAATGGTTACTGTGGTGCCGGGCCAGGGTGCGCGGTCTCAATCAGTGCGCTTCCCCTGACAAAACCAGCCGTCCAGCCTGCCGCCAAAATCGGTTCCCTGGGTAAGCGGTCTGCACCGGCACGGAGCTAAGTTCTGCAGGAGGAAGTGGGGACTCAGAGGAGTAGGCTGCCCTCCCTGGGGCGTCAGCAGAAGAAATGGGTCGCCCCGCGCCCCAGCGTCAGCCTGCTCCCCCAGCCGCAGCTGAGCACACGGCTCCCCTGCCCCCCACCTGCTCAGAGCAAAACTCAGTGAGGAGGGGCACCTTCGATCCCATTCCTGCACCTCCACCTCCCATTCATCAGCAAGTCCTGCCAACACCCACCCCTTTGTCAAGCGTATGCACGGAGTCCCTGATTTGTGTCAGACACTGCCACAGCCTCCCCTGCCCTCCCCTGGAGTCTCTCCCCTGCCCTCCCCTGGAGTCTCTCCCCTGCCCTCCCCTGCCCTCCCCTGGAGTCTCTCCCCTGCCCTCCCCTGCCGTCTCTCCCCTGCCCTCCCCTGCCGTCTCTCCCCTGCCCTCCCCTGCCGTCTCTCCCCGCACCAGTACTCCTCATCATGGCTCTGCCTCCCGGCAGCCCTCTCCACTCCAGGTTACGCTGGAGTTTCCCTCTGCTTGCCCGTGGCTGCTGCCTATGTCTGTCTGTTCACCCTTCTATTCCCAGCTCGGAGAGCAGCTCCCGGCTTTGCAGAAATGCGTAATGATGCCCTGGGCCCAGCTCTAGTCTCTATGTGATCCTTCCTGGTTTGCCCTGGAGCCCGGGGTCTCTAATCCTTTGGAGATCCTCAGTCCAGAAGCCACCAAGCCCCAGGTCAGGGGACACCATGTCTGTGCCTGTCACTATGGGACAACGTGCTAACGCCGCGTACAAGCCCAGGGTCCTGGTGCCTTTCGGGGGCTCCCTGTTCCCACCTGTGCAGGCTTGCCTGCCGTCACACTATGAGGCTTCTGAGACCCAGGTTATGCCCCTGCTGTTTCTTTGTTTTTAAATTCTTATTTATCTCTGGCTGTGCTGGGTCTCTGCTGCTGCGCCCAGGCTTTCTCTGGCCGCCTCTCTAATTGCGGTCACAGGCCTCTCACTGTGGCGGCTTCTCTTGTTGCAGAGCAGGGGATCTAGGCACATGGCTTTCAGTAGTTGTAACATGTAGGCTGAGTGGTTGTGTTATGTGGGTTTAGTTGCTCCAAGACATATAGGATCTTCCTGGACCAGGATCAACCAGTGTCCCCTGCACTGTAAGGCAGATTCTTAACCACTGGCCTGCCAGGGAAGCCCCGTCTCTGCCATTTCTCTGGCATTTCAGAAGCATTCTGTACATCACTGCAGAGCCTGCCCGTGGGCACACTCACCTCTGTAGGGGTGTTTCTGAGACTGTGAGTCTCCGGGCAGGTGTGGCTTCTTCCGTTGCCATTTCTCCAGTGGTGCCAGATACTGTCCCGAGTGCTTTTCCTCTTGTGAGCCCCACAACAGTTTCAAGCAGGTATTGCTCATGTCGTCATCCTCCTAAAGGTCAATACATGATGCCCAGGGGGACTTCCCTGGTGGTCCAGCGGTTAAGACTTCGCCTTTCAACTTGGAGGGGGGGCAGCTGCGGGTGTTCCACCCCTGGTCGGAAGCTAGGCAACACAAAACAGAAGCCACATTGTAGCAAATTCAATAAAGACTTTAAAAATAGTCCTCATCAAAAAAATAAATAAATAAATAGAATGTAACTATGCTTTAAAAAGAAAAGAAACGAGAGCCAGGCTCAGTGGCTTGCTCGAGGTCACAGAGCCTAGAAGAGGGGGCGCAGCTTGAACCAGCGTGCCTAGTACCTAAGGCGGGGCGGGCCGGCCTGGTCTTACCTGTGTGTCTCCTGAGGGCCAGGCTCCCGGGTGTGAGCGCCTGGTGTCTCAGCATCACCTCTGTGCGTGACTCTGAGCTGTGTCTGGGTCCTGGGAGTCTCGCCTGTGTGTGCGAACCCACGTGCGTGTCTGAGGTGGTTGTGTAACACGGCCCTGCTGCTTTCCCGGGCGCCCCTGTGTAGCTGCGTCGCAACCCTGGGCGCGACTCCGGGCGGGAGGGCGGGGGGCGCACCCGCGCTCGCATCTGAGGACTGGATCTCGGAGCGCGCCTGTGTTCCTGCGTCTGCGGGCCGTCCTGCCGCGTCTCCGTCTTCCCCTCTCTGCGCGCCTCTGCCCCAGGGCTCTCGCGTCGGCCTCCCGCAGCCCAGGCGCGGCGCGGCGCGGCCGGCTCGGACTACAAGTCCCGGCGGCCCGCGGGGCGCGCGGACGCAGGGGGCGGGGCGCGCGCACGCAGGGGCGGGGCTTGGGCGCGGGGCGGGGCTTGGCGGGCGCGGGGCGGGGCGCGGGGGGCGCAGACCCGACTGCGGCACCGTGGCCGCCGCTCCCTCCTCCCGGTCCTGCAGGTGCTGCGGGCGGCCCGGCTCCGCCGCGCCCCGCGCCCCCGGCCTTCCGCCTCGGCCCCTGCCGCGGGGCCTCGCGACGCCCGTGCCGGCGATGAGCGCGAGGAGCCGCCATGAGCGCAGGTGAGCGCGCCGCCGGGGCAGACGGGACCCGGGCGCGGTCCGCTTGCCTTTGGGAGACCCCACCGCGGGAGCGGCCCCCGGACACCGCGCCCCCCCCCACCACCACCGAAAACCCCGCGCCGGGCACCCCCCCGACTCCAGATCCCAGAGAGGCCGGGAGCCCGGGGTGGCTCCTTCCTAAAGCCCCGGCGGCTCAGCGCCCGGCGCCGCCGTGCAGAGGGTTAACCGGGGCGCGGGCCTCCGGGTGCGGAGACCGGCGTCCAGGTGGGAGAGGCGTGGAGGTCGCTGCGTCCGGGCCTCTGAGCGGGTGTTCCTTTGGGCTGAATGAATGAATGGAGCTGGAGGAGCCAAGGGTTCCTGAATCTCTGGACTGGAATGTCCTGGGGTACAAATGTCAGTCCAGGCCTCCAGAGGAAGGCTCAGTGCCCTGGTCCGGGGACCACACCGCCCCTGTCACCCGTCCCAAGCCGTGTGTCTGGAGGCCACGTAATTTAAATCCTGTCTGCTGCGAAGGGCACCAGTAGACCTCCGGTGTTTAGAGAGGGCTCATCTCTCAGCCACAGGCCACCAACACCCGAGCATCCTCTCTGCAGCTTCAGACCCTTTGGGCCTCTCCCTCCTGTCTCCCACCTCACCCCCCCTCCCCAGCCCCGACTCTAGAGTGCAGGCCTGCTGAGGGGCTGTGGCTCTCGGACCCAGATCCTCAGATCAGGGAGCTCCTGGCAGCTTGTGCCTGACTCAGCCTGGCCCCGGAGAAGCACGGCAAGGGAGGAGGCTGCCCTAGGCCTCCGCGATCATCAGCAGGAAACCGGCGCTTCCGCAGGAAACAAGAGGTTCCCAAACGGCTTTGACTCCAGTCCCTCGGTTCTGCAGTGCTCGTGGCATTGCCCCGGGGCTGTGGAGTCAGACTAGTTTCAAGTCTAGTCTTGACCACTTGGAGCTGTGTGACTTTGGACATGTTGATCAACCTCTCTGAGCCTCACTGAAATGGGGTTCCTAATCCTTACTTTCTGAGAGGTGGCTGTGAGGGCGAATGGAAGGAATGTGTTCATTCAGACCCACTCATTTCCAGCTTCTCCCCTTTCAAGCTCTATGAGCCTGCGCAAGGGACCCTGAAGCTGTGTTCCTCAGCTTCCCCAGCTGTAAAATGGGGTGATAATAGTCCCTCCATCAGAGGGTTACCTGTGAAGATCCGTTGCTGTTATCGAGAAGAGCAATGCCATCATTTGTGAAAGTATTCTCATCTCAAGCAGCTAGGGGTCCTGAAAGAGATCAGACACTGCCCTGACCTTCCTGTGCCATCCCTGGGGAGCCTCAGATGCGAATAGATATAAACACAGCCTTCTGAGTATGTTGACAGGTGTTCTGCAAAAGCAGGCCCTGGGCTTGACCTTGCTGGAATCTAGAGTGTTCCACAGATGTGGCTTCCTCCTTCAAGCTGCCTTCCTCCTTCCCCGCGTTGACTGGGAGAAGTGACTTGTGTGAGGCAGACACAAGAAAGAACTTCCAGAGGGAACACTGTTTAGGCCCTGGGGGAAGCGAGATGCTGAGGGCGGCTCCAGGTGGGCTCTGGCGGGGCCCGTCAAGAAGAGGCTGGCCGCTCTGCACCTGCCAGCTGGCCCAGGGCGGGAGAGGGACTCAGCGACCCTTGCCCCGCTGCTTCCGAGCCCTGTTAGGTCAGTGAGGTGTGCAGCCCTCACTCATGTGTTCGTTCATTCAGTGGGTTCCAGGCGCTGCGAGCAGGAGCGGGTGATGCCTGTGCAGGCCTGGCACGCTGCTCTCAGCGGAGGCGGGAAGTGGGCAGAGGGGGCTTTGGAATAATGGCCTTTCCAGTTGTGAGACAAGTTGGTGGGCACCACGCTGCAGCCCGGTCCCCAGCACAGCCGCTGGCCTGGGGGCGTGGAGGCCAGGGAGCGGCTGCTGAGTGCACAGCTGTGGGTTTTCAGACGGGGCAGTGGGAGCGTGGAAGGGAGCCCGAGAAATGGGTCAGGGCGGAAGCCACACCTCCTTGGCAGAGGAGCCGGTGACGCCCTCCTGCACAGGCCACGCTTCAGGAACTTCAAACACCCCCTGGGCCAGCTGCCTCAGGGTTACGATCCTGGAGAGGGGTAAGCCAGAGAGGCTGGGGCCCTTGTGAAAGAACCAGGACCACAGTTACCGAGGGGGACGGCAGCGACGGCAGGCATGGAGCTGCGGTTAAGAGCGGGGACCCTACGATCATACCCCCTGGATCACATCCCACCACACACTGGCTGTGTGCCTTTGGGCGACTTACTCCACCTCTCCGGGCCTCAGTTTCTTAGTCTGTAAAATAGGAATAAAAGCAGTCCCCGCTTGACAGTGGTGAGAAATGAGTGAATCGAAGTGTGTCGAGCCCTTGAGCGGTGCCTGGCCTGTGTCAGCCCCCTTTGTGGTGGTGGTTTGGGGTTGTTTTTTTTTTGACCTTGCAGCTTGCAGGGGATCTTAGTTCCCTAACCAGGGATCAAACCAGTGCCCTCTGCTGAGGAAGCACAGAGTTCTAACCCCTGGACCGCCAGGGAATTCCCCTGTAAGGTGCTCTTCCCCTTACACCCGCAGTCAGCCCTAAAGGGGAGAGACCACCGACTCTGACCCCTCAGGAGGCAGGTCTTCAGAGCTGGTGGGGACTCTGGTGGGAAGGCCAGCGGGGACCGTGGTCTTTGAAGCGGGAACAGAAAAAGGGCTGGGCCTGTCAGGGGCCCAGGCCGGATGGGTCCTGAGCGCCTGGTGTCCTGCCCCAGGGCGAGCCGCCTGCTCCCACCTGCAGCCACAGACACACACAGACCCACAGCAGAGAGGAGGGCCGCACACACGCAGAGAGCGGGGGGCTCAGCCCTTTTTCATCTGTGCGCTGCCATCAGGACGGGCAGGAAATGACAGCGCGGCAAGGGTCCCTCCAAAGCCGGGCTGGGCTGGGGCCAGAACGCAAAGGGACCACCCCCAGGGGTCTCTGTGGGCCCAGGGGGAAGGCTGACCAGGCGCAGGTGATTGAGAGCCGCAGGCTTCGTGTCTCTGTGTATCTGTGTGTGTGTGTGTGTTTGTGTCTGTGTGTGTCTCTCTATGTGTATGTGTATGTCTGTGTCTGTCTGTCTGTCTCTGTGTGTGTGTGTGTGTCTGTCTGTCTATCTGTCTCTCTCTCTCTCTCTGTGTATTCCCCAGAGACTAGGCCCTTCCTGGAGCTGGTGGCGCCTCCATAGCTTTCTGAGCCGCCCAGTAGCCGGGTGGCTTGGCCGTGGTGGAGCCTGGCTCCGTGTAGGTTTGGGTCCTCTTGTTGAGAGAGGCTTCAGGCGGTGCGGGCGTGTGCCCTGCTCTGGGATGGTGCCCACTGGCCCCCAGAGCACAGGGTCTGGGCCGTGACCTCCTGGCTCCACCGTTCGCTTGGGGACCTTTGTGGCTCAGCCTCAGCTCCCCCGTTCGTACGAAGCAGCTCCTCCTCGTGTTGCTGGGGACTGAAAGCAGCCCCTTCCTGTGGCAGGTTCGAGCCACTCTTGCCACCCAGGAGGTGCTTAATGGACGTCGGCAGCTCTGACTCTGACCATTACCATAGTGATCATTACCACCATCCTTAGGTGGAGGCGTGGGGGCTGGAGAGGAGAGAGCAGACTGTCTGGTCTGGTCTGATGGGCTTTAAAATCCTACCTAGCCTCTCTGAGCCTAACTCTCTTCTGTAAAAAGGGGGTAGTTACTGTGCTCACGTGGCGGGGTCACTGTGTTACCCACATGAGAAGGACCGGGAGTGGAGCCCGCTCGTTGTGGGTCCTTGGGAAACACTGACCCTCCGGGCTGCCTCGGGGTTGGAGCAGCTGCAGGAACCCAAGTGTTTGGGGGCAGAGCCCCTGAGGGGCTGGGGTATTGCGACAGGATCAGCTGCCTGGGAAACCTTGGGTTTGTTGGGTGGGACCTTTAGCTCAGGCCTCTGCAGGGCTCTGTCTGGGGAGGCAGGGAAGGGAGCCCAGAAACTCAGCAGGCTGCTCCCCACCTGCCTGGCTTCCCACCCCCCACAGCGAGCTCTTCCTGGGAAACTTGCGGCTGCCCAGCACCACCGCCTTCGTGCCTGCGGGTCTGGGAGGGCCTCGGGCATCGTCATGTCTTAACAGCTTCTCTGAGAGGTCTGGGGACCGCAGTTGGAGAAACCTTGGCAGAGGCTGGGAGCCCTGAGTCCTACCCCCTGCAGGGCCCCAGATCGCCCCCTGTCTGCCTGCTCTGCGAGGAATGTAGCTCTACAGTAGGGAAAGCAGGAGAAACAGAATGATTTCTGCAGTAGAAATGCCCACCGTGTTTCTTTGAACCTCAGTTTACCCATCTTTAAAATGGGCCCCTTCCTCACAGAAGGAAGCTGCCCGCTGTTCCTCTGGGCACTGGCACGTGGTAGCGTCTCTCCTCCAGCCCTGGGGGCTTGCTCAGCTCATGCCCTGCTCCAACCCACCCCCAGTGACAGGGTTCTTCCTTCCTCCTCCCTCATTTCACCTCCACAGTGAGGCTGCCTTTACGTTTTATTGGTCCAGATTCTCAGCGTCTCCTCACGGCCAGGGCTGTGCTGGGCAGGAAGGTTAATGAAGGATGAAGAGCCCTGTCCCTGCCCTTGGGGTGGAGACCAGGTGGAAAGTGGGGCACAGAGCTCCCAGGAAGGCAGCAGCTGGGTGTATGGGTGCTGGCGAAGCCAGGTGGGCCCCGGCCCCGACTCCTGGCCACAGCCCGTCAGAATTCACCAGGGGCTCAAGGAAACAAGGCGCTGTGA
The DNA here is from genome assembly GCF_016772045.2 of Ovis aries. Taxonomy (NCBI): domain Eukaryota; kingdom Metazoa; phylum Chordata; class Mammalia; order Artiodactyla; family Bovidae; genus Ovis; species Ovis aries. Next base: position 249,260,395 of record NC_056055.1, read on the forward strand.
GCGAGAGCCAGCAGGACGCGGGGAACAGGGCCAGAAAGGCCCGAGTTGCTGGGTGTGTCAGCTTCAGTCCTGTTTAAGGAAGGAGGCCAAGCCCCCCCACCAAGGACGCTTCCCCTTCTCCCCACAGACAGCAGCCCGCTCGTGGGCAGCACGCCCGCCGGCTATGGGACCCTGACGATCGAGACATCTACAGATCCCCTCAGCTCCTCAGTTTCATCCGAGGTATGTGGAGGCGGGGCGGGGGCGGGGGGAGGGTCCCGGGCCTGCAGAGGTGGGAGGCGCGGAGGAGCGGGTTCGATCCCGGGGCCGGGAAGATCCCGGAAAGGAACCGGCAGCCCGCCCCAGTGTTCTTGCCTGGGAAGTCCCACGGACAGAGGAGCCTGGCGGGCTGCAGCCGTGACCTGGGGGTCTCAGAGAGTCGGCCGTGACAGAACACGCGTGCACGCGGACGAGGAGGGGCGGGCGAGCTCCGAGTGGGGGTGGGCCCGCCCGCCCAGCTGCGCTGGCCTTGTCCCGCGGTGCAGAGGCTCAGCGGCTACTGTGGCAGTCCGTGGAGAGCCGTCGGCTACCACGCCGTGGTCTGGACGCTGGCGGGGCTCCCTTTGCTCCTGTTCCGGTGGAAGCCCCTGTGGGCGGTGCGCCTGCGGCTCCGGCCCTGCAGCCTGGCCCGCGCGGAAACACTCGTCATCGAAACAAGAGACAGAGAGGTGAGCGGGCGGGGGCAGGGAGAGCCTGGAGGGAGGGGTGGCAGTGCCTCGGGCTCGGGGGTGCAGGACGCCTGGGTTCCCGGGCCAGCCTGGCTGCTGACATTCTGTGGGGCCTGACACGGGTGCGTCTCCTCCCTAGACCTCAGCTGTCCGATCTGAGCAGTGGGCAGACGCGGCAGGGCTGGTGGTTCCCAGGAGGTCCCCCGCATCCTTGATCCCTGCCTCCTCCAGCGGGGACCACCTGGCCGTGGGGTGGGGCTGGGGAGGGGAAGAATCGCTTCGGACTGGGTCCGGGCCTCCGTATTCCAGGATAGTTCATGGCAGCTCTGTACGGTCCAAGTGCAGACGGAGGCCATCGGCGCTGACAGGTGAGGCAGCTGCGTCCCCCTTCCCAGGAGCCCCGCTCCCGCTCTCCTCCCGCGAAGGCGCCGACCCGGGCCTCCCATCCCAGGGAGCGCAGTGACTGGGGACAGGCGGGTGCTGGGCCGGCCCGGGGTCCACAGTAACCCCAGCCCCTCCACAGCCTGCAGCCGCCCCCACAGACGCGGGCAGAGGATGGCCGGAGCCGGGCGGCTGTGGGGGCAGAGCCGGAGGATGCCTGGAAGGACACCGCACGGCTCCACAGGCCTGAAGAGCAGGTATGTAGACGGCTGGGCTCCGGATACGCCCTGCCCGTCCCGGGGCCCATTTTCACACCCTCTGCGATTAGAGCTGGCCTCCACTGTGCTCCGGGCACCTCTGGTTCTCCTAAGAGGCCAGGATACTGGCTGATCACCTTTTTTATTTTGAATTAATCAGATTATTTTTTATTCATTTTTTAAAATTAATTATTGGCTGTGCTGGCCCTTGGTTGCAGCATGCAGGCTCTGTTCGTGGTTGCCTGACTGGGGGTGGGATCCCAGCTCCTGCGCCAAGAGCAAGGGCCTGACCAGGGGTGGGATCCCAGCTCCTGCGCTGAGAGCGATCAGGGGGGATAATCCCAGCTCCTGCGCCGAGAGCGAGGGCCTGACCAGGGGGGATATCCCAGCTCCTGCGCTGAGAGCGAGGGGTCTCAAGCCGCTGGAGCCCCAGGGAGTCCCTGGTGGATCACCTGTTTCATTCCCACCCCTCTCCTGGGGCCCCTGCCTGCCGCCCGCCCCCCAGGCACAGGCCTCAGGCGGGCCCCTGTCCACCGCCCCACGTGAGCACACCCCTCTCTGTCCCCCCTGCAGCGGAGGCTGCGCTACTACGTCTTCCGAGGCCAGCGCTACGTCTGGATAGAGACCCAGCAGGCCTTCTGCCAAGTCAGGTGGGCACCAGGGCGGCGCTGGGCCGGGCAGAGGGCTGGCGGGGGGCAGCCCGGCGTGGACTCCGCTCTCAGCTCCGGGCCTCGACCCCCTGCGACCCCAGGCAGGTCACGGAGCCTGTTAGAGCCTCAAGGTTTCTGTTTGTAAATAAGTCGTGAAGGGGATCCTGGCCTCAAGTTCCAGAGTTTCTCTGAGGTTGTGTATTTCGGGCTGTGCTGCATCTTCGCCGCTGGGGGCGCTGTTTTCTAGTTGGGGCGCATGGGCTCCTTAGGGCGGCGCCTTCTCTTGTTGGGGAGCAGGGGCCTGGTTGCCCCGAGGCACGTGGGGTCTTCCCTGACCAGGGCTCGAACCTGTGTCCTCTGCGTCGACAGGAGGGCTCTCAACCGCTGGGCCACAAAGGAAGCCCCATCCTAGCTCTGTTTGGAATGTAAAGCACACGCTTGGGGTGCAAGGCTTGGCCCAGTGCCCGGCCCGTGGTGGCAGCACCACTGTGAGCAGACTGCCCACCCTGGACGTGGACCTCCTGGCACAGAGCCGGGTCTTGTAGCTGCTCTGCCCCCTACTAAGGGCTTGAGAAACATGAGCTCACTTTATGTCTTAGTTTGAGCCCCAAGAAGCAGACCCCAAGACAGGATTCAGGTGCAGGGAGGCTGGAAGGAGACACCAGGGTCGGGAGGCAGGGAGAAGGCAGTGAAGGGGCTCGTCGTGGGCGCCCGGGACGCAGGCCTCGGGGGCCCCTTTGAGCCAGTGATGCACACACGCCTGGGGGTGCCCTCACCCAAGGAGCAAGCCAGGGGCCATCCCCGTACTCTCGGCCGTTCCTGGTCGCGGAGTCCGCTAACTCGGGCGTGATTCCGGCCTTCCTGGGTCCTGGGCAGAGCGTGCTCACGCAGCCGGGAGGAGCCCTGATGCCCCCCAGCTGGTTGGTAAAAGGCAGCACAGCCCAGAGGCGAGCGCCCAGCAGGCGTGCGGACGCCCCAGGAGGCTCCGCTGCGAGAGGAGAATGGGAGTCACCGCGGTGTCCGTGGCTCCATCGCTGCCAGGAGCCGTCCGAACGCGTGCAGAACTTATTCCCCTGACCCCACCGGCAGCCCCGGGAGGCGGTGCTGTCCCCAGCTCCAACCTGCACATGAACATCTGAGGCCAGAGAGGCAGTGACCTACCTAAGGCGGCGTCTTTTTTCAATATAGCTGCTTTAGCAAAGTTTATGCCAGCTTTATCTATATACATATGTATTTCCAATTCAGAGTGCCAGACACACAAACTGTTAACGCAGGGCCGGTAACAATGCTTAAAGCGTTACGCAGCGTGTCGCTTTCCACTCATTCTGGCATTGATGTCAGCAAATAGTCGCGGCACTAAATGTCACTGAACAACAGCAGCTGTTGTCCCTGCTAAGTATTTTCATCATCTCTAATTGTTTTTCTTGGGTGACAGGGTTTGAGGCCCAATCAGAGGGACAAAAGGGGAAAGTGAGGGCTTCCCTGGTGCTCAGAGAGTAAAGAATCTGCCTGCAATGCAGGACAGCTGGGTTCGATCCCTGGGTCGGGAAGATCCCCTGGAGGAGGGCATGGCAGCCCACTCCAGTATTCTTGGACAGAGGAGCCTGGCGGACTGCCATCCACGGGGTGGCAAAGAGTTGGACACACCTGAGCAACTGAGACGTTCACTTCTTTCGGGCCCAGAGTTAGTGCAGGACGCATTCTCCCTGGGCCGGGGTGGCAGAGGTGGGCCAGGAGGAGGGGAACAGAACTCAGCCCCTGCTGCCCGCTCAAGCCCCTCTCCGCTCCTGCAGCCTGCTGGACCACAGCCGCACCTGTGACGACCTCCGCCGTGCCAGCGCTGGCCTCAGCCTGCAGGACCACACTGTGAGGTGGGGGCTGCCTGGGGGCCGGCCCTCTGTCTTGCGCCCCAGGGCGTGGCCTGCTGGCAGTCTCCTGCCTTCCCTGGCCTCGGTCTCCCCGGCTGTGAAGCGGGGCGCTCCGTCCCTGCCGGAGGGTCCAGCTGCCACTGCCCACCCCCCCACCTGACAGCTCTGTCACTCGTCTTGCAGGAAGGCCGTCTACGGCCCCAACGTGATCAGCGTCCCGGTCAAGTCCTATCCCCAGCTGCTGGTGGACGAGGTAGGGCTGTCCTGGCTCTCCCCAGCTCTGGCCCTGTGTGACCTGGACCAGGGACCTGCCCTCTCTGGGCCCCTTAGCAGAGGCGGGTCCTGCCTGCCGTGCTCTTCTCCACAGTGGAGATGACTCAGATCCCTCCCCGGTCAGCTCAGGGAGAGGGATCGGCAATTCTGGTCCGGCTGGGCTCGGAGGCCGAGGCACCCCACACGGCCGGGGCTCCCGCTTTGCCTAGAGCTGGGCTCCAGCGCCTGGGTCCTTGCGTGCATTGCCCACCTTCCTGTTCCAGCAGCCTCGCAGCAGGGACGCGTTTCACACGCGAGGAGCCGGAGCTTCAGAGGAGGGAAGACACGGCCAGGGTCACACAGGGTCAAAGGGAAGCCAGTGCCGGACACACCGAGAGTCCGGGCTGACATGGCCCTTGAGCCGGGGCGGAAGCCGGCGAGACAGAGGGGAGGCCCGGAGCCCGGCGCCACGCGGGGCGTGGGGTATCAGGCAGAGACTCAGCCTCCGTGCCCCGGCGCCCCCGGGGCACGGTGGAGCTGGCGGCGGCAGCCTGCGGAGCTGCCCTCACCCTCGTGTGACAGGCGGACGGGGTGCGTGGCGGGGGCCCGGCCTGCAGACCTGTGTCCCCTTAGAGCAGGGAGCGCGGCCAAGGGAGTCGGGCGGGACCGACCAGGAGGTGGGCTTGGCTTCCATCCCTGGAGCCGTCAGTTGCTCCGCTCCGGGGCCGGTCCCCCGCGGGGGCCCTGGGCCCTGACGCTGCCTCCCCGCCGCCCCCCCAGGCACTGAACCCGTACTATGGGTTCCAGGCCTTCAGCATCGCGCTGTGGCTGGCCGACCACTACTACTGGTACGCGCTGTGCATCCTGCTCGTCTCCGCAGTCTCCATCTGCCTGTCCGTCTACAGGACCAGAAAGGTGGGTGGGCGGGGCGGTGGCGACGGGGCGGGCGTCCTGGGACCTCCACCCACCCGCGCCCTCCTGTCCGCCTGCCCACAGCAAAGCCAGACCCTGAGGGACATGGTCCAGCTGTCTGTACGGGTGTGCGTCTGCAGGCCCGGGGGAGGTAAGAAGCGGGGGAGGGAGGAGGCTGGGGGAGGGGAGAGGCTGGGGGAGGGGGGAGGAGCCGGCGGAGGGGAGGAGCCAGTGGCCCCCTGCTGACCACCCAACCCGCCCCCCCCTCCGCCCGGCCCCGCCCCGCCCCGCCCGGCCCCGCCCCGGCCCCTGCTGACCCCGGCTTGCCCGCAGAGGAGTGGGTGGACTCCAGCGAGCTGGTGCCCGGAGACTGCCTGGTGCTGCCCCAGGAGGGCGGCCTGATGCCCTGCGACGCGGCCCTGGTGGCTGGCGAGTGCGTGGTCAACGAGAGCTCCCTGACAGGTCAGCCCCTGCCCCTGGCGCTGCCCCCCACCCCCGCCGCCAAGCTCCTCTGCCTTTCAGAACCGTCTTTGCTGGAGCTCTCGTTCCCCTTTGCTCTCAGGTAACCATCCTGTCCTCACCCCTTCCCGCCCCACAGACCCCGGGGGAGGCCCTGCTGCTCTTCACCAGCAGCTGGCTCGGGGCTGGAGTCAATCCCTTTGGTGGTTTGTTGTAAAAGTAACACAGCTGGTTACAGAGTAATCCCAGTGGACAGACAGCAGTGCCTTCCCCTGACCCTGGGCCCCCCAACTGTTCCCGGCTCCCTGGAGAGACGGCTCCTGAACCGAGAGTGCCTCACTGGGCCTGTGTCTTCTGTGCGCTCTGGGCCTCAGTGTACCTCTGTGTAAAACGGGGACAGTGACTTCTTCACACGCAGTTAGAAGAGCTAAATGAGGCCCAGGGCTTCCATTACAGTTCTCTGCTTAGGGCTTGGTCTGGTCGGCGGAGGGGCTGCCTGGGCCTCACGCCACGTATCCCCCAGGGGAGAGCGTCCCAGTGCTGAAGACGGCCCTGCCCGAGGGCCCAGCGCCCTACCTCCCAGAGGCCCACCGGCGGCACACACTCTTCTGCGGGACCCTCATCTTGCAGGCCCGGGCCTTTGTGGGACCCCACGTCCTGGCGGTGGTGACGCAGACAGGTGCGAGGCGGAGGGCCAAACAGAGACACTGGGGTCACCAGCCAGAGGAGAGGGGCGCAGAGCTGGGCGGGCTGGCTGGGTGCAGCGGGCGGGACCTTGGTGAGAAGGAAGGAGCCCCCGAGGGAGAGAGCAGCCCTGTGCTCCCCAGGAGCCCCTGCCTCATGGGAAGGGGACCCAGTGTCACCAGATTGGACTTCTTTTCAGCCAAAGCTGCAATCTGGATTGGAAGTAAACCACCCAGCTTGTAGCTGGTGTTACGTACTGATTCTGTGTTGAGTAAACCTGTGAAGTCTGGGCAGGAGCTGTGGGTCCCCAGCTGGGCGATCGCTGACCCCGGAGCTGTGGGCGGTGTGGGGCAGGCCGGGTGACCCCTCCTGACCCCTGCTTCCCTTCCCAGGGTTCTGCACGGCCAAGGGGGGCCTGGTGAGCTCCATCCTGCACCCCCGGCCGCTCAGCTTCAAGTTCTACAAGCACAGCATGAAGTTCGTGGCCGCCCTCTCGGTTGTGGGTGAGTGGCCCCCGCTCCCTGCCCTTTGGGGGCCCTGAGCCCCAGCACAGCCCCGCTGAGCCCCTCCTGTCTCCCCAGCTCTGCTTGGCACCATCTACAGCATCGTTACCCTCCTCCGCAACCGGGTAAGCCTGGGGGCTGGGGGGGAGTTCTGGGGGGCCCAGGGCCCACACAGGCTGGCCCTGGGCCCTGACAGCGCCTCCCGCCAGGTGCCCCTGGGCGAGATCGTGATCCGGGCGCTGGACGTGGTGACGGTGGCCGTGCCGCCCGCCTTGCCGGCCGCCATGACCATGTGCGTGCTCTACGCCCAGAGCCGGCTGGAGAGCCAGGGCGTCTTCTGTATCCACCCGCAGCGCATCAACCTGGGAGGCAAGCTCCGGCTGGTGTGTTTCGACAAGGTAGGGGCTGCGGGGACGCCGACGTCACGACCAGGTGCACACACACACACACACACACACACACACCCCTACCCCTCACCCCGCAGTGCTGACCGAGCACCTGCTGAACCCAGGTCCCCACTGCCGGCCCATGGGCCCTTCTCTGAGCACCGGCAACCGCCTTGGGTCCTGGGATGGAGACACTCAGAGGCGCCCTCCACCCTCAGCTCCACCTTTGTCCTGCTCACTGTCTGAAATGCAAAATGTCCGAAATCACCTAATTTGTTTGAAGACCGCTGAGAGCCTGCTGGGTGCCCAGTGTGCGTGCTGAGTCGCTTCAGTCGTGTGTGACTGTGCGACCCCACGGAGCGTGGCCTGCCAGGCTCCTCTGTCCGTGGGATTTTCCAGGCAAGAATACTGGAGTGGGTTACCATGCCCTCCTCCAGGGGATCTTCCCGACCCCGGGATTGAACCTGTGTCTCCTCCATCTCCTGCACTGGCAGGCGGGTTCTTTACCACTAGCGCCACCTGGGAAGCCCCTGGGTACCACAGAGGATCCCGCAGTCAGCCCCTCAGAGATGTGCCCGCCACCAGGATGAGCAAACCAAGGACCGTGGAGAGCTGCAGATGGCGATGGGCTCTAGGGAGGGAAGAGATGGGGTACATGGGAGGAGGCATCAGGGCATGCCCTCAGAGAGAGGGCAGTCGAGGCTCCGTGAGTCCCGTGGTGATCTTTGAGGGGTGCCCGCACCGCGATGAGAGTGGGGCTGGCCAGGCGGAGGGGATAAGCTGTGTGGCTCCTGGCTCCTTGGAGGAACAGGCTGTGGGAAACAGTGAAGAGACGAGACCCGCAGAGCCCTGACTGATTGAAGGCTGGCGGGCCCTGGTGAGCAGGCTGGACATTATCTGCGCAGCGGTTTTTTGGCTGTGATGAGTCCTTGTGGCTGCGCGCTCTCTCTCGTTGCAGCGAGCGGGCTGCTCTCTCGCTGCGGTGCGCAGGCTTCTCATTGTGGGGCGTCCCCCGCCGCACCGCACGCTCCTGGGCACGCCAGCTTCAGTACTTGCACTGCACAAGCTTAGCGGCCCACGCCATGTAGGACCTTCCCAAACTCGGGATCCCCGCGGTGGCAGGCAGGTTCTTATCGCTGCACCCCCAGGGAAGCCCCGGGTGTTATTTTAACTGAAAGAATGGAGCGTGGTCAGGTTGCAGAGCTCCCAGGCTCATGAAAGGGCCAGTGTGGAACTGAGCCACTGAAACACGGTGCGGAAGATGCAGGAGTCCTTTCACCCCAGTCACCCATTCATCTCCCTGGGAGCCAGGCACAGCCAGGTCCTCTCGGTGCCACAGTGGACAAGTGGTGGGGTAGTAGAGAGGCCATGGGTGGGAGCCCCGAGCAAGCAGACTCTCTGGAGGGAATGATGCCAGACAGGGAAGCCCCAGGGCTTGCTGGGGGGGTGGGGCATCCTGGCCGAGGGGCCTGCTTGACCAAAGGTCTGGAAGCACGGAGACCTCTTCTGGCTCCAGCCCTGCCTCCTGGGGCTCCCAGGAGCCCCCCTAACCAGGGACATGGGCGCCCACCGCCGCAGGACCAAGCTCACCTAGAACTCGCCACTGACCTGCCTGCTTGCCCCCTGCAGACGGGTACCCTCACTGAAGACGGCTTGGACGTGATGGGGGTGGTGCCCCTGGAGGGGCAGGAATTCCTGCCGCTGGTCTCGGAGCCCCGCCGCCTGCCCGTGGGGCCCCTGCTCCGGGCACTGGCCACCTGCCACACCCTCAGCCGGCTGCGGGACACCCCAGTGGGCGACCCCATGGACCTCAAGATGGTGGAGTCGACTGGCTGGGTGAGGAGCCCAAGCAGGTTGGCCCCCTGCCTCTGGGCACCCGGGCCAGAGGGTGAGCCCACCAGAGCTGAGCCCCTCTGATCTCCATTTTTGGGGCTCCCAGGGAGTCTCTCTCTTACCCACCACCAAGAATGACAGTGGCCCTGGGCTGTGCCAACCCCATGCCAGCGCTCTGGTGCAGGGGTCTCATCTCGGGGGGTGAGCTTAAAAGCTGCCTCACCGGGAGGAAATGGGGAGATTTGGAATAATGTGTCCAAGGTCACCAACCAGCTTGTAAATGGCAAAGCCAGAGTTTGAACTCGGGTCCTTCCAGAGCCCACATTTGTGACGTCTGTTCCATCCAGCCTCCCATTAAGGAAGTCCTCCACGCTTCTAACTCGGTCTCCCTTACTGCCTCTTGCCCGGGGCCAAGGGTTGGCTGCCCCAGGCCAAGCCAGCACCCCGCCCCTTGATCCCCCAGGTCCTGGAGGAGGGACCAATTGCAGACTCGACATTTGGGACCCAGGTTTTGGCGGTGATGAAACCCCCGCTCCAGGAGCCCCACCTGCAGGGCATGGTGAGTCGCGGGGGTGCCCGTGGGGCACGGGGGGTGGGGGCCCACCGGTCAGCCCTCAGCGGCCCTCCGGTCCTGCAGGAGCCCCCGGCGCCGGTCAGCATCCTCGGCCGCTTCCCCTTCCTGTCAGCGCTGCAGCGCATGAGCGTGGTGGTGGCCTGGCCCGGTGCCGCCCAGCCCGAGGCCTGCGTCAAGGGCTCTCCCGAGCTGGTGGCCAGCCTCTGCGACCCCGCGACAGGTGAAGGGGGCCCCCGGGGTTCCGGTCGGCAGGCGCCCCGCCCCCGCCCCCGCCCCCTGACCCGCCCCTCCCCTGGCAGTGCCCGCCGACTTCGCCCTGAGGCTGCAGAGCTACACGGCCGCGGGCTACCGCGTGGTGGCCCTCGCTGGTAAGCCGCTGCCCGTCACAGCCAGCCTGGAAGCCGCTCAGCAGCTGCCCAGGTGGGGACCGAGTGCCTGCCTCGTGCGCGGAGCCAGGCCCAGCGCCCTGCGGGGGCTGGGGAGGCGCGTGGCCCGCGGCCTCTGACCCAGGCCTGCCCCTCAGGGACGCTGTGGAGCAGCAGCTGAGTCTCCTGGGGCTGCTGGTCATGCGGAACCTGCTGAAGCCGCAGACGCCGGGCGTCATCCAGGCTCTGCGCAAGACTCGCATCCGCACCGTCATGGTGACGGGTAGGTACGGCCGGCGGGGTGGCCCCCAGAGGGCAGCGTGCCAGGTGTCCCCTCTGGGGCGTCCCTGCTGGGCTCCTGCTCCCGGTCGGGTCCTCTTTGGACATTTCAAGTATCATCACGGTTCCCTCCGAGCGGTAGTTGTCACCCCAGCTGACAGGAGGGAGGCGAGGCTGGGCAGGATGACAGCCTGGGGCCCACCCGCTGGGTGAGCGCCCCTGAGGGCGGAGGGGCAGGTCAGCCCCGAAGGCCCGTTTCATGGAGGAAGGAAGAAAGACTCCAGCCAGGGTGACCGGAAGGGCTCAGTGGGTTTGTGTCCTCCCCTGGTCCTCCCGCCCCTGCACACGTGCACGTATACACACCCACACACATACACACACACACGTACACACACACACGGTAGGGCTCAAGAGGTTTGAGTCCTTTCTTTGCCTCCCGCTCCTCCACACACACACATACACACACGTAAACACACAGACACACAGGTACACAGACACACACACACACTCTTCCTGGCAGAGCCCCACAGCATCACACAGCGCGTGTGGGACTGACCCCAGGCCCGCTTCTCCTCAGCGCACTTCTAAGCGTGAGCTGGTCCCCTCCTGGCTGCGTGTTGTCTCCAGGTCTGTCGCAGGCTCTCGCTGCTGCAGGGAGCAGGGCTGCGCTCGCTGCGGCGTGTGGGCTCCCATGGCTTCTCTGCAGAGCACACGCTCTGGGCGCCCGAGCGTCAGCGGTGGCAGTGCTGGGCTCAGTGGTCGCTGCTGGCTGGGCCCAGAGCCCGGGCTTCTGTGGCTGGGCACGTAGGTGTAGTTGCCCCGTGGCATGTGCAGCCTTCCTGGACAAAGGATCAAACCCGTTACCCTGCGCTGGGGGCAGATTCTCATCCACTGGACCACTGGGGAAGCCCTCTCCTAGGACCTTTGACCCACAGTTTTATAGGCGAGGAGACCCAGGTTCAGAGGCCTTGGTGCCCTGCCTGAGCTCGCTCAGCCAATCGTGGTGGACGGAGTCCGTCCAGTCTCAGTGCTCCCAGCTGTACAGGCGTCAGGGTTAGGATGGCGCCCCCAACGGCGGCCGGATTCTGACCCTGCCCCACACCCCCAGGGGACAACCTGCAGACGGCGGTCACTGTGGCCCAGGGCTGCGGCATGGTGGGCCCCCGGGAGCGCCTGGTGATTGTCCACGCCGCGCCCCCTGAGCGGGGCCAGCCTGCCTCCCTTCAGCTCCAGCCAGTGGAGTCCTTCACAGCCACGAATGGGGCCCAGGTGAGGCTGACCCTGAGTTCCAGCCACAGCCCCCCACGCCGCCACCCCCGTGTTCCCTGCCCCAGGCCCTAGCTCTCAAGGGGAGCAGGGGGCACTGAGCTGACCTTCCCGGGCCCCCAGAATCCTGACCTGGCTGCCAGCTACACCGTGGAGCCAGACCCCTGGTGCAGCCACCTGGCCCTCAGCGGGTCCAGCTTCGGCGTCCTTGTGAAGCACTTCCCCAAGCTGCTGCCCAAGGTAGGCCCCCAGGGTCCCCCGGTCACCCCACCCCCGCCGTGCTTGGCTGCCTCCTTGGGGCCGCCTCAGCCCCTGCCTCCTCCCTGTGCCCCCAGGTGTTGGTCCAGGGCACCATCTTTGCCCGCATGGCGCCCGAGCAGAAGACAGAGCTGGTGTGTGAGCTGCAGAAGCTGCAGTGAGTGCCTGTGGGTGGGCCGAAGGGGGCGACTGGCCTGTGTGTCCCTGCTCCCCACCCGGGGCATTAGGGAGCCCTCGGCTTGGAGAACCCCGCGGGCACCCCTGGGTCTGTCCTGTGAACAGGCACCCCAGCCCTTGGCGTCTGCGGGGGACTGATTCTAAGAGTCCCTGCAGATGCCGAAAGCCACAGGGGCTCGTATGTAAAGTGGCCAATCCCTCCGCGTGCGTGGATTCAGACCCCGCAGCTGTGACTGCAGCTGTTCACTGAGCGCTCACAGCGCGCTGTTTCCCGAGCATTTCCCAGGCACCCCGCAGGCAGGGGGTGCAGCCAGCCCCCTGCTCTGCCTGCAAGCCCTCGGGGCGGGGGGTCGTGTCCCAGCCGCGGAGGCCCCTGTGGGCCCAGAGCCGGCGGGTGAGTCGGGCCGCCCACCCTCCCGTCCCCACCAGGTACTGTGTGGGCATGTGTGGGGACGGCGCCAACGACTGCGGGGCCCTGAAGGCGGCGGATGTGGGCATCTCGCTCTCCCAGGCCGAGGCCTCGGTGGTCTCCCCCTTCACCTCCAGCGTGGCCAGCATTGAGTGTGTGCCCATGGTCATCAGGTAAGGCAGGCCAGGCACCGGCGGGCACTGAGAGGGGCTGGGCAGGGCCTGGACCCCACACACCCATGCTCGCTCCCCAGGGAAGGCCGCTGTTCCCTGGACACGTCGTTCAGCGTCTTCAAGTACATGGCCCTGTACAGCCTGACCCAGTTCATCTCTGTGCTGATCCTCTACACGGTGAGCGTCTCCTGGGCCCTCGGCCGGGGGGCGAGGAGCCAGCGGGTTCTGGAATAGTCAGCGTGGCTGCAGATCCTGCTCCAGCCAGGTGGCGTGGGCATTGTGGGTCTCAGTGGCGAGGACTGTCTGAGATGGTGAAAGCGCTGAGCCCCTGGTGCACAGTAGGTCCTCAGAAACCAGAGCAGCTATCCTGGGCTCGTGTTTCCCGGCCCCCCATCCCCTGGGAGCTTCCACCTGCTGGGAGACCGAGGCAGAGCTCAGGCTGGGGTGAAGGAGGCGGTGGCCTCTCTCCCATGGAGCGACCTTTCCCCACGTGCCCTGAGCCAGACCTCAGCTGTGCCCCCTGCATCCTGCCAGTGGGCATCGCCCCCTCTCTGCCGGGAGCACATGCTGAGCACCCCCCGGAAGCAGGCGATGCCGCGGGCAGTGGAGGCCTTGCGCTGGCTTCTGCCCCATGTCCACCGGCAGCCTGGGGAAGGCGGGAGCTGTGAGTCCTCTGGGACCACCTTCAGGCTGGGTGCTCCCAGCAGAATGAGGCCACCCAGGTCAGCGGGCATGCCTTCCCCAGACCCGCGAGGGGCTGCGGAGAGGCAGGGCGGTGTCCCCGCCGTCAGACCAGCAGTTCCCAGACCCGTGAGGGGCTGCGGAGAGGCAGGGGGGTGTCCCCGCTGTCAGACCAGCAATTCCCAGACCTGCGAGGGGTTCCAGAGAGGCAGGGCACAAGAACACCTCCCGCAGCAGGGCTTTTCAGGGCAGGGTGGGTCCTCCCAGCAGACTGGGAGCTGTCCTGCCCCCTCCCCACTGGCAGGTCAACACCAACCTGGGCGACCTGCAGTTCCTGGCCGTGGACCTGGTCATCACTGCCACGGTGGCCGTGCTCATGAGCCGCACGGGGCCGGCGCGGGCGCTGGGGCGGGCGCGGCCGCCCGGGTCCCTGCTGAGCGGGCCGGTGCTCGGCAGCCTGCTGCTGCAAGTGGTCCTGGTGGCGGGCGTGCAGCTGGGGGGCTACTTCCTGACGGTGGCCCAGCCCTGGTGAGTAACGGGAGCCAGTCCGCGTCCCTCCGCGCCCCGGCCTCCTCCCCTGGGTCCCTGACCCTCGGCCCTGTGCCCCTAGGTTCGTGCCTCTCAACGGGACCGTGCCTGCACCGGACAACCTCCCCAACTACGAGAACACGGTGGTCTTCTCCCTGTCCAGCTTCCAGTACCTCATCCTGGCGGCCGCCGTGTCCAAGGGGGCGCCCTTCCGCCGGCCTCTGTACACCAACGGTGCTGCTGCGCTGGGGGGATGTGCTGGGCGGGGACGCGCTGGGTGAAGGGCGGAGGGGCGAGCGCTGGACGGTGGGGAGGGGGGACGCGCTGGGCAGGGACGCGCTGGGAGGAGGGGGGACGCGCGGGGGGGCACACTGGATGAAGTGGGAGCGGAGACGCGCTGGACGCCGGGCTGGGGGGCTGGTGCCCGCGGGGCCCCCTGCCCTGACGGGCTCCGCCCCCCCTGCCCAGTGCCCTTCCTGGTGGCCCTGGTGGTCTTGGGCTCCGTCCTGGTGGGCCTTGTCCTGGCCCCCGGGCCTCTGCAGGGGCCGCTGGCGCTGAAGAGCATCACCAGCACCCCCTTCAAGCTGCTGCTGCTGGGCCTGGTGGCCTTCAACGTCGTGGCAGCCTTCATGCTGGAGGTGGGGCCTGCCCCGGGCTGGGGTTGGGGGGGCGCTGGCGGGGGACTCGGCCTCAGCCGCCCCCGCACCGCCCTGTCCCCGCAGAGCCTGCTGGACCAGTACCTCCCGGGCTGCCTGCGGCAGCTCCGGCCCAAGCGGGCCTCCAAGAAGCGCTTCAAGCAGCTGGAGCGGGAGCTGGCGGAGCGGCCGTGGCCGCCGCCCGCCGGGCTCGTGAGGTAGCGCCCCCTGCCGGCCCCATGAGGCAGCGCCCCCTGCCTGCCACGCGAGGTAGCGCCGCCAGCCGGGCCCGTGAGGTGCCGGCCCCATGAGGCAGCGCCCCCTGCTGGCCCCATCAGGTAGCGCCGCCCGGCGGCCCGCGCCCTGCACACTGGACCTGCTGCCTCTGAGCCTCCACTGGACCCCAGACCCCCTCCGCCATTCCCCCCGCAGCCCCGAGGCTGCAGCTTCCCACCTACCCCTAGGGAGATGCTAGCTATCCACATCCCCCACTCCGGACATTCCATGTAGACGACAGCCACTGCTCCAGGCAGAGCCGCTGTCAATGTAGCAAATAAAGTCCTATTTTCCTGGCCGTGCCTGTCTCCTGCCTGACACCACAGACCTGGGTCCCCCCGCGTGTGTCTGCTCCTGGCATCCCCTGAATTTTTCAGATCGCGGTGGACCGTGCCCCTTTCTGAGCTTCCGTGTCCTCGTCTGACAGTAATGTTTCCAGGTCACAGCCGTGCCCAGAGCTCTGTTCAGCATTTTTATGTATCGTCATTTAATCCTTACGTCTGTGGAGTACCGTTCCTCCCCTTCTTTCAGGTTTTATTTTTGGTCATGCCACGCAGTCTGCAGCATTTTAGCTTCCCAACCAGGGATCAAACCCCGCGCCCACGGCAGTGAAAACACCAAGTCTTAATCCCTGGACCACCAGGGAGTTCCCAGTCCCCCTTTTACAGATACGAAACCTGAGGCTTAGAGGCCGTGCAGCAGGCAGTCAGAGCCGGGACCAGGTCGCTTTGACCCCAGAGTTCACGCTCTTAACCTTCCTACTCCCCTGTGGAGGCAAGAGAGAACAGGATGTCTCAGACGAGCGCCAGCGCCTACAAGGCCTTGACTGGGGCAGCTCCCAGCTTTCCCAGCCGCAACACCCTGGGCTGTGTTTGCGGTCCAGTCGCTCCCTCAGATGAAGACTCAGGCTCAGCCAGAACCATACGCACCGTCCCCCGGGAGAGGGTGGGTGCTCCTGACGTCATCCCAGCGGGTGGGGGGGCTGCCCTGGCCGAGCCCCGCCCTAGAGATGCAGCTGGTCATCTGTGCTGGGCAGGGGCGACAGGAAAGAAAAGCCCCTCACCAGCCTTATTACCGGAAGCCGTGGTGTCCACCCCCTCCCCCCCCCCCAGCTTTGCCCTCCCGGGAGCTCAGTGAATGTTGACTCAAACCGAGAACCAGGGCGTGGGGTGTGGAGAGGCAACTTGTGCCACCAGGGGCACCCACAGACCCTCCGCTGCACTCTGAGTCTCAGCGGCGTTCAAGTGGCAAATGCTGCTCGGGGGCCAGAGGACACCGCCAGGCCTGGGTGTGAGTCCCTTCTGCCCCTAACTGGTTACTCCTGCCTGTGCCGGGCAGTCATGTGTCAGGCACAGCGCTAGTGGAGAACAAAGCCATGGCCTCTGCCTGGGTGCAGTTTATAAGACGTGGTGTGAGGCGGGCAGGGAAGGGGCAGCTCTCCAAGGAAACGGGGGCAAGAGTGCCCTACCTGCTACCCCACCCCGAATGAGCTGCTACCTGTGCTTGCGTCCTTAAGACAGAGGAGTGCGGAAACAGCGGAGGGTCTCGGAGGTGAGGTCTAGAGGCAGTAGCTTGGGGCTCAGTGCCCCCCTTTGTCAGGCGTGGCAGTGATTTAGTCACTCAGTCGTGTCCGACTCTCGGGACCCCCGTGGACTGTAGCCCGCCAGGCTCCTCTGCCCATGGGATTCTCCAGGCAAGAACACTGCAGTGGGTTGCCATTTCCTTCTCCAGGGGATCTTCCCGACCCAGGGATCGAACTCGGGGCTCCTGCACTGCAGCAGGATTCTTCACCCGCTGAGCCACCAGCCAGGGAGTTCTTTCTACCCTAGTGGGATTGCACCTGGCAGCAGGGAGGGGCCTAGGGAGGGCAGGGCGGGGCATAGGGCGGGCAGGGCGGGGCCTGGGAGGGCAGGGCGGGGCCTAGGGAGGGCGGGGGGGCGGGGCGGGGCCTAGGGAGGGCGGGGGGAGGGGGGCTGGGCTGGCCCCTGGGCCCAAGCACTCCCAGTGACAAAAATCCCCACTGTTCTGCCATCAGTGGGTGGGGGGCAGATAGTTATTCATCCATCCATTCATTTGACAAACCAGCATTGTGGAACAAATAACCCCAGGTCCACTCCCTGCCTGATAGGACTCAGTGTCTAAAGGACAAGTGGCCTAAGGCAAGGCAAGGGGGCCTGAGGGTGTCTCTGTCCCCCTCCCAGCCAGGCCTAGACCCCTGTGACCAGGCAGGACACCTCAACCCCCACACCTGGCTCGTCTCCCAGGAGAATCCACTGTGCCTTCATTTATTCATTCCACAGATGTTTACTGAACAGCTGCTCTGAGCCTGGCGCTGTGCCAAGTGAGCAAACGGAGGATGAGCTGAAACTGAGCTTGTCCTGGTCTCCATACAGTGGACAGGCTCGGGCGGAGAGAGGCCACCAGGGCCACGGCTGGGCACAGGGAGGGGGGTTCCTCCGCTGAGGGATGGGGGGGGTTGACCTGTCATTTGAAGGGGGAGGGACTCAGCGGTGTTGCAGCGGGGAGACACCGCTTGAGCAAACCCCCTGTGGCAGGTAGAGGAAGGGGTTTGATGAGAAACAGCTAAAAAGCCATTGAGGCTGTTGGGAGACCAGGCAGAGGGAACGAGAAGGCAGAGCCGGGCTGTGGTGAAGGTCGGGTCCTTGGGGTCTCCAGGGGAGTTCAGCCTTGTTCCCAGGTACCTCGGGACACCAGTGAAAGGCTTCAGGTAGAAGCCTCCCCTAGCCCGCCCTGAGTGGGTGAGTGGGTGAGGGCGGGCCTGTTTGGGAAGGCGTGCTGCCGCTGGTTGGTCACTCAGCCGTGTCCGACTCTGCGACCCCGTGGATTGCAGCCCGCCAGGCTCCTCTGTCCCTGGGATTCTCCAGGCAAGAATGCGGGAGTGGGTTGCCATTTCTTCCTCCAGGGGATCTCGCAGACCCAGGGATGGAACCAGCGTCTCTTATGTCTCCTGCTTTAGCAGGCGGATTCTTCACCACTAGTGCCACGTGGGCAGGCCTAGCGGGCAGGTACCAGGGACTCAGGATTAGAGGTGGAGCTTGGCGGGCGGCGGGTGGGGAGTCAGCTATGTGAGGGAAGGGTGGTGGGCTCAGTCCCTGAAGGAACACCTGCCGGGGCCGGGGCCGGGGAGGGTCAGGAGGCTGTGATTCTGGACTTGAATCCTCGCTGAGTTTGGGGCCCTGGGGACATGGTGGGGCCAGGCCCAGTAGCCTGTGGCCGGTGGGTCCGGAGAAACGCTGGTTATGGAAGCCCGCTGCGGCCGCGAGTTGCCTGGGGAGACGTAGGAGGCCCGGGAGGGCGTCCTGGAAGCCGGGAGAAGCCGGAGCGGAGGGCAGGGCGCGCGGTCCCCTTCGGGAGGCTGGCTCCGTCCTGTGTCCGGCGGAGGCGGTACGCCCGCCTCGCCGCGTTGACAGCGGGCCAGGCGGGATGGGGACAGGACGGCGGCGCGTCCCGCACGGCGCGAGCTTCCGTGAGGCCGGCCCCGGGCCCCCGCCCCCCGCAGCACGGCGGCCCGGCGGCGCTCGCGTTAGGACCCAGCGGATCCGGGCGGGAGGGCGGCGCCCGCCCCGTCGGGGGCCCGGAGCGGGGCGCGGGGGGCGGAGGGGCGGCTCGGCGGCGCGCGGACTCGGAGCGGCGCGCAGGGACCCGCAGGTAGGCGCGGGCCGGGCGGGGGGCGCGGGCGCGGGCCGGGCGGGGGCCGGGGATCCGACGTCGGCGGGCCCCCAGGGGCTGTGGGGCCCGGGCCCGGGGGCCGTCTAAGCAGATGGAAGAGGGCGCCGGGAAGCCTGGGTCCTCTGGAGGGGCGGCTTTTGTCTCCCCGGAGGAGGGAGGTGGCGGCCGGCGGGGTGCCCGCGGGGCGGCGGGGACGGAGACAAAGGGCAGGGCAGGCCGGGCCCCCGGGGTGCGTCCCCGGCCCGCTGGGCCTTCCCCTCGGCCCCGCAGGTTCGGCCCCCCTCCCCGCCCGATCGCCCGCCGTCTGGACGCGCTCGCAGACGCGTCTCCTGGAGGGGCCCCTTCTCCGCGCGGACTCTCCTCGGGATGGCCTGGCCCGGGGCCCCTTCCCCCAGCGAGCCTGGGCGCCCCGTGCTGGGGGTTTCGAGGCTTAGGAGGGGCTCTGGGGACAGACAGAACCGCCACCCACCCCACAAACCACCTCCCCAGCTGCGGCCTTCGAGTGGTGACAGCGCCAACCAGCCTGGGAGCCAGATGGGGGGCAGGGAGGACTTGGGGGGGCTCCAGGCCTTGGGGCCCCCCGCGGGGAGGAGGCCGAGAGTTTTCAGAGTGGACGCCTGGCCTGCGGGGCAGCTGGGCCAAAGGCCTCAGCTTCCCCACCCCTTCCTCTCCTCTTCGCTGCTCAGTAAGGCTTGAGGGGGAGGGAGACGGGGAGTGTGTGCGGTGACCGGGGTCACAGAAGTAGAGGGTCGCGGGGTGGGGGTGGGGGTGGGGCTCACAGAAGGAGAGGGACCAGGTCTCTGCCCCTGGCCCCCCTCTCCCTTGATTCCCTGTGGCCTGGAGGGGGCAGGGGTAGGCAGGCAGGTTTCCAGTTACCCGTCTGGAAGAACTCATGTTGTGGGAGGGCGGGCCCCTTGGGTGAGCCCAGGACTCCCTCCCAGCCCCCTGGCTGAAGGCGGGCAGTCTGGAGGCTGCCCCCCGCTGCGCTGGGGCTGGCCGTGAGGACTTGTCGAGTCTGCCAAGTCCACCGTGGGGCCAGACTGGGGACGGGACTCACCCAGCGCTTCTCGAGCTTCAAGAACCTGCCCTCTCCCCCCAAACTACGCTTGTGACGCTTGTCACAGTCGTACCGTCTCAGGCGGTCCAGAGCCCCTGGGCTAGGGGACCGCGGTCCTCTTGAGCGCTGCCCTCCAGGCTCGGGAGAGACGCTTTTCAGGCCCCACCCTGAGTGCTTCCTGCCCAACAGACAAATAGCCCTCAGTCTCGTGAGTGTGTGATGGAGTCAGCCAGGTCCTGGGCGGCCTGGCAGGAGGAGTCTTCGAGGGGCGGGAGCAGGCCCGGGCTCATGTGGTTTCCTGCTGGATGCCTGGGCCCCCAGGCTAATTGGGAGCAGGTGTCGGTCTGGGTCTGGCCGACTGCTGAGTCGGGGCTGTGATGTTAGTTGGGCAGGACTGGGGTCCCAAGGATGGGCCTGGGGTCGTGGTCTGGGCACTAGATTCCTGGAGAAGTGCTGAGCAGAGGGTGGGCATCGGTGTGGCTGGGAGAGCAGGGGCAGGGATTAGGAATGTCTGTGGAGTGTGGGCGAGCAGGGTAGGGTCCATTGTCATGATCGGCTCTGGAGGAAGGCGAGTCTAAGCAGATGGGGGTGCCGCGCCCCCCGCCCGGCCCCGGGGGAGGCGAGTTCCTCAGGTCCTGAAGGCCCAGTGGGGTCTCAGGGACAGATCCGTCCAAAGTGGTCGCTGCCCCTGAGGCCTGCCTCCGTGACCCTCCATCTGCCTGGCCTCTGTTCCGGGCCCCCTTCTCCAGACTGAATTCTGGGAGCAGAAGTGGCCCTGCAGCCCTGGGGTGTTGGCTTGGGGAGCAGCTCGCCCCTCCTCTTTCTCCAGCTGTCCCCAGACACCGGCCCAGCGCGGTCCCTGAGCAGTCATGAGAGGTGCCTCCCTCCTCCTGCTCTTCCTGCCTGGTAAGTGGCACTGGGCTGGTGGGGCTCGCGCGTGGGTGCGGGCAGGGAGCTAGCCACCAGCTCTTGTCCTGCGGCCGGAACTGTTTCCCGAACCCCAGGGCCTGCTACGTCTTGGAGCACAGACTGGACTGGCCAACCCCCCAAAGTCTGGAGGCATCTCCTGGGCGCCTCCCCACCTCTCCGCAGCAGCAGGCTCAGCCCAGGCACCAGGAGCCAGACTTTCCCGCTCACTGCCTGGTCCTCCCTGGAGCCGACATGCAGGAATGGAGGCCCCTAAAAGGGGGTCTGAAGGCCTGGGATTTGTACTCCTTTGGGGCCAGCTCAGCTACAGTCCTGACCTTGGAGAGGTCCCTGGTTGTCTCATGAAAGAGTTGTCAGTGGGGATCACAAACGGCCTGCCAGGTCTAACGTTCGTTCATTTAACAGACACCTGTGGAGCACCTACTCTGTGCCAGGCACTGGGACAGGCCCTGGTGATGCAGTGATCCAGTGGGCAAATGCCTGCCTTGGGTGGTGGTGCCCTGCCGGTCTAGAGAAGGGCGAGGTGATAAACGTCAGGTTGTGTTGAGTGCCGTGATGGAAATAAACCAGAAGATGCGACGGTGTGGGTGGGTAGGCCAGCGAAGGCCTCTCTTACTTTTTAATAGTAATTTCTTGGTCTGTGCCGGGTCTTACAGCACATGGGAACCTCAGGCTTCGTTGTGGGCTCTTTCACAGCGGCCTTAGTCGAGGCCCGTGGGCTCCAGTTCCCTGACCAGGGATTGAACCCAGGCCCCGTACTGGGAGCATAGAATCTCAGCTGCTGTACCACCGGGGCAGTCCCAGGCGCTCAGTCACTGTCCTGTCCCACTCTTGGTGACCCCATGGACCATAGCGCACCAGGTTCCTCTGTCCATGGAATTTTCCAGTGCAAAACACTGGCGTGGGTGTTGTTCGTTTCCCACTCCAAGGGATCTTCCCGACCCAGGGATTGAACCCCACTCCCCAGCATCAGCAGGTGGATTCTTCACCACTGAGCCACCCGGGAAGCCCCTGAGCGGAGCAGAAGCTTCAGGAGAGACCTGGAGGAGGAGAAGCTAAGCAGGCTCTCAGGCCCAGGAAGAGTCAAGTGCAGAGGCCCTGGGGCAGACAGGAGCGGCCGAGAGCCAGCATGGGGGGGCTGGTCAGGGAGCCGGCCCGGGACCAGGGCGTGTAAGGGCCTTTGTGGACAAGAAGGCCGTATGCATCCTGTGAGTCTGAGTCTGCTGGGGATCTTACGGGCCCACCCGAGGGCCCACCCTCAGGGCCCCTGCTGCCCCTCCCTGCTGGCGCCCCCTCAGCTCTGTCTCCCCACAGCAGGCCTGCTGGCTCAGGGCCAGTATGATCTGGACCCACTGCCTCCGTACCCAGACCACGTGCAGTATACCCACTACAGCGACCAGATCGGTAAGCCCGCCGCCCACCTCCAGGCCCCTCAGCCCTCTCCCCAGATTGGCGCTGCTCGGCCGGGGGTCAGGCAGGGCGTGGGATGGGCTTTCAGGGCTGTGGGCCCTGGCTGCACAGTGCCTGGGGCTAGCCTGACCCTCACCAACTCCACCTCTTTATTTCCAGACAATCCAGACTACTACGACTACCCAGGTAAAGGGCTGAGCGTAGGGCCGCCCGCAGGGTGGGGAGTCGTGGAGGCCTGCGGGGCCTGCGGGGAGGGAGCAGACCCCTTTACCACCTCTCCCGGCAGAGATGACCCCTCGGCCGCCTGAGGAGCAGTTCCAGTTCCAGTCCCAGCAACAAGTCCAGCAGGAAGTCATCCCAGCCCCCACCTTAGGTAGGCCACCAGCTCCAGCCAACCCTGGGGGTGCGGAGGGCTGCCCAGGGTCGGAGGAGGCGACCCCACCCTGCCCTGGACCATCCCAATGGTCTCTGCCTGACTCTCCAACTCTAGAACCGGGGACTGTGGAGACAGAGCCCACGGAGCCAGGGCCTCTGGGTAAGAGAGACAGAGGGGCCCCCGGGAGTTAGGGGGCAGTGGGGGGCCCAGGAGGTCAGACACAGCCAGGCCTCTTGCTCTGGCTGGGGTGGGTGGTGGGCTGGGGCCCTGGCAGAGGTGCCCCTGCTTGAGGTCAGCAGGGCCTCTGGCAGCTCTGGAGACCCCTCTGCCCTGAGCTGGTCAGGGCTGGACTGCCCATGGCCTCGGGAGGAGCCTCTAGTCCCAGACATGAGGGAGCGGGGAGCGGCTGGCAGGAAGCCCCCCAGCGAGTGGTGCTGGGGGCTTCCTGGGCTCAGCAGGACTGTCCCGGCCAAGAGTCCGCCGGCCTGTGTGTGGGGGACCCTGTTCCGTGTGAGGGGCCTCCTGTGAGGCTGCCGTGTGTTTCTGGGCCTGTGTGTGGTTGTAGGTTTGCTTGAACTTGTCTGTTTGGATATAGGCCTCTCGGTGCGGTTGTGAGTCTGCATGTGTATAAATGTACTGGTTAAAATCGGGCAGCCTGGGGAGGTCCGGCAGTGCTGTGTGCGTGCGTTGGTGTGTGTGTCTCTGTGTGTGTGTGCGTGTCTAGCCTTAGGGTGCAGGGGTTCCTGGCCCCGAGAGCCAGTCCCTCCGGGGGTGCGGCTGGAGGCGGCCCCCAGCTCTGAGCCACGGGCTGCAGCCCGCTGACCCCGCCTGTCACCCAGACTGCCGTGAGGAGCAGTACCCGTGCACCCGCCTCTACTCCATACACAGGCCCTGCAAGCAGTGTCTCAACGAGGCCTGCTTCTACAGGTGAGGGCAGGACAGACAGTGATCCTGAGGCTGAGCCCGGCTCCCGGGCCGGGGGTGGGCGTGGGGTCCTCTCCCCGGGGCTGAGCCCTCCCGTTCCGTCCCCTCAGCCTCCGCCGCGTATATGTCGTCAATAAGGAGATCTGCGTCCGGACCGTCTGCGCCCACGAGGAGCTCTTGCGGGGTAGGAAGCCCCTACCCCGCCCCTCCTGCGTCCCCGGGCCCGCCTACCACTTATCAAACGTGGGTCCGAGCCGGCTCCCCTCCGGCCCATCTCATCCTCAGACAACCCATCACCAGGGCTGGGGCGCGGGGCAGCTCCCTCACCCGGCCGCGCTCACCCCAGCTCCTCCCCGCCCTCCCGACAGCTGACCTGTGCCGTGACAAGTTCTCCAAGTGCGGCGTGCTGGCCAGCAGCGGCCTGTGCCAGTCTGTGGCGGCTGCTTGTGCCAGGAGCTGTGGGGGCTGCTAGGGGGAGCTGGTCCCCTGCCAGCCTGGGGCCCCCAGGCCCTGCCTGACCTGGTGCTTTCCTCCCATCTGACGTTCCTCTCGCCTTGTCAGAGGGCTGTGGGCCTGGGGCTTCCGCAGCCCCTCCCCTAGCCTGGGGCCACCCCCAGGGCCGCAAGGGGGCTCCCGAAGGGCCAGTCTCTCCCCCCGGGTGGGGGACAACCCGGGTGCTCTGTGGGACCTGGGCCCCTGACATGCCTTCCTCGTCCCCCACCAGGACCGTCCCCCACCCCCAAGGTAGGCTGTGAGCCCCCACCCCAGCTGGTCTGCTCGAATCTCCTACAGCTCCTGGGCGTAGACCACCTTTTTATACAAAATTAAAAACAGGTTTTTACGAAAGACGTGGAGTCCCTTTTTTGGCGGGGAGCGCAGAGGAGATGGCCAGGGCCGCCAACCCTGAGCATCCTCCCCGAGGCTGCCCGGCCCCCCTGGGGAAGGGTCAGTTCTGGCGACTGTGGCCTCCACAGTGCCAGCTCAGCTCTGCCCAGAAACGTGGGCCCTGACAACCGCCCCTGCCCCCGGGCTGTGTGTGTGTTGCAGGAGGCTGTATCAGAAACAGAAGGTTCAGGAACACGGCCTTCTCACCGTCAGGGCTGTGGGGGGGGGGGGGTGTCACTGGGGAAGGGCTCCGGCAGGATGGAGGCTGCCTGTCCAGGGACCTGAGAGGGCTACAGGGTCGGGTCAGTGGGCTCTGGCGTCAAGGGTGTTTGTGGGGAGGGAGGCCCGGTGCACTTCAGAAGGCAGAAGCAGGCCGGCCGTTTGAACAGCGCCCTCTGATGAGCATGGGGACACCAGGCTCCGTCAAGAGGGTTAGCACACAGCGCACTTTAAGCCTCTAACCAAGCCTGTACGGCAGGCATGGGTAATGTTCCCATCTTACAGACAGGAAATCAAGCCTAGAGTCAGTACGGAACTCCCCACCCACCGGGGTCCACAGCGGTCGGTCAGTGGCAGGCAGACCCTGACGCCGTGGGGCTCCGTGGGCTGAGAGGCAGTTCTCCCTGGAAACACGACTAAGCACCTGCTGAGTGCTCCCGCACCGCCGGCCTGGGAGGCAGGGTCCCACCATACCAATGAGCACAGAGGCTGACAGCGGAAGCAGCTGTGCCCAGGACCACCCAGTGGGGCCTGGCCGGACGCCAGGTCCACCCCCAGGCCTGCCCTCCTTCACCATGCCGTCTGGAAGGCCTGCTGGTGCTCAGGGGGTGCACCTGTCCTGAGGAGGAGCCAGAGGAAAGGGCAGAAAGCTTCAGCCGGGAACAGCAGAGCTGGGCCCAGCCCCAAGCCTCAGTGGCTCCGTCTGTTAAACAGGTGGATGGCCCAGGACCTGGAGGCCTCTCCAGCCCACCGTCCTGTGAGGCGGTTCCTTACCTTTCCGCAGGGGCCCTTCTAAAGTCTTCCCCATGTCCCTGCGCACCCCTCACTAGGGGACCCCAGCCCCAGGGCCCTCCAGACTCCCCATGTCCCAGGAAGCACATCAAGAGCAAAAAGACACACCCGTACAAAGCGTTCTTTAAAAAGTGGGGCTGTTACAAAAACAGCGCTTCCGAACGGCTAACATTGTAAAAAGGTATAAAAATACAGCGGCTCTGAACTCTGAGGGACTCGCTGACAAACACTGAACTAAGACGGACACACCTCTGAGCAGCCACAGGGCCTGCCCCAGGCCCGACCCTCAGGGCCAGCACGCCTGCGCCCAGGGTCAGCCGGGGATGGGCCTCGCCAGCCCAGCCCTCAGGGGGGCCCCAAGGGGGCAGCTCTGACAGGCTGGAGCCCCGTCCCTGCCCTGGCACCCCGCCCCTCGCCCCCGTGAGCTCCGGCCCAGGCGCCCTGGACCATGCTGAGGGCGCCCCTCCCATCTGGCCCAGCCCGGGGCCTCGATGCCAGAGGAGACATGCTCACTTCTCCGGGGGCCCGGAGGGCAGGGAGAAGGAGGCTGAGTGCCTTCGAAGCTCCTGCTGCAGCTGCCCCTTCAGCGTGGACACCTGGAAAAGAAGGAGGAAGCAGGGCCCACCCAGGCCCAGCCTGGGCTCAGAACCGGGGAGAGAGCAGGGACCCCAGAGGGCCCAGGGCCGCGTTTCAGGAAAAGCCAGGTGTCCTAACGGCCAGGGAACTCCCTCCGCTTCTCGTTCGGCTCCATGGAGTGGCTGGGCCTCTCCAGATTGCCCAGCCTCTCCTTGGGGGCCCCATCCCCTCTCACCACCAGGACAGGCCTGGCACTAGCTGGACTCCAGGGCGGACCTGGGCCCCGGCCTGACCCACAGGGCAGCCTTGCCCTGCAGACGCGATGGGGACGATGGTCACGGGGAGCCTGTGAGCTCAGCTCGCCCAGGAGGAGCGCCCTTCAGACTCCCACTGCTGCTCTCAGGGAAAACGGCCCCTTGAGCCTCCGGGACTGTGAGTCGCTAGGTTATCCTGAGGCCAACTGTGCCACCGCAAGACAGCCCGCCCAGGCACGGAGCTACGGAGAGGGGGCCGAGCTCCAATGACCTCACTCGCGCCCCCATGTCCAGCCATGGCTGACACCAGCCCGGGTCCACCCCGACCGTCTCAGTTACAGGCACCCCCGAGCACCTAAGCCCGAAAGGGGCAAGTGGCAGTGAGACCCGCCCTCTCCCGCTCCCGCCCTGCTCCTGGCTGAGCTTCCCGACAGAGCGCCCCGCGTACCTGCTCCTCCAGCCCCCGCACCCTCTGCCGGTGGGCGCGCTCCCGCGCCTCCAGCGCGCGCTCCGTCCGCACCTGGGCACCGCGCAGGCGCTCCACCTCCTGCTGCAGCTCCGCTGCCTCCAGCCGGGCCGGGCTGTGGCTCTGCTCCAGCGCCGCCACCTGGGCCTGCGGGAGGGGCCGCCGGTCAGGCCTGAGGCCGCAATGCGCACACGCACGTGTGTGAGTGTGAAGGGCCAGGCCCTCTCTGGGTGGAAGCCCAAGGGTCCCTATGGGCAAAGCGGGGCTTGCAGGACCAGAGCCTTGTCTTCCCGCACCCAGCCCTCCTGGCCTGCGAATCCTGAGTCAGGCTGCTGAGTGATCCACTGAGCAGCACGTGCGTACACACACACATGGTCAAATGCAGAGACACGCCTGTATATATACAGTCATACAAGCAAGCATGTAACAACCTGTGTTCACGTGGATGCGCAGGTGTCCAAAGCCCAACACTCTCATATACGCACAAACACACGCACATCCAGGAAGACAGCCAGGGCTCCCCCGGGGGCTCAGCGATGTAGACTCCACCCGCCAGTGAGGAGCCACGGGTTCGATCCCTGGTCCTGGGGAATCCCACACGCCACAGACCAGCTGAGGGAGCCCCGGCGCCACAACTGCTGAGCCTGGGCTCCAGAGCCCGCGAGCGCAACTGCTGAGCCCACACGCCCCAGAGCCTGTGCCACGCCCAGAGAGGCCGCTGCAGGGAGAGGCCGGGCGTCACAGCTAGAGGGGGCTCTGCACCCAGAGGAAGCCTGCAGCACGGAAGGCCTGGCACGGCCACAGGTAGAAGTGTTCACAACAGAAGACATCTGTACACAAAGACACACCACACACAGAACACCCTACACTGAGACACGCCACACACACGCACAAGGCCCACACCACACGCACAGGAGTCCTCACGCGTACACTCATAGCTCTCTTTGGCCACAAGCGTGAGCACACACCCACAAGCGTGAGCACACACAAGCATGACCACTCACGTGTGAGCACACCCAAGCGTGAGCACACACCCACAAGGGTGAGCACACACCCACAAGCATGACCACACACAAGCATGAGCACACACGTGAGCACACCCAAGCGTGAGCACACCCACAAGTGTGAGCACACACGCACGTGCGCTGACAGGCCTTTAGCACCTCCGTCTCTCTCCACTTTGGAAAGGACCCCTCCCTCTGAGGCCTGGCTCTGGGCCGCCCCCTCAGGACTGTCTGGGCTTGCAGGTTGTAGGGGTGAACAACCCATACAGCCTGCAAGGGTTGTAGGGTCCAGGGCTACAGAGGGGCAGAGGGGTGGGGTGTCCGGGGCGGGGTGGGCAGCGCCGAGACCTCCAGCAGCTGGATCTGCCTCTGGGCCTCAACCAGCTCCAGCTCTGCCCCCGTGAGCGTGCGGTCCAGGCGGCCCTTCTCCACGTTCAGATGCACCGAGTCCTCGTGACTGCGGAGTTTCTCCTTTTCCACCTAGGAGGGGAGGGCGGGGGTGTCAGGGTGCCGGGGAGGAGGGAGTCCTAGGCGGGGGGCATCAGTGTGCCCGGGGAAGGAGGGAGGTCCTCGGGGGGCTTCAGGGTGCCGGGGAGGAGGGAGGTCCCGGGGGGGGCATCAGGGTACCTGGGGAAGGAGGGAGGTCCTGGGGGCATCAGGGTGCCCGGGGAAGGAGGGAGGTCCCAGGGGGGCTCAGGGAGGGGTGCTGAGTTAGAGGGAGCGGGGCCAGCAGGCACACACAAGCAGGGCTGGGACCCAGGGGCAGCCCAGGGAGGGCCCAGGGGCATGGCCCACCTTGTCCAGCGTGCTCTTAAGGGCCGCCCGCTCCTCCTCCAGCCGCAGGGCTGAGCGCTCTGCACCCCGCTTCTCGGCCTCCAGCTGGGCCAGGGCGCGCCGCAGGCTCCCCAGGTGCTCCTGCAGCTGCCGCCGCTCGTCCTGCACCTTCTGGGCCGCGTACAGGGCCGCAGCCTCAGCCTCCTGCCGCTGCCGCAGCGCCTACAGCGAAAGCCAGCAAGCCTCTGACCCCTGGGGCCTCAGGGTGGGCATCCGGAGCCCCATCACGCTGGGGGTGATGAGGCCAGCTGCTCGGCCAACCGGCGAGACGAGGCTGCTATTAGGAGGCCCACAGTGGGGAACGATCCCTGGGACCTCAGTCTCTGCCCTGAGTAATGGGGACACGGACGAAGGAGCTGCAAGGCCTCCTGGAGGCAGGGCCCAGCCTTGGGAGGAGGTGGAGGTGAGTGGGAAGGGCCCTGGCCCTCACCTCCTGCAGCTGCTGCCGCTGCCCCTCAGCCTCCGCCCGCCGCAGCTCCAGGTCGGCCAGCTCGCCCCGCAAGGTCTGCAGCTGCTCGCCCAGGGAGCTGCTCTGTTTCCGCGCCTCGGATGACGCCTGCCGCGCGGCCTCCAGCCGCTCCTGAGGGAAAAGGGGCGGTGCCAGGCTGCATGGGGGCCCTGGGCAAAGGGCTCCGCACTGCCTGGTGCCTCCAGGCCAGGCTCACAGCCCGTAGCGTGGGCAGTGCCCTCATCTGCGTGGTAAGCCAGAGTGCAGGCCTGGCCACAGGCCCCCATGAGGCGGGGAGCCCCCAGACCCCAGCCCTGCTCCCGCGGGTCTGCCCCAGGGCCCTGCACCCCATCCTGGCCGTTGTGACACCCCCAGCCTCCTCTCATTGGCCAATCTGCGTACTGGGCCAGTATCTCCCAAAGGGTGCACCCACAGACGGCTCCCAGGGGCCAGCTCTCCACCGTGCCCCCCACAGCTGGGCCCTGGGGCCTCCATACTTGGAGCACTTGGCGGTCATGTTCACAGGCAGTCAGGGCCTTCTGCAGCTGAACGTTCTTATCCTGGGTGCTGGCCAGGCTGGCGCTGCTCTGGGTCAGGGCCTCCGTCAGGCTCTGCACCTTGTCCCGCAGGAGGCCCTCACTCTCCTCCACCTTGGCCAGGGCCCCGCTCAGCCGCTCCACCGTCAGCTGCAGAGTGCTCGCCTTCACCTCGCCGTCCGCCACCTGGGGGAGGACGGCCCGGACGGTCCAGGTGTGCCCAAGCCAAGCCCTGCCACCTCTCTCCAGGCCTTTGTCACAGACACTCCTGGTTCCCAGGCACTCCCACGGGCTCCAAAAGCTGCCTTGCCCAAGACACACTGCCAGTTAAGTGCCCTCTTGCAGCCATCAACCCAGCTGTGCCAGACCCCGTGGTGGTCTCCCACTGCTATGGAGGAGAAAGGGTAACCACCACCACCCTGACAGTTTTTGTGTTCTTGGCTTAGGTGGGTGATGGTGTAGGGCTAGAAGAGCTACTGAACATTCCAGTTAGAGCTGAGCTTCCTGGCAGCCAAGGCGAAAAAAGAAAGCACTTCCCTGCTGGTCCCAAGGCTGACTCCACACTCCCAATGCAGGACACGTGGGTTCGATCCCTGGTCAAGGAACTAGATCCCACCTGCCATGACTAAGACTTTGCGTGCCACAACTAAACATCCCGCATGACTCAACTAAGCCAGTGCAGCCAAAATAAATAAATATTTAAAGAAAGAAAAGAAAACGAGTGAAGTCTCTGTCTTTCCATAGACCTCCTTTCAGTGCAGACTCCATCACCAAACAGTCCGGTCTAGTTTTCACCCTGCCCCTGCTTAGCTCCGTGATCTCAGGCAGAGACCTCAGGTCTGTGAGCCTCCATGTGTCCATCTGTGCAATGGGGTGATGACGATACACACGCTGCCTTGCAGGGCTGCTGGGAGGGCAGGGCCCCATGACGCCCCTGGCTCGGGGTAGGCCAGGGGGACCCACCTGCCTCTGCAGCAGGTCCGCCCGCTCCTGGAGGGCCTGCACCTGCGCCTCTCGGTCACTCAGGCCCAGGCGGCTGCGCTGCAGCTCCCCCTCGAGCGCGCGCCGCTGCAGCTCCAGCTTGACACCGCGGCTCTCGGACGCATCCAGCACCTCCTTCAGACGCCGCTTGTCGCTCTCCAGCTTCACCTCGTCGGCCTTCATCCTGCTGAGCTTCTCCTGGGGGTGGGGCAGGGTGAGGGCAGACTACCTGTGACCCCCATATCCCTCAGGGCCCATGGAGAAAGCGGGGGGCGGCCCGGAAGGGGCCGGTCCAACCACTCACCATGGGATCGGGGGTCAGCCCGACTCTCCTGGGGCCTCAGTGCCCCTTCTGTTCGCAGGGTGACTCAGGGACCCCAGGGCACTTTCCAGCTCTGCCCGAGTCTCACGGGCCATGTGGTCCAGGCTCAGCCTCCCTCCCTGCTCCCTACTGCACATCCAAGGAGCCCACACCCTGGGTGCTCACAAAGTGCAGACTCCAGGGCCTCCCTGCTCCACCTCACGGCTCTCTGGAGGGCGGCTCAGAGCTGCCCGGTGGGCAGGGGCCCGGGGCCCGGGGCCCCCCTGGGTTGTAGGGGATGATGGTCCTTCCCACCCCAAGCAAGGCGAGCCGGTGAAGGGGCCTGGGGATTGGGGACAGGGCAGGAACACAGACCAGAGTCCCTTTCTTTTTCTGTCGCCATTCCAGAGCTGGGCAGGTCACAGAGCTGCTCTGACCGCAGCCCCCCAGGCCTGGCCCCCTGTCCATGGGCTTGAGTCCCAGCCCTGCCGTGTCTGGGCCCCGCTGCCCCACACTGGCTCCCTCCCAGCTTTGTTCCTGGCTGCCTCCCGCACCCCTGCGGCTGGGCCCACGGCCAGAGCTGGAGCTGCAGACACAACAAGCCAGCGCAAGCTCGGCCCAGAGCCAGGGGCGGGGAGCGGGCTGCAGGGGCAGGCAGGAGGGCCGGGGGAGAGGGGGGATCTGTGCCTGGAAGAAGGGCTCAAGGCTCCAGCAGCCTGACCATCAGCACCAGGGCCCGTGCATCCTGCCCCAGACACACACACAGGGATACACAGGCATCCCCCCAATACACATAACCCCCCAGAGCAGCCCTGGTGTGACTATACAGAGACAGAGGAAGCAGGCCCTGTGAGCACCGTCTCCGCGTTCACCCTGCGCGCGCATGGCCTCCAGGAGAGAACTACTCGTCTCCCCCTTTCCTCGATGAGAATGAAAACCACACAGCGAGGCAAAAGCTCAACCCGTCTGGCAGCTGTAAACGCCCAGACTCTCTTCTATTGCTTCATGACCTCAGCATGAAACCAGACAACAAAACCCGAACGTACTTTTGGAGAAAGTCACAAGCTAATCACTTCAATGGGTGCTGAGAGAGCCACGCAAACAGAACACAGACATGCACGGGAATGCTCACAGGCATCCACGCACGGGAGCACTCAGACATACACACACGGGAGCGCTCAGACACGCATGGATACCCATGTGCGGGAGCACTCAATGACACGGGCAGGGAGCACTCACAGGCACCCACGCACGGGAGCACTCACGGGAGCACTCATAGGCATCCACGCATGGGAGCACTCATAGGCATCCACGCATGGGAACACTCTCAGGCATCCACACACGGGAGCACTCAGACATATACACACACGGGAGCACTCAGACACGCATAGATACCCATGTGCAGGAGCACTCAATGACACGGGCAGGGAGCACTCACAGGCACCCACGCATGGGAGCACTCACGGGAGCACTCATAGGCATCCACGCATGGGAACACTCTCAGGCATCCATGCACGGGAGCACTCACAGGCACGCATGGGAGCACTCACAGGCACGCATGGGAGCACTCACAGACACCCACTCATGGACAGGAGCACTCACAGACACCCCCGCAGGCACATCCAGCACCCCCCCGCCGCCCTCCCACTGCCTACCTGGCTGGCCTGGAGCTCGCTCTCAGTGGCCTGCAGGCTTCTCTCCAAGTTGGCCACGCGGTCCAGCACCGCCCGGCGCTCCCGCTCAGCACGCCGCGCGTTCTCCTCCTGCTGCGCCAGCTCGGCCTGTGCCCCGCTCAGACGCCCGTCCACGCTGCGCCGGGCTGCGGCCCCCACCTGGCCCGTCAGGCTTGGCCAAGACCTGAGCCCTCAGAGCCCTGGGGGTTGGGGGTCTGGATGTGGGGTCCCCCCCCCAAAAGGGTCCCCTGGACACCACCACCTCCCGCCAACGTGGGAAGAGCCCAAGAGCGAGGCGAGGACGCCGGGGTAGACCCACCTTCCTCACTCTCAACCACGGCCTTCTCCAGCTGCCTGGCCCGCAAGGCCGCGCCGTCCCGTGAGGCCTCCATCTCAGCCAGCTGCTGTCTCAGGGAGCTCATCTGGACGCGAAGCTCATCCTGTAGCCCGGAGGTCGGGTGGGGAGGAGATCCAGCTCTGACTGTGGCTCCCTCCGCAGCCCCTCGCCCCTCACCCGCTCTCGCTGGGCCGCGACTCCCTCCGCAGCCCCTCCCCCCTCACCCGCTCTCGCTGGGCGCCCCGCAGCTCCTGCACGAACTCTTGCAGGGCCCCCCGCACCGCTTCCGGGTCCAGGTCTGCAGGTGCCGGGGAGACGGCCGGTCCTGGGGAGGGCGGCTGGGACCCGGGGCTGCGTTCCATGGGGTCGGGGTTATTGAGCCCTTCCAGGCTTCCTAGGGGAGGAGACACGCCGGGGGACACAGGAGCCACTGGCCTCTGCTGTCTGCAGGGTGTCTGCACCGTCCCAGGGCATCGTGCCTAGTGCGCCCCGCCGCCCCCGTGAGCTCCCCACGGCACAGGCGCTGGGTCCGCTCAGCCTCTCGCTTCACCTTCGATCAGCACTCACAACCCTCAAAATCATGCCCCTGTCCTGGCCGTCCCCTGCTGCTCGCCCTATCATCAGTCTCCCTCCTTGCAAGCTGGCCGGCTGACACCACCCACAGCTCCTACGCTCTACAACATTCCTCCCTGCAAAGGCTCGAGGGTCTCTGTGCGTGCTATTCCCTTCTCCCCCCAGGCATCTCTGGCCCATTCCTTTAGGCCTAAATGTAAAGAACACTCCTCAGAGGCCTCCTTGACCCCAGCCTTGGGTGGGGGTGAGCTCCTCCCCACCTCCTGGGGGTCCAGTGTCTGCCCCCACCCCCAGACCACAAGCACCCTGAGGCTGCGTCCCCAGGGCCCAGTCTGTGGGTAGACTCTCCCTCGCTTCATTGCCTCCCTGGACTAATGCTAAGGGCCAGGTTTAGTCCCTGGGTCAGGAAGAACCCCTGGGGATGGCAATGGCAACCCACTCCAGTATTCGTGCCTGCAGAGAGCCTGGAGGGCTACTGCCCATGGGGTCGCAGTCGGACACAACTGAGCGACTGACACACACACTTTGAGAGCTTGCGATGTGCCAGGTACTGGACCAAAGCTTTCCCTACATCACCTCATTCCATTCTCACAGTAATTCCCTGAGAGGTAAGGACCAATCTTTCCCCTTCACAGGCTACACAGGCTCAGAGGAGATTCAGTCAGTTCAGTCGCTCAGTTGTGTCTGACTGCGACCCCACGGACTGCAGCATGCCAGGCCTTCCTGTCCATCACCAACTCCTGGAGCTTGCTCAAACTCATGTCCATCGAGTCGGTGATGCCATCCATCTCATCCTCTGTCATCCCCTTCTCCTCCTGCCTTCAATCTTTCCCAGCCTGGGTCTTTTCCAATGAGTCAGTTCTTCACATCAGGTGGCCAGAGTATTGCAGTTTCAGCTCCAACATCAGTCCTTCCAAAGAACACTCAGGACTGATCACCTTTAGGATGGACTGGTTGGATCTCCTTGCAGTCCAAGGGACTCTCAAGAGTCTTCTCCAACACCACAGTTCACAAGCGTCAATTCTTCGGCGCTCAGCTTTCTTTGCGGTCCAGCTCTCACATCCATACATGACCCCTGGGAAAACCACAGCCTTGGCTAGACAGGCCGTTGTCGGCAAAACGTCTCTGCTTTTCAATATGCCGTCCAGATTGGTCACAGCTTTCCTTCCAAGGAGCAGGCGTCTTTTAATTCCGTGGCTGCAGTCGCCATCTGCAGTGATTTGGAGCCCAAGAAAAGAAAGTCTGCCACCTCTTCCATTACTTCCCCATCTATTTCCCATGAAGTGATGGGACCAGATGCCATGATCTTAGTTTTCTGAATGTTAGGCTTTAAGCCAACTTTCTCACTCTCCTCTTTCACTTTCATCAGGAGGCTCTTCAGGCCCTCTTCACTTTCTGCCATAAGGGTGGTGTCATCCGCACATCTGAGGTGATTGATATTTCTCACCTCAATCTTGATTCCAGCTTCTGCTTCATCCAGCCTGGCATTTTGCATGATGTACTCTGAATATAAGTTAAATAAATAGGGTGACAATATACAGCCTTGACATACTCCTCTCCCAATATGGAACCAGTCCACTGTTCCATGTCTGGTTCTAACTGTTGTTTCTTGACCTGAATGCAGATTTCTCAAGAGGCAGGTCAGGTGGTCTGGTATTCCCATCTCTTTCAGAATTTTCCACAGTTTCTTGTGATCCACACAGTCAAAGGCTTTGGCATAGTCAATAAAGCAGAAGTAGATGTTTTCTGGAACTCTCTTGCTTTTTCTGATCCAACAGATGTTGGCAATTTGATCTCTGGTTCCTCTGCCTTTCCTAAAACCAGGTTGAACATCTGGAAGTTCACAGCTCATGTACTGGCTTGGAGAATTTTGAGCATTATAGTGTGTGAGATGAGTGCAATTGTGCGGTAGTCTGAGCATTCTTTGGCATTGCCTTTCTTTGGGATTGGAATGAAAACTGACCTTTTCCAGTCCTGTGGCCACTGATGCATTTTCCAAATTTGCTGGCATACTGAGTGCAGCACTTTCACAGCATCATCTTTCAGGATTTGAAAGAGCTCAACTGGAACTACATCGCCTCCGCTAGCTTTGTTCGTAGTGATGCTTCCTAAAGCCAGCTTGACTTTGCATTCCAGGATGTCTGGCTCTAGGTGAGTGGCCACACCGTCGTGGTTATCTGGGTCGTGAAGGTCTTTTTCATATAGTTCTGCTGTGTATCCTTGCCACCTCTTCTTAAGTGATTGGCTTGGCCTCAAAGCTTGAAAGGTCCAGGGCTGAGACTGGAATGCACGTGCCCCTATTTCCCTGCAGAAAAACAAACTCTGCTTGGGAGAAGATGGGCAGTGAAGAGGGGGGAGGGGGCAGGGCAGACGGAGGCAGGACGGCACCTAGAGGTCAACAGGGGCACTGCAAGACGAGGAGTCGGCCTGCCCTTAGCATCCTCTGCCCAGTGACACCCTAACAGCCTCGCAGTCCGTCAGCACCCAAAGGACTCCGAGCAGGACATCAACTCACTGCCGCACCCTTCACAGTGAAGCCAGCACCTTGTGGTGGCCTGCAAGGTCTGCCTGAGCAGGTCCCGCGGCCGTCACCCCACCCCTTTCCACCTTGCTCGCCGCTCCCTGGCTGCCCGGTGGCCTCTGCGGGTCGCAGGGTGGGGGACCGCCACTCGGGACCCACCCGCTCGCCTGCAGTCTCTTCCCCCTTCCTTTCCTACCGACCACCTCCTCAGTGAGGATCTCCCTGCCCTCCCACACAAACCCCAAGCCCCCACCGCTGCCTTATCTTTAACAACAAGCATTTTCTTCTATCTTTTGCCACCCTGCACAGTTTGCAGGATGTCCCCTGGCCAGAGATCAAACCCCTGCCCCTAGAAGCACAGAGCACTAACCAGCGGGCAGCCAGGGAATTCCCCCAAACACGTTTATTGTGATAAGATACATATACCGAAACAGGGCTCTCTGACCACCTTTAGAGGCATTAGTTACATTCCCACTGTTTGCGTGAACGTCTCCATTATCTGTTTCTAAATCCTTTCCATCACCACTTATGACCTGCGTCCCCTCAAAATCCACGTTGGAGTCCTAACCGCCATACCTTAGAATGGGACCTTATCTGTCATGAGTTAAGATGAGGAGTCATGTCTGACACCCTGCGACCTCATGGACTGTAGCCCACCAGGCTTCTCTGTCCATGGAATTCTCCAGGGAAGAATACTGGAGTGCGTTGCTACTCCCTTCTCTAGAGAACCTTCCAGACCCAGGGATGGAACCTGCATCTCCCACACAGCAGGCAGATTCTTAACTGCCTGAGCCACCAGGGCAGCCCCACACTGGAGGAGGATGGGCCCTGATCCAACACGATCGGTGTCCTAATAAAAGGGGACATTTGGGGGACTTCACCGGGAGTCCAGTGGCTAAGACTCCATGCTCCCAATGCAGGGGGCCTGGGTTAGATCCCTGGTCAGGGAACTAGATCCCACACGCTGTGACTGAGACCTGGCCCAGCCAGAAAGGGGGGCCTGGACACACCCGCAAGGAGAGCTCCACGCGAAGACGGGGCATGCTCCACCACCAAGAAACTCCCACAGGATCGGAGCCTGGAGCCAATCCTTCCCTCACTCTGCAGAGGAAGGGCGGCCCTGTCAGCGCTCGGGCTTCGGGCTTCTGGCCTCTAGACCCACGAGACACAACTTCCTCTTGTTTAAGCCACTTGGTTTGTGCTGCTGTGTTACAGCAGCCCCAGCAGATAAACACAACCGCAAACTCCACAGCCAGTGAGCAGTAATCCTCCCTTCCCCACACCTCTGGCAACCTCTACATTCCCTCTCCATGAATGTCGATGCTAAATGTTTTCTATAATTATACTATATCTGTCCTTTTTTTGTTCTTTTGCCCATGTCAAATGGCTTACAGGATCTTAGGTCCCTCACCAAGGATCGAACCCATGCCCACCCCCCGCCCCCGTGCAGTGGAAATGCTGAGTCTTAACAACTGGATCCTCAGGGAAGTCCTTATATTCGTCCTTTGGTGACCAGCTTATTTCACCTAATGTAATGCTATTAAAGTTCATCCATGTTGCAGTGCAGATCAAGATGGCCCTCTTTCTTAAGGCTGAATAAACTCCACTGTATTCAAATACTACACTATCAATTCACCTGTCCATGCACACTTTGAAATGGTGTACAATATATAATATCTGTTCAAGCGCCTCTTTTCAGTTCTCTTGGGGATATACCTAGGAGTGGAATTGCTGAGTCATATGGTAATTGGGCTCCAAAATCACTGCAGACAGTGACTGCAGCCACGAAATTAAAAAGATGCTCGCTTCTTGGAAGGAAAACTATGACAAGCCTAGACACCATTAAAACGCAGAGACATCACTTTGCCAACAAAGGTCCGCATAGTCAAAGCTATGTTTTTTCCAGTAGCCATAAACAGATGTGAGACTTGGACCATAAAGAAGGCTGAGCACTGAAAAATTAATGCTTTTGAATTGTGGTGTTGGAGAAGACTCTTGAGAGTCCCCTGGACTGAAAGAAGATCAAACCAGTCAATGCTAAAGGAAATCACCGTGAATATTCATTGGAAGGACTGATGCTGAAGCTCCAATACTTTGGCCACCTGATGCAAAGAGCCGACTCATCGGAAAAGACTCTCATGCTGGGAAGGACTGAAGGCAAAAGGAGAAGGGCACAGCAGAGGATGAGACAGATAGATAGCATCACGAATTCAATGGACACGAATTTGAGCAAACTCTGGGAGATAATGGAGGACAGAGTCTGGCGTGCTGAAGTCCCTGGGGTCACCAAGAGTCGGACATGCCCCAGCAACTGAGCAACAACAACAACAAATAGTAATTCTAAATTTTAGTTGCTTGAGGAACTGCCCAACCACTTTTCCACAGTGGTTGCATTATTTTACGTTCCAACCAACAATATCCCTTGACTTTCCCCTGACCTATTTTCTAGCCCTAGGAGTCAAGGTGAGACTGGGCTTAGGCTGAGACAAGATGAGGGCTCCCTGAGAGGCTGCCTGCACCCTTGAAGCACAGTGATGCCTTCCCCAGTGTCACCCCCTGGGCCTTGGGAGCAGACGGCAGGTGGGGGGTCTCTTCCTGAAGTTCCTGGAGGGCGGGTGGGCTGAGTGCGCATCTTTCTAGGGTAGACATAGTGGCCGCAGGCCGGAACAGAGGAGTGGGCGGCCGTGATGGGAGATGGAAGAGGATGAGGAGCTGATGGAGAGAGGGCAGGAGTCAATCAGAGGACAGACAGACCCAGAGGAGGTGAGGGCGTCAAGATGCAGCCCTCTCAGCCACTATGGAAAATAGTACGGAAGGTCTTCAAAAAATTAAA
Source organism: Ovis aries (assembly GCF_016772045.2). NCBI lineage: Eukaryota > Metazoa > Chordata > Mammalia > Artiodactyla > Bovidae > Ovis > Ovis aries. The sequence continues at coordinate 249,298,525 of NC_056055.1, forward strand.
AACAGAGTTGCCATATGATCCAGCAATCCCACTCCTGGGCATATCCCCAGACAAAAACAGAATTCAAAAGGACACACGCAGTCTATGTTCTCAGCGGCACTGTCCATATTAAGACAGGAAGCGGCCTAAATGCCCATCAGCGGAGGAGTGGGTCAAGACGACGCGGACACGCACACAGCGGACTGCTGCTCAGCCTCAAAAGAGAGCAAAGTGACGCCACTGGGAGCAACGTGGGTGTGCTTAGAGCTCATCACACTAAGTGAAGCCAGCCAGAAAGAGGAAGACAAACGCCACTCGATCTCACTTATATGTGGAATCGACGGTCCAGTGGCTAAGACTCTGCACTCCCAGTGCAGGGAGCCAGGGTTCGATTCCTGCTCAGGGAACTTGCCCAGTTAACTTAAAATCCAGCAGGCAGAAAATGAAGATGGAAGATCCTGCGTGCCACAACTAAGCCCAAGTACAGCCAAGTGAATAAATGTTTTTTTAAATATATGGCACAAAGAAACTCTTATGAAACAGAAACAGGGCCACAAACATGGATAACAAACCTGTGGATGCCAAGGGGGAGATGGTTAGCAGAGTGATGACCTGGGAGTTTGGCATTGTCAGATATGAGCTATTTTATGTAGAGTGGATACACAACAAGGAACTCTATTCAATACTCTGTAATAAACCATAACAAAAAAATATTTTAAAATATACCTACATACATAAAGTGAAGTGGAAGTCTCTCAGTTGTGTCTCTTTGCGACCTCATGGACGATGCAGTCCACAGAGTTCTCCAGGCCAGAATACTGGAGTGGGTAGCCTTTCCCTTCTCCAGGGCATCTTCCCAACCTAGGGATCAAACCCAGGTCTCCCACATTGCAGGGAGATTCTCTACCAGCTGAGCCACAAGGGAAGCCCAAGAATACTGGAGTGGGTAGCCTATCCCTTTTCTAGGGGATCTTCCCAACCCGGGAATGAAACCCAGGTCTCCCGCACTACAGATGGGTTCTTTACCAGAGGAGGGACCAGGGAAGCCCAGGAATACTGGAGTGGGTAGGCTTTCCCTTCTCCAGACCTTCCCGACCCAAGAATCAAACCGGTATCTCTGGCATTGCAGGCGGATTCTTTACCCACTGAGCCACCAGGGAAGCCACTTCCATACATGTAACTGTATCCCGTCACTCTACATCAGAAGTGACACCGCAAATCAACCATGGTTCAATGTAAAAAAAAGGAAGCACCTCCCGCTTCCTCTGAAGTGAAGTTGCTTAGTCGTGTCCGACTCTTTGCAACCCCACGGGGTCCTTGGTCCATGGGATTTTCCAGGCATGAATACTGGAGTGGGTTGCCATTTCCTTCTCCAGGGGATCTTCCTGACCCAGGGATCAAACCCAGGTCTCCCCCATTGTAGGCAGACGCTTTACCCTCTGGGCTACTAGGAAAGCCCTTTAAAAAGCAGCAATCAATCCATGTGTGCCCCTTTGCCTCTGTGAGGGGGCGTGGCCCCGGCTAAGAGGCCGGAAAGTGATTTGGGCCCCAGGTGGGCGGGCTCTGCGAAGTCACCAGAACCAGCCACAGGGCGGGGTCATCAGAGGAGGGGCGGCCAGGCCCTGGGCGCCTGGTAGCGGTAGAGCTAGGCCTAGGGGCGGGAGAGGGGCGGAGGCCCCGCAAGGCCCGCCCGCCGACCGCTGCTTCTGTTCTCACCTCCCGCAGGCACGCCCCGGGCGGGGGAGCCGGCCACTGGCCCCCCGAGCCCCAGGCCCCGGCGCAGGGCCGAGCGCAGGCCGACGAGCTGGGCCTCTGCCGCGCGCCGCTGAGCCTCCACGCGGGCCCGCTCAGCCTCCAGGCCCTGAGCCCGGCCCTCGGCTGCGCTGAGTCGCAGTCCCAGGTCCGCGGCCTCGGCCCGGGCGGCCTCCAGCTTGAGTCCCAGGCTGCGGGCATGGTCCAGCTGCTGGCTCCGGGCACCGCGCGCCTCCTCCAGGGAGCCCAGCAGGTCTCGCTCCCGGGTCCGGAACTCGCCTTCTTGCTCCTGCAGCTTCCGCTGGGCCCCCTGGAGCTGGAGTGGGGACAAGGCCCAGGAGTAGGGGTCAGCAAAGCCACCCCTCAACAGACACCCAGCCTCCCGGCCAACGGGCCAAAAAGTACGGCACGCAGCACCTGTGGTCTCCACCTACGTAGGAGATGCGCGAACGTCGTGAGAGTAAGGGAGGGAGCGGCTAGCGTGTTTTCTCTCTGCCTTCTCTGTATGTGCCTTGCAGTGTACACCGTTCATTAGTCATAAACTAACAGCTAAGGCCTGCAGATAGGACTTATTAGTGCCAGGCCAGGCACTAAGCACTTCCCCCACCCAGAAAACCAAATCTAATCACCACTGAGTCATCTCCGTTCACAGATGAGGAAACTGAGACACCGGGCCGTTCCCTACCTTGCCCAAGGCCACAATGCTAGAAAACTGAGAGCTAGGATTCAAAGCCAGGCAGCCCTGGACCCAGACCTTCCCTCTTAACCACCAGACCAGGGTGCCTCTCAGTGCACGTAATTTATCAGTGAATCACACAATGACAGGAGGCACTAAAAACTCCTTACCAGCGACGCGCGTGACACACACACCACACACGCCTCTGGCTCAGAGAATGAGCCAACCTCCCACTCACTGCCGTTAGTTTCACTGAGCGCGTCCACTGGACACCTGGATGCCGAGACCTGCGCCAGGGCCTGGTATACCCCTCTCCTATAATTGCTCTGAAGCACAGAGAGGTCGAGTGACTCAGTCAAGGTCACACAGTAGATTCGGTGCCAGCACGTGTCGGCTTTGTAGTCAGACAGACCTGGGTGGCCGTGTGACCTTGGGTAAGTACCCTTGACCTCTGAGCCTCAGTATCTGGTTCTCTCTCTAAACTGGGGCTAATTATACCCACCTCATGAGGCTGCTGGGAGAATCAAACAAGTTTCTGTCTACAAAGCTCTCCTACCCCCGCTACACAGTTCTTATCGGTATTACTGTTACTGTTATACTCGGGGAAGAGTCCCCAGGAGTGGGGGTCAGGGGCCAGTCCTAAGGTGTGGCCTCTCAGAATGCCTGCAGCACGGCTTCCCCGGAGGCCCAGCGCTAAGCCTGCCTCCACTGCAGGGGCACGGCTCAATCCCTGGTCAGAGAACTAAGATCCCACATGCCAAGCAGCGTGGCCAAAAAAGACGACTTCATTATTGGAGTCCCCAGCCCCTTCTAACTGCGCCTGAGGACCCTCCCATCCAGGCAGCCTGCCCACCGTCTGGTTACCTCCTGTCGCACGGCCTCCAGGCTGGCCTCGCCCTGCAGCAGCTTCTGTCGCAGGCCCAGGGCCTCCCGTCTGCCCTCCTTCTCTGCCCGCTCGCCCAGCGCCAGGCGGCCCTGCAGCTCCAGCAGCTCTCGGCCCAGCCTGGCGTTCTCGCTGTCCAGCATCTTCATCTGGGAGAGAGTGGGCACAGGCAGAACTGAGGACGCTTCTCAGCACCATGCTCCCTTCGAGTCCAGGGTGCCCGTGAGTGCCACAAGCCCCAACAGCAGTGCTTCAGCTCTGCCCCGGAACCTGCCTGGTCCAAACCTGGCACGGAGGGAACTCGGGACCCGCAGCTCTAGAGACCACGACCACGTGTGCGTGCTTACTGCCCGACTCTTTGCAGCCCCACGGACTGTAGCCCACCAGGTTTCTCTGTCCGTGGGATTATCTGGGCAAGAACACTGGAGTGGGCTGCCATTTTCTCCTCCACGGGATCTTCCCAACCCAGGGATGGAACCCACATCTCTTGCATTGGCAGGCGGATTCTTTACCACTGAGCCACCTAGGAATCTCTAGGGATACATAACACTGAACACAACCCTAATCCACTGGAAGCCCGTGCCTGATAGCTCCAGCCCGGTCAGGCGCCTGGGCACCAGTGACCTCAGTGTGCCACCTACTCACCTGGGCACCAGTGACCTCAGTGTGCCACCTACTCACCTGGGCACCAGTGACCTCAGTGTGCCACCTACTCACCTGGGCACCAGTGACCTCAGTGTGCCACCTACTCACCTGGGCACCAGTGACCTCAGTGTACCACCTACTCACAGCCACCTCCCACAGAGAGTCGGGGCAGGGAGTGCTGACCCCCAGGAGTTCTGCAGGGCAGGGACTCTGGGTCATCTTTCTACTCCACCATGATGCCTAATTTTATGGAGTGTCTGCCACATGTCCAGCCCTGTTCTAAGTACTTTGGCCATGTGAACTCGTTAATACAGGATAGGTACTGACATTATCCCTCTTTAACAGACAAGAAAACGAAAACTCAGAGAGCTGACTTGCCCAAAGTCACACAGCCCACAAGCAGCACACTGGGATCTGATCTCAGACAAGTAGAATCAAAGGGATGTTTCTAGCCCCCTATTTCCCAGAGAGGCAGGTGGGGGTGAGGCCCGCCTACCCTGCAGCACTTTAGCAAAGGGAACTTGAAAACATGCTATCTCACACAAAACCCCAGCAAGAGCCTGGTACACAGGCTCCCGTCAGAGATTCTCGTGGTTTCCCAGGACTTCAGCCTAGCAGAAAGGGGCCTGGGTAGAGGATTAGGGGCACACTGGTGGAAGGTGGGCGGGGGGGGGTCCGTTATTGAGGCTGCAGTATCTCAGAGCCTGGGTGCCAAAGGGGGCTGTTTCCTGTCCTGCTGGTCTTCTGGAGTGGGGAAGCCTGAGTGCTCAGTGACCAGGGCAGTGCCCAGTATACAGCAGGTACTTAAGTGCTTGCTGCTGTTGACGGCCTTGGAGGTCATCTAGTTCAGAGCTCTGCAAATGGCAGGCCAAGATTCCAGAGGCCAAATTCCACTAGTCACCTGTTTCTGTAAGAGTTTGAGCTAAGGATGGTTTGTATGTTTTGAGTAGTTAAAAATGCCTCATTTTTACATGGTTGAAAGAAAAGCAAAAAAAGAATATTTCTGACACATGGAAAGTATATAAAATTCAAATTTCAATGTCCACAGGCAGGGTTTTAAGGGAACACACTCCACTCACGTTAGGTACCACCCAGGCCAGCTTCCTCCCGATGATGGCAGAGAAGAGTAGTTGCGACAGAGACCGTAAGGCCCAGAAAGCTGGAAATATTTACTATCGGACACTTTTCAAAACAAGGGTTTGGCAGCTCCTGACCTAGTTCATGGGATCTGCACCTCCGGTTCTTCACAGATTCCTTTGAGAATTGGCTAAGAGCCCCGGACCCAATCTGTGGAGCTATGTGAATAAATGTGTACACAAAAGTACACACACACACACACACAGTTTCATGGTTTGAGGACTCCTCTCGAAGACCATCCATTAATACCAAAGACAGGTAACAGGCCTTTTGCAGTTCAAGCCCTTGGTTTTAAATATACGAGGGGCCTCGGCTCCAGGAAGGGGGTGCGGTAGACTTGGGGCACACAGCGAGTGCCCGGTGGGGGGGATGGGGGTGGGGGTGTACCTGCCGCCGGAGCTCCTGCAGCTCCCGCCGCGCCTCCAGCCGGGAGCGCTCCACCTCCTGCAGCCTGGCCCGCAGCTCCCCAGCGTCCTTGCCCACGGCCACCCGGGCCTCCTCCAAGAGCACCAGCTTCTGCTCCTTGTCCTCGTTGGCAAGCTTCAGGCTGGAGGGATCAGAGGGCAGAGGTGGCCCCCAGTCCTGGGGAGGGTACCCTGAGTGACCCTATACAGCTGCCCTTGCCCCTGGTTTCTGGAGTGGCTCTGGCTGCCTCCTGCCCGCAGGTGCCCAGTGCCACCTGCCAAGCGGTCCTCCCCTGGGCCAGGCCCTCCAGGGACGGGGAGCAGACCCTCGGCGGGGAGAGGTGGACCAGAAGGCACACTGGTCTCCAGGGCGATGCTGGCAGGTGGGGCCAGGGTCTGGCCCCCCCACCCCCAACCCCGCCGCCGCCCCCCACCGGCCACCACCACTCCCCTTCCTGCAGGGAAGGAAAATCACCTCAAACGGGTAGAGTCTGAGCTTGGTCTGAGGGTAGGGAAACCCCACCTGTGCGATTCCCCCAGAACCGTGGGGATGGAGATAGTCCCAGGGATGAGGCGGAAGGAAGTGAGGGGCGGGGCTTGGCGAAGGGGCGGGGCTCGGTGAAGGGCCAGCGCATCCCCCACCTGACCCGCTCGCTCTCTGCCGTCTTCAGGGCCGCACGCAGCTCCTCGTTGGAGCGCCGAAGGGCCTCGCGCTCCCTGGTGCCCTCGCTCAGGCTGCGCCGAAGCTCGGCCACCTCCTGGCGCTGGGCCTCGTGGCCGTCCTGGCCCTCCCGCACCTTGCGCTGGGCCTCCAGCAGCTCCCGCCGCAGCCCGCCGCGCGCCTCCTCCAGCAGGCACAGCTGGGTCCGAAGCTCTTCTGCCTGTGAGGACAGCGGGTGTCCACAGCCGAGGGCCAGGCCCCCTTGGGCTGGGTGCGAGCCCGCCCATTCCCGTCTCCGGAGCCATAGGCGCCTGCCCCATCCCTCTGCCGCGACTGGGCCTGCAGGTGAGCAGGTTATGATTTGGGGCAAAGCATGCTGGAGTCAGCGGTGCTCTGGCCTGAAAGAACCATCAATCAGGGCCTCCCCGGTGGCTCAGACGGTGAAGAGTCCACCTGCAATGCAGGAGACCCGGTTCGATCCCTGGGTCAGGAAGAGCCCCTGGAGAGCAGAACGGCTACCCACTCCAGTATTCTTGCCTGGAGAATTCCATGGACAGAGGAGCCTGGTGGGCTGCAGTCCATGGGGTTGTAAAGTCAGACACAACTGAGCGACTAACACTACCACCACCTAATCATCAGTCAAGAGCACCCTGCAGGGACTTTGTGGTGGTCCGGTGGTTAGGACTCCACACTTCCCCTGCAGAGGGCACGGGTGTGATCCCTGGCTGGAGAAGTTGCCACATGCTGTGCAACAGAGCCCCCTGAAAAGATCGATCATCCTAAGGATCAACCTTAACACGTTATTGACCAGAGATGTATTAATACAACCTGTTACCTGAATATGTTGACCAAAAACGTTTCAATATTCACTTACAAATTGCTGGCCACAGGCATTAATTTCTGCAAAAACCCCTGGTCAATAATGAGTTAAGAAGGCAGGGACCCCACCAACCTTTCAAGTACACAGAAGGCCCTTAACAAATGTTCGCTTCCCTTCCTTCCCTCCTTCTTTCCCTTACTCTCAAAGGCACCTTCTGGGCCCCCAGCGGCCTCAGCTGTGCTGCGGCAGAGGGGCGAGCAGGCAGGCGGGCGGGCGGCTCACCTCGCGCAGGCAGGACTCCCGCTGGCGGCCCAGGTCCCCAGCCTGCTCCCGCAGCCTCTTCACCTCCTGGGCATGGGCCGCGGCGGCCTCCTCCAGCTGGGCCCGCAGGTCCCGCAGCTCGGACGTCAGGGCGTTCACGGTGCTCTAGGATCGATGGCTCCTCAGACTTGGGGCTGTAGTGTCCACCCCGGCCCTGCCCCCGCCAGCCCGCCCCTGACTGCAGCTGGGCTAGCGGGGCACTGCCCACTGTCGGCTCCCAGCGCGGCCGCGCATGGCGGCCCTTCAGGCCCTCTGTGATCTCAACACCCGGAAGCACTCTGCACGCAGCTTGTCTCCCCCAGGCTAGGGATTCACAGGGCCCAGCTGTACCCTCTGCCTCCAGTGGCGACCCCCAAGAAAGGGCGAAGCCTCCAGCACAGCCTGGAAGCTGCCGCAGGGCACAGCCAAGCCTTCGTCCCGGGCCCCGCCCCTGCCCGGGCCACGCCCACCCGGGGCCACATCTCCGCCCCAGCCTCGGCCTACGCCCCCACCCCCCAGCCCCGCCCACCCTACCCTGTCCTGCTCCTGGCGGCTCTGGGCGTCCCGCTTCTGTCGCTCCATCTCCAGGGAGACGGCGGCCAGGCTGTGCCGCGTCCCCATCAGCTTTTCGGACAACGCCGTCTTCTCGGACTCCTTCAGTGACAGGGCCTGCGGAGAGGCGGGAGCAGAGGGCTCAGGATCCTGGGAGGTCCGGGGGGATGCTTGGGCCTTTCCCCACCCCGCCCTGGGAACGGTGCCCCAGGGGCTTGGGGCCCTGACCGGCCACCGCAGGTGGAGCCGGGGCCAAGTCGCAGCCCCAGAAAAGCGCCGGGGCACTGTTGTCACAACAGTGGTAACCACCTGTACACAGACACGAGAGATCGCACATCCTGAAGGGCCTTTCAATATTCCCATTTTACAGATGAGGCTACTGAGGCTCAAAGAGGTAAAGTGACCTGCCCTGGGGTACGTGGCGGGTAAGGAGATGGATGCAGCCTGCCCTGTCTCCATTACATTACAGGAAGCTCAGGAGTTAGTTCTTTCTGAGGAGGGTCAGCTGCTGCACACAGGCTCTGTGGGGACTGCTCGGAGGCAGTCACGGGGACGCCACGCCCGGCCTGGGGTGGAGGAAGGGTGAGTGGAGGGAGTCAGCTCTTCGGGAACAACACTCATGGTGTCAGGATTGTGGTGGCTACGCGTTAAGCTCCCGCCATGTGCCAGGCCCACCCGCTGGACATGGGGGTCTCGGTGATGCCTCACAAACGCCCCTTGAGTTCCCACTGTGAGGTGAGGAGACTAAGGCCCGGAAAGGACTCCTGGCCGCAAGCCTGCGCCGCGAGCAGGGACTGGCCCCTCAGGCGGCCGCCGGAGCCCACGCACCTGCTGCTTCTCAGCCTCGGCCAGGAGCAGGCCCTCATCGCGCTCCTGCTGCAGGGCGGCCATCTCCTCACTCAGCTCTTCCTTCTCAGCCTCCAGCCGGGCCAGCAGCTCCTCCCGCTCCCGCTGGAGCTGACCCTGCAGGCGGGCCCGCTCTGCGCCCAGCTCCCGCCACGCCGCCTCCTGAGGGCCAGGCCGAGGTGTGCGTGACCCATGCAGCTGGGTGGGCAGCCGCTCTCCACCCTCAGGGCGGCCGGGCCTCAGGGCAGGTGAGGTGGGTAAGAGGAAGGGCTATGACAGGGACATGCAAGGGCTGTGCAAACCCCAAGGAGCAGCAGCTAGCAGGCTGGGAGGATGGGGGCTGAGTGGAGCGGGGGCAGAAAATGTTTCCTGGAGGAAATGAGCAGCAGTTAGTCAGGTAGAGAAAAAAGAAAAAGGACCCTGGGCCCGAGTCCAGCCCCAGAAACAGCTTGGAGGAAAGAGGAAGACGAACAGGGAAACCATGATGTTTACGGTCCCTGGAGCTCGAATTACAAGGCAGACAGGGTGAAGGCCAGGGCCAGAGCCACATGGAGCAGTCAGACCAGACCACGCCAGACCAGTGCACGTCGGGGGGAGTGATCTGATTCCTAGGGACAGCAGAGGTCTCAAGCCAGGGCGATAAGGGGCAATCTGAATTTTAGAACAGTGGGCTGTGGTGGGCTTCCCTGGTGGCGCTAGTAGTAAAGAACCAACGTGCCAGTGCAGGAGACGTAAGAGACTGGGGTTCGATCCCTGGGTCGGGAAGAGCCCCTGGAGGAGGGCACGGCAACCCACACTGGTCTCCTTGCCTGCAGAATCCCACGGACAGAGGAGCCTGGTGCAGTCCATGGGGTCGCAAAGAGTCGGGACACGTCTGAGCAACTTAACACGCGCACACACAGAATGCGGAAGAAGGCCTGGGATTCGGGGTCTGGGCAGAGCAGGGCTAGGTCGGCTGTGAGGACTGAGGCGGCCTGGGTCTGGGAGCCACAGGTCTGCTGACATTAAGAGGCTGAGTCTGGGGTTGCAGGGAGAGGGGGGGCGGGCATGGACTCTGGCCCCCAGGACTGGGTGGGTGAGACCCACAGGCAGCACAGGCAGAGCCCGCCCGGGGCCTAAGGGGGTCGCCTGGCCCCGCACACGTCCTAGCAGCTGTGAGGACACCCTGCGTAAAAGGCGGTGCCGCCCCTGCTGAGGGAGGGGGCCTCCATCCACCCAAATCCAAGAAGGCGGGGTGCGTGGGCCCCTGGCGGAGAGGGCCACAGCCCGAACCCTCTGTCAGAGGCAGCCCAGTCCAAGAGGGGTGAAGCAGGGCCCTGCCCAGAGGCCTGCCGGGGAAGTGCTTCAGTGCAGCAATAACCACCAGCATCCAGAAAGCGCCTGCTCTGTGGGAAGCCCTTCGTGTGGTTGGGCTGGCCTGCCATTCCATCCTGAACAAGCTTTCTGGCCAGCCTCAAACTGTCACCGTTCCCCACGGTTACGATGAGCAAGTGAAGGCACAGCGGCCTTTGGTAGCAAAACCAACAGGCGGCCAAGACCAGGTCTGAGCCGGGCAACACAGCTCGAGAGCCGGTGTGCTCAGACACTGCTGCTCTGCTCTTCCAGTGACCTGCCCCTTACTCTCCTAGGTGCTCTGGTCTCCAGAATTTACTTTCAAATAGCACTTTCAAACATACTTTCAAATAGTGCAAATAGCACTTCTCACAAGTTAAAGTGCTTTCCTGCTGTGCATTAGACCAGCGTTTTCCAAACACGTCTGTGGACCTCCTGCCTCGGATCACCAGGGCTGGAAGTCTGGGGCCTGGGAATCTGCATGGTTGATAAGAAGGGGCCCCTGATGGATCCTCCCAGCTGCCCCTAGAGCCTCTGAAACACAGATGAAGTTCCATTTCACAGATTTGGAGACTGGGGCAGAGTGAGAAGGCTGACTTGCCTGAGGTCACAGAGGAGCAAAAGCTAGTGGTTCAGAGCCACCCCCCATCCAGCCCTCCCCAGTCTGCCCCAAGGCAGCAGCCCGAACCTTCTCTCGCTGGAGGCGCTGCAGATCCTCCTCGTGGGCTGCCCGCTGTTCCCGCAGAGAGGCCTGGGCCTCCCGCTCAGTCTGCAGCAGCTTCTGGGCCGTCAGCTCCTTGTCCAGAGCAGCCTTCTGCTCTGCAGCTGCCATCTGCTGTCGCAGGCCCGCCAGCTCCCCTGTACAGGGCAGGCAGGTCTTGGGGCGAACTCCCCAGTGGGCCAGCAGACTTGGGCCAGGGGAACCACGGGGACAAAGTCCCAGAGGGGAGAGCGTCCCTCTGGTGTCGAGGCTGAGTTCCCCTGGAGAGCCTCCTTGCCCTCTCCGCGCCGCAGTTCCCTATCGGCTGCATGGCCCAGTGGCCCTACCCACTTGGAACGGCATCTCAAGGGTGAAATGACTGAAGAAGGGGCCCCAGGATGGGGAGGACACAAACATACGGCAGCCCCCGTCACTGAGCGCGTGCTCTGGCGGGCACCTGGCGGGCATGTCACAGCTTCACATCACGCCTAGGAGGCTTACCCCCAACTCCCAGGTGAGGACAGGGAGGCTCAGGGAAGACAGGGTCCTCCCAAGGCCACGCAGCTTTCCGCAAGACGCCGCCGTTAGTGACTGACTGCCACGGTATGCTTGGGGGACTGTCAGCACTAATGGAAACGGCCGCGACGAAAGTGCGCCCGACTGCAGGAGGAATCCAGACACCATCCTGGGGGCTGGAGGCCACCGGACACTGTCGGCATTCCCCTTCTTGAGGTGCTCAGTAAATGTGGAGCGAGAAAAAACCCCGAGCTCCGAGACTGCGGGCAATGAAAGCCACCATAAAGGCAGCTGATGGCTCCAGAGAGTTCGGGGCTCTCTCAGGGTCCTGCTGACGATAAGCAGCAGGCATCCTGCCGAGGCCATGCTCCCCTCACCTCATCTTGGTGAAGCCTCAGGAGGTGGGGCTCCTCATCTCTGTCAGATGAGGAGCCTGCAGCCCAGAAAGAGGAGGGGCTGGGGGCCAGGTCAGCCAGAGCCAAGGACCCCCACTTCAGGGAGAGCCCAGAACTCCACGGGGTGCAGTCTGGGTGGAGCCCGGTGCTCCCCGCCCCTCGCCTCAGGCCTGCCTACCGGTCAGGGCCTCCTTGGCCAGCAGCAGGGCCCGCCCATCTGCCTCCAGCTGCTCCCGCCGGGACTCAAGCTGCGCCAGCTGCCTCTGCACCTCAAACAGGCTGCTCTCCAGGGCTTCCTTCTCCGAGCTGCAGCACACGACATACCTGAGGCCTGGGACCCAACACCCGGGGCCCCAGAGGATTCCGGGGCGTGGCCCGGCAGGGCCAGGTGCCACCCTACCTGCCCAGCTGGGTCCAATGCGTGGGCGGGGCTGGTCACCGGGCGACCCTGGCCAATCCCTCCCAGGGGGGCCAGGCAGAGCCCAAGGCCTTACCGCAGGCGTGCAGCCTCCTCCGACAGGGCCCGGCCTTCACGCTCGGCGGCCGCCAGCTGCACTGCCAGGCCAGCCCTCTCCTTGGCCAGAGCCTCCTTCTCCCGCATTGCCCGCTCCAGCGCCTCCGTCTGCCGCTGCGTCTCCTGTCGGGCCTGCTCCAGCTGCTGCTCCCGCTCGCTCACCTGCCTGGAGAGCTGGCCCCCACTAGGCACTGTGAGCGCCACCCCTGGGATCTCCCCTGCTTATCCTGAAGCATCCCAGCTCTGGGCCTGACCCAGCCCTGGCCTGGCAGGCAGGAGACCAGGCCCAAGCCCAGGGTCTACCCTGACATGCTGTATCTGGACAAATCACAGCCTTCTCTGGACCTGCAGTGCACAGGGTCCTCGCTCAGTCTGGGCAGTAACTGAACCCCTGCTGTTCCCCCAGCATGTCCAGGGAAGGTGGGTATATAGCACAGACCACAGGAGAACTGCCCCACAGGCTGCAGGGAGGGGCCTGGAGCCCGGCTCCCGCGCCACACGGGCTGCTCGCTAGCGACCTCTCCCAGGAAGCCAGGCCCTCCAGGACAGACACCCAAGGTCCCTCCAGCTATGGTTTCCCAGCACGCCTGACTCCAGTTCTGAACTTCTCTGCCGCGTATCTACTAAGTGGTGACTCGTTTTTCCAAGTGTTTACACGGTGCACTCTTCAGAACAACCCTCTGGGATGAGAGCTATCATCCCAGTGTTGCAGATGGGGCCACCGGGACATGGGGGCGTTGGGGAGCTTGCTCCAGGTCCCAGCTTGCAGAGGCGGGGCTGGATTTCAGCGGGGAATCAGGCTCCAGAGCCTGTGACTTCCAGCGTCTAGAAGCCCTCCAGTGTTGCCCCTCCACCCACCTGGGCGAGCTGTTCCTGCAGCCGACAGCGCTCGCGGTGCAGCTCGGGGAGCTGGCGCTCCAGCACCTCCCGGGCCCGCTCCGCTGCCCGCAGGGAGCCCTCCAGGCCCTGCCGCTCCACCTCCTGCTCCAGCCGCTCCTGCTGCAGCCGCTCCTGCTCCTCCTGAGACGTGGCGGCCGCCTGCTCCACCTGCCGCTGCCGGCCCAGCAAGGCCGCCTTCTCCTCCTCCAGCTGCAGGTCAGGCGGGGCTGAGAGCGGGGGCAAACCCAGCCCTCATGCGGAAGGGGGCCCACCCATCACCCACACTGGGCTAGAGGACAGGGGAGGTTCCCGAGGGCCAAGCGCGGGGCCAGAGGCCATCAGGCCATTGGGGAGGAGACGCAGGGCCTGCGGAGCTTCTTTTCCATCAGACCACAAGGGAGAAGACAGACGGAGTCAGAGACAGAACAAGACAGAGGAACAGAGGCGTCCAGGGAGGGGTGGGCTGGGCCTGAGCTGGGCCTGGGGACGCCTCTGGGGGGTCTCTGAGGAGCAGGGGCAGGAGTAAGGCAGGAGGGTCCACGGGCCCACCACGTACCTGGGCGACAACGCGGTTCAGGGCCAGCTTGTCCTGCGCCAGACCCTCATTCAGGGCGCTCAGCTTGGACAAGGCATCCCGCAGAGAGGCCTCCTCCGCCCTCAGCTTGGTCGTGGAGAGCTCGAGCGCCACGCGGCCAGCCTCCGCCTGCAGGGTTGGAACCAGCGGCCAGACGGTCAGGCGGAGAGAGCAGCGAAGAGACGTGAGGGACGCGGAGACGCAAAAGCACGAGGAGAAAGTCAGAGAGATGGGCGGAGGGAGAGGCGTGGGGAGACAAGGCCCTCAGACAGGGCGGGGCCATGAGAAGGAGATGCAGCGTGAGACAGAATCCCTGCAGATGGCCTGCTGCCCACGCAGAGCTGGACGAGGGCCGACAAGGCCGGCTCCCGCCACCGGGCACGGCCAGAGGTCAGAGGGCACCAGCGTGGGGTCGGGGGCGGGCCTGCTCAGGGCCTAGACACAGGGAGTGGGGCCGGCACCAACCAAGAACTGTGCCCCCAGCACTCACAGACCCCAGGACCTATGCCCAGAGATGGGGCCGGACGACCTGAGTCACAGGCCCTGCCCCAGAAGCACCTGGAAAAGCAGAGGTATGACCAGGCCTGGAGGGCAGTTCACTTACGGCTGGGATCAGAGGTCTGTTTGCGGCCCAGGACAGAGGTCAGCCTGAGTCTAGGAGGAGGGGGCCAGCCTGTGGCCAGAGGGAGAAGGCCTGGGGCCCAGGGCAGAGGTGGGCTTGTGGCGGGGTGGCAAACGGGAACCCACCTTGGCCAGCGCCTCGGCCACCTCAGCCTTCTCGGCCTGCAGCATGTCCCGCTGCAGCGTGGCACTGCTCAGCGCCTCCCGCACCTCCACCAGCTCCTTCGCCAGCCCTGCGCGCTTCCCTTCCAGCTGCTCCAACTGTCTGTGGCTGTGGGGCAGAGGGCAGGGGTTGCCCCAGTCACTCCCCTGAGTCTCCCACCGCCAGACATGCTGGAGCAGCGAGAGGCCAGGCACGAGGCAGGAGCCTCACCCACAGGGACAGCCAAGCCCACGGTGACTCTGAACCTCAGTTTTCACATCTGCAAAATGGGGTAACACCCACCTTGTGAAGTTGTTAAAAGGACGTGTGTCTTTACTGTAACCTGACATACCTCCCCAAGGGCCTTCAGAAACAAGGATAACATCCACCGGCACAACGTGCTAAACATCACTGTCACTTATGCCTCAGAGAAATAAGTGAACAGTACAGTGATTAAGACGTTAACTCTGAAGCCCCAGTGATTGGGTTCAAATCCTGGGTCTTCAACTTAAATGACCTTTCTGTGCTTCAGTTTCGCTGTTGATAAGATGGAGCTAATAACAGCCCCTACATCACAGAGTTATTAAGAAGGTGAAACAAGAGAAGCTAAGCGCTTAAAATGGTGTCTGGTACTTAGTAATGTTAGTATTAGTCTTATTATTATAACTTTAAATTTAAAAATAATATTATTAATTAAAATAATGTTACATATAAAATGTTACGTTTTAATTAAATAATATGGATGACAGAGGATGAGATGGTTAGATGACATCACCGACATTTCAATGGACACGAGTTTGGGTAAACTCTGGGAGTTGGTGATGGATAGGGAAGCCTGGCGTGCTGTGGTTCATGGGGTCGCAAAGAGACACGACTGAGCGACTGAACTGAACTGAATGTTATGTGTAACTTTATATTATATATGAAGTTACATATAACTATTATTTAATGTTATCTTCCCTGGTGGCTCAGATGGTAAAGCCTCTGCGTACCATGCGGGAGACCTGGGTTCTATTCCTGGGTCAGGAAGATCTCCTGGAGAAGGAAATGGCAACCCACTCCAATATTCTTGCCTGGAAAATCCTATGGACGGAGGAGCATGGTAGGCTACAGTCCGTGGGGTCACAAACAGTTGGATACGACGGAGCAACTTTGCTTGCTTTCATATAAATGTTATATACATGATTACAGGGAAGTTATTATATATTGTAACTACAGGGAAGCCTGCCATGCTTCCATGCTGCCATGTGTCCACGGGGTCGCAAAGAGTCGGACACGACCTGGCGACCGAACAACAAAGTAACTGCTGTTATATTAGCTGTTATCATCATCCACACTCTACCTCCGACCAGCTCTGATCTCTGGGAAACGACTCCACCTGCCCGAGCCCCAGTTTCCTGCAGGTCTGGCTAGGAGACCCTGCAGCAGGGGGTGCGGCGAGGACTCCGAGCACATGGGAGGCCCGCGCACAGTCAGTGCTCCCGAGCCCCCAGGGACAGCCAGGGCCCCGGGCCCAGCTCAGCGCCAGAAGCCACTCGCCTGCGCTCGAGCTCCCGGCGCGCCCGCGTGCAGTCCTGAGCCGCGTCCTCCCGCTCTTCCTCCAGCTGGTCCCGCTGGCGCCGCAGCTCCTCCTGGGCCACCTGCAGCTTCTCCCGCTCCTGTCGCAGCTCCTCGGCCTGCTGCTTGGCCGCATGCAGGCTGTGGGCCAGGCTGTCCTTCTCCCTGCAGGACGAGAGGAGGGGCCGCTGAAGGGGCTGCCAGGGCCCCTTCCATGACGGAGGATGGCCACGCTACTGTGCTAGCCAGGAACCACAGACTGCCGTCTTCCGAGGCCCGTGCCTCCAGGAAGCCTTCCTGCCCCTGCGTGTGGCCAACTCATCTCCTCCACGTCTCCCTGGAGCCGGCTCTTTCCAGCAAAGAGAATCCAGACATCCTTCTTCCCCATCCAGCCCCACTTGGAGGCCCAGAGAAATGGGTGGAAGCCTCGCCTCCGGGTGAAGAGGCCAGGCCAGGCTTGAGACATGCGGGCACTGTTGCCGCCAGGTCTGCTGGCCCACCTAGCCCGGGAAGGCCCCCTTACAGCACCCCATGCCCTTCAGTTCTGGGAGGCCCAACAGACTGGGCGTGTCCAGATCCCAAAGTCTGCTGCCCAGGCCAGCAGCACGTGGCAACCAGGGCAAGGGCAAGGGAGGGAAGAGCCTCCTTCCAAGACTCGAGTTTCTGGTTTAGGGCTGACGGCTGTCATATCCTCCACTGCCAACTCCCCTTCGCTCAAAATGGCACCCTGTGAATACACTAGGCACGAAGGCTGGCAGTAGGCAGAGGAAAACATAACAACGTGAAATTAAGAAAAACAATACCAAGCGAAACGAGGCATTCACTAAGAATACTACTACAAAAAAGCACTCCTCCTTCCAAGGCGGGAAGCACTGGTTTTGCCATGAGATGGACCAGAATCCCATCGCCTACCCCAGGACACTGCTGTGTGACCCTGGGCAAGGCTCTCAACCTCAAGACAGTAACAGCAGTGGGGTGCATGGGGTTGACAGGAAGGCTGACTGAGACTGTACATGTGAAGGACTTGGCAATGAGCCTGGCACACAGGAGGTGTACGGGGGACGCTTGCAAACTGTCAGGAAACATGATGGAAAGCAAAGCCAGGGCATTAACAGGGTCAGGATGGGTGGGGGAGGGAGGGCTGTGAAGAGATTTCACCTTTTTATTTCCCTCCATTTTCAACCTTTTTATTATGTAGTTACATTAAAAAAGAAAAATAAGCAAGAACAAAAAATCAAAACCATCAGGCAGCCAAGAACGGATAATTTCTTGTCCCTGAAATCCCCAAGAAACAGAGTCTAGAATAACACTGCCAACATGACTCTCGGGGCCGATGGAGATGTTTCCTAGTCATACGTGCGCTTGAAGCTAACGCAACTGCGGGATTGAATTTTCGCTTTTGTAAACGTTGCCTTATATTTGAACAGACACACGTGGCCAGTTACGACCGTATTAGTGCAAATCCAGCACGTGCAGGCTGACTCATCCCTGGGGCTGGGCGCCCCACCTCTGGCCTCTGGCACCTGTTCAGGAGGTCGACGGTGCTGCGCAGGCGCTGGGCTTCCCGCTGCGCGTCCTCCTGGGCCCGGGCGGCCCCGTCGGCGTCGTCCCGCAGACGCTGCAGCTGCTCTTCCAGGGCACGGCGCTCACCCTCACTGTCACTAAGCTGCTTCCGCAGGGTGCCCAGCAAGTCCTGGCTGGCCTCATAGCGCCCCCGCATGTCCTGTGGCAGAATCACTGAGTCCAGGGAAGCCCTTGCTCTCCGCAGGATGTACACCAGCCTGCTCTGGGACCCAGACCTGCGTCCATCCCTGGGCGGCAAAGTGGAGCGAAGCCCATAGGCTCAGTGTCCACTCCCCTGCACGGTGCCCTCCCACCCTTCTGACACCTCTGCCAGGGCTCTGAACCTCCAGCTCCTGGGGCCCCAGACAACTACCCAAGTCTCCCGAACACCAAGCACACTCCTTTCCGCACCCCGCGTCTGACGCCCTCACCCAAGGCTGTCTTGGTAGATGTGGGCGCCTCGTCTTCCGCTCTACACCAGGACTCTAGCTCCACCCAGGCTCCGCCCCTAGCGGCTCAAGCCCCTCCCACACCAGGACTCTAGCTCCACCCAGGCCCCGCCCCCAGCAGCTCAGGCCCCTCCCACTCCAGACGCTGCGCGCTCGGCCACCTCCGGTCCCGACTCTCTACCCTCTCCCCGGGCTCTGGCTGCCCCTAGGGTTTCCTAGGGTGCTCAGGCCCCACCCACGGAGGCGCCAGGCCCCGCCCTGGGCTGGATCCCCAGCACAGGGTGCTCAAGCCCTGTCCCACCTGGACCTGTAGCTGGCGCTTGTGCAGAGCCGAGTGGATGAGGGCCAGCGTGGAGTCCGAGCATGCGGGGGACGGGCCTCGGCGCGGGGAGCGGCCGCGGCCGGGTGAGGGCCGCCTCGGCGGGGACGGGGTCCGGGCCCCCGAGAGCCCCCGCAGGCTGCCGTCCGAAGTGTCCGCTGTGCGCTCGGAGCCACTTAACTGGACGCCGCTGTCCGTGTCCGACAGGACAGCCTGGGGGTGGGTCAGAGAGAAGGGGAGGGGAGCTGCGCGGTTAGTGGGGCGCAGCGCGGCCACTGGAGTCCTGGCATCCAGCTTCACCACAGACTCCGCAACACAGCCTAGGGCCCTCCCAAAAGCAGGCTTCCTGATCACAGCCCTCAGCCCACCGGGACGCCTTCCGTTTACTGAGAAGACACCATAGAGCCTTTCTCAGACGGGCAGGGAACAGGCAGTGCCTCCGCTCCGGACAGAGTTTGAGCTGAGAACAGCAGGGAGGGCGCCAGGGCCCTCAACCGCTTGCAGTTCAGCTCAAAGCCACCAGGGGACGCAGTGGTCCAGGCCCGCCTGCCCTGGCCCTGCCCAGGCCCCCGCCAGCGCTGGCCTGCCTCCAACCTGGGCCATGTCCCTCAGGGTCTGCTGCAGCCCCTCTCCTTCCTCTGCCTCCAGGGCCGCCTGCTCCTGGAGCCGCAGGGATTCCTAGAGTGGCGTTGGGAAGACAAAGAAAGAGTGGTCAGGGTCTCTGCCCTAGTCAGAAACCACAGTCTCCCTACCTGGACCACCGCCCATCAGAGCGCCTGGAAGGCCATGCCCAGAGGCCAACGGCTTGGGAGACCCCACAGCAGCACCAGTGGCCTCACTGAACAGACCAGGCCCCAAGAGGTACAGTGTGTGCTCCAGGGCACACAGCCTGTTGGAAGAGAGCTGGGCGCGGAATCCAGGCCAGACCACACACAGGATGACCAACCCAGGCAGCACCCATGAGGGGTGTCCCTCTGGTGGGGAGGCAGCTGAGTTCCAACAGGAAGAGCCCTGGGCTAGCAGGGCATAGGCATGAGTTCCAGTCCTGACGGGCCAGCAACACGGCTCTAGAACTCTGGACAAGTATTTTCTCTTGGGCCTCAGCTTCCTCATCTGTATAATGGGGATCACGCTACAGAACAGCTGAGAGGATGAAATGGGATAAAGGAAGCGAACGTGCTAACCACTACGGCTGACACATACTAGGTGCTCACATTAAAGCTGCACACACTAGGTGCTCAGTTAACGAGGGGTGATGCGGATTCTGAGTGGGCTGCCCAAGCAACCCAGCCCTCAGCCTACATCTGGTCCCTCCCATCGCACCCCGCGTCTCACCAGGGCCTCAAGCTTCTCGCTGAGGGCTTTGTTGAGCTGGTCTTTCTCCAGATTCTGGTCCTGAAGGCGCGCCACTGTCACGGCCAGCTCGGTCACTCTGGAGGCGGGGGAGCTACACAGGTGAATGGGAGGCCCACCCAGCTTCTCCTCAAACCCCCAGCTTCCCCAGACCTGAGGCAGGGACGCTAGCTGGCCGCCCTTGCTGTGTGACCTGGAGCACCTCCTCTCTGGGCTGCAGACTTCTCATCTCTGAATCAGAATGAGTGCCAGGCACTTTATCTCATGGGGAACCACTCTGGGACCTGCCTAGATCTCAGAAGCAGAGTGCTGCTGGGCGCCAAGCCACCCAGTCGTGTCTGACTCTTTGCGACCCCGTGGACTGTAGCCCGCCAGGCTCCTCTGTCCATGGGATTCTCCAGGCAAGAAGACTGGAGTGGGTCGCACGCCCTCCTCCAGGAGGAGGGATCTTCGTGGTCAGGGATCTTCCTGACCCAGCAATCGAACCCTCCTCTCTTAATCTCCTGCACTGGCAGATGGGTTCTTTAGCACTGGGAGCAGAGGCTGAACTGCAAACCTGGGCAAGAGCCCTCTGAACCTGTCTTCCCCTCTGCCAAACAGAGGACCTGGGGAGACTGGCCAAGCGCACACAGGGGAAGGGACCATCGCTGGTGAACAGACACCCCTCTGCCCCAGAACCCCGGCTGTATGCTCCAGCGAGGCCTGCCTCACTGCGCCTTCGAGAACCCACCTGTCACTGAGGTTGGCCTTGTCCAGGTTGCTCTGTAGCTGCAGCCGGGCCAGCTCCTGCTCCTGCAGCTCCTTGCTGCGCAGCTGCTCCTCCAGCAGCGCCTGCTTCTCCAGGGAGGCCTCGGCCCGGCTCTCGGCCAGCCGCAGGCCCACACTCAGCCCCAGGCCCGCCTCCTGGATGGCTCGCGAGGTGCGGGCTAGCTCCCCTCCCAGCTGCAGCAGGTCCCTGGTGGAGAGGACACAGCATGGGGGTCGGATGGGGGGCAGGCTTCCAAGTGTAAATGATAACGACAATGGGGGCCTCCCTGGCGGCTCAGTGGTAGAGAGTCCACCTGCCAATGCAGGAGACACGGGTTTGATCCCTGATCCAGGAAGATCCCACACGCCACGGAGCAACCAAGTCCAGGAGCCACAACTGCTGAGCCCACGAGCGGCAGCTGCGGAAGCCCGAGAGCCAGTGCTCTGCAACCAGAAAAGTCACCACATGGGGAGCCATGCGCCAGGACCGGGGAGCCGCCCCGCCCTCTGCAGGCAGAGAAAAGCCCACGGCGGCGGTGGCCCAGCACAGCAGAAGAGCAGTGGAGGGGCCAGGGGAGCAGGGACACGTACAGTCTGCTCTATTTGCTTTTATCAAATGTGCCTGAGTGTCTGGGTCAAAGGCGGGAGGGACTCTTCATAGTACACCCTGTAAAATTTGAATCTTGTACTTACGTGAATTATTCAAAAGCAAGATGCTAAAATGTTAAATGCTAATTTAAAATAATACATACTTTAAATATATCAAATAGGCTAAATTCTTCCCTTTCCTGAATGGACTGTACCACTGGGTATCAAATGGTAAGAAGAGGAAGTGTCTTATTGTAGAAAAGCTCCGGCTAACACACGGCGCAGTGACAGAGTGAGACCCTCACGATTTTGCAATCTCTGATGAACGCGGTGAGGAGATACCCCTCGTCCAAGGTAAGGAGCAGTGCCTGTGATTTGCTGGAGCAGCCGTGAAGAGATGCCCCACGCCCAAGGTAAGAGAAACCCAAGTAAGATGGTAGGTGTTACAAGAGGGCATCAGAGGGCAGACACACTGAAACCATACTCACAGAAAACTAGTCAATCTAATCACACTAGGACCACAGCCTTGTCTAACTCAATGAAACCAAGCCAGGCCCGCGGGGCAACCCAAGACGGGCAGGTCATGGTGGAGCAGTCTGACAGAATGTGGTCCACTGGAGAAGGGAATGGAAAACCACTTCAGTAGTCTTGCCTGGAGAACCCCATGAACAGTACGAAAAGGCAAAATGATAGGATACCTAAAAAGGAATTCCCCAGGTCAGTACGTGCCCAATATGCTACTGGAGATCAGTGGAGAAATAACTCCAGAAAGAATGAAGGGATGAAGCCAAAGCAAAAATAATACCCAGCTGTGGATGTGACTGGTGATAGAAGCAAGGTCCGATGCTGTAAAGAGCAATATTGCATAGGAACCTGGAATGTCAGGTCCATGGATCAAGGCAAATTGGAAGTGGTCAAACAGGAGATGGCAAGAGTGAATGTCGACATTATAGGAATCAGCGAACTAAAATGGACTGGGATGGGTGAATTTAACTCAGATGACCATTATATCTACTACTGTGGGCAGGAATCCCTTAGAAGAAATGGAGTAGCCATCATGGTCAACAAGAGAGTCCGAAATGCAGTACTTGGATGCAATCTCAAAAATGACAGAATGATCTCTGTTCGTCTCCAAGGCAAACCATTCAATATCACAGTGATCCAAGGCTATGCCCCAACCAGTAACGCTGAAGAAGCTGAAGTTGAATGGTTCTATGAAGACCTACAAGACCTTTTAGAACTATCACCCAAAATAGATGTCCTTTTCATTATAGGGGAGTGGAATGCAAACGTAGGAAGTCAAGAAACACCTGGAGTAACAGGCAAATTTGGCCTTGGAATGCAGAATGAAGCAGGGCAAAGACTAATAGAGTTTTGCCAAGAAAATGCACTGGTCATAGCAAACACCCTCTTCCAACAACACAAGAGAAGACTCTACACATGGACATCACCAGATGGTCAACACCGAAATCAGACTGATTATATTCTTTGCAGCCAAAGATGGAGAAGCTCTATACAGTCAGCAAAAACAAGACAGGGAGCTGACTGTGGCTCAGATCATGAACTCCTTATTGCCAGATTCAGACTTAAATTGAAGAAAGTAGGGAAAACCACTAGACCATTCAGATATGACCTAAATCAAATTCCTTATGATTATACAGTAGAAGTGAGAAACAGATTTAAGGGCCTAGATCTGATAGATAAGAATGCCTGATGAACTATGGAACGAGGCTTGTGACATTGTACAGGAGATAGGGATCAAGACCATCCCCATGGAAAATAAATGCAAAAAAGCAAAATGGCTGTCTGCGGAGGCCTTACAAATAGCTGTGAAAAGAAGAGAGGCGAAAAGCAAAGGAGAAAAGGAAAGATATAAGCATCTGAATGAAGAGTTCCAGAGAATAGCAAGAAGAGATAAGAAAGACTTCTTCAGCGATCAATGCAAAGAAATAGAGGAAAAGAACAGAATGGGAAAGACTAGAGATCTCTTCAAGAAAATTAGAGATACCAAGGGAACATTTCATGCAAAGATGGGCTCGATAAAGGACAGAAATGGTCTGGACCTAACAGAAGCAGAAGATATTAAGAAGAGGTGGCAAGAATACACAGAAGAACTATACAAAAACTTCACGACCCAGATAATCATGATGGTGTGATCACTCATCTAGAGCCAGACATCCTGGAATGTGAAGTCAAGTGGGCCTCGGAAAGCATCGCTACGAACAAAGCTAGAGGTGGTGATGGAATTCCAGTTATTTCAAATCCTGAAAGATGATGCTATGAAAGTGCTGCACTCAATATGCCAGCAAATTTGGAAAACTCAGCAGTGGCCACAGGACTGGAAAAGGTCAGTTTTCATTCCAATCCCAAAGAAAGGCAATGCCAAAGAATGCTCAAACTACCGCACAACTGCACTCATCTCACACGCTAGTAAAGTAATGCTCAAAATTCTCCAAGCCCGGCTTCAGCAATACGTGAACCATGAACTTCCTGATGTTCAAGCTGGTTTTAGAAAAGGCAGAGGAACCAGAGATCAAATCGCCAATATCTGCTGGATCATCGAAAAAGCAAGAGAGTTCCACAAAAACATCTATTTCTGCTTTATTGACTATGCCAAAGCCTTTGACTGTGTGGATCACAAGAAACTGTGGAAAATTCTGAAAGAGATGGGAATACAGACCACCTGACCTGCCTCTTGAGAAATCTGTATGCAGGTCAGGAAGCAACAGTTAGAACTGGACATGGAACAACAGACTGGTTCCAAATAGGAAAAGGAGTACATCAAGGCTGTATATTGTTACCCTGGTTATTTAACTTCTACGCAGAGTACATCATGAGAAACGCTGGGCTGGAAGAAACACAAGCTGGAATCAAGATTGCCGGGAGAAATATCAATAACCTCAGATATGCAGATGACACCACCCTTATGGCAGAAAGTGAAGAGGAACTAAAAAGCCTGTTGATGAAAGTGAAAGTGGAGAGTGAAAAAGTTGGCCTAAAGCCCAACATTCAGAAAACTAAGATCATGGCATCTGGTCCCATCACTTCATGGGAAATAGATGGGGAAACAGTGGCTGACTTTATTTTTGTGGGCTCCAAAATCACTGCAGATGGTGACTGCAGCCATGAAATTAAAAGACGCTTACTCCTTGGAAGAAAAGTTATGACCAACCTAGATAGTATATTCAAAAGCAGAGACATTACTTTGCCGACTAAGGTCCGTCTAGTCAAGGTTATGGTTTTTCCTGTGGTCATGTATGGATGTGAGAGTTGGACTGTGAAGAAGGCTGAGCACCGAAGAACTGATGCGTTTGAACTGTGGTGTTGGAGAGGACTCTTGAGAGTGCCTTGGACTGCAAGGAGATCCAACCAGTCCATTCTGAAGGAAATCAGCCCTGGGATTTCTTTGGAAGGAATGATGCTAAAGCTGAAACTCCAGTACTTTGGCCACCTCATGCGAAGAGTTGACTCATTTGAAAAGACTCTGATGCTGGGAGGGATTGGGGGCAGGAGGAGAAGGGGACGACAGAGGATGAGATGGCTGGATGGCATCACGGACTCGATGGACGTGAGTCTGAGTGAACTCCGGGAGTTGGTGATGGACAGGGAGGCCTGGCGTGCTGCGATTCATGGGGTCACAAAGAGTTGGACACGACTGAGCGACTGAACTGAACTGAACGGAACTGAGGAGTGTCTGGGCCTTGGCGTGGAGCGTCAAGGGCTGCCCACACACAGAAAGAGAGGCTCCTGATGGCAGGGCACACAGCATTATGAAGAGGTTGTGTCAAAACACAACAACCCGAACCTGAGTCTGATGAAGCCTTACAGCCAACACCCAATTTCCAAGAAATACAGGAGACAAGGGTGTTACATGACACCACAGAATCCAGACCGTGGGAATCTCTGAGGGCAACTGTCCCAGTTTCTGGAACAAATAAAATATTCGACTTAAGACAAATCAATGAATCACACCTTGTGAACATCTGTGGATCCTGATTTAAACAATTTTAAATGCAAAAACCAAAGCAAAATCATCTGTGATACTGATGAATCAATTGATACTGTGGATACTGAGCGAGTATGAGATATCTCACCAAAAGGTCATTACTTAATGCTTAAAGCACAAAAGGAGAGAGACTGGTCTGCCTGCCTCTGGGCTCTCCCCACAGCCCCACGTGCTCAAAGAGCAAGTAGGAAGGGACTTCCCTGGCAGTCCAGCTCTTAGGGCTCCATGCTTCCAGTGCAGGGGCATAGGTTTGATCCCTGGTCGGGGAACTAAGATCCCACAAGCTGTGCGTGGCGGAGGTGGGCGGGGGCAGACACCAAGTCCCCTGCAGCAAGGGACCTGTGAGGCTCTTTTCCAACCTGACCTCCCGCTCACTTGCCTTTTGCTTCAGCCCCACTGGCTGCCACTTTCTCCCACCCCCAAGCCTTTGCTTCTGCTGTTCCCTCTCCCTGGAGGGCCCTCAGCTCTGCCAGTTAAAACCCTACCTATCCTTTGGGGTCAGTGCAAATTCTGTCTTCCCTATGAAGCATTTTTCCGGCCTCCCAACCCCTTCCCTTGGGGGCTCCCCTCCTAGCTCAGTTGGTAAAGAATCCACCTGCAATGCGGGAGACCTGGGTTCAAGCCCTGGGTTGGGAAGACCCCTGGAGAAGGGAAAGGCTACCCACTCCAGTATTCTGGCCTGGAGAATTCCATGGACTGTACAGTCCACGGGGTCGCAAAGAGTCAGACACGACTGAGCGACTGTTCCTTTCACAGCCCCTTGCATCCTCTGAGCATCTGGGACGTCCTTTCTGTTCCACTTCCATGTCACTGACCTCTCGCTTCCTCAGTCCATAGACCGCAAGGTCCTTCGTTCTTATTCTAAGCCTTTTTGGCCGCACACAGCTTACGGGATCTTGGTTCCCTGACCAGGGACTGAACCTGGACCCTCAGCAGTGAAAACAGAGAGTCCTAGCCAGGGAATCCCCTGCAGGTCGCCAGGCCCTTGGGAGGAGACAGCGAACAGTCTAGGTCAAGCTGAGTCACTTCAGTCATGTCCGACTCTGTGTGACCCCATAGATGGCAGCCCACCAGGCTCACCGAACAGTCCAGTGGGTTAAAAACAGGGGCGATAAATCCTGACTCAGCCTCCTTCCTACCGCTCTGTGATCTAACTCTCTGAGCCTCAATGTCCCCCCTGAAAAGTGAGGACTATTACAGTTCCTACCTCACAGGAACACTGGGGATATGAAATGAAATAAAAGGTTCAAGGAGCCCAACTAGTAGCAAATATCTAGCAAATGTTTACTGGTTACTAGTAATGACTGCGCTATGCCTAGTCGCTCAGCCGTGTCTGACTCTTGCGGCCCCACGGACTGCAGCCCACCAGGCTCCTCTGTCCTTGGGGATTCTCCAGGCAAGAGTACTGGAGTGGGTTGCCATGGCTGCCTCCAGGGTACTAGTAGTAACTAGGAAACAGTAAATTTAGAAAACAATGAAACAGTTTTTAGTTTAGTAGAATATGCTTACTAAACTTGAAAAAAAATGTTTTACTAAAAATTATTAAAACTACAAAAAAAGGTTTTTTACTAAAAGAATGTTTTTAGTTTAGTAAAATATGACTATTTAGTCACAGACAGTTTAGCAGATACATTAAGCAAACTCGACATGACTGCCCTGACCTGGTAAGAGTTGATTATCACTAGGTGCCTCTGTGTCTCCCAAGGCCGGCACACAGCAGACACAGCAGGCGGGTCGGTTTGGACTGAAGCCCAGCTGGGCGGAGCTGAACTCGTGAAGAGCAGGGCCGCGCCTCCGCCAGCCTCACCTCTCAGTGGCCGTCTTCACCTCGCTGATCAGCCGTCGGGCCCCCACGACCTGCCTCCAGACGAGGAGCAGGCGACTGTGCTCGTGGCTGAAGTAGGCGTTGAAAGACTGGGGGACGGAGGGGCGGAGTGAGGTCCCAAGGGCCGACCCGGGGGCCGTGTGCCGTCCCCACCGCCGGCTTGCAAGGCTGGGTCCGAGCTGCCTCGCTCACCAGCCCCCGCCTCCCCCTGGCCCAGGGAGCTGGGTGTCAAAGCCTACACGGGGAAGGGCAGAAGATGCCAGAGACCTCGGTCTGCATCCCAGCTGCCTGCAGCACGACCGGGCAGCAGCTCAAGCTCTCTTCAGGAGGACTAGAACACCATCCACGTAGGTTAAGAGGATCAGAGGAGAAAACGCCCACCTCTCACACAATAGGCACTAATCAAGGCTATTGTTATGACAACTGTTTTCCTCCCTAACGGGGCTTCCCTGGAGGCTCAGATCGGAAAGAATCTGCCTACAGTGCAGGAGACCCGGGTTCCATCCTAGGGTTGGGAAGATGCCCTGGAGAAGGGCATGATGACCCACGCCGGTGTTCTTGCTGCAGAATCAAAGGGCTCAGCTGGCGCGGGGCCCCTTCCCTGCCAGCCCAGTGGGGCCCCACAGCCCCGGCCCCTCGCCCACCTCGCCCTCGCGCCTCCAGGCAGCCTCCCGCTGCTCCAGCTCCTGCCGGCTGCGCGCCCAGTCGCTGGTCACCTTGCGGATATCGTCCCGCAGGGCCTGGTTGGCCGAGCTCGCCTGGTCCAGCTGTTCCCGGAGCAGCGCGTTCACCTGGGCCAGGCTTGTGCTCCTGGGCGAGGCAGAGGAGAGCAGGTGGGTGCCTGGGCGGAGGGCGGCCGGCCCCCGCTCGCCCCCCGCGGGCCCACCTCTGCTGCTCCTCCTCCAGGCGGACGAGGGCGCTCTCCAGGTCCTGGCTGTGCCCTGCGTCCTGAGGGGTCGGGAAGCGGGGGTGTCAGACTGGGCAGGACAGGAAGGCTCAGCCCTGCCCCCCAGCCCCTTGGCGCCCACCCGCAGCCGCAGCTGCTCCAGCTCTGTGCATCTCTCCAGCAGCTGCTGCTCCGTCTCCGAGCTCTTCTTCTTGCACTGGAGAATCTGGGGGTGGGCAGAGAGTGGGTCAGCCTCGGGGGTTGGGGTTGGGGGAGGAAAGGTGCACGGAGGGCGGGGCGCCAGCCCGACCTTGGCCTGCAGCCGCTGCACGAGCTGCGCCTGCCGCTGCTGGCCCTCCTGGTAGGCCTGCAGCTTGCGCCGGTAGGAGGCCTGCTCCTCCTGCAGCTGCCGCCGAAGCTCCACGCTCTGCAGGGCCAGCCCCCTGGACTCCTGGGCTTCCGGCTCCCCAGACTCCCGACGCACAGCCTGCTGCAGCTGCGGGGAAGGGCCCCGGGTGAGAGTCCTGCGCCTCCCCAGAAGGCAGGCTCAGGCCTCTGTAGGGGGCGCCAGGCTGGACCCCGACCCACGATGCCTTGCAGGCAAGCCCAGGACGGAGAGCACGTGTGCACGGCCAAGCATAAACACATACGAGGCAAGCAGGGACACACAGACAGGGTGTGCAGGGACACAGACAGGGTGTGCAGGGACACACAGGGTGTGCAGGGACGCGTGCAGGTGGGCCCACACACGTGTGCACACAAAACACAAAGATGCCCCTGGGGCAAACCTTGAGGCCCGGGCAGCACCCTGTGTGGCCAACTATGAGATCCGTGCCGTGCCACCCGAACCCAGGAAACCTGGAGTTTGCTCCCACTGTGCCTTAGGGCCGTGAGCATGCGGTCTTAGAAGAGCGTGCTCATGAGTTAACAGCACGAGCACATGTAACACGCTCAGAGGCGTCAACACACGCGCACAGGTGTGAGCTCAGAGACACGCACACACACAGCACACACAGGCCGTCTCAGACACCCCAGACGGGCTCAGAGACGCGCGCACACACACAGCGCACAGGTGTGAGCTCAGAGACGCGCGCACACACACAGCGCACAGGTCGTCTCAGACACCCCAGACGGGCACTGGCGGACTCACCTGGCTCCCACTCCCCACACACAGTGCTCAAGCTTCTGAGAGGCGAGCACAAGTGTTCTGACACATGGCGTGGCTGTTCACAAGCCCAGCCCAGCCTGGCCCCCAGCTCTCCGCTCTCCCTCACTGGGGGGACCTCCACCCCACCCCGTCCCCCACGCCCAGGCAGCCTGTAGCCCCTTCATCACCCTACCACAGCCTGCTCCAGCTGCGGGGAAGGGCCCCAGGTGAGAGTCCTGCGCCTCCCCAGAAGGCAGGCTCAGGCCTCTGTAGGGGGCACCAGGCTGGACCCCGACCCACGATGCCTTGCAGGCCCAGGTGGTCCCAGGCTCTGACGGCCTCCACTAGCCCAAACCCCCTCACTCCTCCAGGCACCTGCTGGTCCCAGGGGGCCCCTAGCCTCCCCCAGAAGTGTAGAAAGGATGGAGGAGGCAGCTGAGGATGTCAGGGCTCAGAGGAGGATGGTGCCCAGAGTGGACCGACAGCAGGGCTGAGCCCAGAGCCTGGCCTGTGAGAGGCGGGGCAGGGCATCCGTTCACACACACGCCCACGTCCGGTCCCGGGGAGGCCAATGGCAAGGACGACAACCATCACCCATGCGGACCAGGGGCCCAGGCCAGGCTGGCCCTCTGGGCCGGGGTTAAGCGGTGCGCCAGGAGAGGCTCAGGGAGCCACCAAGCTGAGAACCACCTCATCTCCATCCCCACCCCGGGGACAGCGCTGGGGCAGGGCGACTGTGCCCACAGAGGCTGTGTGCCAGCTGCAGCTCATGTTGGTGGAACCTGGTCTGAGGGTGCGGGAGCAGGCGATACGCAGGGGGTCCCTCTCCCTGGAGGGCGGGCAGCAAGCCCGTGGCCAGTATCTGCGTGGAGTCCACCCAAGTTAGGTGAAGGGCAGAGAGTCGGTGCTGGCTGCGGCACCGGGGTGCTGCGTGTGTGTCAACCATCCAGCAGGCGCTTCCTGGATGTCGGGGGGGGTGTTTTGTCGTTTGTCTCCATGTGTGACCCTGTGTGTCTGTGTCTGGGCCTTCACGAGGACCTGGGTGAGCTGGCATCTGTGGTCTAAGGCATGCGTTGTGGTGAAGCAGATGGGTACGTCTGCGTGTGTTCCTACGTGTCCATGCATTTGTACGCCTGTGTGCACAGCATACGAGGGGGGTCTGCGTGCATCTGTGCACACCTGTGTCTGGCTGTAGGTATCCAGCCAGCATTGGGCTGTCTGCAGTGTGGACATACAGGCCATGGTGTGTGGCTATGCGTGCGGGTGGGGCGGTGTGGCGTCTGATGCAGCTTCTGTGGATCTGAGTGCAGCCTCTTGGTGGGCCGTTGGTGTGTGTATATAGAAGGGCACCCATCTATCAATGCAGGAGACATAAGAGACCTGGGTTCGATCCCTGGGTTGGAAAGATCCCCTGGAGGAGGGCATGGTAACCCCCTCCATATTCTTGCCTGGAGAATCCATGGACAGAGGAGCCTGGTGGCCTAGGGTCCACAGGGTCACCAAGTGTCAGACACGACTGAAGTGACTTGCACTCGTGCACATACAAAGGGTCTGGCGGTGGCCGTGGTGTGTGTCTCACACAGCTGCGTGAACCGGTGCTGTCCGTCTCTCGGGTTTAGACGGGTCCCTGCCGCTGTGGGAACCAGTTGCTGTCCGTTTTTCAGGCTTAGAGGGGTCCCTGTCGCTGTGGGAACCAGGCACTGTCCTTCTCTCGGGTTTACGGGGGTCCCTGCCGCTGTAGGAACCCGGCGCTATCCGTCTCTCGGGTTTACGAGGGTCCCTGCCGCTGTGGGAACCAGGCGCTGTCCGTCTCTCGGGTTTACCAGGGTCCCTGCCGCTGTGGGAACCGGGCGCTGTCCGTCTCTCGGGTTTACGGGGGTCCCTGCAGTTGCCAGTGCTCCGCTGCTTCCCAGGGCTCACAGCCAGACCCCTGCCCCTCTGGCCACACCCCAGCCCTTTCCACAAACTCTTTCAAATTCACTCATAAGTCAAAAAGGAAGCAGGCTGCTCCCAAGCCAAGGATGAAAGAAGTTTACTGTCTCCCCTAGCAACCCCCGCCCCACTGCACAGGGCTCACCCGGTCCAGGTTACCATGGACACTGCGGGAGCCGGGCTGGCCCAACAACTGCTCCTCAGGGATGGGAGAGCGGAGGCCTCACAGGGACCCGAGGTCCCCCCTCTGACCCAGGGGGGTCACCACCTCAGCCTCCCCACACGCAGCCCCTGGACACAGATCATGACCTCAGCTCCACCCCGCTCCTTGAGGTGCTAGGAGTTTAAGGGTCCGAACAACCTCAAGCCAGGCCACATGCACCACTGTGGCTGCAGGCCCCACTGCCCGCGGCCCAGGGCCACACGCGCAGCCGAGAGGGACGATGCCCCAGGGCTGCGGCGCCCAGGCCAGGGGCTCGGCCCAGCTCTACCAGCGGCCTTGGCCCCGCGATGCCCTCCCTGGGCCTGTCTCCCCACCTCTCATGAGGCGATCTCCAGGCTCTGATGTTACCTGGGGACCCACCCCCAGGACAGGCCTCAAGGTCACCCTCATCTAACCAGAGGGCCCCACGCACACCATCACACACAGGGGACAGCCTCACGCCAGGCTCCCTCTGCACGCTGTCCCAGCCTCCCCAGCCACAAGAGGGAACTTCCTAGACTAATGCAGCCCCCCAGCAGCGTCCTCACAGGAAAGGGAGCGGCCCCCTCCACCTCTTCTTCCCTTCCCTTCCCAGCCAGGGGGGCTATGCTGGCCCCACTGTTGGTTAGAAGCTGGCATTTAAGAGGCAGCCCCCCGCCGCCCGGGCCTGACACTGTGCCAGGGGCCCCAAGATGACTGGCCTCAGTGGGAGGGGCTGGCTCAGGCACCACGAACAATGCGCATTAGCCCAGCCTGCCCCCCATACTCCCTGCAAACCCTGGGAAAGCGAGCCCTGCGCTGTGCCCAGTGCTGGGGTGCGCTTTAGACCCCCCGCCCTGCTTCTCTGCAAGTCCCAACAAGGTGAGGGCTTATCCCAGCAGGCGGATGCCAGGACACAGGCACAGCCCACACCAACAGGGAGACACAGATCGCTCCTCCCACCGCCGGGTAACAAGCCCTCGTGCAGACGGGCCCAGCTCAGTGAGTCCTGGGCAACCCTGGCTCTGCCAGTCCTGCTCAGGGGACCCTGGGCCAGCGTCAATCTGCAGGCTTCAGCTTGCCGCTTGCAGTATTAGGGGGTCGTATCTGAGGTCCTTCCCATTTTCCCAGGACCAGCTGCCCCCCGGGACTCCCAGCCCAGTGGCCTCTTCCCATCCCCAGGGAACAAAGCCACAACGCAGGGCCCCGGGCTGCGCGGCTGCGAGCACAGCGCTCTCCCGCTCTGAGCCTCAGCGAGCTCCTCCATCACACGAGCGTCGCAACGGTCCCGACCTCTGCATCGCAAACGTCAAGCTCCCAGCACACACGTGGCACACAGCAGGGGCTCAAGGGCCCACAGACACTATTGCGTGCTACTCCATCACCCGCCCCCACAGGCACACACACTTCCTCCCGCATGCAGCTCTCTCACCAACTTGCAGCCACCACCACCTCCCCAGGGCTGCCTGCCTGGAGCCTGGCGACCTGAAGGAGACGAGGCACTGACGACGCCCTGCGCCCAGCACACAGACCTCCTGCCCCGCCCCGCGGCACAGGCCCCCGGACACACACCCTGTCTGGACTTGGGCGCAGGCCTGGCTACCCTGTCCTTCCTTGGCGGGGCCTCATCTGGGAGAGCGGGCCAGGTCTGTGCACACCCCAGCCCAGGTACACAGGGGTACGAGAGATGCCCAGAGACTGCGGCGGGGGACTCTTGGGGGTCTTGTTCTCCATGCCCCACCCCCAGGACAGCCGGGAATGAAACACCCAGGCTCCTGGCACTTCATCCCCTCGTCCCATCGGTTCCGCAGCTCCGTGTCGTCACTGTCCCCACTG
The DNA here is from genome assembly GCF_016772045.2 of Ovis aries. Lineage (NCBI taxonomy): Eukaryota > Metazoa > Chordata > Mammalia > Artiodactyla > Bovidae > Ovis > Ovis aries. Next base: position 249,331,242 of record NC_056055.1, read on the forward strand.
TAGACAGCAGGCGTGTCGAGTGGAGAGACGTGTTCAAGGCCACTCAAGTGGGCAGAGTCACAACCTGAACACAGGCCGCTTGGCTCTGGGGCCCACCTCTCCTCCCGGGTGCGCTGCCCAGGGTGCCTCCCACCCCCAAGGCTGGGGAGCCCCGTGCCCTGCGCCCGGCAGCACCCACCCTCTCGCTGGCCGCGCTGTACTTGATGGCTAGCTCGTCGCGCTCCGCCCGGCTCTGGGCCAGCAGGTCCTCCACGCGGGACAGCTCCTGCTGCAGCAGCTGGTTCTCCTCCTGCAGCGACAGCATGGAAGCCATCTCGGGGGCCGGGCCTGCAGGACAGCGGGCACTCGACTGGCCTCCACCTGTGTCCAGAGGGACCGCCTCCCCAGACAGGTGCCCCACCCATCCCTGGAGGCAGGAAGACGGACCACGTCCCTGAAGGGAGCTGCAGCTGAGGGGCCCTTTCCCAGACTGTCAAAGCACACAGGAGGTTGTGGGGGCCGCCCTCCAGGGGCCTGGGGGCCCATGAGCCTTCCTGCCCAGGTGGAGAACGGGCACTGCCAACCCCAGGCTGTCTACAGAGCCCTGAGCTAAGCTGAGTTGCCTTCTCCCTGTTGTCTTGGATTCACCGAGGCCACCCCTTCCCTGGGAGAGAACGCTGTGTTTGGGGTTTAGTTTTCGAAGCAGGCTTCCTGCAAGCAAGGAGGTGATGCCCCGCCTTCACACAGCAGCACGTGGAGCCAAGTCTAGGCAAATGACACCTCCAAGCCTCCATGTTCTCATCTGTAAAATGGGACCCTCCATCATGGGTCTGTGCCTGCCTCACAGTGAGGATTCAAGAAATGGAAGCTGCCATCCTTACCGTCCTCACGACTGTCGAGAGGAGTGTCTGGGGCGGGGTGGGGGTAGGGAGCGGTACCTGCGCTCTCAGGCTGGGAGAGGCTGCGGGTGATGATCTCCCTGATGCGGGCAGACAGGTGGGCGGGCCTCGAGTCCTGGGCCAGGCCCGACCCCAGGAGGCTCCTCTCCAGAGTCTGCGGGGAAAGCGGGAGGGTCTGCGGGGGGCCTGAGACCCAGGGCTCCCTGGCGCGGGTGGCAAAGAAACACGGCTGCCACCCGAGACGTGGGTGCCCAGGAGGCGCTCAGGAAACCCCACCTGGAAGGACGCTTGGGAGTCAGACTTGCACGAAGCCCAACAGGACGCTACGCTCCGTGCGCCCCTGCCCTGGAAAGGAGGCCCCCGGGGGCACGAGAAGCGAGCCAAAGGCACGGCCCACTCACAGACCCCGCCCCGGGCAGGCGGGGTGCCGGGGGCTCCCGCCCAGGGCGGGTGAGGACCTCAAAGTGCTAGCAGCGGTCACCCCAACCCTAAAACCTGGAGGTGGGGACTCCCCTTCACTCGAGGGGCACTGGACAGAGCCCCGGAACTGAGGCCCAGACCCCTCCGCCCCCACCCTGGCCGAGAGCTGCAAGCCGGGGTCCCCGGCTCACCCACGCCTGCACCCCGAGACGCGCCGCCCCTCACCCTCTCCTTCGAGGCTCTGCGCCCCTGCCCTGCACGGGGCACAGACCCGGGCCCACCTGGATAACCACCTCCAACGACTGCTCCAGCCCCAAGCTCATGGGGGGCGGCCGTGGGCACCCTCTGCAGGCCTCTGCCAGGGCCCGGGAGACCCACCCAGACTCCCCAACAGCCAGACGGCCGGCTGAGCGCCGGGCAGATTAGGCTTAAATCCGGCGGGCCCCACGTGATCACGGGGTGGGCGGGGCCGGGGAGGGGAAAGAAGGGTGGGGGAGGGGAGCCTGGTGGAGGAGGACAGAGGAGGAGGAGGCGGCGTGAAGGGGCGCGAGGAGGAGGGAGGGGAAGGGGAGGAGCGGGAAACGAAGGGAAGGATGGGGAGGGGGAGGGCGTGGAGGTGAAGACCCTCCCCAACACACACACACACACACACACACACACACACACACACACACGCTGCGGGAAAGGCCAGTCTTCAGGATCATCTTTGCTGACCCAGAAAAGGGGTCACACGCTTTGCTGAAAATGTGTTTACAAGGCGCTCGGACGACTTCACATCTGGAGCGGGCTGCGGAACTGCCCAGTGCAGGCACGGAACCGAATCCCCCTTCCCCAACTCCCGCCGCGCCTCCCTCCCAGGCCGCGTCCCAGGGGAAGCAGTTCTGCCTCTCTGAGCCCATGTCCCTGCACAAGGTGCGAACATTGGCACCCGGCTCAGGGCGTCATCTGGGGGCAAAGGGCGTGTGACTGAGCGCCGGGCTTGGAGGGAACGTGTGAGCCATACTGGTTTCGTTCCTCTGAACATCCAGCCCGCCCGGTCGCTGTACCCAGGCCCTGGGGCTCCGAGCTCCACCCCCAGCCTCCACTGCTCCCGCCCTGGGGCAGGGAGGCTGTGCGGCGCAGGGGGCAGGCCGTCAGCTCCGGAGTCGGGGCCACAGCGGAGTCCCGCTCTGCCACCTGTCGGCAGTGTGACCCACGAGCTACCGCGGCTCAGTATTCCCGTGAAACGGACAGAGTCACCGTGAGGATTAAAGGGGTTGAACCGAGTCGCGAGCAGTCAGAGCAAGGCGGCTGCTGTTCCCGCGGTCCCTGGCATCGCCCGTCTGGGCTCCTGCTACCTCTTGACCCCCGGCCTCCGGGTGCTCTCTGCTCTAACAGTGTCACATTCGTGCGACCACTTTGAATCCTCACCTCAGGCACAGAGAGCTGGGGGCTCGCACCTATTCCAAACTGCAGCTGCTGCAGGGAAGGGGAAGCAGCCCTAAACTCTTTCCATTTAAGCTAGGCAGCCTCCCAGATGGCCTGAGGGCAAGGCAGGGGCATTTGCACTCCAAGGCGCTACCAACCTTGTCTAGGCCAGGCCCAGGAATGCAGCAGGTGCGTATAAACGCACAGCAGTCCAAGCTGAGCCTGAAACCCTCGCCCCCAACCAGGGAATCTGCTCTGGAAATGGAAAATCAGGAATGGAAAACCAGGAGCCAGCACCCAGGCCAGAAAAATAAGTGCCTCGATGTTGCCACGACAACCAAGGCCGGATTCAGGCAAAGCTAAACTCAGGCAGGGAGCTCTCACCACAGAACCTGGGGCTCCACCCTCCCGCCTCCAGACACCGCCTCCAGGAACCACCCCCCACACACAGGCTGCACACCCACAGCCAGAGCAGAGGGGGCCACAAACACCCCCGGCCAAGCTCTGCAGCCCTGCTTGCCCAGATGGGCAGAGAGTGGGCCCAGATGCCCTTGGCGAACTGAACTAAATTATTCCCCACCCGGGGCCTAGGGGATGGCGGAAGGGAGTCAGATGCCAGAACCCTCGGCTCTGCCCACAGGGTTCTCCCCGGCAGCCCTTCTGGCTTCTATCACAGAGCCCAAGAACCCATATCTAATCCCTGTGTGTAAGTGCACTTTCTAACGTTCATAGCTTCCATCCAGCTCTCAAAATAACAACTGAATTCCTCATGGAAAGCTCTGGATCGTATAGCTTTAGCATCTGACTGCCAGGATTTGGCCGTGCCTCCCATAGCTGTGTGACCCCGGGCCAATGACTTTGTCTCGGTTTCTTTATCTGTAAAATGGGGTAATAACAGTGCCTGCTTTTGCCATGAGGTTTAAATAAGATGATCCATGCTTAGCTGTGTACCGGGATATGGTGGGACAGGAACTGCTATATGTTCACCAAAAAACATTTCCAGTTCTTCTATGGGAAATGGCTAGAAGTTATTTCCCAGACTCCTTTGCAGTCAGATATGGCCATGTGATCTAGTTCTCACTAGCAGAATTATTGATGCTTTTGAGCTGTGGTGTTGGAGAAGACTCTTGAGAGTCCCTTGGACTGCAAGGAGATCCAACCAGTCCATTCTAAAGGAGATCATTCCTGGGTATTCATTGGAAAGACTGATGCTGAAGCTGAAACTCCAATCCTTTGGCCACCTGATGCGAAGAAATGACTCACTGGAAAAGACCCTGATGGTGAGAAAGACTGAAGACAGGAGGAGAAGGGGACAACAGAGGATGAGATGTTTGGATGGCATCACCGACTCGGACATGAGTCTGAGCAAGCTCCGGGAGACAGTGAAGGCAGGGGAGCTTGGCATGCTGCAGCCCCTGGGGTCGCGAAGAGTCGGGCGCGACTGAGCGCCTGCACAGCAACAGCAGAATTAAGACAGAACTAAAGCATGCCACTCAGACCTGCCCCATGGAAACCTCCCACGAGGACGCCTCGCCTCCCCTGTCCCCCAGCTGGAAGGAAATAACGCGGGGCTCCTAGAGAATGCTAGAGCCACAAGCTGGAAGGGCTCTGGGTCTGTGGGTCACCATGTAGAAAGCCACCTAACAGGACTTCTCATGAATGAGAAATGAACTTCTTTTGTGCTAAGTCACTGAGATTTCAGGATTTCACTATCACATCAGCTGTGCTGTGCTTAGTTGCTTAGTCGTGTCCGACTCTGCGAACCCATGGACTGTGGCCCGCCAGGCTCCTCTGTCCATGGGATTCTCCAGGCAAGAACACTGGAGCGGGTTGCCATGCCCTCCTCCAGGGATTCCTTCCCAGGGATCGAACCGGGGTCTCCCACGTTGCAGGTGGATTCTTTACTGTCTGATCCACCAGGGAAGCCCAGGAATACTGGAGTGGGTAGCCTATTTCTTCTCCACAGGATCTTCCCGACCCAGGAATTGAACCAGGGTCTCCTGCATTGTAGGTGGATTCTCTACCAGCTGAGCTACCAGGGAAGCCCATCGCATCAGCCAGAATTACCTTAATGACTCCCCACTGTTACGTAGTTAATACCACTGGTCTTTGTTTTGGTTGTTTGTTCTGTGGTTGCGAGCATGACGGATCTCAGTTCACCCACCAGGGATGGAACGCCTGCCCCCTGCAGTGGAAATGCAGAGTCCCAACCACTGGACCGTCAGGGAAGTCCTTCGGGTTGGCTATTGTTAGTGCTATCATCACCAGTACAGCGCCCAGTCTAGAACCCTGCCTGGTGCACTGTAGCCCCTCAGCCACTGTTGGGTGAATAAACACAGAAAAGAAACCCTTTGCACTCATTTCCTCCCCACTCTTGCTTAGCCCTCTGCCCACCCTGCAAAGCTGCCATTTGCCATGCCCAGCTGCAGGCACTAGCCAAAAAGTCCCCCAAAGGCTACTCATGAATCTCAAATGTACCAGCTGCTCTTACCCATTATCCTTTCTTTATTCTCCAGTTGCTGACTAGAAATTATAATAAAAATACTGAAGCTACCATGAGCCACATGCTGTGCCCCAAATTCTGCACCTCTGCCTTATCTGTTTAAACCTTTTTGACAGCCCCGGATGCTGCTACTGTTGTACCTATTTTACAGATGATAACAATAAGCCTGGGTGGAGTTAAATGATTTGCTCAGAAACACTATTTTAGGAACAATCCCAGGTGTTCTCCTTATTTATTGCAAGTAATAACACTTTCCTTTCCTCTCCCCCCACCCAAAAAAATTATTTGCTCAAAGTCATCCAGTCATGGATGAGTTACAAGCTGGAATCAAGATTGTTGACAGAAATATCAACAATCTCAGATATGCAGATGATACCATTCCAATGGCAGAAAGCGAAGAGGAACTAAAGAGCCTCTAGATGAGGGTGAAAGAGGAGAGTGAAAAAACAAGCTTAAAACTCACTATTAAAAAAACTAAGATCATGGCATCCAGTCCTATCACTTCATGGCAAATAGATGGGGAAAAGGTGGAAGCAGTGACAGATTTCCTCTTCTTGGCTCTAAAATCATTGCAGATGGTGACTGCGGCCGTGAAGTTAGAAGACGACTGCTTCTTGGAAGGAAAGCTATGACCAACCTAGACAGCATATTAAGAAGCAGAGACATTACTTTGCTGACCAAGGTCCGTCTAGTCAGGTCTTTCCAGCAGTCATGCACAGATGTGAGAGCTGAACCATAAAGAAGGCTGAGCACCGAAGAATTGATGCTTCCGAACCGTGGTGCTGGAGAAGATGCCTGAGAGTCCTTTGGATGGCAAGGAGATCAAACCCGTCCATCCTAAAGAAAATCAATGCTGAATATTCATTGGAAAGACGACTGCTGAAGCTCCAATACTTTGGCCACCTGATGAGAACAGTCAACTCACTGGAAAAAGACCCTGATGCTGGGAAAGACTGAGGGCAGAAGGAGGTGACAGAGGATGAGACGGTTGGATGACATCACCAATTCAATGGACATGAGTTTCAGCAAACTCCAGGAGAGGGTGAGGGACAGGGAGGCCTAGCGTGATGCGGCCCATGGGGCTGCAAAGAGCTGGACATGACTGAGCGCCTGAGCAACAGCAACAAATCCAGCCATGAAGAGCTGAAGCCACGGGAGAGGCCCACGTGTGCCTGGCTCCATAGTTTGAAGCCATCACGTGACGGCTACCGTCATGTAGCGCTTCCTGTGTGCCAGTCACCACGATAGGTTTCCGATGTGTATTCAATAAGCCACTGCCACCTCTTGCCCCGCCTGCCGAGATGGCTCCTCATGGGCGTCCCTACTTCCTCTCTTGTCCCCCACCCGTTTGTTCCCACACATCCCTCTTCTGTGCAGCCCCCACTCTGGCTACCATCCTGCTCAGAATAAAATTCAAAGTCCCGCCACGCCCACAAGGCCCGCTCAGTGCAACCCCGGTCCACCTCTCCACCTCGTCTCTCCTCTCCCAAAGCGCACTCCTCCCCAGCATGCTGGCCTTCCTGATTCTCACACACACCAAGCACGCTGCACCTCAGGGCCTTTGTACCTGTCACCCTCTCTGCCTGGGATGCTCTTCCCCTTCCTTTCACGGCTGACTCCTGCTTCTCAACCAGACCTCGGCCAAAAATGTCACCTTCTGAGAGTGTGAACCCTGATCTTCCAGCCAAAAAAAATTTTTTTCCTACAGGTATGCTGTTGGTCTGGTCCAAGGGCAGGAACCAAGTTGGCCTTGCTTACTGGTGTCTCTGTAGAGCTTAAGGCCCCAGATACCATTGACAGTTGTCAAGTGAGTGAAGGAATGCCAGGAGACAATAGTAATATAGGAAACTAAATGAAAAAGGAAAAATAGGAAGGAAAAGAAAATTTCCCTGGGTTTGTCGGGGGTCACACAGGGCAAGTCTTGGCCTGTGTATTCTCCACAGAATGGGATCCCACCAGGACCCCGGGAACACATATCCAACACCCGCCACACCTCAGGAGCCCAAGGTTAAAAACCGGGCCATGTCCCCGACAGCAGACTCTCAGGTGGGAGGGGTATCTAGTCTCCAAGGGCTGACCCAGGGCTTGAGAGGAACATGGGGAGGAGTAACTAAGTCAAACAAATCTGCAAGATCCAAGGTTTCTGACTCCTGAGGTCTTTCCTGACTGAGGAGCCTGCCCTGCCTGGCCTTAGCCTCTGCTCTGATCAGGCCACAGGATGTGGTTGGTAAGCACCTGCTGTGAGCTTAGCTAAGAAAAACAGGGAATCTCAGATGAGAACAGATGGTACCCGAGTGTCGCTTCCCTCCAACCGTCTCCCAATCCCCAAGACAAGTGGAGGTCCCAGAGGGAGCTGGGATGACTGGTCCCCAAGGCAGGCACCGGCTCAGAGCGCTGTCCTCTTGTGTTTGCATAAAAATCACAAGGGAGCCGGCTCACAAGGGCAACCCCAGAGATGGGGGTCTCAGGCCCCACGGTGAGAGGCCCCAGGAGGGCCCAAATCCCTGCAGGGTGTGCCATCTTTGGGAACTCAGTGGACCGCGCTAGGCCTCAGTCTCCTGATGGGCAAAAGGGAGCTTCTTGCGACTTCGTAGGCTGCACTGAAACAAAATCTCAAGCTTGGGGGGCAGGGCCGGCGCCTGGCCCACAGGAAGCGCAGGAAGGGATGCCTCATGGTGGCGGAGTTGGGACAAGTCTGTCCAGCCGCGCGCGAGGCGACGCCCCGACAGAGAGGCGTCCGTCTAGAAGCCCGCGCGAGCCCCCGCCTCCCGCCCACCCTAGGCCGCGGGAATCGGGCGGGATTTGGAGCCGGACGGCGGGCAGGCCGTCTGCAGAGGCCGCGGGCGCTCTCCGCCAGCGGCGGGCCGGGCAGCGCGAGGGGCGGCGCGCGCCCTGAGGCCCCCGGGCCCCGGCCCCGCGGCTCCGGCCCGCCTCCGCGCGCGCCCGCCTCCCCGCCTCCGCGCGCGCCCGCGACCCGCCCCACCCGCGGCCGCCGCCCGCCGCGCGCGCCCGAGCCCCTGGCCCACGGCAGGGCGCGCCGCCGGCTTCCTACCTTCGCGCGCCAACGCCGCTGCCGCGCAGGCCGAGCGGGCCGGGCCGGAGGGCGGGGTCAGGGCGGGGCCAGAGGTGGGCGGGGCAATGGCGGGCCGGGGCGGGGTCCAGAGGGGCTGGCGCCCGACCCGCCCGCGTCCTCGCGTCGTCCCGCGTCGGGGGCGCGCCCTGGGCCCGGGGCGGGGCTGGTCGCAGGAAGCGTGAGGCGGGCTCTGGCCCGGGAGCCACACTGGACAGAGGGCTTTTCCCACAGGATTGCATTTACTGCTCCGGACAGTAATAATCCTCAAACAGGGATTATTAGCTCCTTATGCCAAAACGGGAAATTGAAGACTAAGCCAGTTGCTCAGGGCCTGGAAGCTGCAAGGTGGTACAGTCGACTTGGAACCGAGACCCAGCGGCAGTCTGGGGTTCTGTGTCCCCTGCTGTTTGGTCACTAAGCCGTGTCTGACCCTTTGTGACCCCATGACTGTAGCCCACCAGGCTCCTCTGTCCTTGGGATTCTCCAGGCAAGAATACAGGAGTGAGTTGCCATACCTTCGTCCAGGGGGATCTTCCCGACCCTGGGATCAAACCCTCACCTCCTGCATTGGCTGGAAGATTCTTTACCTCTGTGCCACTGGGAAGCCCTTGTGCCCCCTGACCCTGCCTGCAAGGCCTTAAACTCCTTAAGTCTGGCCTTGACCCATCGCCCAGCCAGACTGAGGAGGCATCAGTCCCTTGACCTGCAGGGAGAATGTCTTTGTCTTCCTGATTGCCCTGCAGTCTGGGATGAGGCACTCTGGCCTCAGCTTGTTCACGGGTAAAATGGCAGAAGCCCACGAACTGCCCTTCCATCTCAGAACCTCTGGTGCCTTCTCCACACGGAATGGGGATGAGACCACAGAGGAAAGCAGGCTTTTGAAACTAAACAGCGATGTGTCCTGTCTGTTCTAAAGTAGGTTCGATGTCCATCCTCTCAGTGGGCCTCAACTTCCTTGCATTCTTGAGGGCACTGGATCCATTTCAAAAGGGGGAGGCAGGCAGGTCTGAATCTCTAGGGTGGAGGAAGGACTGTTTTGTCTGAAAAAGCATGTTTGATTTTGTGATTTTACATTTGGAAAAAAAGTAAATTCCCACAAAGAAGAGCAGCAGGCCTACAGCTGGCGGTCTGTTTCTCCACCGGCAAGAGGGGATGGATGGTGGTGGTGCTCAGTCATGTGCAGCTCTCTGCGACCCCGTGGACTGTAGCCCCAGGCTCCTCTGTCCATGGGATTTCCCAGGCAAGAACACTACAGTGGGTAGCCATTTCCTCCTCTAGGGGATTTTCCTGACCCAGGGATCAAACCCTCATCTCCTGCTCAGCAGGTGGATTCTTTACCACTGTGCTACCTGGGAAGCTCCCCGAACGGTAGTTTTGTCTTTGTCAGAGCCTGGGTTTTACACCTGAGAAACTACGCTAGGGGCTGCCAATGTGTCCTCTGGGCTCTGATACCTGGGGATGATGCAGGCAAGGCTGCGACCTGGGCCAGGCCTGAGAGCTGTGGTCCAAGATTTGGGTCAATTCCTGGGGTCTGGGATGAGGAGGGCTGTGAGGTTTGCAGAAGGGCACAGATTCCCTGTGGTGTCCCTGGCCCAGCCTGAGGAGGGCTGACCGACCTCTGCCAGAAAGCAGATGGGCCCCCAGCTTCCCCAGCGTGGCTCAGGTCTGTGTCAACCTGTCCAGAATCTCCAGATTTGCTGAATCCCTACCCAGGCCTGGCTCCTTCATGGATCACAGCCTTGTTGTGACAAACCTAGACAGCATACTAAAAAGCAGAGATACACTTTAATGACAAAGGTCCATATAGTCTATAGACTGTGGTTTTTCCAGTAGTCGTGTACAGATGTGAGAGCTGGACCATAAAGAAGGCTGGGTATTGAAGGATTGATGCTTTTGAACTGTGGTGTTGGAGAAGACTCTTGAGAGTCCTTTGGACTGCAAGGAGAACAAACCAGTCAACCCTAAAGGAAATCAACCCTGAATATTCATTGGAAGGTCTGATGCTGAAGCTGAATCTCCAATACTTTGGCTACCTGGTGTGAATAGCCGACTCACTGGAAAAGATCCTGATGATGGGAAGGATTGAAGGCAAAAGGAGAAGGGTGTAGCAGAGATTGAGATGGTTGGATGGCATCACTGACTCAATGGACAGGAATTTGAGCAAGCTCTTGGAGACAATGAAGGACAGGGGAGCCTGACGTGCTGCAGTCCATGGGGTCGCAAAGAGCCAGACATGACTGAGCGACTGAACCCAGGTGCTGACAGGCTCGTGGCCTTCCCAGCCCACTTCTGGTCCTGCCTGTCCCTACAGAGCCCTCACTTCCAGAATGTTGCTCACAGCATTGAGGTCTGCGCTCCGAGCCTGCTCTGAGCTCCAGGGTCTGTGCTCCCCACTTCTTGCCCGTCTCCCCAGTGGACCTGTCCAGGCCCATCTGCACCAGGTCTCCCTTAGGGCTGCCAGTGCCCACACCTCGCAGGCAGCCCACACTGGCGTCCTTCCACACTGCTGGCTGTTAACCTCTCATTTTCTCGTTCCATCCTCCATCCCCTTTGAATTTTTCTGTGAAGGGGAATTGTAGGCTACAGGTTCTAGGGTTATGTCAGCTTTACAGGTAAGGAGACCAAGACGTCGCAAAGGTGCAGTGGCTTGCCCGAGGGCACACAGCGTGAAGTCCAGTGGGTCTCACCCCATGTTCTTTCCTCTCCACCATGGCACTGCCTCCGGAGGTTTTGGGAGGGACAGCAAACACAGCTCCTCTGCTGGACCTTCTTACCCCGGGGCTCCCAGGAGCCCACTGCAGGGAAGCACACACTGGCATCAGCCCTCCCCCGCAGGCTGCACGCCCGCTGCCGTGCTGACCTGGGGCTCTGTTCAGCTCAGCCCGACCTGTGGGCATTTGAAAGCGTAGGGCTGCGAACTGGGTCACTGCCCCATAACCAGGTGGCACCCAGCCCTGCGCCCCAGGTCTGGCCACCAGAAGGGAGTTATGCCTGCTCCACTGTGGAGGGGTCTAAGTCTGCGGCTCCGGTAATGGAAACACGTGACTGGGACTTAGTACCCACATGCTGCTAGGGCCAAGTGCTTGCCAAACCCAGGTGCTAGGCTCGGTTGGACTCTGCACCCCATCGGCAAACCACATTAAGCAGGAGGCTTAGAGGACGTGTGTTCTGGTTAACTGGACCTGCTGGATACCTTATGCTTTACTGACAGGGTCTTATAATGCCTGACTTTTTAAAAGACCCTTTTTAAGCCTTACTTATGGCTGTGCTGGCTCTATGCTTCTGTGCCCGCTCTCTCCGGCCGCTAGGGGCGGTAGCGTCTTTGTTCTGGTGCGCAGGCCTCCCACTGCAGCGGCTTCTGCTGTGGAGCACGGGCCTTGTTGCCCCGCAGCATGTGGACTCCTCCCGGACCAGACACCCAACCCGTGCCCTGCAGTGGCAGCATGGGCCTCACCGCTGGACTGCTGGGGCAGTTCCTGAGGCACATTTTACATTAAGGGCACAGACCAGTGCCTTGCAGACGTAAGCAATAGCTGTTGTCACAGAAAGGGAAAGTGAGGCCCCAAGGGGCAGGTTAAGTGACCTACCAAGGCCATCCTGCCCTCAAGTGTGTCCAGAGCCTTCTTTTCCTCTGACTCCCATTCGATGCCCTTCAGTCGCCTTTTGTATTAGTTATCTGTTGCTGCCTAATGACACCTCCGCAAACGTGGCAGCTTCAGACACATTTACTCACTGGGTTTCAGGCTTCGGGGGTCTGGGCACAGCTTGGCTGGGTCTCTGCAAGGCTGCTAAGGCTGGGGCTCATCTGAGGATCCACCGGGGAAGGGTCTGCTCCCCGGCTCAGGTGACTCTGGCAGCATCCAGGTCCTTGTAGACCGCTGACCTGAGCGCTTCAGCTTCTTGTTGGCTGTCGGAGAGGCTGATTTTCCCACCTCGACGCTGTGGCCCTGGGACTAGGGCAAGTCACGCGACGTGGCAGTCGGCTTCTTTAAAGCCAGTGAGACACAAGTTGCGATGTTATAGAATCATGAAGATATCTTGTAGTCTCAAAACCCTCAAACCCAATACCTACCTCCTATCCCCAACCCCAGCGTTTGGAAGCTCCAGGCAGGGATCTAAGTGAGGCAATGCATGGCTCAGCACTGGGGGCTGTCCTGGGGACCCCGGTCCCACAGCTGGGACTTGAGCTGCTGATGCACCAGACTGTCCCCTGCCCTACAGACCCCTCCAGGCGCTTTCCAGGTTGTTTTTCTGACTGCGGTTTCTTCAGCAGCACCATTGGGAGTAACAGTTCTGGACGCAGCACCTGAGTCACAGGATGGGCACCTGCTGGTGGCTTAGATGCCTCGTCCAAGTGACACCTGGCTTAAGGAGACCGTGGCACACATTTTTACCATGAAGACAGTCTAGATCAAAGCCCACGTCTGTCTCCAAGACCCAAGGGCTCACCTTCAACGGCACATGGTTCCTGTCAAGGGCCTCCTCTAACGCTAAGCTGCTTCTTTCCTAGCCTCACAGCAGCAGCAGCAGCAGCAGCAAGGCACTTAGAGAAGACGGGGAGTAACAGCAGACAAAAAAGTTGACTCCTCCTGAGAATCCCTCGATGCAATTTCCTTTTCCTTACTTAAAGGGCAAGAGGGCGCTCAGTTCCAGTTTTCTTTGTCCTTTGCTGTTGTCCAGTTGCTCAGTTGTGTCAGCCTCTCTGTGACCCATGGACGGCAGCACACCTGGCTTCCCTGTCCTCCACCATCTCCTGGAGTTCACTCAAACTCACGTTCACCATCCAACTAACTTCTCCTCTGTCATCCCTCACGCTGCTTACCAGTCAGAGGGGCCGTTTCTATAGGCAACGGTGGACGCACATCTGTTACAGAGCCCACAGGCATGTAAACGCCACGGCCTTCATCTTGCTTTTAGGTCTCTGCCTGGACACCCTTACTGTTTAGGGGCCTGCTTCCTTGCGGAGGTCTGGGCAGGAGGCAGGGCTTGCCCCCACCCTAGAGGGCAAGAAGCCCGGAGCGTCCCAGAAGGGCAGAAAGGCTGGCCTCTGTAAGCAGAGACATCACTGGCTGCCTGAGGGCAACAGGACCAGATCCCCGCACTCCGGCCAGCCTGGCGCTGTGGCCCCAGTCTGAAGTCTGGACGCGGGCTCAGTGGTAAAAGGCGGCGTGTCCTGCAGAGGCATCCTGGAGGAGTCAGCGGCCATGGCGCCAAGAACACTCCCATCTCTGACACACACTGACAGAGTAGAAAAATTTATTTTTTATCTTAGAAATCTGGTCCCACCAAAAGGCCAACACTTTTTTTCAGTTCATCATCTAGACCTTTCAATTAAAGAGGTAATGGATGTCAACGAAAGCGATTTTAGAGGTGTGCTCAGATAAAATTATTTCCTATAAACCAGGAACACAGGCAAACCTAGACGTCCAGCTGCTTCAGACTCCTTCTGTCTGTCACGTACAGTCCCCGAAGGAGAGAAGGAAGGAAGGAACTGTCTGCAGACAAGGCACTTCAGGAAACACCCGGGAGAGAGCCCAAGTCCGCCAGGAACCACGCAGTGAGCCTGGGAGCCCACACGGCTGCCCGCGACGGCAGGGCCAAAGCCCTCACCTCCATGAGGACAGCAGCCACTCTGGCCCAGATGCAGGCCTAGCTGCCGCCAGCGCCTGCCTCAGCCCCGCCCTGCCCGCCGGGCCTTGCACACACGGAAACCAGGCCACGAGGTTGAGATGAAGCTCAGAGTACCGCTCCTGCAGCTGACAGTGAGGAATGCTTTCAGAGGCTCCTGTGGGGGCAGGCTGCCAGGGCATGCTTTTACAAAGACCGTGAGTTAGTGCAGATCAGCATGTCAGCAAAGCAAACACTAAAAGAATTTTAAAAGCTGGTTAATGCTCTTGGTTTCCCTCCTGATCGTCTGTTCAGGCTGCAGCCTAAAAACCTTTCAGAAATCAGGGAGGAATCCCTCCTCCTGACGGGAATGGCTACAGCCGGCGCATGCAGAAAGGCCCCCTCCAGACAGCGATCATGAGACACCTACAGCCTCCCCAGACGGCTGGTCTGAACCCAGGCAGCACACTCAAGCCCTTCTTTTGCTTTGGGGGCTTGTGTTTAATAAGAGTCATCACGATGGAAGAGTCTCAGAGTCTCTCTCATGTCAAGAGGACAGACGGGGATAGGCATCCAGGAACTCTTCTTCCAAGCTCTGGTTGCAAATTCGAATCCCAGGCAACAGTGTGACACGGGGCCAATGTACCACCCAACATGCCCAGTCTGTCGAGAGAGCCAGGTAAGGAGGAGGAGAGGAGACTCATGTTCCCAACAGAGGCTGGCCAGGGAGCACCGCATTCTCCTTCCTTCAGCCCCGACGAGGCGGCTCCTCTCCAGAAGTCGTATGAGGAAGAGAGTCACATCCAGGTCAGAACTGGACCCAGCCTGCACCTGGCTGAGTCTGGCTGGAGGTCGACCTGGAAAGAGAGGGACGGGGTTAGATTTCAAATGTTTGGAAATACGGAGCACAGGAGATGTAACTTCTCCCTAGGCAGAAAGAACTCCGAGAAGCCAGTCCCTGAATGTTCTAGGGCAGGGGTCAGCAGACTACAACCCAGGACTAGACCAAACCTAGTTTTCTGCCTGTTTATGTAAATAAAGTTTCACTGGTACACAGGTACACTCCCTCACTCACATACTGTGGCTGTTCTGGGCTGCAAGAGTGGTGACGAGGAGCTGGGATAGAGACCAGCTAGCCTGCAGTTTAAACTCTGGCTTCCCGGTCCTTGAGAAAGTGTGTGCTAACTCCCGGCCTACAGCCCGTCCACATAATGATGCTGTGTGGTTAGCATCTTTTCACCCTGACCCCTAGGAAAGGCTCGAAATTTTAAGGAGGCAGAAAAGGCAGAGGTCCCATGAGGATGGGCCAATGCCAGAACCCTGGTGAACTCGTGGCCCAGTGTCCTGGGGTAGCTAGTGGGGAGGAGGAGATTAGAGGTACTGCTGACAAGCCAGAGTACCTGGTGAGGTGGTTGAAAGGCCAGAAGGAGCTGCAGAGGGCGGCTCCAGGCCATTCAGCAGTGGAAGGCAGCAAAAAGCCTTCCCACAGAGAAGCGTGCCACCTGGAGTGGGCACACTGGGGCTCCGTCCCCTCACTGGCCTCAAAGTGTCTGAACCGGTGCTCTTGCTCCCGACGTCAGAAGGCAGGCGCTGGGGCGACCCCAGGTTTGAAGAGTAACAGCCCTGGCCCCAGTCCCAGCACAGAGAACCTGATCCTCCTCACCCTGTGGATTTGGCAAAGTCTCCCCAGATGTCGGCGGTGGCAGTGGTGGCAGGCTTGGGCTGTGGCCAGGACACAGTGGCACCTCCTACAGACGTCCCCAAGTCCGACGGGAAGGAAGAAGAGAGAAGGAGATAGAGGTGTCAGAGACCTCCCCTCTGGCTGCCTCAGTAACCTGGAAATCAGACTCATGATTCCAAGGTGCTGAGAAAGATATGCAGAGATGTGCTTTTTGGCAACAAAACACCCACAGCCATTCCCATTTCTGCTATCTTCTGACGAGCCCGAGGGGCTCCTGGAGACAGCGCAGAAGGCCACAGACCAGGTGGAGGGGAGGGTACCAGTGGGGGCGGGTCACATGCCATCACTCTATCTGAAGGAGACCTCGCTCCAACCATTTATGCTGGAAATCTGTTTAAAATGTGCTACCTCCTGACTTCTTGGATGAAGAATGCTCATCAAAACTGCAACACTGTCTTTATATAAAGTCCTCAGGCCAGTGTCTGGCTCAACTAGCTGAGAAAGTTATGTGCCAGACATGTACCAAGTCCTAGGAGCCAAACTGTTATGGGGCTGGGGAGTCTTCCAGAAGTACCAAGTGGGCGTCTGTGTGGGTGTTGTCACCGGGTGGAGGGCACGATGGGGCGGCAGGGCCTGCTTTTCCAGCCCCTCCCCCAGTGGTGCCAGCACTCCTTCCTAAGGCCCTGTGCCAGCCACCTGCCTTCCCACCAGCTACGTCTACTGTCTAATGGGCCAGAAAAGCACATAAAGCGAGGGCCCTCCACAGTTCAGCAGTTCAGCAAGTTAAACCCTCAGAGAGCCATAAAACTTGGGCTTCCCCGGTGGCTCAGATGGGAAAGAATCTGAGGTCAAGAATCTACAGGTAAAATCCGCCTGCAATGTGGGAGACCTGGGTTCTACCCTGGGTGGGGAAGATCCCCTGAAGGAGGGCATGGCAACCCACTCCAGTATTCCTGCCTGGAGAATCCCATAGACAGAGGAGCCTGGTGGGCTACAGTCCATGGGGTCACAGAGTTGGACACGACTCAGCGAATAAGCACGTAAGTATTTAATAGACATTATCTCGTCTGAACCTCACCACAGCCCCTGGGGGAAGACAGGCTAGTCTGTTTGACTTTATGCAGGTTACTTCAGCCTCAATCTCCGTATCTCTAAAATGGAGACGGCAGTGACGAATACTCTTCATAAGACTGACCGGTCTGAGGATCAAATATATTAAACAAGTGGAGGGCTTCCAACAGGCCCAGCCACCAGTGATGCCGACGGCAATGGTGCAGTGCCACTCAGGCGAGAGCCGCCGCACAGGGAGCGCGGACACTGCTCCAGGTGCCGCTCTGCGAGCGCGATGTGGGCCGGCGCATTTGATCCTCACAAGAAAGCGGTGCTGCAGGCATCATCACTACTCCCTTCCTACAGATAGAAACTGAGGCACGAAGGAGCAGGCAACCTTCTGAACGTCACACAGCGGTAGCTGGACTGTGACCTCACTCAGTCTGGCCCGGGAGCATCTGGCAAGTGATCATGAATGCTGGCCAGTCACAACCCGCAGCTGCCCGTCCGGCACATCACATCATGCGGCCCTGGAAGCAGAGGCCTAGGGCTGCGCCTGGAGTGCCCTCAGACACTACCTGGCGTGACGCAGGGACTCCACGTTCGCACTGGACGTGCATCGGCCACAGACAGAACGCCCGAGACTGTGGCCCTCAGACCTCAGTGAGCCCCCAGCAGTGTGAAGTGTGCAGGTTCCCGCCCCCGGCCCCAGGATGCCAAGCCCAGCGGTCCTGCGACCTCACTGAGAGTGACTCCAGGGGCTGGGCAGGCGCACTCCCTGACTGCTGTTCCTGCCGTTCTCTTGGGGTGAGGGATTCCCCACAGGGCTGAGGTTTGAAGCCTGACCTCCAGGTAGGCCCGACCCTGAAAAGGGAAAGAAAGCAGGCTTCCTGCTGGGACCCTCCCCCAGCCCGATATCCTGGTCAGAGAAAGGGGTCTGGCGACAGCCAGCCAGCCCAACGGAGACGAAGAGCGTCGCGCCGGCCGGGCAGGCGGGGCGGGGACACTGAGGGGCCAGGCTGGCCTCCCAGCACCTCCATGCCTGGCACAAGGCGCTCCTGTCCAGAACCCCGGGTCTCCAGAGGCGCTACTCACGGCCTGGAGCGAGCGCCAGCGCAGCCGCTGGGGGAGCTGCCTCACGGCGTCTAGTGCCCAACAGCCTCGCTGAGGAGCCCGCTTCAAACTCAATCTCCAGGTATGCTTCCCACCACCTGCCGTGGAACACTCGTGTGGCCTCCATCTCCCTAACACACCAACGTTTAAAAGTCGAAGTCCTGTTCCTGCTCTTCTTCTGTCTGGAGCGCTGGCACCCCTGCCCGGGCCTCTGTCCCTCAAGGCCTGGTTCAGTGTCACCTCTTCCACGACGGCAGCTCTGCAGACCACGCGGCTGGTAGTGAGTCTGGTCCCTGCGCACTTGCTCTCTGCGCTCAGGATCCCTCTCTTCTGCTACAAGCAGACTGAGCGTCCTGTGACCACAGGCCACGTTGCCATCACTCACTCACTTGCGAGCAGCCTTTGAGAGCCAGGAGCCCACGCACTGATGGTTTCACAGCCACGAGTGAGCTATAGTCCCTGCCCATCAGGGCGGGACAGACACCCTGAAGCAGAAGTTGTGGGAAGAGAGAGGAAGCCCTTACCCAGTGTGGGCAGGACCAGCTTTGTGGCCCCCACCCTCCAGCTCCTCACAACGGGCACTAAGTGTGACCCATGTGGGCAAAGGAGGGAAAGCTGCAGGGCCTGCTGCCAGGGGAAAGAGGAGCCCAAGCTGTGGGGCCATCACCCTCGCACACTGACCTGAGCTGGGAGAAACTGCTGGCTGGACGACAGAGCCCCCCACAGACAAATGCTCCCCGGAGAGAGGGGCCAGGGCAGCGGTCTTTGCCCCCGGGGGTGGGGGAAGCAGGCTCAGCCCTCCCGTGCTGGTGGGCCGGGCGCGGGGCGTCCCGGCGGCGCCTTCCTTCTTCTTCATGCTCTAAAGAGAGGGGAGGAATGAGCATCGGTCAGCTCTGCTGGACCCCACTGCCATCAGAAAACTTCACAAGGTGACCCCGGGGCCCCAAAAGTCTGCATCACCAGGACGCTCAGCAGCCATCCACGCAGCACTTTCACCTTGAAAAGCTGTTTGTAAGAATCTTTAAAGCTGAACATATGGCCTGATGCCCCTGCCATTCCACTCCTACATGGACCCAACAGAAATACGTACACGTGGGCACCAAAGACACCATCTGCACACTGACAGCAGCACTCCTTTAACAGCCCCAAACTGGAGACCACCCCGACGCCCACCACCAGGCCACTGGAGTCCCTCCCATTATGCAGCCCGCTGCCACCGCGAGGATAAACCGCCTACGCTCAGCAACGTGGATGCCCTCAGACATGCCAGGCTGAGGAGACGGAAGGAGTCACACACAGAGGAGCATGAAGGGCGCGAGTCAATCAACAAACCGTCAAAACAACATCAGGATAGTGCTCCCTCTGTCCTGCAGAAGAGAGCAGCGGAGGGGCTTCCAGAGTGCTGAGAGCCATCCTTCATCTGGGGGCTAGCTTGTGGGAGCAAACTTGTCTTTTCAACATTTATTTCCTCATCTTCAGCTGCACTGGGTCCTCACGGCTGTGCGTGGGCTTTCTCTCAGTGCTACGGCTTCTCCTCTTGCAGAGCACGGGCTCTGCAGCACAGGCTCAGCTGCTCCACAGAATCCGGGATCTTCCCGGACCAGTGACAGAACCCATATCCCCTGCACTGGCAGGCAGATTCTGAACCACTAGACCACCAGGGAAGCCTGCATATTTGTTTTTTAAAAATCCACTGTGTTCTGCATTTATAATGTGTGTACTTTTCTGTATGTATATTAGACCTCAACAAAACATTTACTAAAGAAAAACAGAAACGTCAACACCGAGGTGAACCAGAAGCCAGAGCATCTCAAATATGAAAATGGCATGGTTCCCACCTTGCCAGGAGAGCAATCAAATGCTGAGATCACAGACCAGAGTCAAGTGAACTGAAGTGAAAGTCACTCAGCCGTGTCTGACTGTTTTCAACTATACAGTCCATGGAATTCTCCAGGCCAGAATACTGGAGTGGGCAGCCTTTCCCCTCTCCAGGGAATCTTCCCAACCCAGGGATCGAATCCCCGTCTCCCACATTGCAGGTGGATTCTTTACCAGCTGAGCCACCAGGGACGCCGGAGAATACTGGGGTGGGTAGCCTAAGCCTTCCAAGTCCTGGGTATGCGTACAGCTGTGCTGATTATTTCTAGCTCGACGACCCTGCACAAGACCCTCCAGCTCTCTAAACCTCCATTTCCTCTCCTGTAAAAGGGGAGAATGTTTAATCCGCATGAGAAGTGCCCTAAAAACACTACCTGGCAAACAGGTGATGCTCATTAAATGTTAGTTTCCTCCCAGCAAGACAGAGATTCGCATCCCAACCAGTCCACTGGACATGACCTGGATTTTCTCTTAAGAGACAGTTGGCCAACTTCAAGGGTCCCAAATCATCACCAGCAGGAAGCAGAAGAGAGGAGAAAGAGATAGTAAGTGAAGCAGAAGACTGTTATTTCAGGGTTACAAACTGTCTTCAGAAACAAATCCATAGGTCCTCAGGTCCCCCAAATCATTCAGCTCCATCCCTACACCCAGGCAGAGGCCACATCTTACAGTCCAGCCCAGCTCAACCTCTCCTGAGATGTAGGGCCCCTCAGGACCATGACAAGGGAGCCCGGACACCACCGCCAGCAGAGCTGCCCGTGACCCTCAGTGCCCACCCAACGCTTCCCTGCCAGCAGAGTGCTGCCGATCCTTTTTTCTTTTTTTAATTTGGCTGTGCCAGGTCTTAGCTGCGGTGCGAGGAATCTTTTAGTTGCAGCATGTGGGATCCAGTTCCCTGACCGGGGACTGGACTCATGTCCCCTACCTCGGGAACGTGGAGTCTTAACTAAAGGGCCACCAGGGACGTCCCCAAAACACAACTTGGGATGAGTACATGGTCCCCCCTGCCAACAGCCAACACAGAAACATCAGCTATGTCAGCAAGCGACTGACGTTTCTCAACTCAAGAGGCTTTGCACACGCCAAGCCCTCTGAACCGCCCTCTGACCTCTCTTCCCTTGCTCGTAGGTCGCTTCTTCCAGGAAGGCGTCTCTGGTTCCCCCTAACTCTAGGCTGCAGGACTCCCCACCCTAGGAGTTCACGGCACTGAAGACATCCCGAGGTCACAGAACCTTCCCGCCACATAATCACATCTTGATTCCCTCACCTCAGCTCCACTCTGAGCTCTGTGATAGCAGAACCCTCTTTCTCGCCCCCAGCGCAGTACCTGGCATTGGGCTGCTGCTCAATACCCACATGTTGGACTGTGAGAAGAGCAGCGGCTCTGGGCTGGGCTTGGTGCGGTGGCCAAGGCTGCCGAGCAGGGGTAGCACTCACCGCAATGTTGAGCTTGATGGTCTGGCCCTCCTTGAAACTTAGGTCCAATTTGGGACCTTGATCTGGGTTCTGGGCTTGTTTTGCAAATTCACACTGCTGTTTCACCCACCTGAGGAGAGAAGAGGAAGGAAGAAGTGAGGAAGGGGCGAGCTGCCCTGTGTTCATGCCCTTGCTTCAGTCCCACCTGCCATCAGTCCAGGACGAGGCTCTGACTGCAGCCTTGCAGGAGGAACTGAGAGCAGCTTAAGAATTAGGCCTGAACTCAAGTCCTGGCTTTGACACGTAAGCAGCTGCATGTCTGTCAGTTTCCTCATCAGCAAAATGGGATGACGATTCCCTATGCCTTAAAGACTATGAAAATTTCACAAGGTCATTTATATAGAGGGTCCTAACACTGGTCTCCAGGAAATCTGAGAACCTGGTCCTTTCCTCCTCAGCATGTGGCGTGAAGACTAAAACACCGTCCAGGGGCTTAAAAAGTAGATGGTGAGAGGACAGACACCCCGCCGAGTGGAAAGCAACAAAAAGGTCCCCCACCCTCCAGAGAGCAGCGCTCCAGCAGCCACGCAGAGCAGAGGCGCTAGAAGCACTCACGTGAGCAGCTGCACACTCCCCACAGCCAGAGGTAGAGGCCTCAGATGGCAGGGAAGCAGGCTTTCCTCCCCTTCTAGCTTCAAAAGGACCAGCAGGGTGTGTGCCGAGTGGCCTGGGAAACCGAGCACTGCTTATCACAGCATGGAGGAACAGGTCTGGAAAGGCCAAGGGAGCCGGGAAGAGACTCCGGCTGCTCAAGGGACTGACGGGGGCAGAGATGTGACACCTCCAAGGCTAGGGCAGCTGACTGGGGATCAGAGATGGGCCTCAGGAAAAGGAGACCTCAGGGTAGAGATGAGGACTTGCAGAGTGCAGAGGGGACCTGTCTTAAAGGAGAAGTGAGCTCCCCTGAGGCTCTGCCAACAGACAGATCACACACAGCCACCTGGGTATCCTAACCTGGCAGATCATGCTGTCCCAGGAAAGAGGGAGGAGGCATGAGTGTGTCTCCCGGAACCACTCACTTGAAATGGTCCTGCAAGGCAACATTGAAGTCAAAGGCATCACCTCGGTCCCCGAAGCCAATTCCAATAAACGCCCGTCGCCCTGGGGGACAACACACAATCAATTCTACTTTCCAAAGGCAGAGAAAACCCTTCTTGGAAGAGGGAGCCCCGAGTCCCGAGCTTACCGTTTCCATCTTCGATGCGGATAACGAAGTACCTGCTGGAATCCGTCACGCTCTCCACAGCTGTGCCAGGAAACTGATCCACTGGGGCCTGAGCAAAGAGCTCCCCTGAAAGCGGAAGTGAGGATGAGCCTTGAGTTCCTCACAGCCTATTTCTATCCCATGACTGGGGCCCTTGCCCTACGAGGAAGATCGGCAAACCTGACTCTGGAATTCAAGTCAAACGCCTTCTGGCTAAAGGAATGTAACAGGAATATAACCGGTGAAAGATTTAAGTCAGAGGTGGCTTACAGGTCAGATTCAGTTCTCAGTTTAGTATTTTCAATTTAACTACCGAACACTTCAAAATCAAATTACATGTAAAATAACCCAGATTTCTGGCTTCTCTTAAAAGCTCTAGCAACACTGGGCTTCCACTTCCACGTGAGAATGATGGGCTGGAGCTGGTCACCGTTCTGTGTCTCACCCATTCACACCCACTGCCTGTACCGAGGGCCCTGGTTCACAGAGATCACACCTTCCGCATCAGTCTAGTACCTGAGGCAGGACTCGAGGGACAGGTGAACCCAGTGAAGAGGGGAGGTTTCTGCACTCTCAGAAGGACCTGAAGCAGGCTGATTTAATCTAATCACAGGCCAAAAGAGTGACTGCTTTTAAAAACAGCTCTTCCTTGGAGGAGGAAATGGCAACCCACTCCAGTCTTCTTGCCTGGAAAATTCCACGGACAGAAGAACCTGCAAGCTACAGTCCATGGGGTGGCATGACGGAGGGGGTTAGAGGGAGATGGATTGGTAGCAATAAACAGGCAGAACTAAAAATACAACAAAAAACAGCTCTTGTAAAACGCATCCCCTTATCAACTATGGCTCTCTAGGGTGTAGTGCAACACACACCTTCTGTGTGCATTTACAACTGGTGGTGTTTTCGAGTGTGCCAATCTCTGTTGATGAGTCAGGTATTGACCAGTCTCTACTAAATCCTATGGTTCAGAGGTGACGGTGCGATCAAGGCTGAACTGAAGCCAAATCTGTGGACCAAGTTTGTAGCTTCTTGTTAACTCCTCTGCCCTCTCTAGTTTGGTACCTGGGGATCTGGGATTCACCTGGATGTCTTCAGCCTAGAGCAGTGGTTCTCCATCACAGGTGATTTGGACCTCCCTTCTGCCAAGGGACATCTGACAATGTCTGGTGACACTTGTGACTGTCACAACTCGGGGGTGCTACTGGCATCTAGTAGGTATAAGTCAGAGATGTTGCTAAGTATCTTAAATACGACTTAGACCACAAAACTCAGCTGGCCCCAAATGTCACTACTGCCGAAGCTGAGACACCCTGGCCTAGAGTGACTGGGAAGTGAGGGACAAACATGACCCAGAGGGCGGGACCCCAAGCTAAGGGTGTCCTGGGGTGGCTCCTGCAGGTGAGGCTCAGCTCTGAGCAGTGGCTGGTACACCAGGTGTCCCTTAAAGGTAGTTCCCAGGGTCCCCAGAGAACAGGTGTTGCCATTCCCGTGTGCCGCCACCTGGGACGTCCCAGCTAATCTTGCAGCCAGCGTTCTCTGGGCAGCCCAGGCAGCCGTCCCTTCAAACACCTCTGCCATCAATGCTCAGTCATGCTTGAAGCAAATCGGCGCTTTGGCTCACCTTGCAGTTCACAAAGCATTTGGATATCTATGTGCTCATTTTGTATTCCAACAACCCCATGAAGCAGGAGCTAATGTGATCCCCACTTCACCAAAAAGGAGGCTAAGGTGTCAAAGGTCATGCGGCTTGTCTAAGGCCCCACAGCTCAGACACAAGTGGTGCAGATCTGAGAAGAGGCAGCCAGTTTTGCTCACGAATCCTTGCATTTTATTGCTCCACAAAGGAAAACCTCTATGGTAGAAAAAGAAGACATTACAGAATGCTGGGGCATCTGACTGAGAAGCCCTGCATCTGATTCCAGCTCCAGGGGGTGGCCTGGGACTACTCCAGGCCATGTTACCCTCCACAGCTCACCCAGAGGCGCTGGTGGCACAGGACTGCCAGAGATTCTGCCAAGGGTGACAACTGTCAGCTGACTCCAACACAGCCCAGCTTGGCTTGTCCTCTCACTACAGAAAGAGCTGAGAAGGACAATTTCCAGTTCTTTCAGTTACTGGGTGTGGTCAGTCTGGGAAGTTACCATTTAGCCGATAAGCAGAATTCCTGATTAAGAAACCAAGCTCACAGCAGAGGTCAACGTGTGGCTTATCTTCCAGACAAGCTCCAGGGCTTCCTACTTGGGACCAACCTGTAGGCCTTTTCTCTCTGGGCTCCCAAATTAGTATTTTCTTAAGGACGCCCAAAAGAACACGTGCTTGACAGGAAACACTTTCTTTTAAACTAAAGGTTGGGGAATGGAGTCAATGTACAAGTATACCCGGGCTCTGATCTCCAGGACAGAGCCCCTGATTCCGAGTGGCTTGGCCAGGCCGTGGCTGCCCCTCCATTCACAAAGTGGGAGGCGCGGTCCCTCAGCCCCACACAGGCCTCCCTGGCCTTTACCTGAGGTCCTGTCCTCCAGCTTGATGTAGGCCATCTGGCCTTTTGCAGTGATCCGCAGCCGGCCACTCCAGGATGGCTGGTCCAGCTGCCACTCCGCAGCCCTAAAGGGACAAAAACCGTTGTGTCGCTGCCAGAGGCTCCGCTCCCCTTTTCCAGTGTTGGGGGTGGGGACAGGGGTGGGAAGGGCACGTGGGCTGCTTGCTCTCGACCGGGGGCTGGCAGACGTCTCGGGAAAAGGACCACACGATCTCTGTCTGCACTCCTCACGCTGCAGCTGCAGGGGGAGAGCAGTCATACTGCATCACATGTTGGCGCTTCAGGCGTTCTAACTACGTATTTTCTACTGAGCACGGCTGTATGTATTTCAGTGAAACTTTATGGACAATCTGATTTCCATATAATTTTCACATTCTGAAAAATTCTTCTTTAAAATGTTCCCCAACCATTTAAAAACGTAGAAACCATTCTTAGCTTATGAGCCAAACAAAAACACGTGGGTCATAGCTGGCCAACCCCAGTTCCAGATTATAGAGACCTTCTCTGAAGTAGAATTCTAGGTTTTTTTCTGTAGAGAAAGCCAACTACTAGGGCCCATGGTTTGCTGAAGACACTGCTAGGCTGTGGCCATCACAGCAATCATTTGGGACCACTGAGACCATCTTGGAGGAAAAGGAGAAGGGAAGCAAGCGTTAGCAGATGAGCAAAGAAGAGTAACAGGACATGTGGGAAAAGTGAATGAGTATTCAAGAAAGCTATTCTCAAAGGTAGCCTGAGAAGAAATAAACCCAGGAAACCACAGACCTATCGCAACGGCCTCTTTCAGCTCTTTTAAAGCATTAACTTTACATTTTAGTTCCATCTCAGTAAACCCCCCAAAAGCAAAAACCTTGGGTATTTCCCAGAGGCTTTTCTTAGAAGTCCCTAAGCATATGCCAGGTCTTGGAGAGACATCATAACTGTGGACGCAGGTTGTTTTGAAGGCCACATAAATGCAGACTTTCAATTCACAAGTCAGCTGACTCTTCACAAGTTTCAGTTCCTCTTATTGGGACAAGGGGCCTTTAACTCAAGTTAAGCAGAGCTCTGAGGCTGAAGTGCAGGGGCTGGCAGTTTCCTTTTTGCCAACCTAGTCAGCCTTAACGCTTGGTAACCTCGATCTCTGGGGGACCAGACTCATCCTACTGAAGGGATGGAGGCAGATGACCATCCCTGGTTTGGTGGCCCATCCTGTTTGACCGCAGAAAGCAAATGAGTTTTTGTTCTATTGTTGCTTTCATATTATTTTTAAACTATGTCATGGATGTACTAGGTATTCGATAAAGTATTTGTTCACTAGAAAATCAGCTACATGTTAACACAACTGAAAAGTAACAAGAGGCCAGAGACGTTGACACTCCATCATTCTTGTGGTGCAGGCCAACCCTGTATCTCCAAATAACTTGGACTTGAAATATTGCTTTCAAGATCTTGCCCACCCCCACCCCCAACCCCGTGTGGCACAAAATAGCCATACGCTAGGTTATCCATATGAGACATTATCTTCTTTTAATATTTTTCCTCGTTGACAATGACGACAAAATGCAATGGTGACAAAATGCAAACTGTACAAAGACATGCGATGAAAAGGAAGCACCCTCCCAGCCCCCCCTTTCCTCTGGCAGGGCAGTTTCCTGTGTTCACTTCCACATAACCTACATTAACAAACACGCCTATTTGTTCGTCTCAGGTGAACATGTCACCAGACAAGTGCGGATGGATGCCTCTCAATAGCCAGAGGAGGTGATCAGGGCCCAGGTTCGTGCCAAGAAAGCTGGGCAAGGAAGGGCCCCTGGGCTTTCAACATCAGCTTAGAACTTCCCAGGACGGGTCCTTTGGACCGGTTCTGGGCTCCCCTTCCTTCCTTCGGGAATTTCTGCCAATGACAGGGCTCAAGTCTTTCCAAGGATCCCGTCAAGGCCGTCAGCTAGCGCTGAAAAAAAGGTCTGTGACACCACCACTCCCGACCATGTTTAGGTTCCCTAAATGCTATATACCGCCTTCAATCGTCCCCGCCGCCGGGACCCCATTCGTCGGACTGAGACGAGAAAGGCTGGGTACCCCTCGCGGCTCCGGCCTCGACCTGAGAGACCCGGCAAGACCTGCGCCCGCCCCTCGCCCGTCAACTGGCCGCGCCGTCCTCTGCCACAGTGGGCGTGTGGGCAGGGCCGGGGAGGGCTGAGGTCGTGACTAGCCTAGCCTGGCGGCAGGTGGTCACCTGTAACCACGGTTGGTGGCCCGCGGCGGGATGCGGTAGACGTGGACATCCGGCTTCACACAGAGAACCGACTCGTACTCCGCTTCCTCCATCTCGACGCCCGGAGCCCGCCGGACTTCCGGCTCCTTCCCCGCCCGACGGAAGTCGCGACTCTATGACTCACGTCAGGCTAGAGCGGCAGATCGCGGCGTCAGCCGCTCGTCGCCGCGCGCCGTTTATTGGAGAGCCCGCCTTACGACCTGTGGCGGAAGGAACCAGGAGCCACCCAACAAACTGGGAAATCCTTAAAGAGATGGGAATCCCAGACCACCTGACCTGCCTCCTGAGAAATCTGTATCAGGTCAAGAAGTAACAGAACTGGACATGGAACAATGGACTGACTGCAAATCGGGAGAGGAATAGTCAAGACTGTGTGTATATTGTCACCCTGCTTATTTGACTTATATGCAGAGTACCTCATGCGAAATGCTGGGCTGGAGGAAGCACAAGCTGGAATCAGGATTGCCGGGAGAAATATCAATAACCTCAGATATGTAGATGACACCACCCTTATGGCAGAAAGCGAAGAAGAACTAAAGAGCCTCTTGATGAAAGTGAAAGAGGAAAGTGAAAAAGTTGACTTAAAACTCAACATTCAGAAAACAAAGGTCATGGCATCCGGTCCCATCATTTCATGGCAAATAGATGGAGAAACAATGGAAACAGTGAGCTTTATTTTCTTGGGCTCCGAAATCACTGCAGGTGGTGACCTCAGCCATGAAATTAAAAGATGCTTGCTCCTTGGAAGAAAATCTATGACAAAGCTAGACAGCATATTAGAAAACAGAGACGTTACTTTGCCAACAAAGGTCCGTCTAGTCAAAGCTATGTTTTTTCCAGTAGTCATGTATTGATGTGAGAGCTGGACCATAAAGAAAGCTGAGCACTGAAGAATCGATGCTTTTGAAATGTGGTGTTGGAGAAGATGTTTGAGGGTCCCTTGGACAGCACAGAGATCAAATCAATCAATCCTAAAGGAACTCAATCCTGAATATTCATAGAAAGGACTGATGCTGAAGCTGAAGCTCCAGTACTTTGGCCACCTGATTCGAAGAACTGACTCATTAGAAAAGACCTCGATTCTGGGAAAGATTGAAGGTGGGAGGAGAAGGGAACAGCAGGGGATGAGAGAGATAGTTGGATGGCATGACCAACTCAATGGACACGAGTTTGAGCAAGCTCCGGGAGTTGTAATGGACAAGGAAGCCTGGTGTGCTGCAGTCCATGGGGTCTCAAAGAGCTGGACATGACTCAGCAACTGAACTGACTGACTGACTGAGGGTTGTCTGAAGGGCTTCTCAGGTGTCACTAGTGGTAAAGAACCTGCCGGCCAATTCAGGAGACATAAGAGACATGGGTTCTATCCCTATATGGGGAAGATCCCCTGGAGGAGGAAATGGCAACCCATTCTTGTTAGGAGAATCCCGTGGATAGAGGAGCCTGGTGGAGTACAGTCCATTGGGTCGGAAAGCATTGGAGATGACTGAAGTGGCTTTAGCATACACTCAGGTTATCTGATGTCTGAAGCTCCAGTACTTTGGCCACCTGATGTGAAGAGCCCACTTATTGGAAAAAGACCCTGATGCTGGGAAAGATAGAAGGCAAAGGGAGAAGAGGGCAGCAGAGGATGAGTCGGTTAGTTAGCATCATTGATTCAATGGACCTGAATCTGAGCAAACTCCAGGAGATAGTGAAGGACAGGGAAGACTGGCGTGCTGCAGTCCATGTGGTCACAAAGAGTCAGACGTGACTTAGTGACAACAACAACAACAAGGGTTGTCTGGGCACTTCCCCTTCCACAACATCTCAGGAGCCACAGAGAAAACTTTAATACACATCACACTGCAATCCATTGTCTGGTTTGTCGTCATCCCTGTTGCCTCGACACTTACACCTGATGTCCAGTTGGCTGAGATTCAAAGCTGTTGCTACCTGGACAGCTCTCTCTGATGCCTCTCTCTTCCAGCTTTTGCTTCCTTCTGCTCTTCCTGAAGGTCCTGCCATCAGCCAACTCTAAGATGCAACCGAGCCTTTTCCTTCTAGAGAAAGCTTTACCTTTCCCACCAGCTAAATGAGATTTCCCTACTGTGCCACCCTTATCCTAACTCCACCGTGTGCCTGGGCCCCTGTAGTCTAGATTCAACAAAAGGATGTATTAAAAGGAACCAAGTTCAATAATATAAGTACTTTTTAAAGTATCCCAGTCTTAACTTGGATTTCTCAGAATGTTATGGAAGTTACAGTGTTTGCATGAAGGCTCAGTTGTGTCCAACTCTTTGTGACCCCATGGACTGTAGCCAGGTTCCTCTGTCCATGGGATTTTCCAGGCAAGAATACTGGAGTGGGTTGCCATTTCCTCCTCCAGGGGATCTTCCTGACCGAGGGATCAAACTCAAGTCACCCAAGTCTCCTGCACTGCAGGCAGATTCTTTACCACTGTGCCACCCTGAGTCAAACTGTCAGAATCCCTTCTCCTTCTCTACCACTCTCTCTCTTTATTTCTTTTTAAAAAATATTAATTTATTTTTGACTGTTCTGAGTCTCCATTGCTGCACGGGCTTTTATCTAGTTGCAGTGAGCAGGGGCTACTGTCTAGTTGCCATGTGTACCTCCTCATTGCTGCGGCTTCTCTTGTTACAGAGCACAAGGGGCCAGTTCCAGAGCTTGGGCTCCACATCTCAGGCTCAACAGTGGTGGCCCGGGGGCTTAGAAGCCCCAAGGCATGAGGGATCTTCCCCGAACCCATGTCTCCTGCATTGGCAGGAGAATTCTTTACCACTGAGCCTCCAGGGAAGCCCTGCTGCTGCTGCTGCTGCCAAGTCGCGTCAGCTGTGTCTGACTCTGTGCGACCCCATAGACAGAAGCCCACCAGGCTCCCCCGTCCCTGGGATTCTCCAGGCAAGAACACTGGAGTGGGTTGCCATTTCCTTCTCCAATGCATGAAAGTGAAAAGTGAAAGTGAAGTCGCTCAGTCATGTCTGACTCTTAGTGACCTCATGGACTGCAGCCTACGAGGCTCCTCCGTCCATGGGATTTCCCAGGCAAGGGTACTGGAGTGGGGTGGCATTGCCTTCTCTGCCAGGGAAGCCCTACCATTCTCTCATTCATTATAGAAACATTTCAGTGCTTATGATGAGCCAGGTCCTCTGTGTGCCGCGGCTGATCCCAAACCTCCGGCTCACTGAACGCATCTAAACTTTCTCCCCCTCCTTCTTCCCTCTCATCTCTCTCTCCTTTTACTCACTCTGTATAAACTCTTTATTACAGGATTGATCTGCCTTCTTAAATTAAAATATATACAAGGTGGTAAAATATACATAACATAAACTTACCATTTTAACCATTTTAAGTGTACAGTTCAGTGAAATTCAGTACCTTCACCAGTGTCTATTTCTAGACATTTTCATCATCCAAAATCCTATACTCATTAAGCAATAACACCCCATTCCCTGCTACCCCCAGCCCCTGGTAATCTTTGTTCTACTGTCTGTATATGAATTTGTCTCTTCCAGGTATCTCATATAAATGGAATCATACAGTATTTGTTTTTGTTTATTTCACTTATTTCATATTTTCAAGGTTCATTCATATCATAGCCTATATCAGAATTTCATGTATTTTAATGATTGAATGATATTTCACTGTATGGTATAAAAAATTAATAAACAGAAAGTTTGGTTAAATAAGAGTCAGGAGCCCAAGATGGGGAGCTTCCAGACCCTGCAATGCTAGCCCAAAAGGAGGAAGCAAGACTCTCTTCTTTCCTGGCAATGACTCAGCCAATGAAAAGTCACAGACTCGGTTTACTGTATCCCTCCTTTCCCCAGGTTCCTTTTCCCCTCAGTAAAAGAGTTCTGCTCCCCTTGCCCTGGGGGAACTTGCACATGGTTGGCCTTGGTTGCAGACCCTGAGTTGCAATTCTCTGCTGATCTCGTGCAAACCCATTTTTGCTGGAGCAGTTCTGGTAACCTCATTACTTCAGGTGAACATTGAATAGAGCACATTTTGTTTATCCATTCGTCTATTGATGGACATTTGGGTTGTTTCCACCTTTTGGCTATTGTGAATAATGCCACCTGAATTATTGGTGAATAATACCTGTTCAAGTCCTTGTTTTCAGTTCTTTTGGGCATACATCTAGAAGTGGCACTTGCTAGCCCATACAGTAATTCTATGTGTAGCTTTTTGAGCTCTAAACTTTTTCACAGAAGCTGCATTTTACATTTCTACCAGCAAAAGTTCCAAATTTCCACATCCTCGCCAATACTTATTTTCCATTTCCTTTGATATTCGCCATCCTGGTGGGTATGAAGCTAACCTCTCTTTATGTGAACTGATTTAGCATTTGATTTCATCTTTACCCTGTTTCTGCACAACAAAGAGATTGAGAAATGAGATTTCTTTCTCCTAGTTCTATTTCATTTCCCTAAAGTCCAGGAGTGACAAAGACAGAAGTTCCCTTAGAAGCTAGAGGGGAGAGATGCTGAGAGGTGAGGGAGGGCACCTCTCACTCTGACAGTCTTATCCCTCACATTCTTGTCATTCTGTTTCCATGTCCACTCTCCCACTAGACTGCAAGCTTCTTGAACACAGGACCCTGTCCCTGCCTTTCTGGACCCCCATATTCAGCAACACAGGACCTGCTACAGACTAAGTTCTCAGCGAATGAAAGTACATGACTCTGTGTGTGTGTGTGTGTGTGTGTGTGTGTGTGTGTGTGTGTGTGTGTGTGTGTGTGTGTGTGTATTCAACTGGCTACATCCCAAAGCCAAGGAGTGATTTGGGGATGAGCCACTGTGTTTCCTTTTTCACACTCTGACTCTTTGCATCAGTATGTGCTGAACAACACCTGGGGAAAATAGAGTGTCCCAGGAATCTTACACCTGGGAGAGCGTCTGGGACTAGCTCTTAAGAGCTAAACTTTGGGATAGCGGCCACCATCAGCACCAAGTTCCATCACTTCATCTCTGGAAGCCAAGCAGTGTGAAGGCGGCTGACAGTGGCCCCTTGTGGCTGCCCCATGTAGGATACCTTCCTCTCTCAATCTCATAGGGAATGCTCACTCTGTGTAGCTAGGTCTTACAACATGTTCAGAGCACTTGCCCTTCAGTTCAGCCTAACAGAGATGGGCACTGAGCTACTATAGGCCAGTTGCTGGGTGCTGGGGCCACAGAGATGAGGCCTAGCCAGCTCCTACCTTCATGGAGCTAACAGAGAGGAGAAGACAGAGAAAAAATGAATCATTTGCATCGTGGAATGAAAAGTGTTACGACGGAAGAAACTCACAGAGGAGTGTGGGAGCTAAGAAAAGAGACCTCACCCAGCCTGGGGGCAGTCAGGGAAGGCTCCCTGGAAGAGGTTACCTTGACACAATAATCCTTGTGAGGTAGGCGGAGCGAGGATTGTTATCCTCATTGTGTAGTGGAGCCACTGAAGCAGTGACCAGCCCAGGGAAGCTACACTGTCCTCTGGCTGTGGGAGGTCAGACT
Organism: Ovis aries; assembly: GCF_016772045.2. Classification (NCBI taxonomy): domain Eukaryota; kingdom Metazoa; phylum Chordata; class Mammalia; order Artiodactyla; family Bovidae; genus Ovis; species Ovis aries. The sequence continues at coordinate 249,363,817 of NC_056055.1, forward strand.
GTCCTTTGCCTTATTCTCAAACCCCAGTCACATGGCCAGACACGCCTGAAAGGCATTTCTAAACGTCTATTGCCAAGAATAAGAGGGCCTACTGGCTACTCCCAGGTTAACTCCGCTATTTAACAAATTCAATTCAACCCAACAGGCAGAGTGCAGGCTCACGCAGAGCCCGTCTCGTATGGGAGGAGGTGACAGCAGTGCACAACCTCGCTGTGATTCATCCAGCAGCTTTCTGGTAGGTCCAGGGCCAAGGTGGTGGCTTGAGGGGAGCAGTGTTCTTATGTGGCTTCCAGAATTATGATAGGTCGCTTATCTTTACCTGCTGTGTTTTTCTGCCATCATAAACATTTCCAAGAGAAATTTCCCTGTTTCTCAGATGGGGAGTGTTAGTCGCTCAGTCGTGTCCAACTCTGCGACCCCATGGACAGACCCTGCCAAACTCCTCTGTCTGCGGGATTCTCCAGGCAAGAATAGTGGAGTCGGTTGCCGTTCCCTTCTCAAGGGGATCTTCCTGACCCAGAGATCAAAGCCGAGTCTCCTGCATTGCAGGCAGATTGTTTACCATCTGAGCCATGGGGAAACTACTTTAAAAGGGCACTTGGTAACAAAACAATTTTATAAAGGAATAAAGTTAGTGACCTCACACTTCCCAATTTCAATACTTAATATGACGGGACAGGAATCGAAAAGTATAGTACTGGTATAAGGATAGACCACAGAGCAATGAAATAGAATGGAAAAATCAAAATAAACCCTCACATTTATAGCCACTTGATTTTCCCAAAGGGTGCCAAGACAGTTTGATAAAGAATAATCTTTTCAACAAACAGTGCGGGAATGAGTTATCTACATTGCACACACAAAAGAATGAAGTTGGACCCATATCTCACACCATATACAAAAATTAATTCAAAATGGTGCATAGACCTAAATGTGTGAGTTAAACCGTACAACTCTTAGAGGAAAACATAGACAAATCCTTATGATCTTGGATTTATGTTACAATAAAGAGAACCCAACAGATTCTTAGATATGACACCAAGAGCACAGGCAACAGAAGAGAGAAGTGGGTGAATGAGACGTAACAGAATTAAGAATGCTTGTTCTTCAGAGGACAGCAAAAGCGAAAGCGCAGGTCACATGATTTGAGGAAACTTTTGCAAGTTACGTATCTGACAAAGGACTTGCACCTAGATTATATACAGAGTTCTTACCATTCAATAATAAAAAGACAAATAACTCAATTTATAAATGGACAATGAACCTGAATAGACATTTTCCCAAAGAATATACACAAATGACCAATAAGCACATGAAAAGGTGACCAACGTCATTAGCCATCAGGGGAATGCAAATCAAAACCACAATAAGATACTGCTTTTTACCCGCACCCACTAGAGTGGCCAGAACAAAGCACACGCAGAGCAAGTGTTGACGAAGGTGTGGGAGACTGGAGCCCTCAGACATCTTACACTTTGGGTAATGTAAGATGATGCGACCACTTTGGAAAACAGCATGGCAATTACTCCAGGGGCTAAACAGAGTTACCACATGACCCAGCAATTCCTTTCCTAGGTACATACCCAAGAGAAACGAAAAAATATTTTCACACAAAAAAATTTGTACATAAATGTTCATGGCAGCATTATTCATAATAGCGAAAAAAGGGAAAGAACTCAAATGTCTGCCAACTGATAAATGGAGACATAAAAGGGGAAATTCCTTGGTGGCCTAGTGGTTAGGATTCCCAGCTTTCACTGCTGTGGCCCAGGTCCAATCCCTGGTTGGGGAACTAAGACCCTGCAAGCTGCATGACACGGCCAAAAAAAATGTAGAGTATTGGCCAAAAAAGAGAATGAAGGGCTGATACAACCCACAAATCAGATGAACCCTGGAAACATCTGCTAAGCCAAAGAAACCAGTCACTCAGGACCACATATTATATGTATGTTAGTCGCTCAGTCATGTCCAACTCCTTGCAACCCCATGGACTATAGCCTATCAGGCTTCTCTATCAATGGAAGCCTCCAGGTAAGAATACTGGAGTGGGTTGCCATTCCCTTCTCCACGGGACCCTCACCCAGGGATCAAACCCAGATCTCCTGCATTGCAGGCAGATTCTTTACCTTCTGAACCACCATGGAAATATGATTCCGTTTAAATGAATTGTCCAGAATAGCCAAGCCTATAGAGACAGAAAGTAGATTAGTGATTGTCCAGGGCTGGGGGTGGGTTGGGGGAATTGAGGTGATGACTAAGGGGTGTGGGCTTTCTTTTGGGGGTGATGAACAATGTTCTAAAATTGGAGTGAGGATTGTCCAATTCTGTGAATATACTAAAAGCCATTGAATTGTACACTTTAAGTGGCTGAGTGGTGTGATGTGTGAATTAAATCTCAATAAAAGCGAGCAAGAAAGTGCCCTGAAAGTGGAACAGAGTGTACTGGGCACCCCCAATTCTATCCTCAGATCCGTGCTCTCCTGCTGGGGGTGGGGGCTTCCCCTTCTCGTCCAGATTCTCAGGGAAGTTGTAAGCCCCAGACAGGGACAAAGAGGGGGCTGGATTCCCTCTGGAGCTGCTGCCCCCTTGAAACCCAGCCTGTGGAATATTGGGGCCTGAGGATTCTGAGGCTGAGCCTGTGCTTTCTGAGTGGAGACAGTGGACAATGGGGGGTGTGTGTGAGGGGTGTGGAGGGGGCCAGGTTTCTCCCAGATGGGTCATCTATGTCTGGGGCAGGAGGGCTCAGAGGAAAGGGGACGGCCTAGGGAGCCTAAGGGGAGAGAAGGGAGGGACCCCAGGGGAAGAGAGAGGGGCTCGCCATGGTGCTGACTCCTCTGTGCCCAGTGAGAGTCTAGGTCCTCGGGGAGACTGGAGCTGCTCCCGTGGTGGGGTCTCCTGGTGCAGGGGTCTTGTTTGCATTGTGGGATTGGTGGGACTTGGAGGGGAGACGTGGTGGGGAGGGAAGAACAGAGGGGCATTTGGGTCAACTGCTGTGAGGGGCACGTCCCTGGAGCCCCTGGTGAGAGTCACCGGGACCCCCAGTGTGCTCCCAAAGCCTGATGATGCGCCAGGCTTGGGTACATCTGGCACACAATTGATGGCTGTGCGGGTGAGTAAGGGAATGAATTGAGCTTCTTTGGAGGCAAGTGATATGGTAGATAAGCAGTCTTAGAAGTCATATAGGCCTGGGTTTGAAAGCAGTTCCTCTGCAGATTTGCTGTGTAGTATTGGACAAAGGACTGGGCCACCCTGAACCTCAGTTTAAAACAGGGCCGAACCCGCTGACCTTGCGGACGGAGTGGTTAGAATATCGTTGACAAACATGCCCAGCAAACAGAAGGTTCCTCTGTGCGTGCTGGTGGTCTGTCAGGATTTAAAGTGGGAGAAGCGCCGTCAAGATCCTCAAGGTGTCACTGGGCGGGTAGGATTTACCCCTAGAAATAAGTGAACAGTGAATAGAGGTTTCCATGACATTTCCATAGACATGGTACTGATGTTGCAGCAAAGGAATTCAAAGGCCAGAGACAGGGCTGAGGTGGTTGGAAGCTTGGAGAAGAGGCAGGAGCTTGAAGGATGGAGTTGGTGGGTCGGGGGTAGGCGGGGGGCGGGGGGTGTTGCAGAGACAGAGAAGTGGGAAATGGGCACAGAGGCTGGCTTGGCAAGGGTTGGGGGAGGGGGAGTCTGTGGGATTAGGAATGCAGGAGATTGCCCAGATCAAAAGAGAATTGATTGTGTAGGGGATGGTGGTACAGCCAAACAGAAGGTTGGATGGGAAAGGCAGAAGGGGAGAGACTAAGGAAAGCTGTAGAAGAGGATATGCCCAGGGCAGGGAAGGGGAGATTTGGCATACCCTCTAGTGCCACTGGAGACTTTAGGGACCCACACAGATGTTCCCCACTCCTTGTTCCTTAGCCCCGGGAAGAACAGATTTTTCTGCTACAGCAGCAGCAGCAGCAACCATGACACTCTCGGGCTCTCTTTAACGTGCACATTTAGTATATTAAAGACTCTGAGAAATCCTTCAAAAAGAGCCTATTTCATTAAAAAGTATCTTTACTTATTTGGCTGCCTGGGGTCTTAGTGGGATCCTCACTGTGGCCCGTGGACTCTCTAGTTGCGGCAAAAGCGGGATCAGTAGTCGTGGTTCGCAGACTTAGTTGCTCTGCGGCACGTGGGATCTTAGTTCATCAGTCAGGGGTCGAACCTGCGTCATTTGCACTGCAAGGTGGATTCTTAACCACTGGACCACCAGGGAAGTCCCAGTCTCTTTCATTTTAACTCAGAATTTTCCAGACACATTTGGCCTCAGAACCTTTTTGTGGTGCCCCTCATGGAGCCAGTATTCTGGAGAACACCTGTTAGGAGATGCTGCTCTAGAGAAAAAGAGTATGGGTTTGGGGACCCAGCAGGCCACGGTTCGATTCCTGCTCTGTGACCCATCTGGTGTTAGACCTCAGGGAAGTCACTTTGTTTCCCGGAGCCTCCTTTTCTCCTAGGGTCATTGTGAGAACTGGGGAAACTATGTGGGTAAAACATGCGGGGAGGTCCCTGGTTGGGCCGTGTGCCCATCCTGTGCCAGGCCTGGCCCTACTTCTTCCCCTAAGCCGTGCTCGCTCCACTACAGGCTCTGCCTTTGCTGAAGAGGCAGTTAGGTAATAGGCTTGGTGGAACTTTGACTGGATTTCTTTTCTGGGAACACAGGGTTTGATGCTCCTCACTTGGTACCCTCATTGGCCCTGGCATGACGGACAGCGGGAACACCCAGATATACTTGGAGGATAGGATCGAGGTGCCAGGGGCCCAGCCAAGCCCTGCCCTGAGGACTGCCGACGACAGGGCTGGCGAGGAGCCCACCACATCAGAAGTTGGCCAGGTAGGGCCTACCTCTCCACCCGCAGCAGGCCCCTTTCCCTTCCCATGCCCAGGCTTTCTCTCCGACTTCTTTAATCAAGCCTCTACAACAACTGGCACAAAACTCAGTTCAGATTAGACTAGGCAGGAACAAGAACACATCAGCTGGGTAACTGACAGACCTGCCTGTAGACGTCAGGTATGGCTGGATAAAGGTGCTAAATGAGTGTCTCAGCTCTGCCTGCCTCTGTGGCATTCCCAGGCCTGCTCTCCCTGCAAAACGGTAAGAATTGCCCTGGCTGCTCCAGGCTTACATCTTCCCATCATACTTCCTCTGGTTTAACATCCCAAACAAGAGGAGAACCCCTTTGCAATAGCTGAAGAAAGTCTCCGGTATCAGCGTCATTGGCCCAGGTTGTAGTCACATATTTGTCCCTGAATCAGTCACCATGGCCGGGCAGAGTGGCCTGGATCTCTTTGCATAATGAAGTCAGTGGGGGTACTCTCGAAAGAAGGCAGGAAGGTTCCCATAAAAGAATGTTGGCTTCTCGTACCAAAAGAGATGCTGGCTAGATGAGGAAAATAAGAATTGTTTACTTACTCTACTAAGTAGAAAGCCTTCCATGGCCCTTACCCTCCCCCTCCCCCATAACTTTTATTCCCCTGACAGCTACTCAGAGTTTCCATCCATGACCTTTGTGCCTTCTTTACTGTGTCCCTGAGCTAAAAATGTCACCATAAAAAAGGCAACATTTCTTTGGATTAAGTATAGCCCTCTAACTGTAGCCTCTGTTATAAATTGCTGCTTCTTGTGGGCCCAGGAAGAGGGCCTGAAAGGAGGGGTCTTGGAAGGAGCCTGGGGCAAACGTTCAGGGCTTCTGTTACCTGCCCATTTGCTTTTCCAATAAACGTAGTCACGGGGTCTCAGTGCCACCACTTAACCAGCTGTATGATCTTGGGGTTGGCACTGCAGCCCTTGAGCTTCGTGGACTCATGTGTATCATGCTGAGGATTACCTGGGTTAAATCAGTGGGGGCACCTGGCCCTGGCCCTGGCCCTTGGTAGACGCCCTTAGTGTTGACTCCTAGAGGAATCTTGTATTATAACTACTATCAGTTGAATGAGCCAAGTTGCCTGGAGTTTGCTGACTAAGGTAAGGCTTGGAGAGCCCTCGGAGTCACTGGCGCAAGGTTACCCAACTAGGGAGTGATAGACATCAAAACCCAGCGGAAACTGAGGAAGCCTCCCTGGGAGGGAGAGACCCTTGCCAGGGTCTCTCTCTCTCTTTTTTTTAAATCTTGGTTGTCCCTTCTATTTGTCCTCTTGGGTGCCCCTTGCGGCTTTTGGGATCTTAGTTCCCTAAGCAGGGATTGAACTCGTGCTGCCGTGGAAGCTCAGAGTCTTAACCGCTGGACCGCCGGGGAAGTCCCCCGAGGTGCTCTGTCGCGCTCTCCTTGTGAGGATAGCGGTGGCCAAGGTGCCGCTTGGGCTCCAGGTTCTTGTGGCGCCCTTAGTGCTGGGCCCCTCCCCGCCTCTCCTCTCCTCCCCGCGTCTTCTCAGCGCCTCTCCCGTGAGGGACCGGCCCTCCTCTCCCTTGAGGAGCCAGGGTCTCCCCCTTCCCATGAGGCGCGGGGTCTCCCCTCCCTTGAGGCGCGGGGGTCTCCCCTCTTCCTGTGAGGGACGCGGTCTCCCCCATCCTGTGAGGCGCGGGGTCTCCTCCCTCCCCTTAGGCTCGGGATCTCCTCTCCCCTGAGGCGCGGGATCTCCTCTCCGTGAGGGACGCGGTCTCCCCGCCTCCGGTGAGGCGCGGGGGGGGGGGGGGGGTGTCTCCCCTCTCCCAGGAGGCGCGGGGTCTCCTCTCCCGTGAGGGACGTGAGGGACGGGGTCTTCCCCCTCCCGTGAGGCGCCGGGTCTCCTCCCTCCCCTGAGGCGCCGGGGGTCTCCCGCATCCCGTGAGGCGCCGGGTCTCACCTCTCCCCTGAGGCGCCGGCTCTCCCCTCCCGTGAGGCGCGGGGTCTCCTCTCCCGGGAGAGACGGGGTCTCCCCTCTCCCCTGAGGCGTGGGGGTCTCCCTCCCTCCCGGGAGGCCTGAGGCGCGGGGTCTCCCCTCTCCCCTGAGGCGCGGGGTCTCCTCCTTCCCGTGAGGCGCGGGGTCTCCCCTCTCCCGTGCGTGAGGCGCCGGGTCTCCTCTCCCTTGAGGGACCGGGTCTCCCCGCTCCTGTGAGGCGCGGGGGTCTCCCTCCTCCCCTGAGGCGCGGGATCTCTTCTCCCCTGAGGCGCGGGGTCTCCCCTCTCCCATGAGGCGGGGGGGCGGGGGGTGTCTCCTCTCCCGTGAGGCGCGGGGTCTCCTCTCCCGTGAGGCGCCGGGTCTCCCCCGTCCCGTGAGGCGCGGCGTCTCCTCCTTCCCGTGAGGCGCGGGGTCTCCCCTCTCCCCTGAGGCGCGGGGGTCTCTTCTCCCCTGAGGCGCCGGGGGTCTCCTTCCCGTGAGGCGCGGGGTCTCCCCTCCACAGTGGCCCATTCCTTGAGCCGGGCCGTGGGCGTCTTTGCTCTAGGCTGTGTTTCCAGATGCTGAAGCGATGGACAGGGGCCCGCAGCCCTCACCAGCCCTGGGAGCCCTGGAGACCCGGCCCGGACGCAGAGGCGCGTCAGAGGAGGGCTTTCCGCGGCTCGGTCCCCAGGAGCAGAAGCCTCCGGCAGGACCAGGGTGAGCTGGGGGCTTCCCAGAGAGCAGGTCCAGGAGAGAAGCCCGCTGTGGCCCACCCGGTGGGGAGGGAGAGGGGAGAGAGCCCCGGACTAAAGGTGGGTCTGCCCGCTCACCGCTCCTGGACTTCTTTCCATAGCACGACTCACACTGAATAATTAATCATGTGTGCCGGTCTTTTGTCTGAGCTCCCCCGCTAGGCCACAAGTTTCTGTGACATGCCGTGTTCAAGGGGCATTTTTGTGTCTTGTTTAACTTCAGAAAAATTCTCAAGGAATACGTATTGCCCCTCTACTACATGCCTCGGACTCTGTTTAAAAAACTGCTTTTAACCTCATGTATTTCTAGAAATATACCCTAAGAAAAGAAGTGAAGATTCAGGCAAAGTTTTATGTGCAAAGATTTCTCCTGGCACCTTATTTCAAAGCCTGAAAAAATTTAAAATGTCAGTGTGCGCTGCTGTTGTTTAGTCACTCATTCCTATCTGACCCTTTGTGACCCCATAGGCTGTAGTTTACCAGGCTCCTTTGTCCATGAAATTCTCCAGGCAAGAATACTGGAGTGGTTTGCCATTGCCTTCTCCAGGGAATCTTCCCAGTCCAGGGATAGAACCTGCGCTGGCAGGTGGATTCTACCGCTGAGCCACCAGGGAAGCCCCTCGTGTGTGCTAAATACCCACAATAGGGGGATGGTTAAACAAATTTTGATTATCTGTAAAATAGAGAATTTTATGCTTTCATTAAAAAACATGTTTATGAAAGATTCTGGGCACGGGAAAAATTTAGATTACACTGTTAATTGAAAAAATATTGCAGAATTATATTAGGGTCTTCTCTGTAGCTCAAAAGGTAAAGAATCTGCCTGCAGTGCGGGAGACCTGGGTTCAATCCCTGGGTCAGGAAGATCCTCTGGAGAAGGGAATGGCAGTCCACTCCAGTATTCTTGCCTGGAGAATCCCATGGACAGAGGAGCCTGGCAGGCTATGGTCCGTGGGATCGCAGAGAGTCGGACACGACTGATTTATATATGCAATATAACTGAAAGTATGCAATTATTTGAAGATGATATTTAAACTAATCCCCATTGAAAATATGCATATATGTCCTTAGGAAGAAGCCTGGAGGAAATATTCCATAATATTAAAGTGAGATCAGATAGACCCAGATTCAAATCCAGACCTGTCAACTTTAGCTTAATGATCCAAGGCTCAAGTCTCCCCACCACTATGAATTCCAGTTCTCCTTGATTTTTCTTTTTTTCTAAAAAGCAATAAGTAATAATGAAAATATTAAATCCGAACTCTCTTAAATATTGACATCAAAGTGTTCGTGGTTGGAGGAATTCATGTTAGTCCTTCATTCTTTCTCCCAGGCATTAAGCATGCACCCATGGTGTGCCTAGCCCCGTGTGGGCACCAGAAAGACTCAGAAGAATATAGAACCCTGCCCCAGTTTGGGAGCTGAAGTGTCCCTTTGTCTGTTCTCTCCAGGATGAAGCCGTCATCTTGGGTCCCCCAGGAAGGGCCCAGGGAGCTGCAAGCAGACTGGGATCCGGCCACGCCAGGAAGTGAGCTGGGGGTGCCCCCCAACGGGGTCCCTACAACACAGGAAGGGCTGAAGCAGCAGGGCTCAGGGAAAGAGACTGAGGACCAACAGGAGAGCCAGCGGAACCCAGAGACAATGGAGGGTCAGGGCCCTGAGAGTCGCCAGGTAATGTCCACAGAATCCCAGGCAGGAAGGGATGGAATGGCCAACTCGCAGGGGAGGTGAGGGAGCAGGGAACTGTTAAAGGCAGGGAGGAGATTGGGCTTCTGGGTAAAACTGAAAACGGGACATGCTGGGTTTAACAAAGCCCAATTTTTTTTTCTTATACTAGAATGTTCTAGCAGCTGTTTCTTAGCTGCTGATCTCTGTGGGACCCTTCAAGAGGTGGTTAGAGTATGGTACCTTCTCCAAACTTATTTGACTATAAAATATCTTTTTTTTTTAAGGTTTAGGTTTTTTTTTTTTTTTAAAAAAAAGCTTCATAAGGTACAATTGATACACAGTTGTGCATACTTCAAGTGTACAATTTACTGTTTAGGATACATGTGCATACCCACAAAACCATCACTGCAATTAAGAAAATAGACACATCTGTCATCCCCCCAAAAGTTTTCTGTGCCCCTTTGTCATCGGTTCTCCCATTCATTCCAAGCCCCAGGCAACCGCTGATCTGTGTTCTGCAGCTGTGAATTTGTATTTCCCAGAATTTTCCATAAATGGAAGCATAAGTATCCATTCTTTTTGTCTTGCTTCTTTCAATTAGCATGAATATTTTGAGACTCAGCTATGTTATTGTGTAGACCAATACTTTATTCTTTTTGCTGCTGAGTATTATTCCATTGTATGGATAGGCCACAATTTCTTGTCCTACTCCAAGCACAGGGAACTATGTTCAGTACCTTGTGATAAATCGCAATGGAAAAGAATATGAAAAAGAGTGTGTGTGTATATATATATATATATATATATATATATATATATGTATATATATATATATATATATCATTGAATTACTTTGCTGTTCTGTGGAAATTAACAAACAAAACTTGATTTCTTCATTCTTTCACCTATTGATGGACCCTTGGTTTGTTTCAACTTTTTGACTATTTCAAATAAGACATAGAAACATTCATGTCTGTGTGTACAGATACTTTCTTTTGGGCAAATAAATGCCTAGGAGTAGAATGGATCATATGATATTTGTGTGTTTAATTTATTAAGAAACCGCCAAACTTTTCTCCAAAGTGGTTGTACCATTTTACATCCCCATCAGCAATGCATGATAATTCCACTTCTTCCATATCTTCCCCTAAACTTGGTATGATCTGTTTTTAATTCTAAGCATCCTAATAAGTGTATAGTGGAATCTCATTATGGTCTTTATTTTCTTTTCCAAATGGCTTAAACATGTCAAGCATCTTTTCATGTGTTTATAGGCACATATTATGTATCTTTGGAGAAATGTCTATTCAGATACTTTGCGCATCATTTTAATTGAATAGTCAACTGTCTTTTCCATTCTCTCAATGGTGACTTTCAAAGAACAGAAGTCTTAATTTTCATGAAGTCTGGTTGATCATTTTTTTCTTTATGGCTGTGCTTTTGGTGTTCTTAGAAATCTTTACTTAACCTGAAGTCACATATGATTTTATCCTATAAACATAGGATAAAACTTTTCCAAGAAGTTTTGTTATTTTAGGTTTAACACTTAGGTTTATGATCCAGCTTGAGTTAATTTTTGTATGTGGTCTGAGTGTTGGATTGAGGCTCACTTCTTGCATATGGCTGTCCAGTCATCCCAGTACCATTTGTTGGAGACTCCTTTCTCCGGAGCTTGCCTGGTGGCTCAGATGGTAAAGAATCTGCCTGCAATGCAGGAGACCTGGGTTTGATCCCTGGGTTGGGAACATCCCCTGGAGAAGGGAAAGGCTATCCAGTATTCTGGCCTGGAGAATTCCATGGATTGTATAGTCCATGGGGATGCAAAAAGTCGGACACGACTGAGCAACTTTCACTTTGACTTTCCCCAACCAGGGATTGAGCCCATGCGCCTTGCAGTGGAAGCATGGAGTCTTAACCCCTGCACCACCAGGGAAGGCCCACACATTGTCTTGACTATAGCAACTTATTAAAGTCTTGAAATCAGTTAATGTAAAAATCTCTTTTGTAGGGAGTACCATGAAGGATTCTTGTTCTTTGAAACATCCCTTGAAAAATCCCATTTAAAGAGGATTGTGTCAGAGACTGCTCTGGTGGTCGGGTGGTTAAGACTCCGTGCTTCTATTGCAGGGGGTATGGGTTAGATTCCTGGTCTGGGAACTAAGATCTCACGTGCCATGCAGTGTGGCAAATAAATAAACAAATAAAATGGAAAGAGGATCGCCTCACTTTCCCCAGGCTCCCATTCTACCTGCACAGAGAAGCGTGGATTACGACTTTGGGTAAGCCATGCCTCTTTTGAACCTCAGTTTCCTCATCCCTCAAAATGGAGTAATTGACCCCTGCTTAGGGAACCTTCTAGGCATGCTGGGAGAGTTCAGTAAGGTAATGCTTGCAGTGCTTGGACCAGAGTAACTGTCAGCTGGTCTCTGGGTGAGTGTTGAGGGTCACCTGAGAGCCAGGATGGGGCTCCCCATCTTGACATCTTTGTTCTTGGCAGGACCCAGAGGGTCAGCCCATCCCAGGTCGCCTGGCAGCCAATGAGTCAGACACAGTGCAGCCAACAGAGCCTTACTGCACCTTGGACAGCTGTGAACAGCAACTGGAGGACAAGCCCCCCAAGGAGGTGGACACCCCACCCTTCGGGACACCGGGGGCTCTGCCAGAGCCTGGCCCAGGGGGATGTGAGGACAGTTTCCAGGAAGCAGTGTCCCTAATGCCTACGGCAACTCTGGAGGAAAAGACGGTTCACACTGACCCACCACCCATGCCAAGACCCAACACACCCAAAGCAAGGTAAGGCACCCCACCCCTCCCTGACCCCAACAAGACTGCTCTTCTGCTAGTTCCAGAGGAGGTGACTTCTAGTCCTGACAGCTGTTGATGCGATGTAAGACCTTGGTCAAGCCATGCCCCCAGAACCCCTGTTTCCCCATCTGTATAGTAGCTCTAGTACAGAATTCTTTGCCCCATGGGCCCATTCTTCACCGGCCAAGTCCCCACAAGGAATGTGGAAGAATGAGGAGCCCCTCTGAGAGCAGAAGCCCAGGGATGAAACTGCAGCGGTGGATCTGAGTGTCCTGGGGCTGAGAGAAGGCCTTGCAAAGGTGAGCCTTGAGCTGCACCCCCCCTCACCTGGGGGTTCTCCCTTGTTTAGAGATGAGGCTGTGGAGATCCAGCCAGCACTGGGGCCTGCTCGTCCACCTGTAAGTAGAACCACAGTGGGGAAGGGAACGGGGCGGGGGGAGATCAGGACAAGGAGGAAAGAGGCAGAAATGGGGCAGTATTCACAGTCAAACTGGGGACGGTGTGAGTCCGTGCCTGCGTGTTTCCATGGGTGTGCACACGTGTGTGTGTGTTCACACATGTGCATGTGTGTGCCCACATGTGTGCATTTGGTTGTGAGTCAAGGCTGCTCTTACACTTTGGAGCCCCTGAATTCACCCCAGGCCATGGCGGTTTTCTCCACATTGGCATGGATCTCTGCCGGCCAGCTGCTCAGTCACAGCACACAACCCAAAGCTTCCCTGGATGGCTGGGAGACTCCCATCCCCTCCCAGTCATCCCCACATCCAACAGCTCTCTCACCTCCTAGTTCTCTGATTTGATTGGGCAACCTGTGAACAGTTATCATCTGCCTGGTGGAAAGGCAGGTTGGAGAAAGAGGAATCAAAAGAGCTTTTAGGAAATGTAATCTACAAAAATATTGAACCACTATGTTGTACACTTGAAACCAATATCGTAAATCGACTTGGAAAGTGAAAGTGTTAGTCAGTTGTGTATGACTCTTTGCAACACCCTGGACTGCAGGCTACCAGGCTCTTCTGTCCATGGAGTTCCCCAGGGTAGAATCCTGGAATGGGTTGCCATTCCCTTCTTTGGGGGATATTTCTGACCCAGAGATCAAACCTGGGTCTCCTGCATTGCAGGCAGATTCTAAGCCCAGATTTGCTCTAAGCCCAGATAGTTTTGTTTTGTTTTTTTTTTTTTTTAAGAGGCTTTCAGTCTGGGGCCCGAGTGACACTAGTGAAGGAGCAGACAGAAAGAACCTGAGGTTCTGCTTTGGTCATGTTCTGGACGAACAGAAGAAATACCAGGAGGATGTCTGGAGTTAGGAAGGAGAGAGAGCTCAGGATGGGAGATGTAAATACGAGGAAAACGGGGTAACATCTAGGAGACCGTACGGAGCAGGAAGGCATCTGAGGACAGACCACTGGTCTCCACCACATTCAGAAATGCAGGGACTTCTCTCGTGGGCCAGTGGTTAGGACTCTGTGCTTCCGACGCAGGGCACGTGGGTTCAGTCTCTGGCCAGGGAAGTGTTCCGCATGCCGTGTGGCACGGTCCCCAAAAGAAAATAAACAAACAAAACCCACAGACATGGATTGAGAGTGAGGAAGCCTCAGTGAAGGAGGCTGTGGAACACTCAGGGAGGGAGCCAGCCGGGGAGAGAGTGTGGGTCCAGAGAGGAAAGCCCTCCCGGAAGGGCAGAGTGGGCTCGGCTCTGAGGAGGGAGCAGATTGCCGCCCTGCAGGAGTCTGGCTGGGGAGCAGGGCTGGAAGCCAGACTGGAGATGGGAAGACAGGAGAGATGGGTGCAGCCAATCTCGCGAGGCGTTCTGCTCATTCTGCTCGAGGCAGGGCGGAGAGCCGGGTGGCCCTGAACAGCTGTGTAGTGCGGGGTTGTCTCTTTCTGGCTGCGCTGGGTCTGTGTCTCTTCGCTGCAGCGCGTGGACTTTGTCTAGGTGCAGAGCACAGACCCAACGGACACAGAGCGCCCTGGGCTGTGCAGCTGTGTCCACGGGCTCAGCTGCCCCAGAGCATGTGGGGTCTCAGTTCCCTAGCCAGGAACTGAACCGTGTCCCCTGTATTGGAACGCAGATTCTTTCCTTATATATATATTTTTTAATGGAAAGCAGATTCCTAACCACTGGACCACCAAGGAAGCCCTGAGAGTTTTTCTTTTAAGGAAGGAAGATAAGAGACTCTCTGGTTCTGTGGTTAAGATGCCACGCTTCTAATGCGGGGGACACAGGTTCAATCCTTGGTTGGGAGCTCAGATCCCGCATGCCACATGGCGCAGCTTAAAAACCTTAAAGTAATAATAATTAAAAATATTTTAATTAAAGAAGGAAAATAATATAGCATGTTTACATGCTGACAGGAGTAATCTGGCAGAGAGGGCAGTGCTGATACTTTTTTAGGTCGAGCAGGTGTGTGGTAACAGCTCCATCTTTGAACAGGAGAAAGGGCCGGGATGGAGCCTGCGTGGGGCGGCCTGGGTGGAGGCGGTCAGGGGACAGCTCACCCCTCTCTAGAAGAGACAGACGTAGGAGGTGCTGGATTTGCTGAACACGTAGATGGGAATCTACTGAGCGCCTGCCAAGTGGGAGTAGGCTGCTGTGTTGATAGGATCAAAGAGGCAGGTGCAGTTCTGCCCTCAGGGAGCCTACTTCCAGGGAGGGCAAGCAGCAAGGTGGACAGGCTGCGGTGACTGCAGAGGAGGAAAGAAACAAGGGTGAACTGGGGAGTTGCTCACTCAAGAGCACAGCTTGGAAGGCTGGGACGAGGCCCAGGTCAGGGGTCGAGGAGGACGTGGGGAAGGGGTATAGAGGATGCCGGAGAGATGTGGGCTCCCCGGGACCTGGAAGAGAAGGAGAGGCTGAGGGTGCCCTGGGGCGGGTGGCCGCGAGCAGCTCGTGGGACCGTCTGGCTGGCCGAAGGCCTCCCGCATCGCCTGCCCGTCCCGTCCCCAGGAGGCGGTGAACACGGGAGCGAGGGGGCTGGACCCCACTCAGAAGCAGCCTCAGGGGCCCGTGGCAGCCACGTGCACCCGGGACCCTGGCAGCGCCCGGCCTGGCTTCATGAGGCGCCTGCTGGAGGTGGAGGAGGAGGAGGCCGCGCTTCGGAGAGCTGCGAAGGCCCGCACCCTGCCAGGCCGGAGGTGCCCCCGGGCCCTGGGTCCCGTGCCCACCCCCACCCCCAGCCTGCCTCCGCCCCTGCCTGTGACCCAGGCCCCGGCCTCAGCCTCTGCCCCGGCCTGGGCGCGGC
This sequence comes from Ovis aries, assembly GCF_016772045.2. Taxonomy (NCBI): domain Eukaryota; kingdom Metazoa; phylum Chordata; class Mammalia; order Artiodactyla; family Bovidae; genus Ovis; species Ovis aries. Next base: position 249,379,121 of record NC_056055.1, read on the forward strand.
CGCCCGCCCCCGTGGGGACGCCTGGCCCCACTCCAGGGCCCGTTGCCGTCCTGCCGGTGCCCACGTCGGATCTGGCCTGGAGAAGGACAGAACTTCTGAGCCACAGCGGGGAGAGGAGCCTGAAGGCACGGTAGGAGCCACCCCAGAAAGCGCTAGGATCCGAACGCGGCCGCACGGCACTGAATCCCCTCCAGACTCCCATCTGCCCCTCCTGTGTGTCCCCTCCACGTCCCCTGCCTCTCCCGGCTCCCTGTCTCTCACACTGTGGTCTTTTCCTCATCACCAACCCTGCTTCTCTTTCTAACCCGTCTAGATGCCCCTCACCTCTGCATCGCTCCCCCAGGTCACTCAAAGACTCCTGTGACCTCTCAAAGCCTCCCCAGGGTCCCTCCTATGACCCTCCTGCCCCGGCTGCCCCCTCGCTCCCCCAGCTTTCGGGGTCCGGGGCGGGGGTGGGCGGCCGGATGTGCCCTGGGCCCGGCTCTGTCCTCTGCAGGCAGGAGCTGGAGGAGCGTTGCCTCCTGAAGGTGTGTCAGACCTGGGAGGAGAGGGCGGAGGAGCACCTCACCATGAAGCAGGAGGAAGGTGAGGGCAGGCCTTCCCAGGAGGTGGGGGGAGGGCCCTCTCAGTGCCGGGGGGCCCTCAGTCTTTGGGCTGGCGGGTCTGGGTGGGGTACAGGCCGGCCAATCACTCCACAGCCCTGTGTCCATCCCAGCCTGCGCTGGGCTGGCGGCGTGGCGCAGGGCAGAAGGTTGACCCGACGCCTCTTCCCTCTTCTCTTCCCGAGTGGTCTCTGAACGAACGGAGCAAGCCCTGCAAAGCACTCTTGTTTTTGGAGGCGTTTCTGCCTCCTCCAGCACAAGCCCACTCTCTAGGTCCCCTGGAGAGGCCACCAGGGGTGGAGGCAAGACTCTAGCGCCCCCTCCTGTGCTAGACCACCCCTCACCCTTTAACAGGTCCACTTGCCCTGAACACGTTCCTGACCCCCATTAGGTCTGCTCGCCCATGCGCTGGACAGCCCAGCTGCTGATACTGGGCTGCTGTCAAGGAAAGAGCAGCGTTTACTGCAGGCGCCAAGCTAGGAGTCCAGGCAGCTTAAAAGGCCCAAATCCCCACGGCTTTCAGGAAAATTGTTTAAGAGTGAGGGAGTGTGTCACAGGTTCCTCATCAGTTCGTGGGCCTTCTTCTGATTGGCTGCTGGTGAGGTCACTGGGTGTCAACATCATCAACCTTCTCATTCCAACCAGCCTGCCAGTGCTCGCCGTTTGCTGTGCTTGTGGGCAGCTTATGGTTAACTTCTTCCACTTGGTGGGGGTGTCAGTTCAGTTCAGTTCAGTCCAGGCGCTCAGTCGTGTCCAACTCTTTGCGACCCCATGAATCACAGCACACCAGGCCTCCCTGTCCATCACCATCTCCCGGAGTTCACTCAAACTCAGGCCCATCGAGTTGGTGATGCCATCTAGCCATCTCATCCTCGGTCGTCCCCTTCTCCTCCTGCCCCAATCCCTCCCAGCATCAGAGTCTTTCCCAATGAGTCAACTCTTCACATGAGGTGGCCAAAGTACTGGAGCTTCAGCTTTAGCATCATTCCTTCCAAAGAACACCCAGGGCTGGTCTCCTTCAGAATGGACTGGTTGGATCTCCTTGCAGTCCAAGGGAGTGGGGGTGTCAGTATCTGCAACATGGCTCAGAGGACAGGCTCAGATTACCTATAGTCCTTGTAGTGTAGTAGTGTTGGTCACTCAGCCGTGTCTGACTCTTTGTGACCCCACGGTCTGTAGCCCACCAGGCTCCTCTGTCCATGGATTATCCAGGCAAGAATACTGGAGTGGGTTGCCATTCCCTTCTCCAGAAGATCATCTGACCCAGGGATCGAATCTGGGTCTCCTGCAGATTGCAGACAGACCTGCAGGCAGATTCTTTACCGTCTGAGCTACAGGGAAGACCCTTTAGTCCTTGAGGAGGAACTAAAGTTCCTTGACCTTATATGTCTAAACTAGTATTATTTAGTCTTGTTGGACTGTTTTCCCTTTCTGCCTTTTTTCGCTTCTCTGACTGAACCCATTCTTTGGGACTCGGGAAGGCCTAAGAGGCTGAAAGTCTACAAACAAGAGGCAGACAAGGGGACACGGTGCAGAGGGGTCTGTCCCAGGAAGAGTCCCTGGAGTCCTGTTACACACAGCCCCCCACTCATCCACCATATCCCACCTCCACCTAGAAAATTAAAAGCCTGAACGCCCACCCGGGGCGAGGCACCCTTTGCTCCCCAGCGTCCTTAGTTCGGCCCGTGACTCCGCCTACCTGTGCTGTGAGGAAGAGCAACTGCCGCTTCCTCTGGGCTCTGCGAGGGGCCTAAGCTGCTGTGCACACCGGTGACCCAGCAGGCCAGCCCTGGCCTTGGACGGCGGTGGGGGTGCACTCCCTCCTTCCACCCTGCATTCCTCCCCGCAGTCTGAGCCCCAGGCAGGGCCAGGGGGGCCCTTCTGCCTTCCTTGAATACACTCTTTGGCTCCCTAGGGCCGGGTCCTTGAAGCTCACTCTTTTTAAAAAAATGTCATTCGTTTGGCTGAGTCGGGTCTTAGTTGCAGCGCACAGGGTTTCTTGAGCCAGGCGGGATCTTTCATTTCGGCACACGGACTCGAGCTGTGGGGCTAGGACTCCGGGATACATGGGCTTGAGTACTTCAGTGTGTGTACTTGGCTGTGCCCTGGCATTTGAAATCTTAGTTCCCTGACCAGGGATCAAACTCACACCTGCTGCACTGCCAGGTGGATTCTTAACCACTGGGCCGCCAGGGAAGTCCCTTGCTCCTTTCAGCTTTAAAGCTCTCTACCCTTTCTGGAGGGCTTTTCTAAGTCCAGCACCCATTGCCCCACCTCCTTGAGCCGAGTTCAGGGACAGCATGACACACTGGCATACAGACCCAGCGTCCTCCCAGGTGGGGAAAGAGACGGTCACCTGCTCTGATGGCCCAACCACCCTGCATTTGAGATGATCTTAAATGAGGGCTGTTCTGTTCATCTCCTTTTTCAGCCTGCCTGCCTGCTGCAGCTCACCACTTACTCCAGCCCTAAGCCCAGCCCTACTTCTTCCCCACATTTCAGTTCTGTGTGTCAGAGAGTTACAAGGCCTGTGATGTCCCAAGTGCTGAGTGAATACAGCCGCTCTGGGAGCGTGTCTTGCCGTTCTCTCCCTCGTGGTGGTGTTCAGTCGCCAAGCCATGTCCAACTCTGCAACCCCATGGACTGCAGCACGCCAGGCTTCCCTGTACATCACTAATTCCTGGAGCTTGCTCAAACTCATGTCCATTGAGTCAGTGATGCAATCCAAATATCTCATCCTCTGTCGTCCCCTTCTCCTTCCGCCTTCAGTCTTTCCCAGCATCAGGGTCTTTTCTAATGAGTCAGCTCTTTGCATCAGGTGGCCAAAGTACTGGAGCTTCAGCTTCAGCATCAGTCCTTCCAGTGAATATTCAGGGGTGATTTCCTTTAGGATGGACTGGCTTGATCTTCTTGCAGTCCAACGGACTCTCAAGAGTTTTCTCCACCACCATAGTTGAAAGCCTCAATTCTTTGGTGCTCAGCCTTCTTTATGGTTCAGCTATCACATTCATACATGACTACTACAAAAACCATAGCTGTGACTATTACGGACCTTTATTGGCAAAATGACATTTCTGCTTTTTAATATGCTGTCTAGGTTTGTAATAGCTTTTCTTCCAAGGAGCAAGCGTCTTTCAATTTCATGGCTGCAGTCACCATCTGCAGTGATTTTAGAGCCCAGAAAAGAACATCTGCCACTGTTTCCACTTTTCTTCTATTTGCCATGAAGTGATGGGACCAGGTGCCACGATCTTAATTTTTTGAATGTTGAGTTTTAAGCCAGCTTTTTCACTCTCCTCTTTCACTCTCATCAAGAGCCTCTTTAGTTCCTCTTCAGTTTCTGCCATTAAAGTTGTATCATCTGCCTATCTGAGGTTGTTAATATTTCTCCCAGCAATCTTGATTCCAGCCCGTGATTCATCCAGCCCAGCATTTCGCGTGATGTACTCTGCCTACAAGTTTAATAAATAGGGTGACAATACACACCTTCACCTTGCACCAGGAATACCACCAATTCAGGGCACCCCTGCTGTGTGCCAAGCAGTATGCTGAGTCCTTCACAGCCAGGTTCTCGTATAACTCTCACAGCGGCCTTGACATACTCCTTTCCCAATTTTGAACCAGTCTATCGTTCCATGTTCAACACTATCTACCCACCTTATAGATAAGAAAATTGGGGGTCACAGAAGTGCCGTGACTTGCCCACTGAAACTATATTAGTTTGCTTGGGCTGACATGAGGAAGTACCATCAACTGGGAGGCTTAAAGTCTGTGTTCCCGTAGTTTTGGAGTCCAGAAGTCCCAGATGGGGTGTCAGTACGTTTGGCTCTTCCTCTCCTCTTTTCGGTCGGTTTCTCCCGGAGCCTGCCTCCTGGGTTGCAGCTGGCTGCCTTCTCCTGCGTCCTGCCTTTCTTCTGTGTGTGTGCAGCCCTGATGTCGCTTGTGTGCCCAGATTTCCTCTTCTCTTAAGGACACCCCTTAGGTTGGATTAAGGGACTCATTTAAACATAATCACCTTTTTAAAGGCATTATTTCCAAATACAGTCACATTCTAAGACAAGTGGGGGTGGGCAGTGCCGGTGTCAAGGCTTCAATATACGAGTGTAGGCAGCGAGCACGATGCAGCGTGTGTAACAGCGACCCTGAGTCTCAGCAATGGCGGAGCCAGTCTCATCAGCAGGCCTATTGATTCTAACCTGGACTGTGCTGTGAGCTGAGAAACCAGCGCCACCCTTGTTAGGACCAGGATGTAACTTTTCTATCAATTGATGCCATTCTGGGACTTGAGAGAGTCCTGCGACTGAGAAACATCCTTCTGGGTCCTCTGCTCTGATCCTGACAAATGAAGTTATCTTAGAGGCTGCACTTAGTTGCTCAGTCCTGTCTGACTCTTTGTGACTCCATGGACTGTAGCCTGCCTGGCTCCTCTGTCCATGGGGATCCTCTAAGCAAGGATCCTGGAGTGGGTTGCCATGCCCTCCTCCAGGGGATCTTCCCAACCCCGGGATCAAACCCAGGTTTCCCACGTGGCAGAGGATTCTTTACCAGCTGAGCCACCAGGGAAGCCCATCCTAGAAGTTATGTCCATCCAGACAAGTAACGCTAAGCTGTGTCCAACTCTCTGTGACCTCGTGGACTGCAGCCCGCCAGTCTTCCCTGTCCTTCACTATCTCCCAAGGTTTGCTCAGATTCGTGCCCATTGAGTTGGTGATGCCATCTAACCATCTCATCAGCCGCCACCCTCTTCTTTTGCCTTCAATGTTTCGCGCATCAGGGTCGTTTCCAATGAGTCGGCTCTTTGCATCAGGTGGCCCAAGTATCGGAGCTTCAGCTTAGATATGTAACTGCAGAGCCCCAAAGCCAAGGCACAGACTCAGAGTCAAAAAGACCTGTCTGGTGCTCTAACCTCTGAGCCTCAGTTTCCCCATCCATACAAGGAAATATGCATTCTACTCTTAAGAGTCTGTTGTAAGAATTACATGAGAAGCTGGCTGTGAAGAACTTAGCATAGTCCCTGGCACACAGCAGCAGTGCTGAGTGGGCGTGCTCCTGGTGCCGGTGAAGGCGGCCCGCTGCGCCGGTGGCCTGACCTTGTACTAGAGAGCGAGTTGCGTCTACGGACCCTGTTCCTCTGCGTTTCACTCGTCTCTTCACCCAGCCATGAGATAGAGGAGGCTCGCCAAGGGGTACGTGGAGCGGATGGGATGCATATTAGAGACAGGAAGTGACCACGCCCCTCCCCACTCCGCCGCCCACCCCAGCCTTCCGCAGCTACTTTGAGATCTTCAACGGTCACGGTGAGGTGGACGCGCAGAGCCTGCAGAACACCCTGCTGCTTGTGGGCATCTCCCTGACAACGGCCCAGGTGGAGGGTGCCCTGAGGAGCGCTGACATTGACGGTGAGTCCGGGGGCGGGGGGGCTTCATCCTGAGCCCTGGCGGGATCAGGCTCGCCCGCAGCGTGAGGCCTGTGCAGTCACGCCGGGCTCAGTGACAGGATCCTGAGTTTGGTTCACCGCTTTGCTGTTGCGGTCTAGAAATTCTTGATAATTTTTGAACGAGGGGCCCTGTTCTGCATTTCTTTTTTTTTTTTTTTTGGTTGCACTGGACCTTCATTGCAGCACTCAGACTTTCTCTAGTCGCAGAGCTTCTGGGCTTCTCTTGCTGTGGAGCGGTGGGCTTAGTCACCCTGCCACATGTGGGATCCTAGGTCCCTGACCAGGGATGGAACCTGAGGCTCCTGCATTAGAAGGCGGATTCGTAACCGCTGGACCACGAGGGAAGTGCTGCATTTTCATCTTGCTCCGGGCAAATGCAAATAATACAGCTGGTTCTGGCTCCCAAAGTAAGTGATTCCTGAGGACCTACGCAGTGCCAGGTTCTGGGGACCCAGAGATGACCAAGACCTAGTTCCTGACCCTAAGACGTAGGTTATCTCTGAGATCACTCCTCCCGGACATTATGTGTGCTCCATCGGACATTCCTCCGTGACCTGGCCACTCATTTTACCGGCTGTATGGCCTGCGACAGGTCACTGAAGTTCATCACGTCTGTTTCCCCGCCTGTAAAATGGGGCTCACAGCAGTTACCCGTCTCACTGAACTGCAGAAAAGATCGAATGAGGTAACCCAGGCAAAGCACGGAGCACTGCACGCGGCACGCAGACTGCACCCAGGAGACGCTGACCACTGGTCTCGTCCATCCTCTCAATGTTCTTTAGCTGCCTGTGGTGTGCCCATTCCTGTGCTGGGCACTGGCATAAAGGGATGTGTAAGACCTGTGAGATCTGCCCTCGAGATGTTCGCACAGTCATGACGCAGAAGGAAGAGTTGCCAAAGGCAGCAGTGCTCCCGGTGGCTTGGATAAGGGGTAAGGGAGGAAGGCTTCCTGGAGGAGGTGATGCCTGAGCCAAAATGGCGAAAGAGCAAGCAGGAGTTAGGCAGGACGAGAAGAAGGGCATTCCTGCTGGCAGAAATAACTTGCACACAGGGCACAGGGCACAGAATGAGGAGCGTTGTCCCTTCGTGGTTTGGTTGACTAGATGCAGGGAACACAGCAGAGCGGTGGGGCCTGGGCTCCGGACCCCTGAGTGTGGGTCTGCTTCCTCCATCACTGTCTGAGGGTGAGTCCTCACTCAAGCTAGGCTAGGCATTGGCCTCAGCTTGGTCCTTGGGTGATCCCAGGCCACGGCCTGCTTTGTCTGTGCCTCAGGCCTCATCTGTGACAAGGGGATTAGAGTATCAGCGCCTGCTGCTCCCCACACCCCCCACCCCAAGGAGGACTTTAAGGATTAGAGACCATTCATTAACTTGTCAAGCGGTTGAGAGGACTGGCATCTGGTCCCATAGCTCCATGGCAAATAGAAGAGGGAAAAGTGGAAGCAGTGACAGATTTTATTTTCTTGGGCTCCAAAATCACTGTGGACAGTGACTGCAGCCGTGAAATTAAAAGATGCTTGCTCCTTTAAAAGAAGGAAAGCTAGGACAAACCTAGGCCGCATATTAAAAAGCAGAGACATCACTTTGCCAACAAAGGTCCATCTAGTCAAAGCTATGGTTTTTCCAGTGGTCATGTACGGATGTCAGAGTTGGACTATAAAGAAGACTGAGTGCCAAAGAACTGACGCTTTCAAACTGTGGTGCTGGAAAAGACTCTTGAGAGTCCCTGGGACTACAGTGAGATCAAACTCGTCCATCCTAAAGGAAATCAACCCTGAATATTCATTGGAAGGACTGAAGCTGAAGCTCCAATACTTTGGCCACCTGATGTGAAGAGCTGGCTCATTGAGAAAGACCCCAATGCTGGGAAAGATTGAAGGGAGGAGAAGCGGACGACAGAGGATGGGATGGTTGGATGGCATCACTGACTCAATGGACCTAAATTTGAGTAAATTTCAGGATATAGTGAAGGACAAAGGAGACTCGTGTGCTGCAGTCCATGGGGTTGCAAAGAGCTGGACACAACTTAGCGACTGAACAATAATAACAAAGCTTAGAGAGCACTTCCCAAGCACCTCTTTGTTTTAAGCCCTGAGGACACAATACAGAATAAAACACCCAGTGCCTGTCTACCAGAGCTTCTGTGAAACCCCAGGTCTTATGAGTGTGAGGCTGAAGTACAAGTGTCTTATGAGAATGTTCAACTGGGACTCTGACCTACACTGGTCTGACTTCCCTCAGGAAGTGGTGGTCAAAGGAAGCATTAAGGGAAAGAGTTGGAGGGAATTCCCTGGTGGTCCAGTGGTGAGGGCTTGGCACTTTTACTTCTGGGGGCAGAGTTCAGTCTGTGGTTGCAGAACTAAGATCCTGCAAGCTGCATCGCATGGCCACAAGAAACAAAAATCAACGAAGAGTTAGCGTGTGGTGGAGAGAATTCTGAGATGAGAGCGCAGCACGTACAAAGGCCTGGAGTGGGGGAGGAGGGCCCCCGGTGGGAGCAGGGTAGTGCTGGGGGAGCTTGGTACCTGGTGAGGCTGCAGACAGCTGACAGGCAAGTCTAGCAGGACTCTGAAGGCCACAATGGGAACACTGTAGGTAAAGATGCGTGCTCATGCAAGACTAACAGGCTGTAATAAGAGTTGCTGGCATTTGTTGAGCATGTGTTTGTGAGCAGGGCCCTATTCTAAGCACATCGCCTCCATTTCTCTCCCTTGAGAAAGGCGTTATGGTCGTCTTCACCCTATTAGACGAGAAAACTAAGGCTTAGTGGGGCTAAGAGACTTCGGCAGTGTCACAGAGATAGTGAGTGACATGAACTCAGATTGCTGCTTCTAGAACCTTCTGGGAGCCTCCAACCCAGGAGATTTTAATTTTTTTCCTTCTACTTCCCTATGTGTCCCGCACTTTCTACATCGACTATGTGTTACTTTTATAATCAACTCCAACAAGTAAATGCTAATAGCCTTGCCTGGGTTGCAGGGTCCGAGCCTGCTCTGGAAGGCCCCTGCCCACTCTGTATTCTTCTGGCCCCCACAGGAGATGGTCACGTGAACTTCAAAGACTTCCTGACTGTGATGACAGACACCAGGCGCTTCTTCTGCTCCGTAGGTGAGCAGGGGAGAGCCCAGGGCACTCAGAGCTGGGGTGGGGGGGCAGGTGGCTAGTAGGGGGCTTGGGCATCCCGGGGTGTCACATGGTAACGGCAGCCACCATCCCATGTCTCCAGAACAGAATGCCCTGATGGACATGGCTCCTCCAAACCCCCACACTCTGTTCTTTGAGATCCTGTCCCTGCTGGTGGAGATGCTGGCCTTACCCGAAGGAGCTTTAGAAGAGATCACCAGGTGAGTAGGTCTGGTGGTTGTGGGTGGAGGATTGTAGGCACAGAAATAGCACCTAGCCTTTTGGCAGTGGAGGATTTTGGATAGTTAGGACTCTTAGTTGCAAGCAAAACACACATAAAACTGGCTTATGCAAAAGGGGAATGTATCGGCTCAAGTCACTGCTCAGGGCTTCAGGAATGGCTGGATCCAGGAGACCAGCTGATACCATTCAGGCTTTATCTCTCCTGCTCATCTCTGCATTGGCTTCAAGCTCAGCTAGGCTCTTCCCACAGTGAGAAGGATGGCAACTGGCGGCCCTTACTCATTACTCTCCTCCTTTTGCAACCTCAGCAGCAAGAGGAATACCTTCTTGCAGTACACATATAGCAATCCCAGAAAGAAAATGTGACAGAGCCTGTTTGGGCTGGACAACAAGACATGGAAGCCTCCCCACATTTCCAGAGTGGGCTGCTGGATGGTCTTTCTCATCTAAGAAACAGATGGCTCTGTACCAAAAAATGACATGAACATTTGATGGGTAGAAGCAAAGGGTCGCTCTTGCAGCACACAGAGGCTTGGCTGTTGTTGAGAAAATTGGATAATTTTTTCCTACCACAGACCAGGCCTTTTCTGCAGGGGACAGAAGAGGGGGGATGATTACATGTGTTTCAGCAACACCAACTTAGCAAACCTGAGACAAGAGATCTGTCTTCTTTCCAGCATCTCTAAATCACTAAACATATACAGCCTGAAGATGGCAAATGTATAATTTGAAAAGCAATAAAACAAATTCTCATGTATCCATTTCTTCAGTTTAAAAATAGGTAATTTCCAATCATCTTGAAGCCCCTGAGTGCCCTACCCTAACCATAGAGTACTTTCTCTCGTAACGAGAACCAACCCTTATTCATTTGCTTTTTGTTTTAAAATCTCACTGCTTATTTTTCCCCATGTCATTCATTGAAAATTTCAAATGTATGGCAAAGTTAAAAGAATTTTACAGTTAACAGTTAGATACCCACAGCCTAGATTCTACTGTTGCCATTTTGCCCTTCTTTTACCTATCCATCCCTTTGTTCTTCAATCTGTATTATTTTTATTTCATTTTATAGTAAATTATAGTCATTTCCCTCTAAATACGTCAGTATTTTGGGCTGGGGAAAAAGTTTGCTGGGTTTTTCGTAACATCTTACAGAAAAACTTGAACATACTTTTTGGCCAACCCAATATATATCATCAGCTAATGATCAATATTTGCATAGAGCTTCCCCACCCCTATCTTTTGAGATTCATATAATGTACATGTGGTGAAATGCACAGATCTTAAGTGTATCATTTAGTGAATCTCAACAAATTCCCACACCCCAGCAACCTGAGCCCCTGTCAAATTATACAAAATTTTACTCTCATTCCAGAAACTGCCCTCATGAGCTTTCCCAGCTGGTCCCTGAAACTACACTTCTTTTAATTTTTTTTCCATCACAGATTGGTTTTGTCTGTCTTACAACTTCATATAAATGGAAACATACAGAGTACAGTCTTTAGTGTCCAGCTCCCTTCACTCAGCATAATGCCTTTCCCCCCAAACTTTAACGTTTAAAAAGAATCTTCTTTATTTGTTTGGCTGCGTCAGCTCTTAGTTGCAGCAAGTGGGGTCTTTTGTTGCAGCGTGCCAGCTCCACAGTCGCAGCACAGCCTGACTGTGCGTCTGTGTGTGCTCAGTTGCTTCAGTCGTGTCCAACTCCCTGTGACCGTATGGACTGTAGCTGCCTGCTCCTCTGCCCCTGGGATTCTCCAGGCAAGAATACTGGAGTGGGGTGCCATGCCCTCCTCCAGGAGATTTCCCAACCCCGAGATCAAACCCATGTCTCCTGTACTGCAGGTGGATTCTTTATACCCACTGAGCAACCTGGGAAGCCCATGACTATATCACGATATAACCTATTTGATCAGCAAATGGACATTAGGTCTATGTTCAGTTTCCAGCCATGGTAGAAATAGTGTGACTGTTTTGTATCTGTCTCCTGGGACACCTGAGCAAGAGTGTCTTCAGAGCTGTAGTTCTGAAACTTTTTGATCTAGGAAATCTGCTATTATTTTTTATATTTGAATTTAAGACTGAGAGATCTAAAAAATAAATATCTATTCAACAAAGATAAGCTATGTGATATTCTAGAGAAGACAGGGATCAAGACCATCCCTAAGAAAAAGAAATGCAAAAAGGGAAACTGGCTGTTTGAGGAGTCCTTACAAATAGCTGTGAAAACAAGAGAAGTGAAAAGGAAAGGAGAAAGGGAAAGATATATCCATTTGAATGCAGAATTCCAAAGAATAGCAAGGAGAGATAAGAAAGCCTTCCCCAGTGATCAATGCAAAGAAATAGAGGAAAACAATAGAATGCGAAAGACTAGAGATCTCTTCAAGAAAATTAGAGATACCAAGGGAACATTTCATGCAAAGATGGGCACAATAAAGGGCAGAAATGGTATGGACCTAACAGAAGCAGAAGATATTAAGAAGAGGTGGCAAGAATACACAGAAGAACTATACAAAAAAGATCTTCATGACCCAGATAACCACAATGGTGTGATCACTCACCTACAGCCAGACATTCTGGAATGTGAAGTCAAGTGGGCCTTAGGAAGCATCACTATGAACAAAGCTAGTGGAGGTGATGGAGTTCCAGTTGAGCTATTTCAGTCCTAAAAGATGATGCTATGAAAGTGCTGCACTCAATATGTCACGCAAATTTGGAAAACTCAGCAGTGGCCACAGGACTGGAAAAGGTCAGTTTTCATTCCAATCCCAAAGGAAGGCAATGCCAAAGAATGCTCAAACTACCGCACAGTTGTACTCATCTCACATGCTAGTAAAGTAATGCTCACAATTCTCCAAGCCAGGCTTTAGCAATACGTGACCCGTGAACTTCCAGATGTTCAAGCTGGTTTTAGAAACGGCAGACGAACAAGAGATCAAATTGTCAACATCTGCTGGATCATTGAAAAAGCAAGAGAGTTCCAGAAAAACATCTATTTCTGCTTTGTTGACTATGCCAAAGCCCTTGACTGTGAGGAATATAATAAACTGTGGAAAATTCTTAAAGAGATGGGACTACCAGACCACCTGACCTGCCTCTTGAGAAACCTGTATGCAGGTCAGAAAGCAACAGTTAGAACTGGACATGGAACAACAGACTGGTTCCAAATAGGACAAGGAGTACATCAAGGCTGTATATTGTCACCTGCTTATTTAACTTATATGCAGAGTACATCATGAGAAGTGCCGGACTGGATGAAGCACAAGCTGGAATCAAGATTGCTGGGAGAAATATCAATAACCTCAGATATGCAGATGACACCACCCTTATGGCAGAAAGTGAAGAACTAAAAGGCCTCTTGATGAAAGAAGAGAGTGAAAAAGTTGGCTTAAAACTCAACATTCAGAAAACTAAGATCATGGCATCTGGTCCCATCACTTCATGGCAAATAGATGGAGAAACAGTGGCTGACTTTATTTTGGGGGGCTGCAAAATCACTGCAGATGGTGATTGCAGCCATGAAATTAAAAGACGCTTACTCCTTGGAAGAAAAGTTATGACCAACCTAGACAGCATATTAAAAAGCAGAGACATTACTTTGTCAACAAAGGTCCGTCTAGTCAAGGCTATGGTTTTTCCAGTGGTCATGTATGGATGTCAAAGTTGGACTGTGAAGAAAGCTGAGCACCGAAGAATTGATGCTTTTGAACTGTGGTGTTGCAGAAGTCTCTTAGTCCCTTGGACTGCAAGGAGATCCAACCAGTCCATCCTAAAGGAGATTAGTCCTGGGTGTTCATTGGAAGGACTGATGTTGATGCTGAAACTGCAATACTTTGGCCACCTGATGTGAAGAGCTGATTCATTGGAAAAGACCCTGATGCTGGGAAAGATTGAGGGCAGAAGGAGAAGGGGATGACAGAGGATGAGATGGTTGGATGCCATCACTGACACAATGGACATGAGTTTGAGTGAACTCCAGGAGTTGATGATGGACAGGGAGGCCTGGCCTGCTGCGGTTCATGGGGTCGCAAAGAGTCAGACACGACTGAGCGACTGAACTGAACTGAACTGAACCCCATTACATGTTAATCAAAAACATTTTAAATAAAAAATAACAGTACTTTCCAAAACAAACAAAAAAGTTAATGAGAAGAATGTCATTGCTTTACAGTATCGAGAATCTCTTCAGCATCTGGAATAAAAGAAGTTGGCTGGATTTTCTTACCTGCTTCTGCATTCAATCTGTTGCAATCTGTTTTTTCAGTTGAAGAATATGAAGAAATAAGTCATCACACAAATATGTAATTGGAAAAAGCATTTAATAGTTCTTTCATTTAATAGCCACATATCATGGATTTTTTAACTTTTTGGAGCAAGCATTTAATGAGGAACATTTCTTTGAAAACAAAAGAGAAACAGAGGTTAATGGGAACAAATTGTGAACTCAATTTTTGAGTCCAGAGGGCAGTTAGTTTCGAGGATTCTTGAGTGAGGGACTTCCCTGGCAGTCCAGTGGCTGAGACTCTGTACTCCACTGCAGCGGGCACGAGTTCAATCCCTGATTGTGGGAACTGGGATCCTGTGAGCCCTGAGGCTCAGCCAAAAAGAAAAGGAGGCTCTCTGGGGGCTCTTAGGAATTTTCTGGCTTGCAGTTCAAATGTCTTTGGTGATGGCACTGGGTGTTCCGGTGAACTAACAGCAGCAGGCATTCAGGTTTTTATACATAATCTGTTGTGAGTTTTTCCTTTTGAAGTTTAAGTTGCTTTATCTTGCAGGGCACTGGGGGAAAGGGCAGTCCTAGTTTTTAGTGATGCCAGCTCAGGAAGGTGGGAGGAAGACAAGCTTACAGACACGATATGCCAAGTGGCAGGAGGCAGTTTATACAGAGGACAAAAGGCTCAAAGTGAGTGAACTGTCCTGCGACCGACAAGGGTGTGACAGCTTTTGTTGAAACATAGAATGTTTCTCTCCACAATAATGCCAATTTTTTCAAAGAAAATCAAAGTATGACCAATTTGTTTGGGAAAATAAGTCTAGTCTCATTAAGCATGGCTAAATTATTTTAAAATTGATTTATTGTTTTGTTATTTAAGTATAGTTGATTTATAATGTTGTGTTAGTTTCAGCAAAATGGTTCATACATATATATTTTATAATTTATATTATATATAATTATTGGGACTATATATCATCATATATAATACATATATATTAGGTGCTGGGATTGGGTTCTTTTACTGTGGAAGCCCAGGTTCAATCCATGGTCAGCAAAACATCCTGTATGCTGCACAGCACAGCCAAAATACAAAAGTATATATATATATATATATATATATATATATATATATATATTTAAAAAGAAATCACAGAAGCAAAGAACATTCAGTTCAGTTTAGTTGCTCAGTCGTGTCCAACTCTGCCACCCCAGGACTGCAGCACTCCAGGCTTCCCTGTCCATCACGAACTCCTGGAGCTCACTCAATTTCATGTCCATCGAGTCCGAAATGCCATCCAAACATCTTATCTTCTGTCCTCCCGCCTTCAGTCTTTCCAAGCATCAGGGTCTTTTCTAGTGAGTCAGTTCTTCGCATCAGGTGGCCAAAGTATTGCAGTTTCAGCTTCAGCATCAGTCCTTCTAATGAATATTCAGGGTTGATTTACTTTAGGATTGACTGGTTGTATCTCCTTGCAGTCCAAGGGACTCTCAAGAGTCTTCTCCAACACCACAGTTCAAAAGCATCACTTCTTCGGTGCTCAGCCTTCTTTATAGTCCAACTCTCACATCCATACAAGACTGTTGGAAAAACCATAGCTTTGACTAGATGGACCTTTGTTGGCAAAGTGATGTCTCTGCTTTTTAATATGCTGTCTAGGTTGGTCATAGCTTTTCTTCCAAGGAGCAAACGTCTTAATTTCATGGCTGTGGTCACCATCTGCAGTGATTTTGGAGCCGAAGAAAATAAAATCTCACTGTTTCCACTGTTTCCCCGTCTGTTTGCCATGAAGTGATAGGATCAGATGCCACGATCTTAGTTTTCTGAATATTGAGTTTTAAGCCAACTTTTTCACTCTCCTCTTTCACTTTTATCACGAGGCTCTTTAGTTCTTCACTTTCTGCCATAAGAGTGGTGTTAATCTGCATATCTGAGGTTATTGATATTTCTCCCAGCAATCTTGATTCCAGCTTGTGCTTCATCCAGCCCAGTGTTTCTCATGATGTACTCTACATATAAGTTAAATAAGCAGGGTGACAATATATAGCCTTGACACACTCCTTTCCTGATTTGGAACCAGTCTGTTGTTCCATGTCCAGTTCTAACTGTTGGTTCTTAACATGCATAGATTTCTCAGGAGGCAGGTGAGGTGGTCTGGTAGTCCCATGTCTTTAAGAATTTTGCACAGTTCGTTGTGATCCATAGTCAAAGGCTTTGGCACAGTCTATAAAGCAGAAGCAGATGTTTTTCTGGAACTATTTTGCTTTTTCGATGATCCCGTGGATGTTGACAATTTGATCTCTGGTTCGTCTGCCTTTTCTAAAATCAGCTTGAACATCTGGAAGTTCACAGTTCATATACTGTTAAAGCCTGGCCTGGAGAATTTTGAGCATTACTTTGCTACTGTGTGAGATGAGTGCAATTGTGCGGTAGTTTGAACATTCTTTGGCATTGCCTTTCTTTGGGATTGGAAGGAAAACTGACTTTTCCAGTCCTGTGGCCACTGCTGAGTTTTCCAAATTTGCTGGCATATTGAGTGTAGCACTTCACAGCATCATCTTTTAGGATTTGAAATAGCTCAACTGGAATTCCATCACCTCCACTAACTAGCTTTGTTCATAGTGATGCTTCCTAAGGCCCACTTGACTTCGCATTCCATGATGTCTGGCTCTAGGTGAGTGATCACACCATTGTGGTTATCTGGGTCATGAAGATCTTTGTTGTACAGTTCTTCTGTGTATTCTTGCCACCTCTTAATATCTTCTGCTTCTGTTAGGTCCATACCATTTCTGTCCTTTATTGAGCCCATCTTTGCATGAAATGTTCCCTTGGTATCTCTAATTTTCTTGAAGAGATCTCTAGTCTTTCCCATTCTATTGTTTTCCTCTATTTCTTTGCATGGATCGCTGAGGAAGGCTTTCTTATGGTTCCTTGGTGTGATTCGGAACTCTGCGTTCAGACGGGTATTTCCTTTTCTCCTTTGTCTTTAGCTTCTCTTCTTTTTTCAGCTCTTTGTAAGGCCTGATCAGACAACCATTTTGCCTCTTTGCATTTCTTTTTCTTGGGAATCGTCTTGTTCAATACCTCCTGTACAGTGTTACGAACCTCTGTCCATAGCTCTTCAGGCACTCCGTCAGCTCTAACCCCTGGAATCTATTTGTCACTTACACTGTATGACTGTAAGGGATTGATTTGGGTCTCCCCTGCATGGTCTAGTGGCAAACGCTCTATGGCGAGGAGCATAGGAACTGCAGCGTGTCGCTCTCTTCTGTTTTTCTTTAGACTTACTGTCATGGCTGACATACATCGAGCAATGCACTTTAATTATACATTTTGTTCTTGGATTGAGTTCATACCATTATAATGGTAAACCTCTGGTAGAGATAACGTGCTTGTTTGACTAGTCTCAGCTTTATAGAGGTTTTTTTTTTTTTTCTTTCCTTAAGCTAATTAAATACAGCTCTCTTACAAGCTAATTTTTAGCAATACCGTCTGGAGTAGAAAAACATTACATGCATATTATATATATATGTATATATACATGGGGTCGCAAAGAGTCAGACATGCCTGAGTGACCGAACGACGAGGATATATACATATGCATATGTGAACATACAGACAGGTGCCAAGACAGGTCTTAAGGCTTTCATTTAAAGCCTTAGCTATGAGGTAGGTACAGTAATATGAAGTTTACTAGTCTATAAAAAAAATAGTTGGATCCAAATTATATTTCTGGCAGATGGAACAAGTTAACGTCAGTTGCCCAGAAGGCTAAAGCTTGTTACTAATTTTTGCGGAGAAGTGCTTTAAGACTTTTGGTTCCACATGCCCCTCCTAAGTTTTGTTCTCTTTCCAATGTCCTGATCTTTCACAGTGTCTGAAAGTGCCTTGAGACAGTAAGGAGGTTTTGGGACTGGTAAGACTGGCTTGGAATTACTCCTAGAGGCACATTGGTGTTTTTTTAAAGAGTTACTTTACAAGACAAGGACAGTTTTTTTTAATTCTCAAAGAATTGGGTTGCCGCTTGCATGATATCAAGAAGGGTGACCTACCCATCCAGCACATTATCTTGGATTTGTTTCTTCGTATCAAGGAGGAGACTTTTCCTGCCAGTCTCCAGATGGAAACTGCAGGCTCCTCTGTGTTCTAGACTGAGAGCTGTGTGGCTTTGGAATGTTTTAATAAATCATTCCACAAAGGCTTCAGAATTTTTTTTCCCCTCTGAGTACAATAGTTTTATTTTAGCTTAGGAAACAGTCTCTGAATATCAGGCCAACTTCTAACCATATAATCCCTTTAAAAAAATCACTTCAACATCTTATCAGGTTTCAGCTGGTACAAACAGTAAATTGTACTGGCAGTACCAAACTTTTTTGTATTTTTCTTGTAAAACCAAAGGCATACCTGTTTCAAGTGACTCAAAACCAAAACTAATGAGCTTTTTATGACTTAACCACAAATGCAAGAGGCATCTTCAAAGAGGGTGCAAAACATACAGCCCTCCCAAGATCCAGAGTCACCTCCAAGACAGCTAAAAGAAAGCTGAAATAACCTCCTCTTCTCGTGAACTGTCGATGGTCCCTAGGATACTGGCCATAAACGGAGTGTGACCCACATTCTGTGAGGACATCTGCGTATTCTCAGGGCTGCCAGGCTGACAACTGGCCACCTACAGACACAGACCGGCCCGACAACCTGCATGCCCGGGCATGCAGACGGCCAAGAACTCAGGACAGAAAATGAGAAAAAAGGGAAAGCAATAGCTGTCCCTGGGAGTGTCACTCAGTCGTGACTGACTCTGGTGATCCTATGGACTAATTCCCACTCGACTCCTCTGTCCATGGAATTTCCCAGGGAAGAATACTGACGTGGGTTGTCATCTCCTTCTCCAGGAGCTCTTCCCAACCTAGGGATGGAACCCATGTCTCCTGCACTGCTGGCAGATTCTTTACTGTCTAAGCCACCAGAGAAGGCCATGCCTGGGACGGAAAGGATCAGTGACCGGGGGGACCCAAAACCAAACTCGCAAGAGTCTCATGCCAAATAACTAATTCTTAAATTTTTTCCCCTGCTGATCTGAATTTGGAAAGGAAGGAACAAGAGGGAATTATTACCTTCCTCTCTTGGCCAGCCTTCCCTGGTGGCTCAGTTGGTAAAGAGTCCCCCAGCAAGGAGGACCTCCCCCAAGAGGCCACCTGCAATTGCTGACCCCAGGGTCTGATCCCTGGGTCAGGAAGAAGGAAATGGCAACATGCTCCAGTATTGCCTGGGAAATCCCATGGATAGAGGAGCCTGGCAGGCTGTAGACCACGGGGTCGCAAGAGTTGGACACAACTTAGCGTCTAAGGCAAGCACTTGACTGGGCACTACAGACAGAGACCCAGGAGGCTGATGCGGTAGGAAATGCTAACATCGGCTGGTTTAGTCAGGACCCAGGATCTCTCAGGGGCAGCCCTCCTTTCCCCCCGCCCCGGAGGAGGGTGTCCCAGACAGTGCTAACTCATCCTTGTTATAAACATATGGGAGCTGAAGTTTTCCCCTGTCCTGTTAGGATTTTCAGCTGGGACTGACATAAGACAGGAGAAAAGCATAAAATGTATTTACATGTACAAAAGAAGAAAAACGCTCACAAGAAAAATGGGGACTCGAAGAAGCGACTAGGCCTAAGTGCCTATATACTAGCTTGAACAAAGAGTAGTCACTGTAGAAAAGTAACTAAGTGACGTGGTGGCGATGGTCTAGTCGCTAAGCCGTGTCCAACTCTTGCGACCTGATGGATGTAGCCCACTAGGCTCCTGTGTGCACCGGACCTCATACGGGCAGGCTGAAGGAAAACACCGCTTAACCAGACACAGTTCTCTTGGCCTCTGCGCCTCATCTCTTGTGATAAGAATGCTTCTTCCTCCTACCATAGAGAAGGTACCTCTCACATGGCACTTTTATCTCCTGCTTTTAGAAAGAAAAAGGAAGGTCAGTGTACCCCTTTTGCATCTACAGTTTATCGAGTGCCTTTAATTCAAAAGAAGCAGTATGGGAGTTCCCTGGGGGTCCAGTAGTTAGGACTTGGTGTTTTCACTGTAGTGGCCTGGGTTCGATCCCTTGTTAGGGAACTAAGATCCTTCAAGCCTTGTGACAGAGCCAACAAAAAACACCCACAAAACCAAAATAACCAATATCCCCAAGTGGCATATTGTGGGGGTGGCAGGTTCTGAACTTCAAAAGTAAAAACAAATGACCAGTGTAGCCCACAACTCAACGGCACACATGCTTTTCCTCAAGACAATCATAGTATGCAGCAGCAGGGCTTCTAAAGACGCTTACAGGCACCTCCCTGCTGGTCCAGTGGCTAAGATGCCTTGTTTCCAATGCAAGCGGCCTGGGTTCGATCCCTGGTCGAGCCACATGCTGCAAGTAAGACCTATTGCCCGAATAAATAAATATTTTTTAAAAAAGAATATTTATTAAAAAAAAAAGAATATTTATAGAGGGACTTCCTGGTGGTCCAGTGACTGAAACGCCACACTCCTAACGCAGGAGCCCAGGTTCGACCCCTGGTTGGGGAATTAGATCCCGCATGCAGAAACTAAGAGTCTGCGCGCTGCATTTGTCGCAACTGAAAAGATCCCAAATGCTGCAACTAAGCATCCTGCCTGCGTGTGTGCTGTTACTTCAGTCATCTCTGACTGTGTGGCCCGATGCACGGTAGCCCGCCAGGCTCCTCTGTCCATGCGGTTCTCCAGGAACTCTGGAGTGGGTTGCCATGCCCTCCTCCAGGGGGTCTTCTAGACCCAGGGATCAAACCCACGTCTCTTATGTCTCCTGCAGTGGCAGGCGGGTTCTTCACCACTGGTGTGCTGCAACTAAGACCACCAGTGCAGCCAAGAAAAAAGAATATTTATGGAATAATAAAGCGTTAAGTACTCAAGAGTCAAGGTGTAATACAATTAATACTTTTCATTTTCACCAAGGGTTTCTCTTTTTTTACTCAGTGTATTTTAAATCAGAAATCATTTTTATTTCTTTTTAAAAAATTATTTATTGATTTGGCTATGCCAGATTTTAGTTGCACCGTGCAGAATTTTCTGGTTACAGCATGTGAGCTCTGGCCTGGCACCGAAGAATACAGTGACTCTGAGAGGAGTTTGGTGCCGTTTCCTTGATTTATGCTAAGGTGGCTTTACCCCCCGTTGTTTTGTAGCGCCAGTGCACATGTCAACACAAAACACCAAATATCAAGAGAGTGAGAAGACAGGACACAGACTGAGAGAAGATATTTTCAAAACATATCTAATAAAAAGTTATCCAAAATTTACAAAGCAGTTTTTAAATGAAATAACAGGGAATCAAAAAACTTGGTTACGAAATAGGCAAAAGATTTGAACAGACACCTCACCAAAGAAGATGCATGGAAGATCAACAAGCGTATGAAACGGTGTTCGACATCATGTGTCATTAGGGAATTCCAAATTAAAACGAGATGCTCCTGTACACCTGTGAGAACGGTGGAAGTCCCAGGCACTGACAGTCTTCACGTGCGGGCAAGGATGTGGCGTCAAAGGAAGCCTTGTTTCATTTCCGGTGGGAATGCAGAATGGTACTGCCACTTTGGAAGACAGTTTGGTGGTTTCTTACAAAACTGAACAAACTCTTACATGATCCAGCAATCGTGCCCCTTGGTATTCACAATAAATTGAAAATTCAGTCCACACACAAACTCGCACACAGATGTGTATAGCAGTTGTATTCATAATTGCCAAAACTTGGAGGCAACCGAGGTGTCCTTCAGTAGGTGAATGGATGAATTAGCTGTGCTGCATCTATGCAGTAGAATTTGTTGTTTTTCATTCACTAAGTTAAGAGGAGAGTGAAAACACTGGCTTAAAACTCAGCATTCAAAAAACTAAGATCATGGCAATCCGGTCCCATCACTTCATGGCAAATAGATGGGGAAACAATGGAAACAGTGACAGACTTTATTTTCTTGGGCTCCAAAATCACTGCAGATGGTGACTGCAGCCATGATATTAAAAGATGCTTGCTCCTTGGAAGAAAAGCTATGACCAACCTAGATAGCATATTGAAAAGCAGAGACATCACTTTGCCAACAGAGGTCTGTCTAGTCAAAGCTATTGTTTTTCCAGTAGTCTTGTATGGATGTGAGAGTTGGTCTATAAAGAAAGCTGAGCACCAAAGAATTAATGCTCTTGAACTGTGATGTTGGAGAAGACTCTTGAGAGTCTCTTGGACTGCAAGGGGATCCAACCAGTCAATTGTAAAGGAAATCAGTCCTGAGTGTTCATTGGAAGGACTGATGCTGAAGCTGAAACTGCAATACTTCGGCCACCTGATGCAAAGAACTGACTCATTAGAAAAGACCCTGATGCTGGGAAAGATTGAAGGCAGGAGGAGAGGTGGGCAACAGAGCATGAGATGGCTGGATGGCATCAGTGACTCGATGCACATGAATTTGAGCAAGCTCCGGGAGTTGGTGACAGACAGGGAAGCCTGGCAGTCCATGGGGTCGCAGAGTCGGACACGACTGAGCGACTGAACTGAAGTGAAAAAAACCGATCTGAGAAAGCTATATACTTTATAATTCCAACTACATGACATTCTGGAAAAGACAAAACAATAACAGTAAAAAGATGAGTGCTGACGGGTGAGGGGAGATGGGCGAGGTGGAGCACAGACTCTTTAGAGCAATCTCTTTCTGCTCTGTAAATCAGTTCACTTGTATCATTCTTTTCTAGATCCCACATGTAAGTGATTACCATATGGTATCTGTCTTTCTCTGACTATACCTCACTGTGATAATCTCTAGGTTCATCAATGTTGCTGCAAAAGGCGTTATTTCATTCTTTTATGATTAATGCTCCACTTTATATTTTATCTTCTGTATCCATTCATCTTTTGATGGACATTTAGGTTGCTTCCATGTCTTGGCCATTGCAAATCTTTTTCAGTTAGTTTTCATCTTTTCCAGATACATGCCCAGGAGTGGGGTTGCTAGGTCATACGGCAACTCTGCTTTTCATTTTAAGAACATCCACACTGTTGTTCATGGTGGCTGTGCCAGGACACATCCCCACCAATGGCATAAGCGGACCCTTTTTCTCCACACCCTCTCCAGACTTCCTCTTTCTTCTTGAGTGTTTTTGGCATTTATGTCTATATGGTACAGATGCACTACAATGTATTGGTTATTGATTTTTGTCTACTGACTTCCTGTTATGGTGAGAATTTAGCTGTCTGATACGACTATCCCCTCAGCTCCTCCCTGTTCCAATATATTATCATTTTTTGACTAAATATTTGCAGTTTCTAATATTATGGCTATGCAATTATTCATAGCTGAGCATTTATACTACTGATTTAATTTTCTTTCTTGTTTTATTTTCCCGAAGTCAACAACTGCCTTTCTTAGAAATATTAATTTTGGGGCAGTGCTGGGTCTTCATTGCTGCATGCAGGCTTTCTCCAGTTGTGGCGAGCAGGGCTGAGTGGTGGGGGCAGGAGGCTGCTCTTCGCTGTGGTGCATGAGCCTCGTTCTGGCGGCCTCTCTGGTTGCGGAGCACAGGCTCTAGGCACGTGGGCTTCGGTAGTTGCGGTGCCTGGGCTTAGTTGCCCCGTAGCATGCGGGATCTTCCAGACCAGGGACTGAACTGGTCCTTCACATTGTAAGGCATCATTCCCTGGACAAGCAGGGAAGCCCTGACTTATATTTTTTCCTTTGTGTTCACTGATAATTCTTGCACCTTCCTAAAACTTCTGTTTCTTGGCAGCATTCTCTAAATAACTCCATTCTTCTGAGTTCTGGATTGGTTTCCTTTTCGGCCTGTGACAGAGCTGTCGTCTTGGGAGTCTGTAGTCATCCTAGAAATTCTTCCTTCCTTCCTTCCGACGGGAGTTCTGGCTACTGGATCATGTCTTACCTTTTCTTGGTTTGCTTACTCTTTCTTGGTTTGCTTACTCTTTCTTGGTTTGATTTGCTTAAAAAGAAATTATGGAAGCATGTTTCACCAGTAGGTATGGGAATGCCAGCCCCTGGTGTTTCTGTAGTTTAAGTTACAGTGGCCTCATCTAAGCCGGTTGTCCGCCACGGGAGTTGCACTGCCACCGTGGGGTCTGTTCACCATCTTTGTTAGCGTCTGCCTTTCTTCCGTGTTAGGTCTCTTGCCTCCTGTCTGTGTACCTTTTCTTTTGTGGTTTCTGCCCTCATTTTGGAAGAACATGCCCTCTAGGAGCTTCCTGAGAAAGGATGCATGGGAGGCAAAAGCTTTAAGATTTTCTGTGTCTGCCAAGTGCTTATTCTGTCATACGTACTGAATAGTTCAGCTGGGTACAGAATTCTAGATTAGTGTATTGGTTAAGGAACAGGCCTGTGCACTGTAAAGAACATGGCTTATTTCTCTCACACGGATGGTCTGGAGGGAGCAGGCAGGGAGGCAGTTGTTCAGGCGCCCGGTTTCTCCCCCACTGATCGCCCACCATTCCCTGGGTCGATCCTAAGCCAATTCACCAAAACACGTCCACGTTCACGCGCGGAAGGAGCGGAAGGCGTGGAAGGGGAGAGCAGGCAGTTCCCTTTGAAGCCGAGACTGAGAAGCCTGCACACCCTCTGATCAGCTCCGTGGGCTCCTGGGGGAGAAGTCATTTTCTAGTCCATCTTTTTACGCAGGATGTTGCCTTCTCAGGTCCTAAGTTTACACAGGGATCTGGACCCAGTCTCCATGTGAGGGCTCTGGAGTTCATTTCCTGTGTGTGACCCTCATGAAACCCCCCAGCTCCAGGCTGTAGGGACAGGCAGAGGCCCAGCTTTGCCAACAGCTGAAGCCCTAAGGGCTGTCCATTGCTCTGAGCAGCCCGGACACCCTTCACCACTGTCTGGAGTCCCTGGCGGGCTGGACCTCCCAGCTTGCTGCCCATCTCCATCCCCTTCTCCCTCACACACCACCTCTCGCCCCCTCTGTTCCCAGAGCTCACCAACTCTTTCCCATCTCCTGGCCTTTCCCAAGCCGTCCTCTCCGCCTGACTCTTCCTGACATCCATTTAGCTTGCCCCCTCCTCCTGCTCAGATGTCACCACCTTGGAGACTCTCCCTGACTCTGAACAACGGAGTTCATCACTATCCCTTAATCAGCTTTTACTTTCTCTCAAAGCACCCATCACTACTCAGATGAGGACCATGATTTTTACTTGTTCAGGATCTGACTCTTGACTAGATAAGGGCCTAGGAAGCTGATTTAGAAAGTGATATCAGGGAGCAGAATTGAGGGAAGGGGTGTGAACAGAGGAATTGTTGTGAATACGAGGAGGTGCTATTGAGTCAACTACCCAGGATCTTCTGAGGAGGACTATCAGTGGTGGCTCAGAATTCTTAGGGGAAGCGCGAGAAGCCTGTATACCCCAGAGCTGGCTCCTCTGTCAGGGGTGCCCCTCACAGCCTTTTAATTCCCCTGCACTTCTGGGCTGCATACGTGTCAGAGAGGTCTGCAGCAAGAAGCAGGAGGTACGGTCTGAGGTGAGACCCCGTCAGGCTGTCCCTGTGCAAAGCTGGCTGAGGCCCACAGAGAAGTGGTTGCTGTGACAATGGCTGGTAAGAGGTGGGGCTGGGAGATGACACAAGGGCCTTAAATAAGCATCGCCTGTGTTGCCCTTCCCCAAGCACTTAGATGAGTGACCAGCACACAGCCAACACTTAATACATATTTGAATGGATGAATGTACGTATGGCGCTGCAGTCTAGTGGGGAAAAGGGACGCAGTGATGAGCTAGGAATGTGAAGTGGGCTGTGATGGCGTAAGTACAGGTTGTCAGGGGGGCTATAAGCTGGAGCCCAGCCAGTCTACTGGGAGAGAGAGGGCTTCCTGGAAGAGATGGCCCTTAAGCTGAACTCTGGAAGATGCAGGAATTCACTGCATAGCTGGCTTACGAAGCATTTGCACATCTAAGTAAAAATACCAGGGACAGAACTCATGGGAACATTGACCAAGCTCTTTCCGTGGGCCAGTCTGCTGAATGCTTAGTGGGTCTTGTTAGTCTCTGTTTTTAACCCTGTAAAAACCGTTGACCGACCCACCTGAGAAGTCAGGTGGCTTCCAGTGACTGGGAGAGAGAACCCTTCCCCCTACTTCACATGGGCGGACTGAGGTTCGGGGCAGGGCAGTAAGTTGCCTACAGTCACAGAAGTGAATGGCAGAGCCGGGATGAACACCCAGAGGTCCTGAGCTGGCCAGACAGAACAGGGGCTCAGGAAGAGGGAGTGAGGAGGAGGGGAAAGGAGGCGCCACCGTGCTGAGCTGGGTGGCACTGCCTCCCTAGCTATTACCAGCGGAAGCTGAAGGAAGGCGCCTGTAAGGCTCAGGAGACAGAATCGGCCGCAGTGCGGCTGCGGCCCCGGAAGAAGCTTCCCTACAGCCCCCCGCAGGCAGACACCCTGGAAATCCCTGAACGCAGAGTCCTCAGGGTCCTGAGCCGGCTGAAGCAGCAGAACTACGGTGAGGGCCCCGGGCTCCCCCAGTGGCTCCCCGCTTCACCCTGGGCTCCCGCAGCTGGGGCCAAGGCACGGCTCCTTGCTTTAGGCCTAGGTGTGTGCTGATGATCACCCCCCTCAGCTCAGCCGCCCCACTCTTCACTCTGAGCCTGAGCCCAGGGAGCACAGCTGGTCCCGAGACCCTGGACTGGGAGGGCAGAGGGGCTGAGCAGTGCCAGCTCATCATTTCCTGAGCACTCTTGGGGTCACTCACTGTGATAAACCCTTTGCAGATGTGCTAGAATCCAGACATATTAATTGTGTTTGTTAATACCCCACGCATTTACGATGAAAAAATTAAAAGTTTAAGCAACTTGCGTAAGGCCCCACAGCTCACGTGTCAGAGCGGGTAGTTTATACGCAAGCCAGACTCCTGCTGTGTGCCAGGTGGGTGGACAAGGAGCTTTCCGAGTGTCTAGGCATGTGCTCCTTTCTAAGCTGCTATCAGCCCTTACCCTGTGCTCCCTTAAATCCTCCTCATCAGCTCTGAGGTTGACCTCAGGGAGGTCAAGTGAGTGGCCCAAACCCACCCAGCTTGTTGTGGCAGAGCCGGGTTCTCCCAGGGGTCGGCCTGGCTCCCAAGGCTGAGCGTGCTCTGAAACACCCCCCTCCTGCCTCTTCCACCACTGCCAGCTGCCAACCTGCAGAGCCCGTACGCCCAGGTGCCTTGCATCCCGCTCTGCCCGCGGCTGGACAAGAAGGCGGTCCGCCGGAAGCAGGGCGGCCCCTGCGTGCTGGAGCAGCGCCCCTCCAGCGGCCTGGGCCCCGACCCGCACAGCACCCTCCTGCACACCGGCTCTCAGGGAGGCAGGTGGGTATCCCGAGGGCCCGGCAGGCCCCAGCGCAGGCCCGGCCACTGCCGCGTGAGAGGGCCTGGGCCTAACCCGAGGGGCATCCAGCCTTCCGTGGGAGGATGCAGACACTGCTGTTCCAGGGACGAGAGAGGGGAAAGGGCAGAAGAGGGAAGAAACTAGTCTCTGAGAGCCTGTGGGCCGGGCAGATTGTTCCAGAGTCAGTGTATGTCTGCCTTTTGGTGCCCAGGACTCCCTGGCACCTCCTGCCCTTCTCCCGCACAGGTTTAACTCTCAAGTTCTTTGTCTGAGTCTGATTCTGCCTTTGGAGTAGGAAACCGGCTCAGCAGCCGGGTGGATGTGAGCTCTGCCTGCAGCGGCCCTCCCTAGGCCTGCTGGGATGAACTGGAGCAGAGGGTGGTCACCCCCCCCGACCTTCTCTCCCGCCTCTCCCCCAGGGAACCCGGCCGTCTCAGTTCTGTGCCGGCTCGAACCCACTGACCCTGCCGAGTCCTGACTCTGCCTGCAGACAGACGGGTCATCGGGCAGGTACTGCTGCTGGATTTCCCTTTTGCAGCCTGGTAAGCCAATAAACAAGAACCTCAGCCTCTGTGCCTCTGTGCCACCAGCTCTCAGAGCACAGGGCCTCAGGCTCCCTCAGGCCTCAGAGCCCTGAAGGCAGACTCGCTCTGGAAGCCTGCTGAGGGCCAGGCTTCCTGCTAGAGGTGGCCTGGGTGCAAGCCTTGGCCTTCTGTGCACTCTCCAAGCACAGAACGGGAGTGTCCTCAGATGACTGTCTCCAGGCCTCGGACTAGGAGCCCCACAAGGGCAGGAACTCGTCCCCCTGCTTGAAGGGAATGGTGAACATAAGGGACGTGCCTGGGAAAGACCGTGGCCTCTCACACAGGAAGACCCCATGGAAAGGCAGCTGGGGGGGTGGTGGTGCGGAGGCCCCTGGGGGCTGAGAGCCAGGGGTCTCCTTCCCTGGGAGTTGACGGGCGTGGGTGCTCGGCCACCCCAGTCCTGTCCCCAGAGCGCCCCCAGCAGTGAAATGCAGCCACAGCGAAAGGTGAGAAGGGCAGAGACCGAAATAAGGACACGGCTTTGACAAGTTTAAAACATGTATTTAAAATACAATTTATAAAATGCCTCATCTGCCGACTCAGGAGCCCGCGGTGCGGGTGGGGTGGGCATGCCCGCCGGACCAGCAGAGCAGGACGGCAGGGGACAGGCTCCCTCCTGGCGCCCCCCCCACCCCCTGTTCAGACGCCCGAGGGGCCCGCATGCATCCCGGGGGCCACATGGCCGAAAACAGGACCCCGGAGGCTTCCAGAGTCTCTGCCTACCGGGGAGGCTGGGGTAGCCCTGCCGGCCCGTCCCTGAGCAGAGCGTCCCCAGGCGGGGCGAGCAGGGGATGGGGGGGCTGGGCGGGGGCCCTGGAAGGGCTGAAGGGAGCAGATCGGGTGTTGCCTCCTGCCTGCAGGTGGGGAGCACCCTGACTGAGTGGGCGGAGAAGGGCGGGTCACCAGGCCCAGACCCCCAGCTCCTTTGGTTATAGGCTGACGTCAGAGTAGTGGCTCATGGGAAGCGGTTAGCTGGGAGGTCTGAGGCCTGGCTTGGGGGTCAGGGAGGAGCTGGGGAAGGGGACAGAACCACGGAGGCAGAAAGGGGCAGCAGCCTCAGGTTTCTGCCCCCCTCACCCTCCCTGGGGTTTTCCAAGCCAAAGCCTGCAGCTTACTTAAAAAAAAAAAAAAAAAGCACTTAAGGAAAGTTACAGACAGCTACAAAAAAACCCCACAAACACACACAGAATCCAAACCGTTCTCCGACCTCCCTGCCCACCTCCCCCCAACACAAGAGTTTCCTCTTTCATTTCTTTTCACTTTCGCCTGTCACCTCTCCGTCTGGGGGGCCAAGGTAGACTGCTGGTGGGTGGGGGCAGGCACGCGGCGGGCAGAGCCCATCTTTGGCCGGAGGGAGGCGGGAGTGGCAGTCCCCACTACCTCCTCGATCCAGACACCCACCAGCCGGCCTCCTGGGCCCCCGCCAGGAGAGGGGATCAAGGGCAGCTGGTCCCAACGACGGGGCCCTCAGCACCTCTGGCCTTCCCACCTGCCGACCCCTGTACCTTCTCCACCTGAAAAGGACAGTCTCATCTCGGGCCAGACACCACTGCCACGTGAGGGATGGACGCTGTCCGTCTCGGACGCGGAAACCTGGTCAGGGCCGCAGGGCCATGGAGACAGCAGCCTCCCCCTGCGCACCCCGGAGAGCCTGGGGCGGCACTCAGCACCCCGCAGACTCTCACTGAAGCTGCGTCCAGCTCTGCGCACACACCGCTTCCGGGCTTCACTCAGAGGTAAGCCTGTGCTGTGCACTAGCTGCTGAGGCTGACAGCCAACCTCCGCTCCTAAGGGGCAACGAGCCAAGGCTTGCTGGGCCCCGCTGACATCCCCACGGGGTGAGGTGAGGGCAGACCAACCAATGGCGGGAGCAAGCCTGTGAGACCTGGCCCGCCACCGCGGCCAGCGCAAGCTGCCCCCACCACAGACGTCACAGCACGGCTCCAAAACTCGTCTGCCAAGCAGGCAGGCCGCCTGGCTGGCTGAGGGACGCAAGGCGCAGTGCAGCGGCAGAGACCAGAGAGCCTGAGAGGAGCCAGATGGTGCGCACACAGCTGCTCTGGGCGGAGCACTAAGCCTTTTCCACCTCAAAGAGCCAAAGCCAGTCTCCAGCCTGTAAGGGAACACTGCCTTCATTCCAGGCCCTTGCTCTGGAAAAGGGTGGAGGGTAGCCAAGGGGCAGGGGGAACCAGTCTGTCATCACCAACCTTTGCAATGCACAGCTTGTTTTTCCCCAAACGCACTCAGAATGGTTTGCTCCTAAGGTAGTGATTTCACAAGGGAAATGTCCTGGGTTACAGTTACCACGCCAATGCCATCAACAGTGATGGCAACCCACAGACTCGTGAGAGTTAGTTCTAAGTCTTGCCAGAGCGGGAAGGTCCACCTATGTTCTGCTCACACTCAGCAGGAGGCTCAGCGTCCTGGAGTCAGACTGTCTCTGGGCTTCCCTTGTGCTGAGAGCGAGACACTGAGCAAGTCTCGCAGCCCTTCTCCTAACACCGGGAGCGCGGCCTCACCCCCGCCGCCTTCCGGAAGCAGCCAGCCTGGCGGCAGGGAGCCACCCTGAGGGGTTTTGGAAGGGGAAGTCTGTTCACTTTCTCCATCTCCCAAAATACTAGAGGTGAGGGGCTGGCACCCTCCCCAGGCTCTCTGAGCCTACAGAGCCAGCCCAGTCTGCAGGCAGGGCGCAGAGGCCCTGGGCCGTAGCTGGGGGAGGGAGGTATAGGCATGGGTGCTCATCTGTCCTGGGGGCTGCAGAGCCCGGCCCCATCTGGGCGGCAGTAGGAACACAGAAGCTAAGCTCACCAAAGTCCTATTGGTTAATGTTTCTAGTGAATTTCCCAGAAACACTTTTAAGTAGACTACCAAACTACCCTTTCTCAATTAAAAATTCATTAAACTGCTAAAACCTCTCCCATGCACTTTTTTTTTTTTTGCAAATCAAATATTTGTATAAACAAACAAAAATAGGAAGGAAAGAAAAAAAAAAGAAAGGATATTTTCCCATGGAACTTGCTTTTAAGTGATGAAGACACGCACTGGAGGGTGGTGGACGGGAGTTCTCTGCGCTTTGTTATCCCAAATTAACGAGCATGATAAACTGCTATTGCTGGCGCTGGCTTCGCCCCAAGTGGCCAAGGGGCACGGCCTGACTCTCTACTCTGAGTCCCTGGGGGGGGCCCCAACCCTCCTCTAACCCCCACCCTTTCCCTTTCCATTGACTGGGGACAGCCCTTGCAGACACGCCAATGCCGTGGGAAGAAGGGGAAGGGAGGTCACAGTGCATGGGGGTCAAGGTCACAGTGGGCGGAGCAAAGGGGATCACAGTGCAAGTCAGTCGGTCGCTCCCTCTGCTCAAGTCCAGCGGTCTGCCCCGGCAGTGCGCCCGGGGTGGGTGGCGGCATCCTCGGCAGCCCGCGTTTATCTGCGCTGTTTGAAGCCTTGGGACCCATCAGGACCCAGAGGCTGTCTGATCACATTGTTGGGCTGCCGGCTGTCTTCCGGCTGGGAGATCCGGGTTGGCCTGAAGGAAAAAGACCAGAGGGAGGCCTGAGAAAGGGCAAAGGAGAGGCCCCCAGATCTTAAAGTCAACTCCTGCATCTGGGGTGGAGGCCAGTGGCTCCCGGCCGACTCTGGCTCCCTGGGTCTGCTTCTCTCTCGGGCAGACTCGGCGCACCTCCAAGCTGGGAAGCCTCCGAGAGCAGGTGGGGCGGAGGGTCCCTGAGCGCTATTGCCCGCAGCACTCTGGAGGCGAGGGGAGTGCCCCAGGGCCCCTGCTGTCCAGGGGCAGCGACAGTGACCACAGAGAGCACGGGTCCCGCAGACCTTCGGGGGCCAGGCTCCCCAGAGGCCGGGCTGAGGCTAAGACCTCTGACCAAGCGTCAGCAGTGACCCCGCCCCGCCGCTCCTCCGCTCCTCTCCAGATCACGGGGCTAATGGCTAACTCGTAGGACTGAAGAACTGGAAGAGAACGGACTTCTCCTGCTTTGCCAAATGAGGGCTTAGAGGAGAGAGAACGGGAGTCCATCAAAATCATGACGGCACGGTAGAGATTACTACTCCAAGCCTCAGAATACCCCCTCCCTCCAAAAGAGGCTTCTCGTAGTTAAAGGATGTTTTAACAAATACTGCTTTACCGGGAGGTGACAAACTTACATAATGCAACCGCTAGAGCTGCAGAGGCAAAAATGCCATGAATAAAAAAAGAATTCAGGAAATTCGCAAAAGCATCAGAGCAGGCCATATGAGACCCAGAACATCCTCAACTACTTGCCATTTAATTGTACAATAAATGGATGAGGTAGGCGACCATCATCCCGTTTCTCGGATGAGGCGGTGAAGACAGAGGGTGAGGTAGGTCTAAGCTGAGCAGAAGGAAGCGGCAGAGGCGCACTCAAAGCCGGCCAACGTGATTCGAATCCGCGCTCCTCCCCCAGGGGCGCGGCGGCCACACTCACCGGTCGAGGATGGGCTTCTCCTGCTCCTCCTCGGGGCTGGCGCTGCCCAGGATCCGCTTCCGGGCCTCCGCGTACTCCGCCTCCCGCTGCGCCAGGGACTTGACCGGGAGGGCCGGCCTGCTGGCGGAGTTGGGGCCGCTGACCACACCGTTGCTGGTGGGCCTCTTGAGGATGCGGATCTGTGGAGGGGGCCCCGTGGGAAGGCTATCGTCCTGAATCACAATGGGCACTTTGGGAGGAGATTTGGATTTCCTGCTGACGAAGAGCAAACACAGCCTCAGAAGTCCTGTCCGCAACGAGGAGGCCCCAGCGCGCCCCGCCTCACCCTCCCAAGCCTATGCATCAGTCTCTGGCCTCTGACCAGACACTGAGATTCTCACTCAAGGGTTTCGCCAAAGAGCAAGCTTGCTTATTAAGCTCACGCAGCCCCAGGTCTGCTCCCCACACCGAACCCCAGGCGAGGGGGTGGGAACCCCAGCTCACTCTGAGACGTCTCTCCTCGAGTTCATCAGTCACAACCACCACAGCTTGGCCCCTGTGGCAGAACATCTCTTGTCCAGAATCCACTGGCCTCAGTTAGAAACCCCAGCTTCCCTACGCAGACCAGAATGTAACAGGCTGGTAGGTGGGGGAGCCCCTGAGCCTGGGGGTCGGCAAAGCAGTCCTTCCCAGTCAAGGTCCCAACATGCGCTCAAACCCGGGCTCCAGGGGGCCGGCCCCGCCGCCCTGACCGGCATCCAGGCAGGGCTGGCCACACAGCCCGGCCTTCTGCTGAGGGGCCTGGGCCTCCCGGACGCTGGCCGCCCCTTCGGAAGAGCTCCCGAGCAGAGCCCCTCCCGCCGCCGCAGCAGGGCTCTCCGTCTGCTGGACGCGGCCGGGCTGCGGTCAGGACGATGCAGACGGCGCCTGGCAGCGCTCCAAGGAAAAGCACTGTCCACGGCTGGGGGTGCACGGCGGGCGTGTGCACACGAGGGCGGGGCGGGCAGCAGGGACAGCGGAGAGCGAGGGTCCAGGCGGGAGGGGCCACGAAGACCCTCCCCGAGCAGTCACCTAACTCCTCCTCAGAACCCAGCAGCCCCGGGCGCCTGGTTTCAGGGCCCTGGTCTCAGGAGGGGTCGGGACGGGGGCCTGGAGCGGGTCTGGGGGGACCAGGGCGGGTGGCCAGGGCGCTGCGACCAGGCGCGCAGACAGACGGGGAGCCAGGAAGCCGGTGGGTGGGCAGGGCCCCCAGGCCCCCACAGAGGCCCTCTCTTCCTCCCCGCGGGGCGCTGACAGGCCAGCAGGGCCAAGACGGACCACGCCACTCAGCCTGCACCCGCTCTGCGCACCTACTTCCTGTGCTGCCCGAGCGGGGGAAAGCGACCCTTAGAGGTCCTGAAGACCCCCGAGAACCTCTCCTCCCCGGCCCCCTCGTGACGCCCCGAGCCACCAGTCGTGCAGGGCCCAGGGGACCGCCTGCCCGGCCCCCCTGTGTCACAGAGAGGGAAAGTGGCGCCCAGGAGACCGCGCCCACACCTCAGTCAGCCTCCGCGCCCAGCCCTGGCCCGGCACCACCCCCTCTCTGCAGACCGCCTCTCGGGGGCCCACTAACGCAGCACGCAGCGACCACTGCAGCCTCACTCCCACAGCCGCCGCGTCCGACCCTAGAGGAAGCGCTCGCTGCCCGCCAGCCTGACCTGCCACACCTAACGGCCGGCTGGAGACGCCGCTGACTGCCCAGCGCTCCCGGCGGAGCCTGAGCCTCAGACCAGACAGCAGCCTTACCTCTCCTTTCGTGTGATCTTCAGTTTTTTTTCCAACCGTCTGTCTATTTCCTAGAGGAAAAAAATGTATATAAAAGGTGGAAAAAATCTCTCTCAAATAAAAACTTACGTCTTTATTTTCAGAGCTAAGGGCAGCGTCCTCTGTGACCAGGGACGACAGTGTGTCCTTAGAAGTTGGGGGTGCAGCCCTCCCTTCATGAGCCTCTGGGGTGTGGGGCCCTGACTCCTTGCAGGTTCGTCCCCCTCCATGCCTGAGGCTGCGTTGAGAGTTCTAGACCTCATCCTTCAGCTGGGGTCTCTGCACGGCCTCGA
The DNA here is from genome assembly GCF_016772045.2 of Ovis aries. Taxonomy (NCBI): domain Eukaryota; kingdom Metazoa; phylum Chordata; class Mammalia; order Artiodactyla; family Bovidae; genus Ovis; species Ovis aries. The sequence continues at coordinate 249,413,215 of NC_056055.1, forward strand.
ACCAGTCTCCTGGATGCCCACCTGCCCTTCAAAGAGCCACTCACATCAACTCTCCACACATGAGCCTGCCTGGGTCCTGTCCCCACTGAAGATGCTTCAACTGATCACCGGTCCGGTCTAAGCCCTATGCAAGCCTCCCGCACACACACCTCCAGCTCCTGTTCCTGTCACACCAACCACAGCAAAACCAAGCTGGCCCGGCCCGCAGCCCAGTGTGGGGCGCGCCTGCCTCCAGTCTCGGCCCCCCGGAAACTCCCAGGTACCCTGCAAAACACAGCCTGAGCGGCTGCCTCACCTCTCTCAAGTCTCGGCGGCCACACGGGACACACACTCTCCCTTCACGAGCCGTGGATCACACATTTTACAATCAATTTTCTTTTTTTTTTTTTACATGTATGGACTAGAACTCTGAGACTAGCACCTAGCAAGAGGCCTGGAACAGAAGAGAAGCCGAGCGCGTGCACAGCCGGCTGGGAGTCGGAGTCCTCCGAGCCTCAGCAGCAGCAGCTGCAGGCCGCTCCAGAGCCTGGGGTGCAAGCCTGCACGTGCGGGACAGGGCAGCGGCGCCCAGCACAGCCCAGGCTCCGGCTCCTCAGCTGTCTCCTGTGTGTTCTTAAAACATGTCCCATTCACCCATGCTCAGGGAGGGCGAGACCATCTAGCTACCGGAGAGGGGCGCAATCATACGCAAAATTACGTACTGGTTCTCAACCTGGGGTGACTTTGGTACATTTGGCCACGTCTGGAGACATTTTTCAGGTGTCATTACTGGATGGGAGGTGTGCTGGCATCCTGTGGGCTAAAATGCCCACCAGGATCCCACTAAAATCCTACAGTGCATAGAACAGCCTCGCAGCAAAGAATCATCTAGCCCCAAAGGTCAGCAGTGACAAGGCTGAGAAACCCTGGCCTAGTGAGATGGGTGGGTTTTCAAAGGACTCTGGTACGTGCAAAACGTTAAGAACGATGGCCTCAGCGAGAAGTTTCTGAAATATTTTTCTCAAAAACTTCAGAGCCCAGAGCTAGTTTTCACAAATTATATCCTGAAATATAGTTGATGGCTACAGTTCAAGCTGGTTAGCGGTACTGTTCAAGCCTTCTACAATCTTACTGATTTGCTTGCTCTATAGACTAAAAGAATAATCATTCCTTTCAGTACATTAAAGCTTACCATTGTAAGTGACAGCCTCTACCTTAGAAGCTATCGTTTCACATCCATAAAGCCATTCCAGCTTGCTTCTGGTTGATGTCACCTGGAACATGTTCCCCCTTCACTTCCTTTCGTGTCCTTGTTTTTGTTCCCTGTGAACCACGTGAAGCTAGCCTGACGCCATGAAGCTGAATCTAGACTGAATCTGACACTGACATGACTGGTGCTGAGCTGTGTTTAACATGTTTTATTTTTATGAAAGACTCTAACTATAAACATTTGCTGCTGCTGCGTCGCCTCAGGCGTGTCCAACTGCGTGACCCCAAGACGGCAGCCCACCGGGCTCCCCCGCCCCTGGGATTCTCCAGGCAAGAACGCTGGAGTGGGGTGCCATTTCCTTCTCCAGTGCGTGAAAGTGGAAAGTGAAAGTGAAGTCGCTCAGTCGTGTCCAACTCTTTGCAACCCCATGGACTGCAGCCCACCAGGCTCCTCTGTCCATGGGACTTTCCAGGCAAGAGCACTGGAGTGGGGTGCCACTGCCTTCTCCAAACTATATTTAGGCAAGCATAACAAACTGTATTCTGAGGGCACCTCCAACTCTCTGGAGCGGGTAGGAAGCCACAAAAATCAAACCTCTCACTCAAGCTTGGAACACAAGCTGGTGCCCGATGGCTGTCTAACGCTGAACAGAAATGGTGCATGGAGGGGTGAGAGAATGAGCTAGACGTTTTCTGTGAGCACACAGACATGCACTCAAAGAACACCTAGGCCCGCTGCACCCTCGGTGATGAAACTCCTCTGAACTTCAGGATTGACGACAGTGTTACTGCCTGAGTCAACAGTATGTTTCGTGTTAGACTAATACCCACCAACTTTTAAGGGCTTTTCACAAATAACTGGTAGTTTTGAAGTTTGCGTCAGTTTGCTACAATCTGAAACTGAGACTTCCTACTCAAGCTCCTCCATCATAAATGCAAGGTTTTACATCCACGGGATTTAGTCTTCAAACGGGTCAGATCCAACGCCTCCAGAGGTGGGCAAGCACCCAAACTCCCTCTGAAGGGAGCACAGTGGCGAGGGGAGGGGGCTCCAGGGGGCCAGGGAGCACGCGTCCCTCAGACAGGCAGCCACGCCCGGGGAACGGAAGCTGCTGCTCCAGCCTGATGCGAAAGCTCTGCATTTGTAAGCTTCATTCCAGGGACGCTCGCCTCTACATTGCTCTGAGGACCAAATACAAGGCAAATGGACCTAATAATGGGTTAGCAGGTTTTTAAAAGCACTATGGGAAATACACAAGACAGTGACTGAATCTGAGCGCGCCCATGCAGGCTTCCTCTCAGGAGGGCACGGCTCCCTTCTTTCTCCAGGGCCCGAGGGAAGCCGGAGAACAGAGGCTGGTGGAGGAAAGCCCTTCAAGAGGGCGCGTGACGGCCAGTGCCTCAGGGCTGCCCGTGCACCTCCCCAAACCCCCTTTCCGGTCACACCAGCCCTGTGTGAGCCAGAGCGGCTTTTCTCTTTCTCCGTCAGATGAGGGGAAGGTGCTCAGAGAGGCTACAGAGCTCCCCCACGGTCGCAGGGCAGCCCCAGAACTAAGGCCTCTGGAGGCCCGCCGCATGCTGCCGCCCCCCACGCCGCTCAAGCCGGCGGGCACCGAGATCCGTTTAGCGGGTTGAGGAGGAACTCGGCCGGCAGTGGGGAGGACGCGTTCTGACGCCGACAGCCCTGGTGGAAAGTGGGTCCCGGCCGCCTCGGCTGGCCGGCTGCAGCCCGGCGCGCCCAGGGCCGTCGCAGGAGGCGGGTGCTCTGCCGGCAGCCGGAGGAGGCCCCGTGCCTCCTGCTGGCGTCTGTCCAGGGTCAGGAGTCCATTCTCTCCTCGGACAGGCCCTTGCAATCGACGCACGCTCCGACCCCGGCTCTGAGGAGCTGGGCCCAGCGGACACTCTCCTGCAGGGCACACTACAAGGAGAACGCCGGTCTCCTCAGAGGCAGCAGCAGAGGGACTCCAGCGGTCGCAGAAGGCCTGGGGAAGCGCCTGCTGTGGCCCCAACAAAGCATCCAGCCAGCTAAGGGCACCTGCCTCTTCCACAGGGGTGCACGCAGGCCCGGCCCAAGGTCAAGCCTCCCGTGGGAGAGGCGCAACCGCCATGGCTAGTGAAAGAAACCCATAGGCTCAGCACTGGAGCTCGACCCTGGGAGAGGAAGGCCCACTGGGGCGCAAGAGATCACGGCGAGGGGAGTTCTAGTTCCCACGACTCCTCCTTCCGGAAAAGCTCTCTATTTCTTCTCGAGTAGCACTGAACAGACTCCAGAAGACGGTGCTGTGTCTCCTCTCTCTGGGTGAAAATCCTCAGCAACAGGTCTGCTGTCACCAAGCGCAGGTGGCGCTTCACCTCTGCAAGAGAGGGCCACGCTGCCTGGTCTGCGAGAACAAGCGAACCAGAAAGGCAGCAGCCTAGGGCCGGGGAGCAACGAAGAGCCACCGGAGGCAGCAAGGTGCTCCCGGATAGGCTGGCCCTTAGGAGAGACAGGAGGGAGGCCACCGCCACAAGACGGGCGCAGTGAGACGCCAGGGTCTGCAAGTTCAACGCACCCGAGAGAGACGCACAGCCCCACCGGCTGCTGAGGCCCTTAATCGTGCGACGAAGGTGCTCGCGGGAGCCTCCAGCAGAAGCTGGGGGTGGATGCACAGGAGCGGGAGGAGACACTGTGAACAGTCTCAACTGAGACCCAGCCAGAACCTTCCGACGGAATGGAGGGCCAGCACGTGTGCACGGCAGGCAGACGACGGGGAGAGCCGCGCTCCGTAACACAGAGGCGCACGAGAGAGAAAAGAGCAACGCGAGGAGGGAAGAGGGGAGGACACAGGCAGACGAGAGCGCCAGCCTCCTCGGGCCGTGGTGCAGGGCGCAGGACAGCACCATTACAGCCGCACTGGCAAGACGCAGACTTCACCGCTCCACCTAGGGACGGCGAAGCCAACCCAGGCCCTCTGGTCACCAGGCAGCCGACACAACTGCCGAGAATCTCGATACCGAGCGGAGGTCTGAGAGGTCCTGGCTCTGACCAGGAAGCACCGTCTTTCCATCAGCACAGTTACGCTCTAAGGGACTTTTTGAGCACAAACTGTCTCTCTGCCAGTTGCCATTTCAGAAGCTGGTATTTTCTGATTCTCCTCTCAAATTCAAGGTGAAATGACCGATCTTGGGCTCCCTTTGAACCGCTATGCCCCACAGGCTCACGTAGTCCAGCTCTCCCAAATTGGGAACCACATCCTGCAGGGAGACCCTGGGGGATCTGAAGAGACAGCGTTCCTCTGAGAAACAGAGCCTGACCGGTCGTGAGGAAAAGTCGGGAGAAAATGCCATCAAGGAGTGAATGGTGAGCCCACCTCCCAGGGCGCTCTGGCCCCTGGACGCGCAGGGCAGCGGCAGAGCCCACGCCGGGCCAGCCTCTCTAGGCGCCGGCAGGACGACAGCGCACGGCGCCTGGCGAGCAGGCCGCCTCTGCCAGAGCCTCCTGGGGGCAGTCTCCCCAGCAAGGCACCTGTGTCTCCACACCACACACCGGGGGAGTCTGGCTCCTCCCTCGGGGGCCTCAATTGCATTTAGGAATAAAACAAAATAGCTCGCAGGTAGCTGCTGTTCAGCTGCTAAGTTGTATCTGACCCCGTGGACTGCAGCACACCAGCCTCTGTGTCTTTCACTGTCTCCCAGACTTTGCTCAAACTCATGTCCATCGAGTCGGTGATGCCAGCCAACCATCTCCTCCTCTGTCATCCCCTTCTCCTCCCGCCTTCAATCTTTCCCAGCACCAGGGTCTTTCCCAAAGAGTCAGCTCTTTGCATCAGGTGGCCAAAGGATTGGAGCTTCAGCATCAGTCCTTCCGATGAATATTCAGGGTTGATTTCCTTTAGGATGGACTGGTTTCATGGGTGGAACCAGCAAACTCTGGTCTAAAGCCAGATAAAAAGGTCTCCTTAACTCTTAAAGCACACCCCTGGCTATTTCAAGTCCAGATGTGCAATTTACAAAAGCTTTTCCCAACAACCTTCATATCAACTTTAGTAACGGCGCTTCATCCCTGCCTTTTCCCTCCACATCACTGGCATGGCGGTGATCCGGTCCTGCCACAGGGGGCTGGCCGTCTCCAATGCCTCTGCCTGCCCCACCCCTCGGCTCACTCCAGGAAGGAGGGTACCCACAGTCGCCTCGCCCAGGTCTGATTTTACAGCCATGCTTCAGGATCCCCGTCAGGTTCAATAACTCCTGAGCAAACATGATTGGGTAAATCAGAGCAAAAGGCAGAATTCAGAAGTTGAGAGACAAGAGCTGTGGGGCGCAGTGAAGCCGTCAACTGCCTCTTTAACACAGACTCGGGTTGGTCTGTTTGAAGGTTCCATTTCCCACCAGGCAGTCCTCCTTCCTGTTACTCCCACAGCAAGGAAAGACACTGCACTTTAATTATGTGGGTCACTGTAGGGCACAGGATAAAGTCTAAAGCTCCCTCCCCAAGGAAATCTATGCTTTGTTGATGTATCTCAAGGCTATTTTCCTTTTGCTTCACTGTGATTAAAAAAAAAAAAAAGCTGAAGACACGCGTTTGGAAAGCCTAAAACCTGCCAAGCAGGAGACGCGCTAGCAGCGGGAGGCCGGGACTAGTGAGGCAGTCCCGCCGACTGGAGCCCCGCCAGGCAGAGGCAGAGCAGCCCCGCGGCTGCAGCGCGAGGCGTGCACGCACTGCCAGGAGAGAGAGACGAAGCCCTGGGAGAGCTGCGCAAACTCACGGCAGGGAGAGACAGAGCGGCAGGGAGAAGAGAAAGGAAAAAAGGGGCCCCAGAGAGACGCTTCTTAACTAGAGACGCTCAAATCTAGAAGGGCATCTGACAATGGACCCATCTCTCTAACCTTAGATTAGGTTTAGAAAGTCATCTGAGATTACTTCAGCTGCACCCAGCCACGGTTCTTATTAGCTGGTATCCATACTCAAAAAGCTACCGCAGAAAATTAGTTATAACTCCTAGGGCCAGCAAGATATGAACTGGAAGAAGTCAGGGGCACCAGAAAGCACAAAGGGCTCTGGGGCGGCAGGCAGTAACCACCCAACGATTTCTACTTGGTTGGAAGGGACACCCACTTCCTGCTTTCTTTCCCCAGTTCAGCAGAGCTTTCCGGATCCCCGTGCGCCTGCCCAGAAGGAGGGAGCCCTTTGGGCACGCTCTCCTCTGCCTCAGATCCAGCTGGGCCACTGTGCGCAGGGGTGCTGCCCTATGCGGCTGGGACACGCTTGACACGTGGCTGGTCCAAGCCGAGAGGCGCTTTAAGTGCCAAAGACACAGCTGACTTCCCAGCCTCAGTTAAGAAAAAAAGTGTAACGTAGCTCATTAAAGTATTTTCATATTGTTTAATGCTGATTGGGTACTACTCTGTATAGATTGAATTAAAAATATTAATTTCATGTGTTTCTTTATACTTCCAAACATGGCTTCCCAAAAATTTTACGTTACCTCCGTGGCCCGCAGGATACTTCTGCTGGGTAACACTGCTTTAGACCTAACCTTAGAACGAGAAGCATCCCTCCTGTCCATTTCATCTGCCAGCAACTAGTGACTGAATGCCCGAAGGGCCCCGAGGCAAGCGCGAAGCAGCTAGCACTCACTCAGGGCCCAGTGTCCGGCTCAGGCCCTGCTCTGGGCAACACTCCCCGCCTCGCCTCAATTCCGCTCTCTGCGCTTAACTGTCCCTCCCAAACCGCCCTGCACTGCCGCTGAGCTTACTGGTGAATCCCAAACCTTGCTCAGTGCTCCTTCCCTGCGGCATTTTTACAGCTTAAGTAAGCTTTTATCAGTAGAATGGATAAACCATTTTCTTTACTCAGCCTCCCAGACACTGCGATCCCGGTGGTTCCCTCTCACGCTTCGAATCTGATTTCCTCTATAAGATAGGTTCCTCTCCGTCTCCTGATCCCTTGAGGTTGGGGAGTTTGCCCCTTCTGTGTCCAGGCTGGCTTATTAAATGACCTCATCTAGTTTCACAGCTTTAAAATCACTCACATACACAGTCCCACTTGGATTTGAAAAGGTACCTCGGCCTACTGGGTCCAAAACCAACTCTTGGTTTCACTCCGTCGCGCAAACCTGCTCCCCCCACCGCATTTCAGCAAGTCCAGTCTTCCAGGGCTCAGGCCAGACTCTGGACTCGCCTCTGAGGCCTCTTCACTCGCACATCAGCAGATCTCGCTGGTTCTATTTTCAAAGCGTGTGCTGAATTTTCTGAGCGCTTCTGCTGCAGAGACTGTCCTGGTCTCAGTTCCGAGCAGCATCCTGATTATTTTCTGTGCTTCCATTCTTGCCCCTACAGTGTGTCTGCAGAGCACCCAGAATGATCTTTTTACTCTGGGATAACTTTATTTAACTCTTATCACTAGGCAAGGTAGATTTTATTCATCTAGTTTTACACACAAGGAAAACAAAGCTGAAAGGGAGTGATGAAACAAAAATGTTAAGGCAAGATATAAATGTAAGCAGAAGCTTCCCCTGCCCGTGGGTCTCCCCGCCCCCTCCAGCGTGCACTGCGCATCTGTGTAAGCACGAGCCAGACCCTCTCAGCAGCCGCACGCCTGCTCAGCCAGGGACAGCCTTGTCTCCCCCTGGCATCAGGCATGTGACTCCTCAGAAGACAGTGCTCCTTTCTCGATCGTGGAAGGGGTCAGAGTGACCCACCACTTGCCCCGTAGGTACAGACATCTCCGGGGAACTTTATGTATTACGCCAATATATCGACTCCCAAAGCACAGCGACCAGTGCAGAACAAACAGGTCAGACACCCTGGGGAGACCCTAGGCCACACCTAATGGAAGCTCTCAGCTTAAATACTTACTCACGGCCTTGTTACTTGCACTCTACCTGTTTTATAAGATTATCATTTTTTAAACTACCAAATGCGTGACTGACCCTTCAATACTATTAATGATGGTGAGGTCACTTGAACAGCCGACCAAAGGAACCGTTCCGTAAGGACACTGGCTGTGATGGCTGGACCCCGGCCGTACGGAGAAGCAGCTAGAGGGAGCCACTGCCTGGAGCAGAACAGACTAGAAAGCCGGGCAGTCCAGGGGTTCCGGTACTGTTAACCGGGCTGAGGCCAGGAGCACATTACACGGCCTGTCCACAAAATCTTCACCTGACCTGGAGATGAGCATTCCAAGCACTCCGGGCAAACTCGTCATAAAATGCCTCCCACACCTTGGCTGAAACTAAGACCAAAAGCAAAAGGGGCTGTTCAGGGAGGAATGTCAGCCACCACCCTGTTCTACAGGAGCCACGCCGCCAGGCACCGTGATCACTGGCCTCCCACACCCTTGGGAAGGAGGCAGGCGGACGTCAGGGCGAGGCCCTGTGCTCTGGGGAAACGGGCAGAACTGGTCCTCAGACAGCTACCTATTTTCAGGAGAAAAGTCTACCGAGCCGGCTTCTCACATCTTCCCATGCTTGAGAAAAGCACTAAACCCTAAGACGCCTGCCTGTCCCTCGAGAGTGGCAGGAGCTGATGGAGCCGCGAGCCCGGACCACACGCCCCTCACCACACACACGGCGCCTGGCCCCCCGCCTCTCTGAAACTGCTCTCAGAGTCCTCTGAGGCTCTCTGACCACGGCCTTCAGGTTGGCTAGAACAACACTTTCCATCAGATTATCGATGAATTGATCAATGACAGTAGGTAGTGACGAGCCCCCAAAGCATACCTGGCACTTGAACCCTTAGCCTAGCCTCCTGATTTCTGTCCTGCCACAGATGCAGAAAGTGGGCCACTGACCGCCCAGGGCACCCTATCCTTTCTTGTTCCTTTTAATAATGAAGATGGCAAGGCTTCTCTCCCAAAGGAAATATCAGACCTACAGACTCTGGGGGATGGAGCAAAGCCTCTATCGCTCCCCGACACCAGGTTTCATTCAGACACCCAAAGACACCTTCCCCACAAGTCAGTCAGAGTCATGGGCAGCAGGGGCGGGAAGCACAGTGCTTGGGGGCAGCCAAGAGAACAGGCAGGACAGCAGGGGCACGGGGCGGGGGGGGCGACAGGGGGGCCGTGGGGAGCAAGCCAGCCCAGGAAAAGGCCTGCAGGTCCAACCTGCAGAGCGCAACGGGCGCCCCCAGCAGTCCACAGGCTACAGGTTACCCGAGGCCATCAGCGTGAGCTACGGACACAGGGGCCCGAGAGGGCAGAGCTGTTCCATTTACCCTCCACATTCTCTCTCTCCGCTTGGCCAGATGTTAAAAAGTTATTCCCCACTTATAATCAAGATTTCAAGGCGCTCCCTGGCGGTCTGGTGGTTAGGACTTGATGCTTTCACTGCTGAGGGCCTGGGTTCAATCCCTGGTCGGGGAACTCACAAGCATCGAAGCACAGCTCAAAAAAAGAAAAAAAAAAAAAGATTTCGACCAGCATCTCACAGTCACTGTTGTTAGCATCACAACTAACAGCAGCACTGTCTTTCTGGCTCCTGAGCACTGAGTTTCTCAGATACACAGAGCGCATGGGCTCATCATCCAGGCTGCAGAAGCAGGCCAGCCCCAGGCGGGAGACACGCAGCTGCACAGGACACAGGGACCGGCAACCGAGCACCGGCAAGCACTCCACTGGTTAGCTCTCTGCCAAGCAGCAACGGTGAACAGACCGTCCAGAAAGGCCCTGAAGCGCAGGCGCAGGGTGCCAGCAGCCTCAGCCCGGCCGCCTGCGGGCGCTCCTGTCCCGCACACGCCACTGGCTCACGGAGACAGAGGGGACGCGAGCTGCACTCCGCCTGCCCCGTGACGCGCCCTCAGGAGGCTGCCGAAGGAGCCCTGCCAGGAACGGCCGGTGGATGTGGGAGTCCCCAGGTTTACAGGCTCTGCTCATTCACCAGTGAGACATGCAACTCAGCAGCAGGAACAGAACGGGCGGCTGGAGGGTCACAGATGCGCTTATAGTGCACACTCAGTCAGCAGGAACAGACACAACTGGAGCGGCTGAAGAATGCCATCTTAACTGGACTTACCACAGAGCAGTCAGAAGATAGAGACCACAGAGCTGCATAGGCTGGGTGGTGGAAGGATGCTTGGTGGAGGCGAGAAGAGTTTGGAAACCAGTTGGGAAGAGCAATCTCTATAGTAACCACTTAAGAAAAACCAATTTCATTCTGTATTTTGGCCACAGATAAAAGTAGCTAAACTTGATCTCCTAGGAAACCAACAAGTCCGCAGCTATTGTGACAGGAAAACAATTTCTGTGTCCGTGGAAAGTGCGCAGGAAAGGACCCACTCCGCTTGTGAAGGCGGCCACGGGATATGGCCTTAAACAGACAACGAACCGTGGGGCCGCTGCAGCACAGAGGGGACAGTGGGAGAGAGGGCTGGCTCCAAGCAGACCAGAGCCACCAGGTCCAGACGACAGTGCGTCTTCTCTGGAAGGACTTTACCAAAGCTTTAGAAAGACACACGGCTCTGACCTGTTGCAGAAGGAAAAGCAACTTTCCAAATTCCAACCCACAGCAACCATGGCAGCTCTCTTGTACACCCAGAGCACGCTGGGAACAAGACCCCCATGCAGCCCCCAAGAGGAGCGCTGAGCGGTTACGAGTGAAAAGCTCACTATTCTTTCTCTGAAATCACAGTGAAACATCTTTTTTCCAGAGTCCCAGGCACAGACTGCTCAGCACAATCACGTCTCAACTAGCCAACCGCTTTATAGAAAGCCCCTCTGAAGACGTCAGTCCCGCGAGCTCAGTCTTTCCGTAAGGAGCAGAGACAGCTCAGCAACGGCTCCTGCGGCCGCGCTACGCCTGGGTCTGTGCTCTCTGACACCGCAAATCGTAAATGCCTCCTCTACTGTAACACAGACAGAAGGAAATCGGCACCAGGTAGCCCCCAAATAACTGCATTTGCCCCCATCCACACCCAGTGCACACCCTCTGCGATGGCAGCGACTGCAGGAGGCACTGAAGACCCCAAAGCGAGGCAGGCAGCCCTGCTTCCCGGAGAGTGGCCTCTCCTCTGAACAGAGCCAAGCAAATCAAAGCTCCCATCTTTTAAATTAAAATCTAACCTTGGGGACTTTCCTGGTGGCCCAGTGTTGAAGAAGACATCTTCCAGTGCAGGGGACGTGGGTTTGATCCCTGGTCAGGGAACTAAGATCCCACACGCCGCGGGGCAACTAAGCCCCCACGGCGCGACTAGCGAGGCCAGTGCGCAGCAGCCGCTGGGCCCGCACTCCAGGACAAGAGAGGCCCTTGCTCCACAACAGAAAAGAAGCCCCTGCACGCGCAGCTAGAGAAAGCACGCGCTCGGCCGAAACAAGCACAAAACTCTCTCCTCTCCTAAAAAAGAGAGCGCCTCCAACACTCTGCTTTGCTTTCGGACAAAGCCCAAGCTCTCCAGAGCAGTGTAGAGGAGGCTCTTCCAGACTGGCCCCTGCAGACCTCTTGGGCCTCAGCTCTTGCCAGTCTGCCCTGCCAAGGACGCCCCCTCCAGCCAGAGGAGATCCTCGAAGCTCTGCCAACGCTGGGCGTTCTTCTCTCACCGCCTCCTGGCCCGAGTGCACTGGCCCCACTCTCTGTCCTCCCAGACTTGCCACTGCTTAACTCAACTGGGCCTTGGAATCTTACTTTGGGCGTCACCTTCCCTACAAGACTGTCTCTGATCCCAGCCCCGGGACCCCCATCTATACTTCTTCCAAAGAAAGTGCTGCCTCCTCGCCTCCTCACTGGACTGTGCCTGGGACCTGGAGCACAGCAAGGACCCCATGCTCACTGACACTTTACCAAGACTCACAGACCACATGACGTCGCTGAAGGGCTAATGTTCAGATGACTGGCTCAATGAGAGCAGAAAGTAACCCCAAATTCTTAGTCCCGAAGACCACTATCCTTGAACTCAAGATACACTTTCTTCCAACTAGCTAGCTACATGACTTCAGAAGGCAACTTCTGAGAGGCAACGAAATGAGAAAGGTTGCCAAAGCTCGATGTTAACTACCAGTTCAATCCCATTTATGCACCATCGTCCTTCCCCCAGGACTGGGCTAGCTCATTGCCAATAAGATGGAGTGGACTGTGTCTTTTTTGAGTGTCTAAACAAGTGAACATAAAGCTTCAGTCAAACAATCAGAAATCTGAACCTGCGACCATCAACTAGCTTTTAGAAATGTTTTGATTTTTAAACTTTTTCCCTTCTCCCTTTTCTTTCTCTAACTTCGATCCCATGCTTGCACAGTAATAATTAATCAGTACCAGATGTTTTAAGAATGTAATGTCTTAAAAATGCAACCTCTGATAATATCACTGATGCACAAGTCTAAGTTATTTTCAAAACAAGACGACCTCTGCAGGCTCCGCATCCGGACCACCAGGTCACAGACCACTGGGTATGCGGCACAGACGGCCTGGCTCCTGGAATGATGATTAAGAAATACCACAACAGAATGATTAACCACCAGCTTCCCCTCTCTTTCCCCTTTAGAAACTCCTCACTAGGGAATTCCCTGGCAGTCCAGGGGCTGGGACTCTGCCCTCTCACCATGGAGGGCTGGGGTTCAATCCCTGCTTGGGGAACCAAGACCCCACAGGCCATGAGGCACTGCCAAAACAAAACAAAAAATCCTATCTAAAAAAACCAAGCTGGTGTGGATCTGAGGCTTGTCTCTGACTTCCGTGCAGCCAAGTCCTAATTCTGCTGCAAACACCTTGCTTTGCTATAGCCCAGGAACTCGAGCTCTTTTCACACTGAGCAAACTGTTAGCCTGATTTGGGGGGAAACATGAAGATTACAAAATGGGTATTTGCCCTCAAAATGTGCTTGAGATAAGGACACAACTTAGGGTCTGAATCAACATTAACTCAATTCTACATTTTCATTTCTCCCAAAGGCAGTGTATTTTTAAAGTATCATTTCCCTGACGGAATATAAGTCATATTTTTTAACTTGTCTTTTCTCTTTTCTGAGGCTGTAACTCGTTGGGAGAGTAGGTAAAGGGACAGTTTTATACCAGGTAAGAGTTCACTATACTAACTAAAAGCAAAAAGCAGTCTATTTACAGAACATTTGAGATGTTTCTCAGTCAGTCTTCCCCCAAAGGACACAACAGAACTTGATACTGAATGTTTTGAAAATAAACCGGAAACAGTGACCTCAGATGTCCTGACAAATAAGAAAGAAATGCTAGCAGGATGGCAAAATTCTCTGTGGTGTCGGAGAACAGGAAATCACCAAAAACCTCTACTTCCAAGGATTAGAACTCTAGATTACATAAAGTTCAAAGGCTCACGTTTAGAATGAGTCAAACCCCATTTGCTAGCCTCGCCATCCCAGTTTTTTTATTTTGGCAAGGGGAGGTGTGTGTGTGTGTGTAATTTAACTCTCATTACCGTATCGCAGTTGAGAGACAGGGTAACCTGAAGCTAAGACTTCTACATACTCAGCTGGCTACATCTGAGAAACACTGTATAGTCAGTTTCCCTATGATACAGACATCAGGTCTCATCCCCTCCTTCAAAAGTACACATTTACAAGACTCTTAATGAAATTCACAAAGGGAATCAGGTTCAAGGGAGCCTTCAAGTAGAAACCCAAAGCAAACATATTAAAAGTAAAAGTCGACGCCCAACTCCCAAACTGTCCATAGATCTCCAGGTGGGAGGCAGCAGAGTGCGAGAGAAAGAGTCCAGATTTGGAGTCAGACAGGCCACATCCCAGCTTCCGGATTACCATCTGCGTGACCTTGCACCAGATAGGGTTCCCTACATCTCAGTTTCCTTCCTTATTATCCTACAGAGGACGATGCCTCCACAGGGTGTTCCAATTAAGTGAAAGCTATATAAAGGAACTTGCACCGGGGCCGCGCTGCTCACGGCGCCTGTGTGGCAAGGCTGGGCTCCGCCTCTCTACCTGGCACTTATGAACGGTTTAGCACAAAGAACCCTGGATGAGCACCAGAAAGACCCAAGCTAGATCTAACATCTCTGGGGTCTGTTCAGCTACAGAACTGAGAGCGGGCTAGCTTATCTCCAAGCCCTCTACAGCTTCTCAAAGACTAAGGCAATCCTCAATTTCTGGACCCTACATTCATTTTTTGTTCATTTTCTTCTTTAACATGAGAAACTCATGTACCTTTGAAACAGGTGAGGAAAAAACAAAGAAAGGACAGGATTCTCAAGAAACTTATCATTTGAGTCACATTCAAATTGTAGGCCAAGCTCTTTCGCAGGGAGCAGCAGGAGGGGTTCTGAATGATTCACTCACATTCGTAGGCAGTAAACGCCTCTACCGGGAGATTGTGAATTCTCTGGCACAAACTCGCTGCTGAGCACGCTGTCTAGCACAGAGCAGACACTCCAAACCGCGTGTTGGACGAACAAAATACCCGGCCGGCTGACACCTGCTGCTCCTCACAAAGATCTTTTCATTGCTCTCCTTACTCAAGTCAAAATTCAAGAAAGATGGTCTAAGAATTGTACTCAGTACCTTCTGAACGAGTTGATTCTTCAAATCCTCAATTATGCTGAGAAACAAACACCCTGAGAGATGCTGAACCACCACTGGGAAAAACTTCAAGGCCAAAGGTCCAACAGTAAGGGAATGCTACGGGAGAGGTCCGTTCTCGGCCTCCTCAAGCGCTGACAAGCGCCTTCAAAGCTTGGGGGGAGGGGGAACCCAGCTCCTGTCGTTCTACCCCGACTTCCCTCCTAGCTCAGTCGGTAAAGAATCTGCCTGCAACACAGGAGACCCGGGTTCGATCCCTGGGTCGGGAAGATCCCCCGGAGAGGAAATGGCAACCCACTCCAGTGTCCTTGCCTGGAGAATCCGATGGACAGAGGAGCCTGGGGTCGCAAGAGTCGGACAACTGAGCCACACTCGGCTCTCCACGCCCTACTCCCGATACACAGAGCTCCAGGGGGATGAACAGATACGAACACGCGAGCCCCAAAAGACCGCCACACCTTCAGCAGGGTCACCACGGACTCACACACTCTGAAAACGCCAAATTAAACACGAACCAAGTCGAACTGGCTGCTCCAGCTTGGGATAAACTATCTTCGCACAGCTTGTGGAGGCAAACAAAAGCCCCCAAAGCGAAGAGCCGAACGGTCCATCCCCGCTGCCCGCCGGGGCAGCGGCTGCCTCACGCAGCGCGCCCCCGCCCCCGGCGGCCACTCTTCGAGGTCCTCCCGGGGCTCGCGCCCGCGGGACAGGGGCTGCCGCCGGGGCCCTCCCAGTAAAACTGAAAGAGGAAAACAGCCCGGACTCGCCCACCGAGGCGGACGGCAGGAAGCAGCGGGCACTCCGGCGGAGCCGAGGGTCCAGAGGTGACTCCGTGTCCTCCCGCTCTCCTCCGGGCCCCGCCTGCCGCCCCGCAGCGCGCACTCCTCCCCACACGGTGCGTCGCTGCCCATCAGAGCGCATGAACTTTAAAATGGAGCTCGGGGCCGGGGCGGGGGTGGGGGTCCGACGGGGCGAGAAGGGCCGTAGGAGCCCGGGGCGGGCCGGCGGGCGCCCGGCAGGGAGGCCCGGGCGGCGGGGGGGGCGCCCCGGCGGCGCGCACGGCGGCCCGCGGGCAGCGGGGGAAGGAGGCGCACCGGGCCGAGGCGGAGAGAGAAATGGAACGCGGCCCCTTTAAGAGGCCTTCGCGGCGCCCGGGGGCCAGGGGCCTCTCCTCCATCCCCGGCCCGGCGTGTGGGGCACTTCCTCGGGGAGAACCATCCCCAGACCCGCTCCCCGGAGGCTTCCCTCACGCCAGGTCCCGCCCGGCCCAGCCCCGGGGCGGCGGCTCCTCCTTACCCCGCTGTCGGCCGCCTCCTCCCAGCTTTCAGCGACCTCCTCATCTTCCATCTTACTCGCCGCTTTCCCTCCTCCCCCACCCCTCCGTGCGCCTGCGCCCTGAAGCGCGTCTCCGTCGCGGGCGCCTGCACGCAGGGCCTTGCTCAATGAACCCCGCCCCCTGCCAAGGCCGGAAGAGGCTCCGGTCCAAGGCCCACGAGCCTCGGGGAAGCCATCTTGAAAGAGGGCAGAGAAATCAGAAGGTGGCCATTTTTCTTAAGGGCGACGTGTACCGAATGGGAGTCCCTGTGAAGTCATCGTCTTGAGTACGGGAAGTGTGTTCTTTGGAACCATCTTTTCTAAGGGCAAACAATTTACTTTTTTTAACTTATGGTTTTCATAACCTGCAGATTATGTTTTTTCAAAATTCTGAAAACACGTTTACACCTCAAAGAATGAAGCAGGAAGTAAAACACTGACCAGTTTAAACTGGTTTTGACTCTTTAAATAGGCTATTTATTAATCAAACCTTGGAGAAGGAAATGGCAATCCACTCCAGTATTCTTGCTTGGAAAATCCCATGGACGGAGGAGCCTGGTAGGCTACAGTCCATGGGATCGCAAAGAGTCGGGCACGACTGAGCGACTCCACTTAAGCAAACCTTGAGGGCTTACAGAGACAGCACTGCGCGTGTGCAAGACGGGAACCCGCGTTTCCAGGATGCCCACGGGGCCAAGCACCTTCAGTCTAGGGAAGCGCAGCAGAAGTGGTTGCCATCGGGTCCCCCAACCAGGTGAAGCGAGAAGTCCTTCAGTAAGGAAACTCCGGCTTCCGTCTGCCGCGGCACCTTGTTAACCATATATGGACTGCTTTGAAAACTAGCCAATCAGCTTGTGCCAAGTTTGAATTTTCCCTAACTCCTTCAATTTTGCCCCAAACCGCGGCGCGGGGAGACAGGTTTCAGCCCAGTTTCCTGTCTCCTTGCTGGTCGACCTCGCAACAAAGCTCTTTCTTTTCTCGAAAGACGACCGTGTGGTCGTCTGGCTGAGGCCCTGTGGCCCCGGGCTGGGTGTAGGTCCTCGGCACAGGCCCTGGGTGGACACCTAGACGCGGTTTGTCTGGGGGCTGCCGTCGGGTTCCTGCTTCCAGCCGCAGAGGCGCTGCAGGCTCCTCCGCGCTCCTTTCATTCTGGGGGAAAGAAACAGCTCCTGGATCTTTGGGGTGAGTAGCCTCGTAAAAACGCGCTTGTGTATAAACTGTCCATTGACCGCATCACGGTTATGGGTTAGAGTCCCACTCTAAGGGAGACTGTATAAAAGGTTACAGCGCCTGCGGAGAGCGGAGATTCAGTTCCTCGTCTTGGAACTAAGATCCCAGGAGCCGGCCAAACAAATGAAAACACTTAACAGCCGCTGAGGTACTCAAAAGCTCGGATTAGAGTCCCAGGCCCTTAACTTTCTTTGTCAGGGTCTGATTATTTCATTTGTTAGGAATTGGTTAGTAGGGTTAAATTGGATGGTCACAGAAAAACTTTATTGAATCTGTATTCTGCCATTTTGCTGTGGTCATCCTGAAGAAAAAAACCCTTCTAAAATGGGGAATGGGAACAGCGTACCTGACAACACTCCCCTTGAAACGTGTTCTTCAACGTTGGTCGAGGGTTAGCTCTAAGCCGATGAAAAAGAAGCAAATGCTTTACTTGTGTAACACTGTCTGGCCCACATATCAGCTGGAGTCAGGGGAAAAGTGGCCCCAGAATGGGTCTTTGAACTATAATACTATTTTACAACTAGACTTGTTTTGTAAGAGACAGAAAAAATGGGAAGAAATCCAGTATGTACAATCATTTATGACTTTATATCAGAGGAGAAATTGGTATAAGGAAATTAATGAGAACACGATCACGATGGGTCAGAGGGAAGACTGTCAGGAAAGGTCTCTTTTACCGGAGTCAAGGTCAGATGGTGATCTGGTCCCTTCATCGCCACCTGTTGCAGTAGCCCGATGGCCTGCCGCTGCCTCGGTGCCTCCTCCAGTAGCCTGTCCCCCAGCGCCTCGTCCCCCAGCGCCTCCTCCAGTAGCCTGTCCCCCAGCGCCTCGTCCCCCAGCGCCTCCTCCAGTAGCCTGTCCCCCAGCGCCTCGTCCCCCAGCGCCTCCTCCAGTAGCCTGTCCCCCAGCGCCTCATCGCCCAGCGCCTCCTCCAGTAGCCTGTCCCCCAGCGCCTCGTCCCCCAGCGCCTCCTCCAGTAGCCTGTCCCCCAGCGCCTCGTCCCCCAGCGCCTCCTCCAGTAGCCCGACGGTCTGCCCCTGCCTCAGCGCCTTGTCCCTCAGCGCCTGCTTCAGTAGCCCCTCCCTCGGTACCCCCTCCCTCGCCAGCTCTTGTGTTAGCCCTCTCGTCCACACCTCTGGTGGCTCCCTCGACTTGTGAAGCGGGCCTTCCTGCAGGCAGTGCCAAGGGGCCTACCAGTCTTCCTCAGGCTGCTGGCCCAGCTCTGTGCTCACTCTTAGCAGATGGGCACGAAGGCACGGTCTCCCTTCTCTGTCCCCATCAGGGTACTCAGTTTGGCCCAGGGAACACTCTACCTCAGGCAAAGCGGTCTCTGTTCAGGCAGGTCCCAGCTGGCTTAGATGACCAAGGCCAATCCGGAGCACATGGAGTGATCCATTATGGTTTATCAGGAATAGATTTATTTAATTATAAAGCTAAAATGCCATCTTATCAGGATGATCCCAGGAAGATGGAGCGTCTCTTTAAAGGCATTTTTGCTGTTTATCATCCTAACTGGGCTGCGATACAGATCCTCTTGAATAGTCTCCTCAGTCCAGAGGAGCGCAGCATGGTATTAGAGAAGGCCCGTGAGGAGGCTGAAAGGCTCCGTGAGATACACCCAGAGAGTCCAATCAGAACTTCAGCAGAGCAGGCTCTTCCTGGAGCTGAACCAGGATGGGATCCCAGTGATCCAGGAGATCAAGCAAGGCTGGATCATTATAAAGATTGTTTAATGATTGGACTGCAAAAGGGGGCCAACAACTTCAAGAGGGTCCAGAATGTAAGGCAAGGGCAGGAGGAGGGCCCATATCCCTTTCTTGAAAGGCTTCATGAGGCTTTCCGAAAATATACTGATATTGATCCAGAACACCCAAATAACATGGGACTGGTCAATTTAACCTTTATCAGTCAGAGTGCCCCAGATATAAGAAGCAAACTACAGCAGCTAGAAGAGGGACCATGGCTGCCAACGGCTCAGTTGCTTGCGATTGCTCTTGAAGTGTTCAGAGACCGACTCAAGGTTCGAGAAAAGCAGGAGGAATGCATCTTGAGGAAGGCTGCTCTGCTCAGCCGTAACCAGTCAAGGCCCAGCAGGACATCTGCAAGAAAGAACAAACGGCCACTGCCAAGACCCCGGGGACCTCCAAAACGCAACCGAAAAGGTTATCCATTTGTTGGGCCACAACAGTGTGCCTTTTGTAAACAGGAAGGACATTGGAAACGGGAGTGTCCCAAAAACAGATGGGGCCCCCTCTTCCCCAAGACAACATCCATCAATGGTGTATCTGGGGAAGTTGCTCAGAAACCTTTTCTACAGAGGCTCCAATGTCACATAGAGAAAACATCTATAAAGTACAGCTTTATGTATGAGCCTGAATGTCATAGTCCCTCATCAGGACAAGAGGTGCTAAAAAATTTAAATGACGAAGTGGGTTTCTCAGCAGAAAAAGTAGACGCCAGAGTACTCCCAGGTCAAGATTTCACCCTCCAAGCTGCACCATTACAATTGGGAAACAAGACTCCATCAGATGTCCCTGAAGAAATTTTACAAAAGATAAGAGCAGATGTTTGGGCTGATGGGACACCAGGAAGAGCCAAGACAGCTGACCCAGTAGTAGTAAAACTCCGTCCAGGTGCCCAGGTTCCAAAGTTAAAGCAGCCTCCTTTGAAAAGGGATGTAAAGGAAGGCATAAAGCCTCTGATAAACACCTTTCTTAAATACCAATTAATTCAACCATGTCAGTCCCCATATAACACTCCTATTTTGCCAGTACAAAAACCTGGGACTGGAGAGTATCTTTTTGTGCAGAATTTGCGAGCTATCAACCAAATTGTAGAAGATATACCTTCAGTGATGCCAAATCCTTATACTTTGTTTACAGATTTATCTGGAGACTTTTGCTGGTTTACAGTTCTGAACTTAAAAGATGCCTTTTATTGCATACCCCTCAGTCCTGAATCCCAGAAACTGTTTGCATTCGAGTGGGATGATCCAGAGACAAACGTAAAGCAGCAGTATTGCTGGACGGTCCTTCCACTAGGGTTTAAAAATGCCACCACCATCTTTGTGGAGGCCTTTTTGAAGGCCTTGAAGGATCTCCAATTAAATGAAGGAATCTTACTCCAGTATGTGGGTAATATACTAATTGCTAGTAAAACTAAGGAAGCTTCAGACCAAAATACAGTCCTCACTTTAAACTTTTTGGCAGACTGGGGATATAAAGTCTCCAAAGAAAAGGCACAAATTTCTCAACCAACTGTACAGTATCTAGGAGTCGAGTTGTCAAAAGGACAGAGAAATCTGTTGCCAGATCGAAGGGAGGCAATAGCTGGGGTGAACGTGCCTACCACCAGAAAGCAACTGAAAAGGTTCTTGGGAAAGGCTGGGTTTTGTCGTATTTGGATTCCTAACTTTGGACTCATAGTCAAACCTCTCTATGAGGCTCTCAAAAGAAGTGTCAATGAGCCGTTAAACTGGACTGCTGAATGCCTTGAGTCATTCCATACCATCAAGGAGAAAATTTCAACAGCCCCAGCCCTTGGTCTCCCGGACATTAGAAAGCCATTTGACCTTTTTGTGCATGAAAGACAGGGTGTGAGTCTTGGAGTGCTAACTCAAAATTTAGATACTGTCAGAAGGCCAGTAGCTTACTTTTCCAAACAATTGGATACTGTAAGTCAAGGATGGCCAGTTTGCTTCCGGGCTGTGGCTGCGACCTGTGACCTTTTACAGGAAGCTGAAAAGTTCACCAAGGGCGGTCCTACCAGTGTGCACACCCCGCACCGTGTGCAGCCTTTACTTGAACGAAAGGGCGGATGTGTGCTTCCTGCAAAGAGGCTAGGAAAATACCGAGCCATCCTGTGTAACAGCCCGAACGTGACATTAAAGGAGGTGTCTGCTTTAAACCCAGCCACTCTGCTCCCTGGGGCAACAGAAGGGCCTGCTCACGACTGTATGCAAGTAACTGAAGAACAGTGTCCTCGGCCTGACCTGACCGATCAGTTTTCAGAAGTGGATCTAGAGAGAGATGATGAATGGGGATTTCATGTTGACTTTTGAGACTTGGATGATGATGAGTAACAAACGAAGAGGCTGGATATATAATGAACAGGAACTAGTGCTTAGATTGCAGCATTTAATGGGAAGAATTATACTCAACTACATCAAGGAACCCATTATAGGAAGGATACGACCTATCATTGTCTACAAAAGTTTATTGTTAGTCCATAAATGCAAAGGACCATTCAAAAGATAATACAAAACCGCCTGATTTGCACCAGAAACAACCCTAAAACTGGGCCACCTCCAGCAGAACCAGGAGGTGATTGGCAAATAGACTTTACTGTTGTGCCAAGAGCCATGGGACATTATAGGTATTTGCTGGTATTTGTGGACACCCTCACAGAATGGGTTGAAGATTTTCCACACCAGAGAGAGAGCTTCCTAGGTAAAAAGGCCTTACTGAAAGAAACTAGCCCTCGTTTGGGGTTGCCTCTTTCAATTCAAAGTGACAGCAGAGGAGATTTCATAGCTGGGGTAACTCAAGGGGTCTCTGGGGCCCTTGGGCTACAATAGAAGTTACATGCTTGATGGAGCCCTCAAAGTATGTCAGGAAGCCAACTTCACTTGAGATGCGGTCTTAACAGTTGCCCTTTTGGGGAGGGTAAGAATGGCCCCTAGAAGCAAAGGCCGCTTGAGCGCCTATGGACTGTTACATGGGAGACCCTGCCTTAAGGCTGAGTAGCACTGCAGTCTTGAAAGTGACCCCACGGTAACATGATTAGATAGTGTAGAATGTGCAGAGTCTCTCGGCGCTGTCTTATTCTGTAGCTGGTTAATGTTTCCCACAGACATTCCTTTCAATGCAGAAGCCCAGGGAAGTGGGTCCTCCTGAAACTCGGAAACAGTGCATCGCTGAAGAGCAGCTGCGGCCCAGGTGGATAGACCCTGTGAAGTTCTTCTGTTTACCCAGAGTTAAACCCTGGGTATACCACTCCTGAGTAAAAATAGTACCCATTTCTAACCAGCAGCTCCCTGTCCCCTTTACAGTTCTCAAACAGGGCACACTTTTTATGGACAGGAGAAAGTAAGCATACCAGCCGCCTTAATACTGGTGGGGCCTGGAAACCCCTTACTGATTTCTTGACCCCTGATTACACTTGTGAACCCTTAACTGACCTTCAGTTACTTTTCATCTAGAAACAGGACAGCTAAGACTCCACCTGGCTGGGAAGAGATGAGGACATCTTCAAAGTAGACAGCTTCTGTCCAGAAGTCTGGTCCAGGCCTATATAAATAAATATTCAATCACTAAAAATGTTTGAAATAACATGGTTTCAGTTAAGTTCAGTTGCTCAGTCGTATCTGACTTTGCGACTCCGTGAACCGCAGCATGCCAGGCCTCCCTGTCCATCACCAACTCCCGGAGTTTACCCAAACCCATGTCCATTGAGTTGGTGATGCCATCCAACCATCTCATCCTCTGTTATCCCCTTCTCCTCCTGCCCTCAATCTTTCCCAGCATCAGGGTCTTTTCAAATGAGTCAGCTCTTCACATCAGGTGGACAAAGGATTGGAGTTTCAGCTTCAGCATCAGTCCTTCTAGTGAACACTCAGGACTGCTCTCCTTTAGGATGGACTGGTTGGATCTCCTTGCAGTCCAAGGGACTCTCAAGAGTCTTCTCCACACCACAGTTCAAAAGCATCAATTCTTCGGCACTCAGCTTTCTTTATGGTCCAACTCTCACATCCATACATGACCACTGGAAAAACCATAACCTCGACTAGACAGACCTTTGTTGGCAAAGTAATGTCTCTGCTTTTTAATATGTTGTCTAGGTTGGTCATAACTTTTCTTCCAAGGAGTAAGCGTCTTTTAATTTCTTGGCTGCAATCACCATCTGCGGTGATTTTGGAGCCCCAGAAATAAAGTCTGCCATTGTTTCCACTGTCTCCCCATCTATTTCCCATGAAGTGATGGGACTGGATGCCATGATCTTCGTTTTCTGAATGTTGAGCTTTAAGCCAACTTTTTCACTCTCTTTCACGTTCATCAAGAGGCTTTTTAGTTCCTCTTCACTTTCTGCCATAAGGGTGGTGTCATTGGCATATCTGAGGTTATTGATATTTTTCCTGGCAATCTTGATTCCAGCTTGTGCTTCCTCCAGCCCAGTGTTTCTCATGATATACTCTGCATATAAGTTAAATAAGCAGGTGACAATATACAGCCTTGATGTACTCCTTTTCCTATTTGGAACCAGTCTGTTGTTCCATGTCCAGTTCTAACTGTTGCTTCCTGACCTGCATACAGGGGAGCAGGTTTCTCAAGAAACCAGGTCTGGTGGTCTGGTATTCCCATCTCTTTCAGAATTTTCCACAGTTTACTGTGATCCACACAGTCAAAGGCTTTGGCATATTCAATAAAGCAGAAATAGATGTTTTTCTGGAGCTCTCTTGCTTTTTCAATGATCCAGCAGATATTGGCAATTTGATCTCTGGTTCCTCTGCCTTTTCTAAAACCAGCTTGAACATCTGGAAGTTCATAGGTCACGTATTGCTGAAGCCTGGGTTGGAGAATTTTGAGCATTACTTTACTAGCATGTGAGATGAGTGCAATTGTGCGGTAGTCTGAGCATTCTTTAGCATTGCCTTTCTTTGGGATTGGAATGAAAACTGATCTTTTCCAGTCCTGTGGTCACTGCTGAGTTTTCCAAATTTGCTGACATATTCAGTGCAGCACTTTGACAGCATCATCTTTCAGGATTTGAAATAGCTCTACTGGAATTCCATCACCTCCACTAGCTTTGTTCATAGCGATGCTTCCTAAGGCCCACTTGACTTCACATTCCAGGATGTCTGGCTCTTGGTGAGTGTGAGTGATCACACCATCATGATTATCTGGGTCGTGAAGATCTTTTTTGTCTAGTTCTGTTTATCCTTGCCACCTCTTCTTAATATTTTCTGCTTCTGTTAGGTCCATACCATTTCTGTTTTTTATTGTGCCCATCTTTGCATGAAATGTTCCCTTGTAATTTTCTTGAAGAGATCTCTAGTCTTTCCCATTCTATTGTTTTCCTCTATTTCTTTGCATTGATCGCTGAGGAAGGCTTTCTTATCTCTCCTTGCTGTTTGGAACTCTGCATTCAAATGGGTATATCTTTCTTTTTCTCCTTTGGTTTTCACTTCTCTTCTTTTCACAGCTATTTGTAAGGCCTCCTCAGACAGCCATTTTGCTTTCTTGCATTTCTGTTTCTTGGTTTCATGGACTCCTAAAGAATAAGGTATGTTTTTGGAGGACTGTTAAAATTAGGAGTCATAGTTCTGTGTGTCATAGGGTTAATCTTTTTACCCACCAATTTTTTTACTTATTATCTGTCTCGTATATTTAAAAAGACCTCCCCCACTCTCATGATGATTGCCTGAGACTTTAGAATTCAAAGCAGGAACTTGTGAATGTTTACAATCGAGTGCAAAAACAATTTGATTCCTGTTATAATAATCTGCTATAATAATCTGTTATAATAATGCTGCTACTCAGCAAGAAGCAGCTATGTAAGAAAACTATGGTCTTTTTGAGTGAATAAACTTCAAAAAAATGTAAATGAGATATGAGCTTTTAGATAAACTATTAAGAATAATTATGCTTTAGGAATGTCTGTCTGAAATAGTCTGTCCAAATTGGGGTAACTTGAATTGGGTTGTGCTAAACTAAGTGATGGAAGTTCACTGACTAGCTAGCTCATTTCCAAATAGAGTAAGATTTTGAAACATTTATTACTGAACATTAGTTTCCCCTTACAAAGAAGCTAAAGAAATTTGGGACTGTTAATGACTAAAAATAAGCTGGCGCAAAAACTTGAATTTGGCTTTTCTCTCTGTTAAAAGGACACACTTTCTTCAGATGTTGAACTGCATTTGACAGTAGATTTAAGTTTATTTGCCTCTTACATGGTCTGTTCTGTATTTGCCTCTGAAATGCCATGTTGTTACTTTGGCTGAGTGAATAGCTATTGTTTCACAGTGACCTATAGTCCCATCTGACTGAGTGCTCGAAACCGTTCTGATATTTGTTGACAAAACTTCCTAAATCATTCTATGAAGCACTTTTGGCTTCTAGCTAACTTTGGGAAGCTTCAGAGGGCCCCTGAAACATCCCAAAGGGAGATATTACATTAATTGGGTTCAACTTCCGTGTTGAATTACGTGGGAAGTATTGTCAGGTGAACAATAAGTCTCGGGTCTATTGTATGGTGAATGTTACTAATACAGATATCCTAGAAACAATTTATATGTAAATTCTGATATATTCAGGTAAAATGTTGCCATAACTCTAATTACTATCTTAAAGTGTTGTCACAGCACTAACCGAGTTTCTTATGAAAATGCTTTCTCTTCAAGAAGATTTATAGAAAGGACTTTTGGATAAATACAAGTTTCTGAACTGGGTAAGAAATTAAAGGATTCTAGCTGGAAACCTGATGACTGTACAAAGATTAACAAAAGGCCTGAATGAATTGGCAAATATGCTTATCACTTTTATGGTTTCTGAAAAATTACTCGTTTGAATCTGTTTTCCAGATCTTAGGAAACCTTCCCCTCAAACTAATTATGACTTAACAGAAATTTGGTAAAATGATATTTAATAAACAAATTGAAACATTTACCTTTTTTCTCTATCTGAGCCCTTCAGAAATGGGAAACTCTTAGGGTTCCAGTAACTTTATCAGATAGATTAGGAAGGTTATCTCACTAATAGGTACAGAAATCTCAGTTTTGGAGACCTTGAGAAAGGGAGGAGTTCACTTAGATCTGTTAGGCAAAATGTGTGATAAGCCTTTGGGATGACTTTCCTACCCCTGAAAGGTTTTATTTTAAAGTTAAGTTTGAGACTCCATAAAAGTTTCAGCAAAGCGAAAAAAAAACCACAAAAGTTTATGATCAATTATGGTTATATAAATAATCAGGTCAAGTTTATTGAGAACAGACCTACTTTGTAAACAAGTCTTAATTTGGTTATATTTGGTAAAAATGAGGGTGATTTTAGGGAGAAAAGGATGTTTCAATGAGTGTTAAATCCCAGTCTGTATCTACTAAGACTCATTTCCTGAATAGATCTCTGCTGTTAGGATATATTAATGTAAAATTTAATTGAATTATTAAAGGATACTCTCAGTTTGTTTCTGAAGCTTAGCTCAATAATCTGTCTTTGGATAAAGATCAGATGTCTCGAGACCTGCAACCAAGACTGGAAAAAGACATAATTTAAGGAACTGTCCCCAACCTGGCTGGAAGGACCTTTTATCAGCTACTCTTAACTGGCTCATGCACAGTGAAATTGAAGGAAAATTGACTCTTGGACTAACTCCCACTTCCAAAGGCCCCTCCACTGGACTGGTCTATAAAGAGGAGTGGCTGACCTCAAACTCACCTTAAAACGATGCTCAGACAGAGGAAACTGCAGGAGGATGGGAAGACGATGACGTCAGAAGTAGACTGCTTGCCCAAGATGCCCGACCTGATTCTAGGGTCATTTACAACGCTTTCTTGATTCCTTGGACCTTTGCACATCAATCGAACGTTTTCTGTCATAGACACGATTCTGTGCTAATTTAAAGCTCAATCCAGTTGTCGGGTTGCGGCCTAGTACTTCCGGGTTACCTTGGTGGATTTCTCCTCTCCAGGGCTCTGATTGGATAGACCCTAGAAAGTTTATTTTAAAAGAGAGTTCAGCCCTGTTCTCTCTATTCATGATATTACTAGATGGGATCCTCTCACTTGGTCAGCTAATAATACCTGCTCTGACCCTGGCTCATAGATTTAAGTGTTTTCTTAGGGTCATTTAAACTCAGTAACAAGCTAAGTCTCAATCAAAGAAAATGTGACCTCTTGACTACTAAAAGGAAAATTCCCACAATTATGGGATGGGTCTATATATGCTTAACACCAGGCTATGGTTAAGTTTAAAAGCTCTTTATGTTGGGAACAATTAAATCATACTAAGAATGATCAACCTAGTATTATTATAAAACTAGGCTGAGTACTTTGTGAACTATGCCTATTATTACCGTTACAGAGAATGATTGATATGAAACTCAATGGATTTGTGGTAGTAACTTATAGCCCTGGCACCTACCAGGATGGATAGGAAGGTATAGCCTGGGATTACCATGAACTCAAGTCATACACATAATAAATTAGAGGTCAAAGATTTACAACAGACCGTAGAAATTGAGACAGGCTATGAGGAGACAAATGCCTGGCTGGAATGGATTGAATATTCTGTGCGCACTTGAAATAAGAGCAACTGTTACGCTTGCGCAACAGGTAGGCCGGAGTCTCAGTGGTGCCATTGCCGCTCGGATGGACCTCAGATGCTATGGGCATAGAACGCGTGATACTCCTCTTTCAGGACAATATGGCCCGGGGTAACAAATCCTGCAGGACCTTGTCACTAACGTTCGTGACTGTGAAGGGTCCGAGGCATAACCCCCAAAGACTGTCAAACCCTCATTCCGTAATGCAAACTATACCTCGTGCCTCTCTAGGTGGGGGGAACAGTTAGCATTCTTGGGGAATGTGTCTGGGTGCAGTGAAGGCCGGTCCTTTGAGGGGATGAACAACGATTCTGCATGAACTATGGCCTGGGAAGACATCTGGTGTTGTGGAGGACCATTGCTTGCGACTCTGCCGGCCAGCTGGAGTGGAATCTGCACTCTCGTTCAATTGGCTGTCCTTTCCACCCTGGCATTTCGACCCTCGGATCCACCTCTTAAGCAGACTAACCACAGAGCCAGAAGGAACACCCTTGCCCCAGGTGGGTCATCTGATCCCTATGTATTTATTCTGCTGGGGTCCCTAGAGGTATTCCTAATGACTCCAAGGCTAGAAACCAAATAGCAGCGAGGTTTGAGTCAGTATCATTCTGGTGGTCCACCATTAACAAAAATGTTGATTGGATAAACTATATTTACTACAACCAACAGAGGTTTGTTAACTATACCAGAGATGCTCTAAGGGGAATAGCAAAACAGATGCTACCAGCAAAACGGCCTGGGGAAAATTGACTGGCCTTAGACACGCTTCTGGGCTTCCCTTGTGGCTCAGCTGGTAAAGAATCTGTCTGCAATGCAGGAGACCTGGGTTTGATCCTTGGGTTGGGAAGATGCCCTGGAGAAGGGAAAGGCTACCCACTTTGGCATACTGGCGTAGAGAATTCCACGGACTGTATAGTCCATGGGGTCGCAAAGAGTCGGACACGGCTGAATGAGTTTCACTTTCACTTTCAGACATGATTCTGGCAGAAAAGGGAGGCGTATGTGTTATGGTATGGTGTTAATGTCGTACTTTCATACCCAACAACACGGCCCCTGATGGCACAATAACAAGGGCCTGGCAAGGTCTGACCCCCTTGGGTAACGAGTCGGCCGAAAACTCGGATAGGTGACCCGTTGTCCAGTTTGATGGGACAGTGGTTTGGGAGATGGAGAGGCATCATGTTGTCTATCTTGACTGCCCTTATTATCACACTTGAAATACCCCGCTAGGGTGTTGCCTCATTCCTTGTGTCAGGAGCCTAATACAAAGATGAATAGAAACAGCTCTCACCAAGCAGTCGGCTGCAGCCTGTCATAGCAACCTTCTATTCCTGGAGGAGTCTGAACGTGAAAGTCATTCCATGCTGAGTTCGAAGGAAAGAATCGCTGACCATCATAAAAATGGGGTGGGACTTGTAAGAAACATATGGTCTTTTCTACCAAAGAAGAGAGACTGAAGAAATGGATTCATATTGATTTTTTTAGAATAGCTAAATAGGAAGGTATGTCTATCTGTGTGTTTATGTATGCATCTGACTTGTGAATAAGAGTCCTGGGAGGGTGACTCGTCGGTCTTCTGTTTTCTTGCCTTCCTGGTTTCTCTTCCTCATAACAACAACTTGGCAGGCTGATTTTGCGGGCTCTACCCTGGACACAGGCAAAGAACCAAAGGGCTGGAGAAAATGTTTAATATAAATCCTCCACTCAGCAGCTTACAAGTATCACGCATGACCCCCAGCGACCAATAAAATTTTAGGCGCCGTTCGGGGAAGACTGTGACCCTGTGGTCCTCAGCCTGTGAGGGACCAGGGGAGGGAACCTGCGTTTTAGGGATGAAAACCGGGAGCGCTTCCCACTCGCTGCGCCCGCTCCCGCAACTTTGCGGAAGTAGAGACTGCCTTGTGAGCCGCTTCCGTCTGCGTTATTCCTGTGACTCAGAGCATTTCCTACAGCTAGAGCGGACGTTGCTCTGTTTCCCTTAAGACTGAGGAATGTACCAAGGAAAGGGGGGAAATAGCACATAAAGCACTGACCTGTTTACCCTGGTTTGCCTCCTGCAATAGGCTGTTGATTAACCAAGCCTTGAGTTATTTTACAGACAGCGCTGCACATGTGGAAGACGGGAACCCAAGTCTCCAGGATGACGCCGGGACCTGGAATCTTCAGTTTACAGAACTCATGAAACAGACTGTTGCCCCTGCAGCCTTTTACCAGCAAGAAGTTCTTCAACAAGAAAAACCCAGCTTCCGGTTGTCCAAGTAGCTTGCTTCCAATCGGCTTTCTGACCTTCGAGACTAGCCAATAAGACTGTGCCAAGTTTGAAATTCCCCTAACCCCTTACATTTCACCCTGAACACTGGATGGGGAGACAGATCTGAGCCCTGCCTCCTGTTGACTGACCTCACAATAAAAGTTATTCTTTTTTTAAAAGCTGGTGCCATAGTGTTGGCTTCTGTGTGTTGCAGACAGTGAGCCCTTGCTTGGTAACAAAAGGATGAAAAATATCCACTGATGCATACGAATTTTGGTATTTCTATCTGATAGAGTGAAAATGGTGGCAGTATTTCCTCCTCGTAAAGCAGTATTCCAAGCATCGATTAACACTATATCCTCCACTGTGAGGTGAAAACATTAGTTGTTCTATCAACATGAGTTGATAGAATTGCACCTGAGCTGGATGGCCAGAATATTGACGTTCTCCTGAGTCTTTAATGACGGACATATACATTAACAACACCTTAGAAACTCACTTTATGTGTCTTCCTAAAGTGTTCTCTGTTTTGTTTTTGGACACTTGCAACTTTAACGTGCTGTGTGATCTTTGGAAGGTACTTAGGGTTTCTGGGCCTCAATTTCCCCCAGTTAAGAAAGGATAATAATAACAACTCCTTCAAAGGTAAACTGTAAGGATTAAATGAGTTACTGTGCTGAAAACCTTAGGAAAATGCTTAACCTACAGTACAAGTTCTAAGGATTAGCTGTTATCATTATGGCGGTGTCTGGCCAGCGTTAATTCACTGGTGCTCACTTGTGTCTAACTCTGTGATCCATGGACTGTAGCCCACGAGGCTCTCTGTCCATGGGCTTCTCCAGGCAAGAATACTGTAGTGGCTTGCCATTTCCTTCTCCAGGGGATCTTCCTGACCCAGGGATCGAACCCGGGTCTCCTGCATTGCAGGCGGACTCTTTACCCATTGAGCCGCTGGGGAAGCCCCTGCCTGCCTTAAGAAGATTTATAATTCTCACTTCTCTAATCCTTTTTTTTTTTTTTTTTTTTTGCCAAAACATGAAAGCAGAAGAGGCAGACAACTTGTGTTTTATTCTCTCTGACGTGTTCCGGTAGGCCTCTCAGTATTGAAAACATATCATTTAGTGGTGTTGCTTTTGGCTGCTACAATCAAGTTATCTTAGAATGCCTTCTCAGAGTAGGTTTCTTCTCATATTTTTAGCATGCTATTTAATCTTTCTAAAGTGAGTTTCCTGTTGAGAAATGTTGCATTTGTATGCCTAATGATTATTATAAATTACAGTCATGAGTTAACTGTTACTAGTCTTTATTTAGAAGTTACAGTAACATGCTTACTAGCTTTCTGGGTTCATGACTTCCTGTGTCTGGAATTTCAATCCTCTCTTGGTCTGTCCTCAGTCCATTGTTTTTACCAAGATGCCTCTGGTGTAAGTCACCCGCAGTTGGTGACTCCAAAAGTTCATCTCCAACCCTGAACTGACCTAATGTTTCCAATTCATATAGCTAGGTTTCTTCCTGGCACTTCACATATACGTTCCACTAGCAGTTCAAACGACTTCCCTGGTGGCTCAGGCGGTAAAGTGTCTGCCTACAATGCAGGAGACCTGGGTTCGAGCCCTGGGTTGGATCGATCCTCTGGAGAAGGAAATGGCAACCGACTGCAGTACCCTTGCCTGGAAAATCCCATGGACGGACGAGTATGGTAGCCTACAGTCCCTGGGGCCGCAAAGAGTTGGGCACGACTGAGCGACTTCACTTGCACTTTTCAGCAGTTCAAATACTCTGCTCTGAAATACTACTAATACCATTAAAGTCTGGACCAACTTGAAAGATCAAAGACTTTGTTTTGTTCACTCTCTGGAACTATACTTTAAATACATCCTCCTGTGAACTCAATTCTTAAAAAAAAGATTAATTCACTTATGGCTGCGGTGGGTCTTCATTGCTGCATGGGCTTTCAGTTCAGTTCAGTCGCTCAGTCGTGTCCAGCTCTTTGCGACCCCGTGAATCGCAGCACGCCAGGCCTCCCTGTCCATCACCAACTCCTGGAGTTCATTCAAACTCAGGTGCATCGAGTCGGTGATGCCATCCAGCCATCTCGTTCTCTGTCGTCCCCTTCTCCTGCCCCGAATCCCTCCCGGCATCAGGCCTTAGGGCTACTATATTGCTCGATGTGTGGACTTCCCCTTGCAGGGGCTTTTGTTGCGGAGTATAGGCTATAGGTGTGTGGGCTCCGTAGTTTCAGCTCATGGGCTCTACAGCACAGATTTCAGTCAAGTTGTGGTGCACAGGCTTAGCTGCCCTGCAGCGTGTGGAGTCTTTGCTGGCCAGGGACTGACCCATGTACCCTGCGCTGGCGGGTGGATTCTTAACCACTTAGCCACCAGGGCAGCCCTGAGCTTATTCTTTTAAGTAAATTGTTCTAACCGCCTTGGCAGCAACATGGTCGATGAGACCATCAGTCAGGCATCACCTAAGCCTCACTTTTTGAGATGTGATTAGTTTTTCCTGCTGCTAAGTCACTTCAGTCGTGTCCGACTCTGTGCGGCCCCACAGACGGCAGCCCACCAGGCTCCCCCGTCCCTGGGATTCTCCAGGCAAGAACGCTGGAGTGGGTTGTCATTTCCTTCTCCAGTGTGTGAAAGTAAAAAGCGAAAGTGAAGTTGCTCAGTCGTATCCGACTCTTCGTGACCCCATGGACTGCAGCCCACCAGGCTCCTCCATCCACGGGATTTTCCAGGCAAGAGCACTGGAGTGGGGTGCCATTGCCTTCTCCATAGTTTTTCCTAGTTGCAGTTAAGGCTTTGTAAGTTTCTGCATGTTACCAGCAGAGGGCGATAGTTTCTCACAATTGTGTTACGTTTGGCAAGGAGCTTTAACAAAGGAGTTTGATGAGCATTCCTGACTGAATCTTCCAGGAGACCAGAAAGATAGATATCTTGGAGATCATTTGAGGATGCCGCAAAGGAAACAGCTTTTGTTCCACCAAATAGGTAATCAAGAGCCCAGCCCTAATTAATCATGTAGGCCTGTGATCTTGGGCAAGTCCCTTCCTCATCTCTAAAATGAAGGGATGGAACCAAGTGAAGTCTAAAGTTGAGGAAGTGGGGGACTTCCTTGGTGGTCCATTGGTTAAAACTCCGTGCTTCCGATGCAGGGGGTATTGGTTCAGTCCTTGGTGGGGGAACCAAGATCCCACATGCTGTGGCATGGCCAAAAATGACTAAATTGAGGAAGTGGTGGCAGTTTCTTCCTCCAGGGGGAAAGCCCCCAAAGTTGGTGCAGTGGCATAAGCAAGCACGGGCAGAGACCCTAGAGGACAAGCTTCTCTTTCTTATGAGATATGTTCGTTATACCATGGTCGGGGCTTAGTGATTTGCACTCAGAACTTAGGTACGTTTGAGCTACGACATGGAACAGTCTGGCATGTGATAGAAATAGGAGGAAAGCCCATAGTGAGAGCATTCTCCATCTGACTTCCAAGCTGAGGGCATGTAGGCAGTTAAGAAATAAATGGCCACTTCTTGTTCAGTTGCTCAGTCCTGTCCGACTCTTTGGGACTCCGTGGACTGTAGCATGCCAGGCTTCCCTGTCCTTCACTATCTCCAGTTTGCTCGAAACTCACGTTCATTGAGTCAATGATCCCACCCAACCAACGCATCCTCTGTTGCTCCCTTCTCTTGCCTTCAATCTTTCCCAGCTTCAGCTTCAGCATCTGTCTTTCCAATGAATATTCAGGGTTGATTTCCTTTAGGATGGACTGCTTTGATCTCCTTGCTGTCCAAGGGACTCTCAAGAGTCCTCTCCCAACACCACAGTTCAAAAGCATCAAGTTTTCAGTGCTCAGCTTTCTTTATAGTCCAACTCTGACATCCATACATGACTACTGGAAAAACTATAGCTTTGACTAGATGGGCCTTTGTTGGCAAGGGGATGTCTCTGCTTTTTAATACGCTGTCTAGGTTTGTCATAACTTTTCTTCCAAGGAGCAAACATCTTTTAATTTCATGGCTTGTAGTCACCATCTGCAGGGACTTTGGGGCCCAAGAAAATAAACTATTACTGTTTCCATTGTTTCCCCATCTATTTGCCATGAAGTGATGGGATTCAATGCCATGATCTTAGTGTTTTGAACGTTGAGTTTTAAGCCACCTTTTTCACTCTGCTCTTTCACTTTCCTCAAGAGACTCTTTAGTTCCTCTCCGCTTTCTGCTATTAGGGTGGTGTCATCTGCATAGCTGAGGTTATTTCTTCCAGCAATCTTGATTCTGGTTTGAGCTTCATCTAGCCCGGCATGTCTCATGATGTACTCTGTATCTAAGTTAAATAAACAGGGTGACAAGATACAGCCTTGACATATTCCTTTTCCAGTTTCCCTACAGTTCCGACTGTTGCTTCTTGACCTGCATACAGGTTTCTCAGGAGGCAGGTAAGGTGGTCTGGTCTTCCCATCTCTTTCAGAATTTTCCAGTTTGTTGTACTCCATACACAACAAAGGCTTTAGCATAGTCAATGGAGCAGAAGTTGATGTTTTTGGAATTCCCTTGATTTTTCTATGAACCCCCTGTGCTGTGCTTTGTCTCTCAGTCATATCTGTTTGTGACCCCAGGCAGCCCGCCAGGCTCCTCTGTCCCTGGGGATTCTCCAGGCAAGAATACTGGAGTGGGTTGCCATGCCCTCCTCTAGGGGATGGTCCCAACCCAGGGATTGAACTCAGGTCTCCCACATTGCAGGTAAATTATCTTTAATTTCTGAGCCACCAGGGAAGACCAAGAATACTGGAGTGGGTAGCCTATCCCTTCACCAGGGGATCTTCCCAACTCAGGGATCGAACTGGAGTCTCCTGCATTGCAGGTGGATTCTTTACCAGCTGAGCTGCCTGGAAAGCCCATGAACCCCCTCCCAGTATTTAAAATGTGCATGTCTGTTAACCCAGCAATTCCATTTTTTAAAATATTTTCTTTATGTGGACGATTTTATAAATTCTACTGCATATGTTACAATATTATTTCTGTTTTATGTTTTGGTCTTTTGGTCAGGAGGCATGTAGGCGCCTACTTACCAGGGGCGGAACCCACACCCTCTGCGTTGGAAGGTGAAGTTGTAACCACTGGACTGCCTCAGTCCTTGCCCAGGGAAGTCCCCCAGCAACTGCATTTCTAGGAAATTTCCCTACAGATGCATTTACTCATATGCAAATAAATGTATAAGGATATTCATTGCTGTTTATTTATAATCACAGAAGACTGGAAACAAATTCCTATCACTAGAGGATTTGTTTTAAAAATATATGGACCAGCCATGCAAAGGAATAGAATGAACTAGTAACAAAACGTAGGAGGTTCTAAATAAACTGACTTCAAAAGGTCTCAAAGAACCATAGTTATTAGAAAAACAAGGTACAGAGCAGTGTATATAGTTTGCTTTTTGCAGGTTTTTAAATTTATATGTGTATTTGTGTATGCATCCCTAGAAAGATAAAAGGAACTCGTGACGGTGGTCACCTTGGTGGAGAGGTGAAGCCTACCAGGAAGCTGGGAGACGGCAGGATGGACCTCATTTTATTATATGCCCTTTGGTACCCTTTGAAATTTGTTTTATGTGCGTATATTATTTATTCTAAGTAAGTAAATACATAGGAAATTCATTTCAGTAATTGTTGTGATGGCCTCTGGATGACACTGGAGGGATGGGGTCACAGCCACTCCTCTCATCCTGGCTTTCTTTTGTCCCCTCATCTCCAGTCACGTCCCAGTCTGTCTTCACCGTGCAGAGAGACTGTTCTATCTAAAACACGATTTCATCATCTATCCTCCCTGCCCCCAAACCTCCATGACCTAGGAGGTAATATCCAGTTTTTCTCCTGATATTCCAGGCCATAGATTAACTGACCTTAACCTTATGTTCCTTTTGTTTGTCAGAAGCTACACTGTACCGAGTTCAGTAGCAAAGTCTTTGAAGAGAGACCACCTGGGTTCAAACCCACTGTGACTTTAGGTTAAGCCCCTTAATCCCAGCGTGCTTCAGGGTCATCATCTGCAAAATAAGCTCAACAAAGGCACGCACTTAGCGGTGTTTAGAAGTTGTACAACATAGAAGAGTTAGTCGCTTGTCCAACTCTTTGCAACCCATGGACTGGAGTTCACCAGGCTCTTCTGTCCATGGGATTCTCCAGGCAAGAATACTGAAGCAGGTTGCCAATTCCTTCTCCAGGACATCTTCCCAACCCAGGGACAGCACCCAGGTCTCCTGCATTTCAGGCAGACTCTGCCTACTGTCTGAGCTTCCGGGAAGCTGAAGTAGCAGCGTTTGGTGCATAAGAAAAGTAGACACTATACATTGACTGTCATCGCTCTAAGAATACGACTGCTTTGGGGCTTATCATCAATGATAATTTTTATTGGCCTTTTTACACAGTATTTTCTGTCTCTCCCAGTAAACTGTGGGGCCTCCATGAGGTCAAGGACTTTGTTGTTTTATTTAAAAGTATATTACTAGACTTCTTAAAAAGTACATTACTATGGCTTGGCACATTGTTCTTGTTTAGTCACAAAGCCATGCCCAACTTTTTTGTGACCCATGGACTGTAGCCTGCCAGGCTCCTCTGGCAGTGAAATTTTCCAGGCGAGAACAGTGGAGTGGGCTGCCGTGGGTACTCACTAATATTTGACTGGATGCCTTGCTTTCAGATTCCCAGTTCATTTAGTCGTTCAACACTTAGTGAGTCTCTAATGTGTGCCAGTCTCTATTTGGTGATAAAGCAGTGTGCAAAAAGTCCCTGCTATCTTTGAGCTAGGAGATGCACGGTGGAGTGGTTCTGTATTTGAACCTGTTCTATCATGATCTAGGAGTTCCAAACCCAACTGGCCATCAGAATCCCTGGGGAGCTTTAGAAGAAGTCTGAGGCAGTGTCTAGACTGGGCCCTGGAACCTACAGTTTTTTTACACAAGATTTTTATCATCGTTAAAAGTCTGGATTTTAATAAGATTCTTGGACGCATGGCCCACATCTGTTGGCTCATTCAACTTTAGTACCTGTCTCATCCCCAGTAGCTTTTCCAGAATCACCACCTCACTATACAACTCCAAGTGTTTTCCCAACTCAAACTTGAACTTCTTCAGCATTTTATTATTTATTCATTCATATGAAAAAGTTTACGTGAAATGCAGTTCATTCACAATGTTGTGTTAGTTTCAGGCGTACCGCAAAGGGATTCACTTATGTGACCCGGGGATCAAACCCTGATGTCCTGCACTGGCAGGCGGATGCTTCACCATTGAGCCGCCATGGATGCCCCAGCTGTGTGTGTGTGTGTGTGTGTGTTTTCTAACAGACGGCATGGAGTGGGTAACTAGACTGATAAACTGTCTGGGTCTTTTCCAGTGCTGTCTGAAGTCAGCTTCTTGGCTACTTCTGTCTAGTCATCTGTCTGCATCTCTCGGGTCACGATGTCCATCATCTTTTGGGTTTGGTGGGCCTGTTGGTGCTGAGCATAAGAGTGCTTCTGAATCTGATTGTTTCATTTTCTTTTTTTTAGTAAAGTCAAGAGAAAACAGACAAGCAAATAACCGTCAGTAATCTTGACATCAACATGAGCTTCATTCACAGTCTGCCATCTTTGGCCATGGAGCATGTTTTGTCAGAGGTATCATTGCCACGGAAACTAGGCAGTTTTTGCTCTGAACATCCTCAGTAATTAGCTTGAAGTTTTAAAATGCCACTTCATCTTTCTGCACATCAGCAAAGCTCACTTCAAAAACAACAACCCCAGAGGCCATCAGATGGGATTTTGGTTCCCAGAGATTTTATGACTAGTGTTTTTCCGATATTTCTTATATTGAACATAGCTGATGCTTTCGCATTATACCAATCTTTCTTAGAAAACAGACCAACCGCTTCCTTCTTGGTTCCCTTTTTGCTGCCTTTCATGAGGTGCTTGTTGTTGCTGACCTCCAGAGAGCCAAAAGGTAGAACCTGCATTTTTAAAAGGAAGCACTTACAAGCTGGCCCAGTGTTTCTAACACTGAGCTCCACCGAGTATTTGGGGGTGGGGAATTGTTCACACGTTCCATGACAGTTTTTAAGCTTGAGATTTAAAAAGTTTACTATTTGACGCCGGGGTCTTCCCTGCTGCAAGCGCTTTTCTCCCGCGGTGGGCGGGGCTCCTCTGGGTGCCGCGCGTGGGCCTCTCGTCGCAGCCTCCTGTCTTGTAAGCACTCAGGCTTCAGCAGCTGTGGCACGTGGGCTCGGTATTTGGGCTCTCCAGCCCTAGAGCACAAGCTCAGTAGTTGGGGGACACAGGCTTAGTCGTCTCGAGGCATGTACAGTCTTTCTGGACTCGGGACCAAACCTGTGTCTCCTGCATTGGCAGACATTCTTTGCCACTGAGCCAGCCAGGAAGCCAAGCTTGGGATTTTTAATGATATGATTTTAATATTCATTTTTAGATATAACTGCCGTTTCTCTTTTGCAGCGACATTTCCTAACTGAAAGGCTTTTTTCCCCCCCTAAGATTTATTTACTTATTGGCTGTGGAGGGTCTTCGGTTGTTTTGAGCAGGCTTTCTCTGCTTGCGGTGGGCAGGGGCTACTCTTCCTTGGTGTACGGGCTGCTCTTGTTGTGGAGCACCTGCTCCAGGACCCACTGGTTCAGTAACTGCCATGCAGAGGCTTAGTTGCGCCCCCCCCCCCCCCCCCCCCCCGGGAAAGTGGGATCTTCCAGCACGAGCGATTGAATTGGTGTCCCCTTCATTGCAAGGCAGATTTCTAACGACAGGATCACCAGAAAACTCCCTCCATGAGTGTTTAACCAGGGGTCTTTGCATTATTCAAGTGTGTAGCACAGATCTAGTGCTTTTCAGAGTGAGGTTGACCCAGATCTGTTCAATAGCGTCTTGCCTTCCCAACTTGAGAGCAAACTTGGTTCTGACCCAGCTCCATGTCCTATGAGATGTCCCAGTGTCCACTTTATCCCAGGGTGGTGGGCTGGCAGTTCAAGGTTGCTTCATTGTTAGGTGCCTGGGGTGAAGACTGAAGTCCTTGGGCTCTGTATCTCTGGCATTTCCTTAGACCACATGCTGTGCAGATACTTCAGGAAGGTTCGCATCTACACACCAGATTGCTCCCTTGGAAGGGCGACTTTGCTGGAACCCATCCCATCGCAATAATGATGGAAAGCACAAAGCTTGCGAGCCAGTTACGCCTAAATTCAAATCCTACCTCCGCACCCCAGCTACCCTGCAATGTGGCTTTGGGAAAATGATACATCCTGTGCGTTAGTTTCCTCACCTGAAAAATGGAGTCAGTAACAAGTCACACAGTGGTTGTCACAGTCACGGGAGGCTTCGCTTGCATAGCCAAGGCACTGAGCTGCTCTCCGTCGGTTGGCATCAAGCGCGCTTGAGCTCCTCGGACCCTGAGAAGTACAGGTGAACTAACTGACATCTATTACAGGCTCAAGCCGTTGGTAAACCTGCTCGGTCGTCCCAAGCAGTGCGGGTGAGAGGTTCGGAGGCCGTGTGTCGGCACCGGAGCAAGGGCGGGCGCAGAAGCGCGGCGCTTCCCCCCTCGCTCCAGCCCGGCTGCCCAGGCGGCGTTCCGACCTTGGAGAGCCTCCCGGGGCCTGCAGGGGGTGCGGGGCAGGGGCGGCGCGCGGCGGCGGGCTGAGGCTGCAGGCTGAGGCGGCGGCGGGCTGAGGCTGCGGGCTGGGGCGGCGGGCTGAGGCGGCGGCGGCGGGCTAGGCGGCCTGAGGCGGCGGCGGGCTGAGGCTGCGGGCTGAGGCGGCGGCGGGCTGAGGCTGCAGGCTGGGGCGGCGGGCTGGGGCGGCGGCGGGCTGAGGCTGCAGGCTGAGGCTGCGGGCTGAGGCGGCGGCGGGCTGAGGCTGCAGGCTGGGGCGGCGGGCTGAGGCTGCAGGCTGGGGCGGCGGGCTGAGGCGGCGGCGGGCTGAGGCGGCGGCGGGCTGAGGCTGCAGGCTGGGGCGGCGGGCTGAGGCGGCGGCGGCGGGCGAGGCGGCCTGAGGCGGCGGCACGCACCTTCCCACCTGGCCCCGCCCACAGGCCGCGCCGCGCTGACAAGTGCGCGCGCGCGTCCTCCGCGCCGGCCCGTGGCGCATGCGCGCTCCGCGCTGTCTTCTCAGCCAGAGCGGCGGCGGCGGCGGCGGCGGCGTTTGAGTGGAGGAAGATGGCGGCTCCGGGCGGCTCGGTGTCCCGCCAGCTGTGAGGAGTCCCGAGCGCGGCGGGCGCGGCCTGGGGCGCAGCGCCTCTGCTCGCGTCCTGTCCCGGGTTCCCTCGCCGCCTTCGCCAGCGGAGCGTACCCGAGAGCGTGGCGCGGGCTAGGCCAGGTGAGGCCTCTTCCTCTCCCGGGGCCGCGGCTGGGAGCCGGCGCCTTCTGCCCTTTATGTGCTGCGTCCGGCCCAGGCCGTGGACCCCGCGCGGGGGGCGCTGCTGGCTGGCCTGGGGGCCTCGCCGTGGTCTTCCTCGGCCTCCCCGGGGGGGAGCAGGGAGGAGAGCCCTTTGCCAGGCAGCCTCTGGGATAGGCGGACCCGGCCTCTGCCCTCTAGCAGGGCGGTTT
The DNA here is from genome assembly GCF_016772045.2 of Ovis aries. Classification (NCBI taxonomy): domain Eukaryota; kingdom Metazoa; phylum Chordata; class Mammalia; order Artiodactyla; family Bovidae; genus Ovis; species Ovis aries. The sequence goes on from NC_056055.1 coordinate 249,453,548, forward strand.
TCGTCCCCCTTCCGGGCCACGAAGGGTGTGTGACCTGGGTAAGGACGGCGTTGAGGTGTCAGATCCCCTTCCACCCCGCCCCCAAATCTTGAACGCCTTTCGGGAGGCGCCGGAGTCCGGTGCTCTCCAGAATTAGGGCTGCGGCGAGGACCAGCGTCTCTCAAGCTGCAGCTGCAAAAGGAAGATTTTGGGATTGGCTTTAAAAAATGAAACACAAGCAACCTTTCCTACCCTTTTAGCTTTTTGAGTGTTCCCCCAGCGAAGTAGCAACTGCGGATCTCCTTGATTAAGACAGCAGCCCACGTTGTGACAGTGGAAGGCTTCTGGCGAGAATTGTTTGTGCAAAGGGAACCGTGGAGGGTGGGAACCAATTTGCAGACGAAGAAAAAGCAGTTGTAAGATCTTGATAGTCTCCGCAGAGTAACTTCGGTGCTAATGAAGCCCTCGTTCCTTTGAAACCTTTGGATTGTTAAGATTTCGATACCCAATTGCTTTTGTCTACTGATCTCTGAATTTTGTTAGGAGAATAAAAGCTTTATTTCTTAATTGCCATAGTCTTTGGACTTTTCTGTGGTGGGATTCCAGTTGCTCAGAACACATTACCCGTTCTCAGTTGCTGGCAGGGACATTGTACTATAGTTAGCCTTTTTGAGAACAGCTTTTGTCGCTGTTGTTCAGATGCTAATCTGGAGGCTTGGGTTCTGTTTCTCTAGTAGAGAAGCCAGTTTGAAGCCTCGCGGTCTCTTCCTTGCGGAATGATGGCTTCAGTTGCAGCTGTGCTATGGGAAATTGTTGAGGCCATAGCCTTGGCTTGGACACACCAGATACCTTTTGTGACTTATATCTGTTCAACTGGTGCTTAAGAAGGATGACATCATGGGTTTAAAGGGACAAGAAAATCTGAGAGGAAATAGCATCGTTTAGAGTTGAGCATTTAAGATTTAGTCTGTAGCTTTTACTGGGAATAGTGATGCTCTGTTTCAGATCCCTCATTTTGAGCATATGTGTGTATATAAACTGGTTTCCTTTCTGTTGTATGATGTCATTTTATATCCTATGACTGTTAGCTTTTGACAAGCCTGGTATAAGTATTACTGTTACCTATATTGATCCACGGGTTTTCAGTCTGTTTCAGAAGCTTTTAATCGTTAGAGGAACAACTGTTCAGTGTTAGCTAACTTGGGGGCCTTTTTTTTTTCTCTCTCTCTCTCTGTTAAAGCCTCTTCCATAGGGATTTGTAGATTTTCTCAATGCCTTTGCTAAGGACATAAACCTAAACCAGCAACCTCTCTGTTTAGAAAGTTGGAGAGCCAGCCACTCTGCGTATCAGTTTGCTAATAAAGAGTCATGAGATTGATGCAGAGAACATCCTGGCAGTTTGGCATCACACTCCTTGGCAGGCTGCGTTGCGTTGTGCTAAATCATCATCAAGTGTTGGAGCAACTTGGTGACGTCCATGACGTCAGTCACTGTCCAGCGTTTAGCCTTTTGCAGTTTCTTCTCAGAGTCACAGAACAACAGGATTAGGAAAAATCGCTGAGGATGCTTCTCAAGTGTCTGATTTCTGGAAGAGCCTTCTCTAAAACCGCTTCAAATAGTTACAACCCTCCTGTGAGACTCAGAGCTGTGTGGCTGCTGCACATCGTAAAAATGCTAGCAGAACCTCTAGGTTTTACAAGAATGCTGACGTCCCAAGAAGTTACTCCAAAGATGAACAAAAACACAGGATTGTTTTTGTGATTTCAGGTTTGTTTTAGTCAGTCTATAAAACCAGAAGCCATTTGTTTAAATTACGCCCTTCCCGCTTCACAAGATTGTTATGTGAAATAACAGTGTTTGTGAAAATGCTTTGTAAAATAGACGATGAATGTAAAATTGATTATTCAGTGATCAGTTTTGTGAAGATGCCTATTGAGGGCCTTCTCAGTGCTGGACAATCTCGGAAGTAGGTCCTGATGATTCTAAGACAAGACAGCTTTAGGTCTGAAGTTGCTCGCAATATGGTCTGGGAGCCAGTCTAAGAAATTAGTTAAATACATTGCAGTGTAAAAAATGCACTGACTCCAACCAAGGGAGTGAGAAAGTCTTCTTAGAGCCAGGGTGGGTTTCCCCAGCCTTTCCTATTATTCTGCAGAAAAATATCCCTTTTGTGAGCAACTGCTTTTTATAAAAACTTAGAAAAAAATTCTGTCATGAGTTCTTTTCCTCTCTTATTCATTCACTGTTACGACACTTCCCACACAGTGTGCCCCAATTATGGTTTCTGCGTTCTCAAAATCCACCAGTCTTGGGAGAACCTTTTTGAGAGTGGACATGTGCACAAGAAATACACACAGACATTGCAGCTGCGATCAAAGTATCTCAGATTACCAAGCGGCGACAGCGTTAGAGTGGTGACACTTTTGTTTTTGTTTTGTAAACGGGCACAAGCAGTACTGTATGATTTCAATTTGATCAGTCTTAATCAATGTTGAGCTGTCTGTCCCTTAGCATGTTGACTATTCGTGATTATTAATACTGTCTCTTTTCCCAGTAATAAATAAAGCAAGAACGTCCTTCTTTGGAGGTGAAGCTGACAGCTTAAGCCAGAACTATGCTAAACTGTTTTGTAAAATCTATTTATATAGATTGAGGCTGCGTAGCATCTCTGATCTTGAACTTCTGTCCAATACAGTTTTCTCATCTTCGCGCTGTGGTGCTTTATAATCGGTGCAGCATGCTGGTACCCACATTGCAGAAGTTTCGCAGGAGTCTGACTTGAGCGGCATCTGTGAGTGGCGCAGTATTGGCCATGCGCCGTCTGCATCTTAACTGAGAACGGGGGCTTTAAGGTAGTGGCTGGCAGAAGAGTGAGGGTGGTGCGTCCATGTTTCTAGCTTATGTGTAGAGAGGTAGAACCTACAGACAGGTCATCTTAAAACTGCCCAGTGTTAGGCTCATGACACTGTGGCTTATTTTAAAGTAGTTCCTTGTGACATTCTTCCAAATGTCTTGTGAAATTATGACTTAGTGGTACTCTTGTAAAGCTTAATTCTGTTTCTTTACTCATGTATGTATCAGAAGGCAAATTTGCTTTGAGTTCTGATTCTTCCTGTATTGTTTCTACTTTTTAATTTCTAAAGTTTTCTCCTAGGCATTTAATTTTTTCCCAATGCTTCTGTTGTGTTTTGCTTCAAAAGTGGAAGTATCTTATACTTTAATGCTTGTTTATATTCATAAATCTGATAAGTGTACAGATATTATATAAAACAATAGTTTTTTGTAAAATTTTACTACTCTGGACAGTATCTTGGCTTAGACAGTAACGTGTTTTATCTCCTAGTAATACTGAATACATAGATTTCAGGTAGTTCATACAATTTCTTTAAAGGCAAACAAGTTTTCGTTTTCGCGACAGATATTCTCTTAGAATATTTAATATTTAGGATAATTTTATTTCAGCTGTTTTAAGGAATTCCCTAGTATGGCATACTCTCCCAAATCTGTTTCCTTTATTATTCTCATCTTAAATGTTTGCTTCATGTTACTATATAGAGAACAAGAAATTTTTTTTTTTTCCAGAATGAACCTCTTGGTGCATTGTTTGGAGAAAGGTTGATGTTAATTATAAGTTGATCAGTACAGTTTTACTAAGTGTCTGCTCTCCCATCTGCTGGCTAGATCAAGGGGAAATGGGAGTTGACCCTTCTATTTCAGTGTTTATTTTGTAGCTTTTCACTAGTGTTCTTGCTTTCTCTGGCCAAAAAGCAACAGTGTCTTGTCTTCCCTTGGTTGATCCAGCAGTGTTGTTTGCGGTCTGTTCTAAGGACTGCTTTCTTACCTTTTGCTTTGAGACGTCTTTCCAAGTAGACCCTTTGTTCTAGTCAGAATCAAGCGCACTGCCCTCTTCCTTACTTTCCTGTGGGTCCTTCACATTTTGACTTGTCTGTCTTCCTTACCTCTCCCCACCTTTTTTCTTCCCCAGTAAATGTAGTTCTCTTCCAAGCGTGTTTCATAAACCATAATGGAATTTTGGAATATAATTCCCTGTAGAGATACATAATAGTGTGTGGGTTAGAATTTCACATTTTATTTAACTTAAAAGTAACTTAATGGTAATGAATCTTGGATGTTGCATTAGGTGAAATAAGCCACAAAAGAACAAATGCTGTATGATTACACTTGTATGAGTTCCCCGGAATAGTCTCAGTTCATCGAGAGAGAAAGTAGAATGGCAGTTGCTGGGGCAGAGGAGAGGGAAAGGAGAATTGCTATTTAATTTTAGTTTGGGATCAAAGTTCTGGAGGTAGAACAGCGTACTTGATGCCGCTGAACTACATATTGGAAGATTAAAATGAGAGTTTTTATGTGATGTATAAACACACAGAGGACGCTTCCTGGTGTGCCTGTGCCCTGTGGGCTGGACTGATAGCTACTCATTTCAGTACAGTGATCAGGATCGTAGGCTTTGGCCCCGGGGAGACCCAGGCTCGCGTCCTGCCGAGTTCTGCCACTTTCCTTGGGTATGGACCTTAGGTTCTTTAACCCTCAGTTTTTTCATCTATAAAATGAGGGTAATGCCCGTGTTTGGGGACAATTAAGTTTCAGAGTGCAAATGAACTTCCAACGTATTGCCTAGCGCATAGTAAACACTCAGGTCTTAGACATTATTACTACACTGTCTTACGAGACGTCAAAACTGGAACAAGGGAGCTTGGCTGCTGGCCTCCTGCTGGCGCCGTCCCAGGCCATGCCTGTCCGTGTGCGGACGTCCCCGCAGCAGGAGTGCACGTTCTCCCGCTTGCCCTGTGCTCCTTTTTCTGTCTTTGGAGAACTGGGCTCATTCATGTCTTCGTTTGACACCACTCCCCGGATGTTTCTCAGATCCATCTAGTTGTGGTCTTTCTTTTATGCCTCTTAATTTTCCAGGGACTTTATACAGCATATTCTCTAAATCAGCTGCCCGTGTGTTCACAACTAAGTCCGTTATTTCACCTCGCACCTCTCTGAAGATAAAAAAACCTTTACTAACCGGGTTCCCATCTCAATATTCCCATTTCTCTAGATAGAATAATTTTATTCTAATCTGGTAAAACTGGGAATCATTTGTTAATACTACTAAAAAAATATGTGTGTGTGTCCTGTGCAGATCTGTGTTACCCTCCTCAGTACTCCTCGGGTTCCCCTGCTTCTCGCTGCCTTTGCTGACGTGACTCTAGGCCAGGCTTCCGTGAGCTGAAGGCAGGCTGAGGTGCTGATAGAGTGGTTGAATGAACTAGTCTTGTTGCCGGGGCTGTGCTGTTTATTAGTTGTGTGATCTCAGGCTCCCTCATCTTCAGGAAGGGAGTTACAGTTCCTGCCTCATAAAGTATTTAATGTCTAACACATGATAAATACCCCATGAAAAGTCGTTGCTGTTGATGGAGTTTTTCTTCTTGGCAGTTTCTGGGAATGATTAAGACTGAAGTGACAGTATTATGACAGACCAGTCTTAAAGAACTGCTCTCTGAATGTTTCTCCTCTGATTGGGATCCTGGGTGACTCATTATTGCCTAGTTCTCTTATCTGTAAGATAAGCAGATAATACTTCCTCAGATCTCAGTGATGCTTTATTGTGACTGTGCTGCTAAGTATGGTTATCATCTTGATTTTATACACTTTCATCAGCCTTTTTGGAGAAGGAAGTGGCAACCCACTCCAGTATTCTTCCCTGGAGAATCCCATGGACAAAGGAGCCTGGTGGGCTCCTGTCCATGGGGTTGCAAAGAGTCGGACACTCGGACTGTGTGACTAAGACACACATGCTTATCTGTGAAGCTCTCCGTTTGGCCTTCTTTGTACCTTTCCAGCCTTATTTTCCACCCCACCTGTCATGCAGTCTGTTAAAGCCAGACTTGTCTCACTGCCTCTCATGTAAATCATGTTCATGTTTATAACTGAAAGATTCAGTTTCCTAAGTAGAAACCGTTTTTTTTTTCCCATGTAACTACTCTGTCCAGCTCTACAGAGTAACTCCTGTGTGCTCCACCTGCCTGTCCTCGCACGAATAGGTTCCAAAAGGAAATGGCTGTGCTGACTCCTGCCAGGTCTCTTAAGGGGCCATATGCGGTGCAGTCCGCGTGGGATGTGCTTAGTGTCACAGGCACATTCAGGCCTCCCGTGTCGCACATACTCGCTCAGTGTGCGCATCTGGTTCTTGTGGCTGATGTTCTTCACGATCTTTCTGAAGCATCGCGTAATCGCAGGTGTCTGTTGAGTCTTTCTTGCCTTTTTGTTTGTTGGTCCATCCACTCAACAAACATTCATTGAATGCTGCTATGTGCTAGGCATGGTTCAAGATATTAGGGTCACAGTGGACAGAGTAGGCAAGGGCTCTGATTTCCAGGACCTTGTATTTGAGAATGAAGAAAGGAATTAATGAATGGACAAAATTTCACCCAAGTGCTTCAAAGAAAATGAAAGAGAGCTAGCTGGGAGGGGAAGCTGACTGAAACTGGTTTAGAGAAGGCCTCAGTGAGACGGTGGTGTTCCGGCTGAGGGATACGAGGCGGCACGTTCAACGGCAAGTGTCGGGGGTAAGCAGCAGCTGTGTAAAGGTCTGGGGTAGGAACCAGGGTCCAGGCGGCGTGACCTCAGTGCATTTGGCTGCTACTTAGTTTTTGCTTCATAGCCTAAAAATGGCCTCCCCCGTTTTCTTTCCCTCAGTGGCATTAACTGTTGTTTTCCTTACTGCATGTGGCGTGTGGAACTTCCCTGACCAGGGATCGAACCCATGCTCCCTGCGTGGGACGTGAGTCTCAACCACTGGACCGCCAAGGAAGCCCAGACGCTGACCTTTGAGGAGGCCAGTCTGGTTCTTCGCTAGACTCTTCCACAGTCTCGATTTGTCCTGCTGTTTACTTGTGTCACCTAGGCCCTTCCTCTGTCCCCTTTTAAGACAAGTCTGCAGGCTTGACAGTGTTCCTGTTTGCAATCCTGTGTGATACTGTGTGTTCATATTGTATCACACTTGATGCCAGCTTTTGCCGTTTTGATACTGAATTTGATCACTTGCTTAGCCTGAGAGTCCTCGATCTTTCCTGTGTAAAGGTTTCCCTTTACGTGGATCAGGTAATCTGTTGGGTAGCCATTTAACACAGTCACTCTATTCTCTTTCACCTGTTGGTTTTAATGTCCTTCAGTGATCCTTGCCTGAGTCAGTTGCATTGGAGGTTGTGAAAGGGTGATTGTTTTCACAATTATCAGCTGGCAAGATACCATCAACCAGGAATTGTAAGTGTGGCTCCTAGTTAGGCGAGTGTTCTGGTTGATCCTTGGCTTTTCGTTACAAGTTTTGTTGGTGAAGACTTGGGGCTCTCCAGGTGGCCCATTGGTGAGGAGCCCGCCGGGCAAACGAGGAGACGCAGTTTCGATCCCTGAGTTGGGGAGACCCCCCGCAGAGGGACATGGCACCCCACTCCAGTATTCCTGCCTGGAGAATCGTATGAACAGAGGAGCCTGGTGGGCTACAGTCTGTGGGGTCACAAAAAGTCAGATGAGACTTAGCAACTGAGCACACACAGCACTGGGCACCTCAGTGGTAGCAGATGCGTTTCTCTGCCACTTTCTGTATCACTGTGGGCCCAGAATTCGTGTTGATTCGTCATTCCACGCTGTGGCCATGAGCTCTGTGCTGCTGGCCTGTGGCCGGGGTAAGCGTTGCGTCCTTTCCATGTGCCATCAGCTTTGGGTGCTTTTCTGCCACAAGATACCCCAGGTGCGCCTTGCGCTCTCTCTGTTCTTGACCCCAAATCAGTCATTTTTCCAGGAAGACCTGGCTTCCTTTACAGAGAATGCCATTAGAAACCAGGTTCTGAGTGCTAGGAATGCTCACTGCCACTGGGTCTTCATTATTTCCAGGTTCTTTCACTGCGCAGAGACAGAAAATATGGTTTTTAGAAATCAAAACTTCGTGTTGACATTCCAGTTTGATTTGAACATATTACAGGGCTCTTTAGGTTTTTATTTGTCTCTCTTAAACTGACAGTCTTACTTTCTAGAATTGTTCATGTCTGTTTGCTTTATCCTACTGTGCACGTAACTTTTAAAAGTATAGTATTCATATTGTTACTGACCAAATTACTAAGGTAAATTTAAATTTTATTTGTGATTCTTCCTATCTTTAGAATATTCTGTCCAGATCCAGTCAAGAAAATGAAAAACATACTAGATATTTCAAATAGAGGATATTTAATATAGGTGGCAAGACTCAGCAAAATAGAGTAGGGCAGGGTTACAGAGGTTAAGAACTAGGGTGACACTGTTGGCCTCAAGTGTTGGGAGCAAAAGGGAGAGATGGTAGTGGCAGCGGTTTTGAAGAATATCGAGGGGAGGGGCACCCATCACCTCAAGCACTGCTGCTACTCTCAGACCTGCGACCAAGAGGGGAAATTGCCAAGGTGCGCCACACGGCTGGTGCTTGGATCATGTCTTCCTCGGTCAGTTCAGTTTAGTCCCTCAGTCGTGTCTAACTCTTTGCGACCCCATGGACTGCAACACACCAGGCCTCCCTGTCCATCACCAACTCCCGGAGTTCAGTCAAACTCATGTCCATTGAGTCGGTGATGCCATCCAGCCATCTCATCCTCTGTTGTCCCCTTCTCCTCCTGCCCCCAATCCCTCCCAGCATCAGAGTCTTTTCCAGTGAGTCAACTCTTCGCATGAGGTGGCCAAAGTACTGGAGCTTCAGCTTTAGCATCATTCCTTCCAAAGAAATCCCAGGGTTGATCTCCTTCAGAATGGACTGGTTGGATCTCCTTGCAGTCCAAGGGACTCTCAAGAGTCTTCCCCAACACCACAGTTCAAAAGCATCAGTTCTTCAGTGCTCAGCTTTCTTTATAGTCCAACTCTCACATCCATACATGACCACTGGAAAAACCATAGCCTTGACTAGATGGAGCTTTGTTGACAAAGTAATGTCCCTGCTTTCTAATATGCTGTCCAGGTTGGTCATAGCTTTCCTTCCAAGGAGCAGGCGTCTTTTAGTTTCACGGCGGCGTCACCATCTGCAGGGGTTGGAGCCCGAGAAGAGAGTCTGCCATGGTTTGCATTGTCTCCCCATCTATTTGCCAGGAAGTGATGGGACCGGGTGCCATGATGTTCACTGTTTGAATGTTGAGCTTTAAGCCAGCTTTTTCACTCTCCTCTTTCACTTTCATCAAGAGGCCCTTTTGTTCTTCTTCACTTTCTGCCATAAGGGTGGTGCCATCTGCATATTTGAGGTTATTAATATTTCTCCCGGCAGTCTTGATTCCAGCTTGTGCTTCACTCAGCCCAGCGTTTCTCATGACGTACTCTGCATAGAAGTTAAATAAGCAGGGTGGCAATATACAGCCTTGATGTGCTCCTTTCCCAGTCGAACCAGTCCGTTGTTCCATGTCCTGTTCTGTTGCTTCCTGACCTGCAAACAGGTTTCTCAGGAGGCGGGTGAGGTGGTCTGGTATTCCCATCTGTTTCAGAATTTTCCAGTTTGTTGTGATCCACACAGTCATGGCTTTAGCATAGTCCATGGAGCAGAAGTAGATGTTTTTCTGGAATTCTCTTGCTTTTTCTGTGATCTCATGGATGTTGGCAATTTGATCTCTGGTTCCTCTGTCTTTTCTAAATCCAGCTTGAACATCTGGAAGTTCTTGGCTCACGTATTGCTGAAGCCTGGCTTGGAGAATTTTGAGCATTACTTTGCTAGCATGTGAGATGAGTGCAATTGTGCAGCAGTTTGAACATTCTTTGGCATTGCCTTTCTTTGGGATTGGATGAAAACTGGCCTTTACCAGCTCTGTGGCCACTGCTGAGTTTTCCAAATTTGCTGGCATATTGAGTGTAGCACTTTGCCAGCCTCATCTTTCAGGATTTGAAATAACTCAACTGGAATTCCATCACCTCCACTAGCTTTGTTTGTAGTGATGCTTCCTAAGGCCCACTTGACCTTGCATTCCAGATGTCTGGCTCTAGGTGAGTGATCACACCATCGTGCTTATCTGGGTCGTGAAGATCTTTTTTGTATAGTTCTCTGTGTATTCTTGCCACCTCTTAATATCTTCTGCTGGGTCCCTACCATTTCTGTCCTTTATTGTGCCAATCTGCATGAAATGTTCCCTTGTATCTCTGATTTTCTTGAAGAGATCTCTAGGCTTTCCCATTCTACTATTTTCGTCTATTTCTTTGCATTGATCACTGAGGAAGGCTTTCTTATCTCTCCTTGCTATTCTTTGAAACTCTGCATTCAGATGGATATGTTTTTCCTTTTCTCCTTTGTTTTTAGCTTATCTTCTTTTTTCAGCTATTTGTAAGGCCTCCTCAGACAACCATTTTGCCTTTTTGTATTTCTTCTTGGGGATGGTTTTGGTCACCGCCTCCTGTACAATGTCACGAACCTCCGTCCATAGTTCTTCAGGCGCTCTGTCTGTCAGGCACTCTATCTACCTTGAATCCATTTCTCACTTCCACTGTATAGTTGTAAGGGATTTGATGTAGGTCATACCTGAATGGTCTAGTGGTTTTCCCTACTTTCTTCAATTTAAGTATGAATTTGGCGATAAGGAGTTGATCTGAGCCACAGTCAGCTCCTGGTCTTGTTTTTGCTGACTGTATAGAGCTTCTCCATCATTGGCTGCAAAGAATATAATCAGTCTGATTTCGGTGTTGATGATCTGGTGATGTCCATGCGTAGAGTCTCCTCTTGTGTTGCTGGAAGAGGGTGTTCGCTATGACCAGTGTGTTGTCTTGGCAAAACTCTGTTAGCCTTTGCCCTGCTTCATTTTGTACTCCAAGGCCAAATTTGCCCGTTACTCCAGGTGTCTCTTGAGTGCTTACTTTTGCATCTCTTCCTAATTTTTGTTAATTTCCAGTTTATTCTTCCAGTATTTCTTTTTGCAAAAATAAATACGTGTAGTCTTTTTCTGTCCTTTCTTACATAGAAGGTCGCCGTATTATGTGCACTGTTCAGTTCTTTTCACTTAACATATCTTGGAGATCACGCTTGGAACAGAGGTAATGCCTAATTATTTCCACAGCTTCTTTTTGCGAATGTGCCAGATTTGTTCAACTGGTTACTTAAAAATATATATATTTATTTGTTTTGGTTGTGCTGGATCTTAGTTGTGGCTTCCAGAATCTTTAGTTTCTGCCTGCAGAATGGTTCGTTGCGGTGTGCAACCTCTTAGTTGGGGCATGTGGAATCTAGTTCCCTAGCCAGGGATCGAACCCAGGCCCCCTAAACTGGGAGTGCAGAGTCTTAACCATTGGACCACCGGGGAGGTCCCAACTAGTCACTTTCTGATGGTCGTCAGTAAGTAATGCTTTACTGCTGATCTTTTAAAAATAAATTTTGGTGGGAATTCACTGGTGGTCCAGTGGTTAGAACTCAGTGCTTTCACTGCTGAGAGCCTAGATTCAGTCCCTGGTCGAGGTAAAGATCCCACTGGCCACGTGGCATGGGGAAAAAAAAAAGACCACCTCACTACTTAAAATTGATGTTGGTATGTGCTTATGTGTGTTAGAAGGAGCTTTCAGCCGATACAGGTTCTGTTTTGCCACTATATATATGACTTGGTTTCAGACTTCAAGTTTCCTCATATGTAAAATAAAGGTTAAGTTGCTCCATAATCTGTAAGGTTGCCTGCTATAGTTACATTTTTCTGAAAGTTTTATTAGCCATATTTTTAAACCTGTTACTCAGTCAGGTATATAAGGCACAGGAAAAGTGTGAATGAGAGCATCAGGTTAAGTTTTAGAAGTACTGCTGAGGGTTTTCTGGACTTGAATCTGCTCGGGTGCTTGTTAAATTAAGATTCCTGGACCCATCCCTGTCTTCTGAAACCGTCTCTAGGACATGTGCCTGCTAGGTGATTTTTTTTTATGGTCAAGCAAGCTTGTGAAGCGAGAGTTTCTGCATGTACAGATGCTGTTGTCCTTTAGTTTCCTGAGGACAGGGAGTAGTCGGGACACTATTTGCCCTTCAGGAATTCCTTTGCTCTGACCACCACCAGAAAAAATATAAGTGGAAATGAAAATTTCCTTCTCTCACAGCATCTTGTCAAAATGCATTATGTTCTCTGCAGAATATTTTTGTGTCAGTGAGGAAGCCGGCTCTGTATGCAAACTGAGAGACTTGATAGGAATACCGTGGATTGTGTGGTGCTTTGAATTCTGCTTCCTGAAACACTTTTCACCATGCTTCTCCTTTACTCACATTTAGTAAATTCTTTCCTAGAGACTTCAGAACATACTGGGTTCCAATTCTGGTTCCTTTATTTTTCTTTTTGAACAGAGCTGGCTAATTGTGGGCAGATTAATTTATCTGGGCCTCATTATCCTCATCTATAAAACATAACTGATAATATGCCCCTTACAGAATTGAGGTAGGGTTAAATGAGATAGCTTCCCTAATAGCTCAGTTGGTAAAGAATCTGCCTGCAGTGCAGGAGACCCTGGCGCGATCCCTGGGTTGGGAAGATCCCCTGGAAAAGGGAAAGGCTACCCACTCCAGGATTGTGGCCTGCAGAATTCCGTGGACTGTGTAGTCCATGGGGTCACAAAGAGTTGGACACGACTGAGCGACTGACTTTAACTGAGACATGATGCTTGGCACATACTCCCAGTACCTTCTGATTCCCTTTCCTCTTAGCCGATCTTCACATCAGCTACATTGCAATGATTTCGTGAGTGCTGGCACTCAGTGTCCGTGGACTGACAGCACTGGCGCCACCAGCGTTAGCGTGCGGAACGCCAGGCCCCGCTCCAGGCCTGCTGAGCCTCTATCTGTAGCTTGAGATTCACGTTAAAATTTGAAAGGCATTGGAACCGTAAGAGACTTCCAGAGAGGTTTCCTCTTTCTTTCTGTCTGAGTTCCCACTGACTCAATTCTTCGTATCTTTGGCAGTTTGGTTTTGCTGTACACTATTAACTGAGACTGGTTTAGATCAGTATGTGAGCACACACTCAGAATAAAACTCTACCTGCAGAATTAGTCACATTATTATTGTTCAATAGTTTTTTTTTATAGTGTGAGAAATTCAGTAGACTGCATAAAGTAAGTGCAGTTTAAAGAATAATTATAAGCAGACGTGTGTAACCACCATCCTGGTCAAGTGATAGAATATTGTCAGTGCTTCAGGGTTCTTCAGGGCGCCCTTCTTGATTACAGCCATTTCCTCTCTTAGGAGTGACTGCTGCTTTGTCTTGTGACAATTTCCCTGCTTTTCCTGATAGCTTTACCACCTGGGTGTGCGTCTCTAAACAGTAGTTCACTTTTGCCTGTTTGTCAGCTTTGCATAAATGGAACCCTGCTCTGTGTATTCTTTTGTTGCATTTGCTCCGTGTTAGAGATGTATCCATTTATTGTGTAGATTCTCTTTTAAAGTAGTAAAGCCCTCCAAAATTCTAGCAGGTTTTGAATAATTTTATCTGTAGTGTAGTCTTGATTTTTTTAAAAAAGAAAATGAAACCATTAATTTAAAAAGACATAGGTCTCTTAATGTTCAGCAAGATATGGAAGCAACCTGTGTCCATCAACGGATGAATGGATAAAGAAAATGCAGTTTCCGTACATACACGCACAATGGAATACTACTCAGACATAAAAAAGAAGGACATTTTGCCATTTGCAACAGCATCAATGGAATTGGAGAGTTTTATGTTAGTAAAATAAGTTAGAGAAGGACAGACACTGTATGATATCATATGTGGAATCTGAAAATATAACAATCTAGTGAATTTAATAAAAAAGAAACAGACTCATAGAGAAGAAGCTAGTGGTTACCTGTGAGGGGAGGGACAAGATTGAGGTAGGAAAGTAAGAAGTACGGATATACAATATACAGATTATGTACACTATTGTATACAATATACAGATATACAATATACCTTGTATAAAATAAATCAGTTGCAAGGATATATTTCCATTTTGTGACTCACAGAAGAGTTGGACCCGACTTAGCGACTAAACAACAACAAGGATCTGTTCTAAAACACAGATAACACAGCCAATATTTTATAATAACCATAGATGGAGCGTCAAGGTGTGAATCCCTGTGCTGCACACCTGACACTTAGATACAGTTGGAGACACCCAGGGGGCGTTTCACGCAAAGAGGGGCCCTAAGGACAGAAGCGGTAGGGACCTGACTAACAGGAAGACACACAGAAGAGGTGGCGAGAGGACACAGAAGAGCTGGACGAAGAAGGGCTTCATGATCTGGATAACCACGGTGGTGTGGTCACTCACCAAGAGCCAGACATCCTGGGGTGTGAAGTCACGTGGGCCTTGGGAAGCATCACTGTGAGCAAAGCTAGTGGAGGAGGCAGAATTCCAGCTGAGCCGTTTACAAATCCTAAAAGATGATGCTGTTAAAGTGCTGCGCACTCAGTATGTCAGCAAATGTTGAACACTCAGCGGAGGCCGCAGGGTTGGGAAAGGTCAGTTTTCGTTCCAGTCTCAAAGAGGGGTGGTGTTGCTGAATGTTCAGGCGACTGCTCAGTTGCACTCATTTCACATGCTAGCAAGGTTATGTTCAAAATCCTTCAAGCCAGGCTTCAGCAGTACATGAACTGGGAACTTCGAGATGTACACGTTGGGTTTCAAGGAGGCAGAGGAACCAGAGGTCAAATTGCCAACTTTGGTTGGATCATGGAGAAAAAAGCAAGAGAAAAACATCTGCTTCATTGACTACGCCAAAGCCTTTGACTGTGTGGATCACAGCAAACTGTGGAAAATTCTTAGACAGATGGGAATACCAGACCACCTTCCCTGTCTTCTGAGAAACTTGTATGCAGGTCAAGTAGCAACAGTTACAACCAGACAGGGAACAACAGACTGATTCAAAATTGGGAAAGAAGTACTCAAGGCTGTATATTGTCATCCTGCTTATTTAACGTATGCAGAGTACATCGAGAGAAAGGCTGGCCTGGATGGGTCACAAGCTGGAATCAAGATTGCAGGGAGAAACATCAACAACCTCAGATGTGACGATGATACCACTCTAATGGAAGAGCCTCTTGATGTGGGTGAAAGAGGAGAGTGAAAAAACTGGCTTAAAACTCAATGTTCAAAAAACTAAGATCATGACACCCAGTCCCATCACTTCATGGCAAATAGAAGGGGGAAAAGTGGAAGCAGTGACAGATTTTATTTTCTTGGGCTCCAGAATTGCTGTGGGCAGTGACTGCAGCCATGAAATTAAAAGACACTTGCTCCTTGGAAGAAAAGCTATGACCAACCTAGGCAGCAGATTAAAAAGCAAAAACATCACTTTGCCAAGAGAGGTCTGTATACTGAAAGCTGTGATTTTTCCAGTAGTCATGTATGGATGTGAGAGTTGGACTGTAAAGAAAGCTGAGCGCTAAAGAATTGATGCTTTTGAACGGTGTGTTGGAGAAGACTCTTGAGAGTCCCTTGGACTGCAAGGAGATCCAGCCAGTCCATCCTAAAGGAGACCAGTCCTGGGTGTTCATTGGAAGGACTGATAGTGAAGCTGAAGCTCCAATACTTTGGCCACCTGCTGCAAAGGGCCGGCTCACTGGAAGAGACCCTGATGCTGCGAAAGATTGAAGCTGAAAGGAGGAGGGGACAACAGAGGATGAGTTGGTGAGATAGCATCACCAACTCAGTGGTCATGAATTTGAGGAAACTCTGGGAGTTAGTGGAGGACAGAGGAGCCTGGCATGCTGCAGTTCATGGGGTCTCAAAGAGTCAGACGTGACTTAATGCCTGAACTACAACAGCTGTGTGCTGGAGTTAGTATTGTTAGCACGTGTGAGCCCACCTTTTACCAGGTGCTGCTTGAGAATATGTTCTGTGATTTCTGTGCTTCCTATGAATGGACATTTTATTTTTAACATTTGCTGTTGAAACAGTGCTGCACAGAACATCTTTTTTGCAGCTGTGCCAGGGTTTACTTCAGACATATTTCTGGAATTAGAATGTCTGGGTCATCTGGCATATGCTTTTAAAATGTTGACAGATGATACTCTAAAAAAGATTTTAACAAGTATGGTTAGTTTTCCGTGACAGTCTTCAACTTGATTGGAAACTTTAAATTATTCTCATCTTAAAATTTATCTTTATTCCTCTGTCATTGATGCATTCTATTCATTTACCCATTGTTTCCTACTTGCTAGTTACTGAGGGCAGTATATGCATGGATCAGACATAGTTGCTGAGAAAGATGTGTACCTGATCATTCTATATGGTAGAAAGTGAGCAAGAAATGTAAAGAGAATTAAAAAAAGAGATTCCTTCTAATGGCAGAGATTAGGGAATGTTTTCCGAAGTAGGTGGTGCTTGAGCTACCCTCACAGGATGGGTAGGTTTGCATGTAGAAAATTATGTCCCAAACTAAGACCAGCAGGGACAAAGGCCTTTAGAGGCAGGAAGGCAGAGGCTCTGTTGCGGTTCCGCGTGGCTGAGTGATGGAGGACTAGGCTCACTGGAGACGGGGCGCACAGAGAGGGCGGGTAGGCGCAGCTCATGGCGACGCCAGTCGTCGGGGGTCTTTGCTGTACACTGGCTCTGGCTGCCGCCGGCGGTCTAGGGCAGCGGGGCCCCAGGTGCCCCAGCTTGGCAGTGCCGACGCAGAGGCTCAGTTGCTCCGCGGCATCCCGTCTGCTGCGTTAACAGGCGCATTCTTCACCTTTGCACACCAGGAAAGTCCTCTGGTGACTTTAAAATGATAACGCTAGCTATGAAGACAGTGCTTCAAAAAGTAAAGAGTTACCACATGATCTGCCGCTCCACCTCCAGATGTCTGTACAGAAGAATTAAGAGCAAGAATTCAGGCATTTACCTATCAGTGTTCATAGCAGCATATTCACAGCAGCCAAACGGTGACAACAGCAAACGTCCATCAACAGGTGGATGGATTAACCAAGGTTTGGTGTACACATACGCCGGCGAGTTATTCAGCCTTCAGAAGGAATGGAATTCTGAGCTTCCCTGTTGGCTCAGTGAATAGGAATCCATTCGCCAGTGCAGGGGACACAGGTTTGATCCGTGGTCTGCGAAGGTTCCATGTGCCATAGAGCAGCTAACCTGTGCGCCACAACCGCTGAAACCCACACGCTCTAGGGCCCACGAGCCGCGGCTGCTGAGCCTGTGAGCTGCCACCGCTGAAGCCTGAAAGCCTGGAACCTGCGCTCTGCAACAGGAGAGTCTCCTTAATGAGAAGCCCGCGCAGCGCGGCTGGAGGAGGCAGGAGCACGGCCACGGAGACCCGCACAGCCAGGAAGGAAAGACTTCATAAAAACGAGGAAGGACGTTCTGGCCTCATGCAGCGCGGATGAAGCTAGAAAATGTTGCGTTAACTAGTAAAATAAACCGGCGCAGAAGGACAAGTGTTACGATTTCACTTCTGTGAGATACCTAGAGAGCAGTTCATAGAGAGTAGAACAGCCGGGAGTACGGTGGAGTAGGGAGTTAGTATTCACTGGGTGTGGAGCTCACCTAGGGTGATGAGAAGTTCTGGGCGTGGACGGCGGTGGTGGTGGCGCAGAGTGAATGCACGTAATGCCGTGAAATGTGCGCTGTAAATCCGTCGGCATGTTTTATGTGTGTTTCACTACAGTAAAAGCGCACACAGAAAACGCCATGCTGAACGTAAACACTAAAGGATTGGTGCTGAGGAATCAATGAGGGTTTTTGATCTACATCTGCGTTGTGAAGATTAATCCTGAAGTGAAATGAAAGTCCATGGGAGAAGGAAGGAGCAAGCAGTGGGAGAATCAGCTAATTCTCTTCATTGCGGTCCTTTAGTTAAGAGAGGGTTTTGCCATTAGGGCAACAGCAAGGTAATTGGAAGGAAGGGGTAATATGAGGGAAATCTGTTAATTAGATGTGAGAGGAAAGAGGAAAGGAAAAATAAAAGGTGGCTCCTAGGTTTGAGTCAGGTAAACGGAAGGAAAGGAAGATAAGTGGAGGGTTATCTAGAAGGTTGCCAGTTGTCTAGAAGGCAGTTGGGAATAACCAGAATGTGGAGAGGACGTTCAGGAAGATTAGGCCTAGCGCTGGAGGGGTTAATCTGCCTATCCCTCTGTCCACCTCCCCGCCCACCCGCGCATCTTCTCCAGCAGATACTTTATGGCGTCTGCCTGTGCCAGGCGTAGAAGGTGAGCACGTTTAGTCTGGCCTCGGGGGTCTCACAGCCCAGCGAGTCGCCCTTAGCGGTCATGTGTGAGACCATGTCAGCCCCTAAGGAGAAGATGCAGCAAGGGCAAGGAAGGCAAAAATGGGATTTTCTGGGTTACCTCAAAATTTAGAGTATGAGAGGAGAAAGGAACTTCAAATTGAGGGCTGAGAGAGGTAGCAGAGACCAGTGCAGTCCGGTTCAGGCATGCAGTCGTGGCCGACTCTTTGCGACCCCGTGGACTGCAGCACACCAGGCCTCCCTGTCCATCACCAGCTCCCGGAGCCTGCTCAAACTCATGTCCATCGGTGATGCCATCCAGCCATCTCATCCTCTGTCGTCCCCTTCTCCTCCTGCCTTCTGTCTTTCCCAGCTTCAGGGTCTTTTCCAATGAGTTAGTTCTTCACATCAGGTGGCCAAAGTATTGGAGCTTCAGCTTCAGCATCAGTCCTTCCAACGAATATTCAGGACTGATTTCCTTTAGGATGGACTGGCTGGAACTCCTTGCAGTCCAAGGGACTCTCAAGAGTCTTCTCCAACACACAGTTCAAAAGCATTAATTCTTTGGCGCTCAGCTTTCTTTATAGTCCAACTCTCACATCCGTGCGTGACCATTGGGAAAACCATGCTGCTGCTGCTGCTAAGTCGCTTCAGTCATGACCGACTCTGTGTGACCCCATAGACGGCAGCCCACCAGGCTCCCCCTTCCCTGAGATTCTCCAGGCAAGAACACTGGAGTGGGTTGCCATTTCCTTCTCCAGTGCATGAAAGTGAAAAGTGAAAGTGAAGTCGCTCAGTCATGTCCGACTCTTAGCGACCCCGTGGACTGCAGCCTATCAGGCTCCTCCGTCCATGGGATTTTCCAGGCAAGAGTACTGGAGTGGGGTGCCATTGCCTTCTCCGGGAAAACCATAGCTTTCACTATATAGCTGCTTTCCTCAGTAGAGACCAAGGGGAATATACAGCCATCCGGAAGTAGATTGGGTCGGAGCGTGAGCGAGACTGTGGTCGCTCGACGCGTCTGGCTCTCTGCCGCCGCATGGGCATGGCTTGAGACGCTCCTCAGTTCACGGGGTTCTCCAGGCAAGAGTGCTGCGGCACGTTGCTGTCTCCTTCTCCAGGGCATCTTCCCAACCCGGGGATCGAACTTGAGTCTCCTGCATTGCAGGCAGACTGTTTACTCTGAGCCGCGAGGGAAGCCCAATTTGAAAATCAAAATAGTGCTAAGATGAAGTTGGAAAATTTCAGAAATTTCTCTGAAATGAATTTGAAGTTTTGCTATTTTACTTTCTGTCCACAGCAGTGATGACAGTGCAATCTTGTTTCCTTTTTCTTTGCGATTTTTCGTATTTTTCGAGCTATAACTGATTGAGATAGTTACGTTAGTGTGCCCGTGAACTGTGCTTCCAACTTTGGATTTCTGCCGTTACCAACAGAAGTTCCTCCTTGGAACTTTAGTCCTTAGTTTTTAACCTTTAAAATATTATCTTCCTTTAATCTAAACTGGCCTAGCTCACAGTGCACATCTTTACTGTGGTAAAATATACAGAACATGAAATTAACCATTTTAGCCGTTTTTACAGGCATAGCGGTATTACGTGTATTCACATTTTTAGTGTAAGAATCGCCTTCCTTTATTCTTACTGCTTTTACAGTCTTATTTTCGGCTGTGCTGGGTCTTCCTTGCCGCGTGCAGACTTGCTGTCGCTGTGGCGCTCAGGCGTCTCGTGGCGGCGGCTTCTGGTTGCGGTGCTCCTCTCGCCTCCCGGGCGTCGGCAGTTGCGCGTGCGGGCTCGCCAGCTCGGGCTCGCGGGCTCTGGAGCTCGGGCGCAGGGGCTGTGGCGCGCGGGCTTAGTTGCTCTGAGGTGCATGGACTCTTCCCAGACCAGGCGTCAAGCCCGCGTGCCCTGCACTGGCAGGTGGGTTCTTATCCACTGCACCACCAGGGAAATTGCTGAGTGCTTTTAAAATCAAACCTTTTGCCCAACAATTTTTCAGCTTTCCCACATAGAAAATTGATTCTCTTTACTTAATTTCACTATAATGTTTAACCCTTTAAATTTGAAGTGCCTGGTAGATTGGTTCAGGAATGATATGTGGTATATGTACACACACTGGACTCCTACTCAGTCCTAAAAAAAAAAAGAATGGAATGTTGCCACTGGTGCCAACATGGATGGCCTTGGAGGGTATTATGCTTAGGCAAATAAGTAAGTGAAAGGCAGATACTCAGTGATATCTCTTATATGTAGAACCTAAAAACTAAAGTAAACTAATGAATCTAACAAAAGACCAAGCTCATGGGTATTGGGAACACGCGGCGCTGGCCAGGGGTGGGGAGCGGGAGGGGCCGTGACAGGGGGAGGGGGTAAGCAGTGCAGACGGCTGGGCATAAAATAGAAGACGGGAGATACGCTAAGGGGGCATATTGTGCAGCACATGAAATATTGCCAGCATTTTATCGTTGTAAATGGAGTGTAGCCTTCAAATTGGATTGTACATCTGAAACTTACATATTATACATCTATATACCTCAATAAAATTTTTTGAAGTACTTTTTTCCTTGTTGATTTTTTTAAAAAGAAAGATAATGTTTTATACAACATTGTACAGAAAAATAGTTTTGGGGCAGTAATTATTTAGTTATTTAGCTTTATCAAGTTTCCTTTCTCCATGTTTGCCTGAGAAATTTCTTTTAAAAGAAAATATAAGACACAGATAATAGCTGACACCCTGTGTGTTCCCCTTCCAATCCCAATTGTCTTTATCTCTCTCTAAAATAACCGTAGAAAAGGCAAGAGAGCTCCAGAAAATCATCTATTTCTGCTTTATTGACTATGCCAAAGCCTTTGACTGTGTGGATCACAATAAACTGGAAAATTCTGAAAGAGATGGGAATACCAGACCACCTAACCTGCCTCTTGAGAAATCTGTATGAAGGTCAGGAGGCAACAGTTAGAACTGGGCATGGAACAACAGACTGGTTCCAAATAGGAAAAGCAGTACGTCAAGGCTGTATATTGTCACCCTGCTTATTTAACTAATATGCAGAGTACATCATGAGAAATGCTGGGCTGGAGGAAGCACAAGCTGGAATCAAGATTGCCGGGAGAAATATCAATAACTTCAGATGTGCAGCTGACACCACCCTAATGGCAGAGAGTGAAGAGGAGCTAAAAGCCTCTTGATGAAAGTGAACGAGGAGAGTGAAAAAGTTGGCTTAAAGCTCAACATTCAGAAAACTAAGATCGTGACATCTGGTCCCATTACTTCATGGGAAATAGATGGGGAAACAGTGGAAACAGTGTCATAGTTCATTGATTTTGGCTCCAAAATCACTGCAGATGGTGACTGCAGCCATGAAATTAAAAGACGCTTACTCCTTGGAAGGAAAGTTATGACCAACCTAGATAGCATATTGAAAAGCAGAGACATTGCTTTGCTGACAAAGGTCCGTCTAGTCAAGGCTCTGGTTTTTCCAGTGGTCATGTATGGATGTGAGAGTTGGCCTGTGAAGAAAGCTGAGCGCCGAAGAACTGATGCTTTTGAACTGTGGTGTTGGAGAAGACTCTTGAGAGTCCCTTGGACTGCAAGGAGATCCAACCAGTCCATCCTAAAGGAGATCAGTCCTGGGTGTTCGTTGGAAGAACTGATGTTGAAGCTGAAACTCCAATAGTTTGGCCATCTCATGTGAAGAGTTGACTCATTGGAAAAGATCCTGATGCTGGGAGGGATTGGGGGCAGGAGGAGAAGGGGACGACAGAGGATGAGATGGCTGGATGGCATCACCGACTCACTGGACATGAGTTTGGGTAAGCTCTGTGAGTGGGTGATGGACAGGGAGGCCTGGTGTGCTGCGATTCTTGGGGTCACAAAGAGCTGGATGCGACTGAACTGAACTGAACTGAAAATAACCATAATGAATTGAGTGTTTATCATTCCTATGCAGGGCTGATTACATTATTATATATTCATGTATAGTGAGTTTATTTTATGTAGGTATTAATATAAATGACCGTTTTAATTTCAAATTTTCAAATTTATTAATTTTTGGTCATGCAGTGTGGGTATGCAGGATTTTAATTCCCTGAGCAGGGATCGAACCTGCACCCCCTGCAGCGAAATTGTAGAATCCCAACCACTGGACCTCCAAGGGAGCCCAGTTTTAACTTCAAGATGAGCAATCTTGCACAAAATCTGTGCTGTTTGATTAAGTATTATAATTTTTGTGAGTGTGAAAAATGAATTGGTGAAGCATGTCTTTCTTTACTAACATATATAACTTTTTTTTATTAATGATTTCCCTCACATTTGAGGTGTAAGGTTAATGTAACTTGCATTAACCTGACAGTATGTGTTTTATGAAATGTACATTTAGTGAATATTGGCCACCTGATGAGAAGAGCATACTCATTGGGAAAGACCTGGATGCTGGGAAAGATAGGAGGCAAAGGAGAAGGAGCAGCAGAAGATGAAGTGGTTAGATGGCATCCGTGACTTCCGTGGTCACGAATTTGAGCCAATTCCGGGAGATGCTGGAGGATGGAGGAGCCTGGCACGCTGTAGTCCGTGAGGTCACAAAGAGTCGGACGCGACTCAGTGGCTGAACAGCAGCAACGAATATTTAATGACTATATGTATTTCAGTGTATTAACTTAACTAGTTTAATGAAAAAGTGTATTCATTATTACTTCAGCTAATTTTTGGATGACCACTGCTGCCAAATCAATAGAGGGGTCTCGGCAGTGTACAGACTGCTGGTGTCTACTCTGATGGGGAAGGTTCTGAAGATGTATAGGAGCAGGATAAACAGAAGAGTCTTGCTGATCCCATGTCTGCGTATAAATGGCCACACCTCGGTTATTGCAAATTGGATATCAGTGTCACTGCAAGTGACTGTCACTAAAACTCTTTCGCACCATCTAAATCTTCAGTGTTCTTTCTCTTCCATCCACACCCCCTCACCTGTGTATATGTGTGTGATTTTTGCAATTCTCTCTGAACTAGATTCTAACAGGCAGCAAACGTTTGCGGAATTGGTGCAGTTGTGTTATTCAAATTTTGAAAATCAATTTTTCCTTCCGTTCTTTTCCGTTCTCAGATAACTTCTTGTTCTGGCCATAACACTATGTAAATAGAAAGAGATAAAGAAGGTAACTAATTATAGTGATCTGCTGTTTTAGTTAAGGCTTTTCTTTGTAAAATTAAAATGAACAGCTAGAAATACAACCCTGGGCTTCCCTTAAGTAATGCTACATTTTATAAAAACTGGTATAAACAGCTTTTGGTTAAACTGATTTTAAAAGAAAGTTCAAGAGAAAAAAATAAATTGTATAGGTTAGTTACTTTATCAGTAAATATAGTTTCTATACTAATTCTTTGTAGAAGATCATTATTAGAAAATTGAAATGTGAAAGATAATATATTTTTAAATTTATATACAAAGTATTCTATTCCGCTCAGAAGGCAGAACTAGTGATATTATTTGTACGGTTTGGTTCAGTTCAGTCGCTCAGTCGTCTCCGACTCTTTGTGACCCCATGACTGCAGCACTCCAGCCTCCCTGTCCATCACCAAGTCCCGGAGTTCACTCAGACTCATGCCCATTGAGTCAGTGATGCCATCCAACCATCTCATCATCTGTCGCCCCCTTCTCCTCCCGCCTGCAATCTTTCCCAGCATCAGGGTCTTTTTCTAGTGAGTCAGTTCCTCGCATCAGGTGGCCAAAGTATTGAAGCTTCAGCTTCAGCATCAGTCCTTCCCATGAACACCCAGGACTGATCTCCTTTAGGATGGACTGGTTTGCAGTCCAAGGGACTCTCAAGAGTCTTCAACACCATGGTTCAAAAGCATCAGTTCTTCGGCATGCAGCTTTCTTTATGGTCCAATTCTCACATCCATACATGACCACTGGAAAAACCATATCTTTGACTAGACGGACCTTTGTTGACAAAGTAATGTCTCTGCTTTTTAACGTGCTGCCTTGGTTGGTCATAGCTTTTCTTCCAAGGAGCAAGTGTCTTAATTTCATGGCTGCAGTCACCATCTGCAGTGATTTTGGAGCCCAAGAAAAGAAGGCCTGTCACTGCTTCCACCGTCTCCCCATCTGTTTCCCATGAGGTGATGGGACCGGATGGCATGATCTTCGTTTTCTGAATGTTGAGCTTTAAGTCAATCTTTTCACTCTCCTCTTCCACATTCATCAAGAGGCTCTTTAGTTCTTTGCTTTCTGCCAAAAGGGTGGTGTCATCGTATCTGAGGTTACTGATGTTTCTCCCGGCAGTCTTGACTCCAGCTTGTGCTTCATCCAGCCCAGCATTTCTCGTGACATACTCTGCATAGAAGTTCAATAAGCAGGGTGACAATATACAGCCTTGACGTACTCCTTTCCTGGAGTACATCAGCAACAACCAGTCTGCTGCTCCATGTCCGGTTCTAATTGTTGCTTCTTGACCTGCATACAGATTTCTCAGGAGGCAGGAGGGGTGGTCTGGTATTCCCATCTCTTTCAGAATTTTCCACAGTTTGTTGTGATCCACACAGTCAAAGGCTTTGGCATAGTCAGTAAAGCAGTAGGGGTTTTTCTTGAACTCTGTTGTTTTTTTGATGATCCAGTGGAGGTTGGCAATTTGATCTCTGGTCCCTCTGCCTTTTCTAAATGCAGCTTGAGCATATGGAATTTCATGCTTTACATATGGCTGGAGCCTGGCTTGGGGAATTTTGAGCATTGCTTTGCTAGCGTGTGAGATGAGGGCAATTGTGCGATAGTTTGAACACTCTTTAGCGTTACCTTTTCCAGTCCTGTGGGCACTGCTGAGTTTTCCAGATTTGCTGTGATTGGAGCTGATCAAACTAATCAAACTGATCACATGGACCACATCCTTGTCTAACTCAATGAAACTAAGGCATGATGTGTGGGGCCACCCAAGACAGACGGGTCACGGTGGAGATTTCAGACAAAATGTGGTCCACTGGAGAAGGGAATGGCAAACCAGTACTCTTGCCTTGAGAACCCCATGAACAGTATGAAAAGGCAAAAGATATGACACTGAAAACTCCCCAGGCCAGTAGGTGCCCAGTATGCTCCTGGAGATCAGTGGAGAAATAACTCCAGAAAGAATGAAGGGATGGAGACAAAGTGAAAACAGCACCCAGCTGTGGGTGTGACTGGTGATAGAAGCAAGGTCCGATGCTGTAAAGAGCAATATGCATACGAACCTGGAATGTCAGGTCCGTGGATCAAGGCAAATTGGAAGTGGTCAAACGAGATGGCGAGAGTGAATGTCGACATTCTAGGAATCAGTGAACTAAAATGGACTGGAATGAGTGAATTTAACTCAGATGACCATTATATCCACTAGTGCTGGCAGAAATCCCTTAGAAGAAATGGAGTAGCCATCATAGTCAGCAAGAGTCCGAAATGCAGTAGTTGGGTGCAGTCTCAAAAATGACAGAATGATCTCTCTTCATTTCCAAGGCAAACCATTCACTATCACAGTAATCCAAGTCTATGCCGCAACCAGTAGTGATGAAGAAGCTGAAGTTGAATGGTTCTGTGAACACTTACAAGACCTTCCAGAACTAACACCCCCAAAAGCTGTCCTTTTCATTTATCTTCTTGGAATTAGAATGTAAAAGTAGGAAATCAGCAGACACCTGGAGTAACAGGCCTTGGAGTACAGAATGAAGCAGGGCAAAGGAGTCTTGCCAAGAGAACGCACTGGTCATCGCAAACACCCTCTTCCAGCAACACAAGAGAAGACTCTACACATGGACATCACCAGATGGTCAACACCGAAATCAGATTGATTATATTCTTTGCAGCCAAAGGTGTAACAGCCCTATACAGTCAGCAAAAACAAGACCGGGAGCTGACTGTGGCTCAGATCATGAACTCCTTATTGCCAAATTTAGGCTTCAATTGAAGAAAGCAAGGAAAACCACTAGACCATTCAGGTAAGACCTAAATCAAATCTCTTACAATTATACAGTGGAAGTGACAAATAGATTCAAGGGATTAGATCTGATAGACAGAGTGCCTGAAGAACTATGGAAGGAGGTTTGTGACATTGTACAGGAGGCAGGGATCAAGACCATCCCCATGGAAAAGAAATGCAAAAAAGCAAAATGGTTGTCTGAGGAGGCTTACAAACAGCTGAGTAAAGAAGAGAAGCTAAAGGCAAAGGAGAGAAGGAGAGATATACCCATCTGAATGCAGAGTTCCAAAGAATAGCAAGGAAAGATAAGAAAGCCTTCCTCAGTGATCAATGCAAAGAAATAGAAGAAAACAGTAGAATGGGAAAGACTAGAGATCTCTTCAAGAAAATTAGAGATACCAAGGGAACATTTCATGCAAAGATGGGCTCGATAAAGGACAGAAATGGTATGGACCTAACAGAAGCAGAAGATAATAAGAAGTGGCAAGAATACACAGAAGAACTATACAAAAAAGGTCTTCATGACCCAGATAAGCACGATGGTGTGATCACTCACCTAGAGCCAGACATCTGGAATGCAAGGTCAAGTGGGCCTTAGGAAGCATCACTACAAACAAAGCTAGTGGAGGTGATGGAATTCCAGTTGAGCTACTTCAGATCCTAAAGAAGGTACGTTTTCAGTTCAGTTCAGTTCAGTCGCTCAGTCGTGTCCCGACTGTTTGCGACCCCATGAATTGCAGCACACCAGGCCTCCCTGACCATCACCAACTCCCGGAGTTCACTCAAACTCAAATCCATCAAGTCGGTGATGCCATCCAGCCATCTCATCCTCTGTAATCCCCTTTTCCACCTGTCCCCAATCCCTCCCAGCATCAGTCTTTTCCAATGAGTCAACTATTCACATGAGGTGGCTAAAGTGCTGGAGTTTCAGCTTTAGCATCAGTCCTTCCAAAGAAATCCCAGGACTGATCTCCTTTAGGATGGACTGGTTGGATCTCCTTGCAGTCCAAGGGACTCTCAAGAGTCTTTTCCAATACCACAGTTCAAAAGCATCAGTTCTTCGGCGCTCAGCTTTCTTCACAGGCCAACTCTCACATCCATACATGACCACTGGAAAAACCATAGCCTTGACTAGATGGACCTTTGTCAGCAAAGCAATGTCTCTGCTTTTCAATATGCTATCTAGGTTTGTCATAACTTTCCTTCCACGGAGTAAGCGTCTTTTAATTTCATGGCTGCAGTCACCATCTGCAGTGATTTTGGAGCCCAAAAAAATGAACTCTGACAGTTTCCACTGTTTCCCCATCTATTTCTCATGAAATGATGGGACCAGATGCCATGATCTTCGTTTTCTGAACATTGAGCTTTAAGCCAACTTTTTCACTCTCCACTTTCACTTTCATCAAGAGGCTCTTTAGTTCCTCTTCACTTTCTGCCATAAGGGTGGTGTCATCTGCATATCTGAGGTGATTGATATTTCTCCCGGTAATCTTGATTCCAGCTTGTGTTTCTTCCAGTCCAGCGTTTCTCATGATGTACTCTGCATAGAAGTTAAATAGGCAAGGTGACAATATACAGCCTTGACGTACTCCTTTTCCTATTTGGAACCAGTCTGTTGTTCCATGTCCAGTTCTAACTGTTGCTTCCTGACCTGCATACAGATTTCTCAAGAGGCAGGTCAGGTGGTCTGGTATTCCCATCTGTTTCAGAATTTTCCACAGTTTATTGTGATCCACACAATCAAAGGCTTTGGCATAGTCAAGAAAGCAGAGATAGATGTTTTTCTGGAACTCTCTTGCTTTTTCAATGATCCAGCTGATATTGGCAATTTGATCTCTGTTTCCTCTGCCTTTTGTAAAACCGGCTTGAACATCTGGAAGTTCATGGTTCATGTATTGCTGAAGCCTGGGTTGGAGAATTTTGAGCATTACTTTACTAGTGTGTGGTTTTACATGATGAAAAATAGTTTCAGGAAATTCTAATTATAACAGCATGAGATTCGTAATTATGGGATGATTACTTGACATTAGAAAGATGCATATACCTATATATCATTATTTCTCTGTGGATGCCTTGTGTTTATAAGACATCTCCAGTGTTCTCTGGCTAAAGGATTTTACTCACTGGAAGCCCAAATCAAGTGAAACCGACCCCATAAGACTGTTCTATCTCCCTTTGGACCTCTTAATGTGGTGCTGCTTTTTATGGAAATTTCTTTCCTAGGCTTCTATTGTGTAGTAGTTGTAAAATGCATATTTTTATTTTAGTAATTTTTGCCTCATTGTGTGACAGAATTTACAGTTTGAAATAAAACTAAATATGTTTACATTCTTGTGCTTGTTAAAAGCATTGATTCATCTCATTTATTGTTTCAGAGTATACAACTGCTTTTCTTAAAGGTAGCTTCATTAAGCATGTCTTCTGGTATAAAATTCGTATATATGGTAAAGCAAATTTATTTTCACTACTAACTTGTTTAAAATGTTCTACTTTAACCATTATCTTTGGCAAATAGAATGTTAAGCAAAATACAAGGAATATTTGAGTATTTACTATATGCCTTGTATTTTTCCAAGAGTTTACATATACTAAAGCATTTAATTTTCACAGAGGCTTATGAGATAGGTACTATTGGTACCCACAATAAGAAAACTAACTAAGGCATTTTAAAGAACCTTGAAAATACCACTGTTTTTTTTTTTCTTGGTCACACCTCGAAGCATGGAAAACGTCCCTGACTAGAGATGGAACTTGTGCCGCCTGCAGCGGAAGCCCAGAGTCCTACCACTGGGCCGCTGGGGAAGCCCAAAGAACCTCTGAAGTGTGGTTTACCTGTAATTTCTTCAGGCAGTTGTGATTCTAGTCTGTTTTTACTCATATTTTACAAAAGTACTGCTTACTGGAATGGTCCCGTTGAGGGTTCTCGTGGTAGACTCAGCTTTGCCACGGTTTTCAGCAGCTGCACATCATTCTGTTACAACCTCGTAGTATTCCGGGTTTTTTTCAAATTTTTGGTCCCACTGTGTGGCTTGTCGGATCTTAGTTCCCTGCCCAGGGATAAACCCGTGCCCCCTGCAGTGGAAGCGCAGAGCCCAAACCCTTAGACTGCCAGCGAATTCCCAGGAGCATCTTTGGTTTTGTCTCTGGGATCAGCAGACTTGGGGTTGGACTCAGTTCTGCCTCCCTTTTATTCGTTTATTTCTGTTGGTGTATAATTGCTTTACAATGTTGGGTTCGTCTCTGCTCTATAATAAAGTGAGTCAGCTATATGTATACCTATAACCAGCTTGAAGCAAAGGGCCAGCTCATTGGAAAAGACCCTGATGCTGGGAAAGACTGAAGGTGGGAGGAGAAGGGGGCGACAGAGGATGAGATGGGTGGGTGGCACCACCGACTCGATGGACATGGGTTTGAGCAAGCTCGGGGAGACAGTGAAGGACGGGGAGGCCTGGCGTGCTGCCTCCACGGGGTTGCGAAGAGTCAGACACGACTGAGCACCTGAACAATGAACACATCTATCCCCTCCCTGCTGGGCCT
Organism: Ovis aries; assembly: GCF_016772045.2. Taxonomy (NCBI): domain Eukaryota; kingdom Metazoa; phylum Chordata; class Mammalia; order Artiodactyla; family Bovidae; genus Ovis; species Ovis aries. The sequence goes on from NC_056055.1 coordinate 249,483,156, forward strand.
CCCTCCCTCTCCCCGCAGCCACGCTCTGCCCCTCTCGGCCCTTACGGAGCGCAGGCGGAGCCCCTGTTCCGCGCAGCAGCGCGCCCCCCCCCCCCCCCCCCCCCCCCCCCCCCCGGCCGCCCGCTTCACCCTGGGTCCGTGTGGTTTGCAGTTTGCCCCGCCCGCCGCCGCCTGCTCTCTGCAAGCCCATCCTCTGCGCCCGCGGCTCTGTGCCTGCCCTGCCGCCGGGCTCATCTGCACTCCTGCTGCTGCCCCTGTGATTAGTGCTTGGTGGTTCTGTAAGCTCTTTTTTCTTTCTTCATTTAACTATATAATGGAAAATTTCAAATACTTGCGTAAATAGAGAAGATGATACGGGGAATCTCCGTGTACTTATCCCTTAGCTTCAGAAATTACTAACGTTTTAACTGTCTTATCTATCTCCCCACTTTTGGACAGAGGAGTGGTGGAGTATTTTAAAGCAAAGTCAAGATATCCTGCTGTGTCACTAATGTCCATATGCTGTCTTTAAGTTTTGTATCTTGAAGGTATTTCGTTCTTGAGTTTTGCAGTTCTTATCCAGGAAGTACACATTTAGGATTGCTGTTTCTTCTTGATAAGTTGACTCCTTAATTGTTATGAAATGTCCTATTTTTTTTTTCCTAGTAATGTTCCATGTTTTGAAGTCTGTAGTGTTGTGTTCGGAGAGGGCAATGGCACCCCACTCCAGTGCTCTTGCCTGGAAAATCCCATGGACGGAGGAGCCTGGTGGGCTGCAGTCCATGGGGTTTCGAAGAGTCAGACACGACTGAGCGACTTCAGTTTCCCTTCCCACTTCCATGCACTGGAGAAGGAAATGGCACCCCACTCCAGTGTTCTTGCCTGGAGAATCTCAGGGACAGGGGAGCCTGGTGGGCTGCCGTCTACGGGGTCGCATAGAGTCGGACACGACTGAAGCGACTCAGCAGCAGCAGCAGCAGTGTTGTGTTAACACAGACATTGCAGCTTTCGAATGCTTCAGTTTCCCTTATGTCTTTCCCATCCTTTGACATTTAGCCTCTCTGCACCTTTATGTTTAAAGTGTATTTTCTCTCTCTTGTTGGCTTATTAGCTGTACTTTTGGGTGTGTTTGTGGTTCTAGGGTTCACAATATAGATGGCAACCGCGTCATAGTCTAGAGGACGCACTCTCAGTTTATCAGCTGTTTGTTAGTCAAGGTATGAGGCCATACCTCTTCACAGGTAAGAGCCAGTACTCTTCTTGTTCCCCATTCTTTGTGCCATTGTTGTCTTGCATTTTATTTGTATGTGTTGTAAACCTCACAATATATTATGTGCTCTCTAAACAGGTAACTTTCAGGGAAATTTCTAAAGCGAGGAAGCAGAAGTCTCATGCTCACCCATGTGTCTGTTGTTCCCTGTGTCCTCAGCTATTAGCGTCTGTGCACTCAGATTTCTAACGGGTGTCTCACTTCCTCTAGCAGTTCTTGTCCTGCAGGCGTGCTAGCGTTACACTGTTCCCGCCTTGCCTGTTGGGACGTGTCTCTGTTTCACATCCAGGGTATCGCCATGCGTATAGAATCCCACCTTGGTTCTCTCTCTCAGCGCTTAGAAGATGCCACTCCGTTGACCCCCGGCTTTTGTAGTTGCTGATGGTCATTCCCAGCCACTGGTTTTCAGCACTCTGATTATGATGTGCTTTTTAGTCTGGTTCTATCATTGTGTGTGTGTTTTATTCTACCTGGTTTGTTTAGATTCTTGGAACCCTGGGTTTATAGTTTTCATCAAATTTGGAAAAATTCTCACCATTTAAAAAGGATCTCCACCTGGCTCAGTCTCCGTTTTCCACCAGGACTCCAATCACAACCGTGTTAGGCGGCCTGATATTGTTGCAAATGTCAGTGAGGCTGTTAGCTGTTTTCTGTTTCATTTTGGATCGCTTGTGTTGCCCATGTCTTAAGTTTCACCTGTGCTTTGCTATAAAGTTTCACCTATCCTTTCCTTCCGCCTTCTCCGATCTGCTGTTAATTATCTGCCCTGACATTTTCTTGTTATATATTTTCATTTCTGAAAGTTTTTTGTTTTCACTTTGAATATCTCTTCTCTCTCTATTACGGTCACGCTTCCCTTTAGCTGCGCGAGCGTAACAGCGTGTTCTCTCTCTCTCTCTCTCTGGCTGTGCGGGGCCCCTCCTCTAGCTGCGGAGCGCGGCTCCGGCGCGCCGGCATCAGTGCGGGCAGCGTGCAGTCTCACTGGCTGTCGCGCTCGAGCTCAGTCGCTCCCTCGCACGTGGGCTCCTCCCAGGCCAGGGGTCAAACCCTTGTGCCCCGAATTGGCAGGGGGATTCTTATCCACTGCGCCACCAAGGAAGTCTGACTTCTTTGTTAAAAAAGTATTCATCAGTTTTAACTTTGGCTGCACTGGGTCTTCGTTGCTGCGTGCGGGCTTTCTCTAGTTGCATGAATGGAGTGTAAGCTTCTCACTGCGGCGGCTTCTCTTGTTGCAGGACACGGGCTCTGAGGCCCGTGGGCTTCAGTAGTTGTGGCTCGTGGGCTTAGTTGATCCCACAGCACGTGGCATCTTCCTGAACTGGGGATGGAACCGGTGCTCCTTGCATTACGTGACAGATTCTTAACCAGTGGGACACCGGGGAAGCCCTAGATTTTTTTTTTTTAATGTGGACCATTTTTAAAGCCTTTATTGAATTTGTTACAATACTGCTTGTCTTTTTTTTCGCGGGGTTGAGGGTGTCTTCGAGGCATGTGGGCTGTTAGCTTCCCAGTTAGGGACAGAGCCTGCACCTCCTGCGTTGGAAGCCCCTATACTGCTTATCGCTGTTTTAAGGTCCTTGTCGTCGTCTTCCATGAGCCATTTCAGGGTTTTTCCTATCGACTGGATTTTCTCTTAGTGTGGGTCTTTTCGGTGGGTGGGGGAGTTCTCTTGGCACATCTAGTCATTTTTGGTTGGGTGTTGGATAAGTGTTTGGCTTTGCTGTCTTTCTTTAAAGAGTGTTTTGGCAGGCAGTTAAGTTGCCAACTGATCAGTTTCATCTTTTTGAGGCCTGTTTTTAGGTCTTGGAAAGGAAAATTATGACCAACCTAGATAGCATATTGAAAAGCAGAGACATTACTTTGTCAACAAACGTCCGTCTAGTCAAGGCTATGGTTTTGCCAGTAGTCATGTACAGATGTGAGAGTTGGACTGTGAAGAAAGCTGAGCGCCGAAGAATTGATGCTTTTGAACTGTGGTGTTGGAGAAGACTCTTGAGAGTCCCTTGGACTGCAAGGAGATCCAACCAGTCCATTCTAAAGATCAGTCCTGGGTGTTCTTTGGAAGGACTGATGCTGAAGCTGAAACTCCAGTACTTTGGCCACCTCATGCGAAGAATTGACTCATTGGAAAAGACTCTGATGCTGGGAGGGGTTGGGGGCAGGAGGAGAAGGGGACGACAGAGGATGAGACGGCTGGATGGCATCACTGACTCGATGGACGTGAATGTGAGTGAACTCCGGGAGTTGGTGATGGACAGGGAGGCCTGGTGTGCTGCGATTCATGGGGTCACAAAGAGTCAGACACGACTGAGCGACTGAACTGAACTGAAGGTGGATATAGTCCTCAATTCGGGGACAGTTTAGCCCTGTCCCTGGGGTGAGCTCTCTGGGGTCTCCACTGCGTATTCCAGATGGCCACCAAGGACTATGCAGTCTGACTTGGTGGAACTTGAGTGTCTTCTGCTTCTGAGCTGTGGGAACTGGTCAGATTACAACTTCCTTGTAATTCTTTTCCTGATTTTGTGGAGTTTCACCATGTATGTGAAAGATTTAGGAGGACACGAGACATTTCTGGAGTTCTTTTTTTGTGTGACTTCTTTCCTTTCTGGAATTCTGCCCCACGTGGTCCAGCCTCTTCAGCATCCTTGAACTCTGCTGTTTGTCTCAACTCAGAAACCGCTGGCTCTTTCCGCTTTCCCTCACTTTTACTGAGGTCCAAAAATTGCCTTCAGGCAGAAGGCCACAGCAGTTAGTCTTTTTAGTGTGATTTAGAGCCATGATTCAATTAAAATTTTAGAACAAGCACGCTTCACAGTCAGTTCTGCGTACTTCCCATCATATCACTCATGAGGCGTGATTTCGGGTGGGCTCACAGATGGAGCTCTAGGTTCAGATGGCATTTATTGCCTGATCTCTCTCATTAGAATGTTTTCCATCAGTCTTTCATATAATAGCTTATGTAACAATCACCCTTCATTGATTACAAATTATCAGAGTTTACAGAATGGTGACTTTCTGTCATCCCTTCTCCATCTAGGTAGAATTTCTCCCAAAGTTCGTTCTTGTATTAACTATTTGGTTATGGTTAGTACAGGAAAGACAGGAAAAGAACTTGGTTCTTTCCCTTTGTTAAGCTTAAGTAATCATGAGTTAATCCATTAGCAGCCTCTCCTGATGACCAGTGAGTTTTCTTTGCTGTCATTTTAACTGACAAATGTTAATATATTTGATACATTTAAATGCATAATAGTTTCCTTAGGGTTTGTGTTTTTATGCTCAGGTGGTTTCTCTTAGGGGTGTGGGGTGCCTTCAGGTTGGGCCCTGTGCCTTCTGGTATGACTGCTTCTGTCCTCAATAGCCGCTTTGCTCTGGGGCTGAAGAAGATTTCCCAGGCTCTTCTTGTGCGTTTCCTACCCCGCTTGGCGAAACAGCCATTCTTGAAGGAGACCTTCTTCATTCTAGTGGAAAGATGCTATATAGAGACCACAGTCCAGGTGGCCGGGTGCTCATTGCTCCTGAGACGCCATTGTTTGTGTTCTGAATCTTTTTCAATGAACCAGGCTAGGAAATACTTTCTTTTAAGAGAGGAAAAAGTGAGTTCCTGCTGATACTTTTGATTCATGTTGATAACTGTAGGAGTCGTATTTTATCTCTTTAATTCTATGCTTGTATCTGGTTTTGTTTTTTGTTTTGGTTTTAGCTTTTAATGGAGTGAACATTATTATTTATTTGCTTTTCACTGTACCTGTAGAATTTAAAAAAAAGGATGATGGCAATATTTTTACTATAAGTAAGACTACTGAATGCAGCTTTTTTATGGATTTTTTTGTGCTTAAAATATAACACACAAATGATGTGTAGTAAGAAATACCGCTTTTTAAAGCTGCTTGAACTAATTTCCATCTCTGTGGTGTTATGCCACCTGTTTGCTGTACAGTTACGTATGACAGTGTTTTTCAAATATTTTTTCCTTGATAATTTCTCAAGATCACTGTTTCCCACCCTGAAACTCTCTGTAATATATTTACTTTCTTCCGGAGAAGTTTAATGTTAATGCATGCCTGTTTGTCTATTTAGCTCATCTTTATGTACTCTCCATTTAACATACCTCCTTTTTGAAGTATTGATTATGGTTTGCAGTTTAAAAGAAGTAACAGAAGTATATAACTCCTAACAAACTAGGTATTATCTTTCTTTTGTATGATACTTTTATTGTGTGGCTGGGAACTCTGTTAGTGTATGTCAGTTTGATTTTAAAATGAGTAAACTGATCTGAAGTAGTAATGTGAAGCAGTTAAATTGCGGGTATTCAGTTTTATAGCATGTTCTTACTTATGGATTTCTTTGAAGGAGTATTTAGAAACGAATACAGCATTGGAAATAAACTATATTTGAATAAAATTTTTTTAAAAAGAGTATTTCAGAGTCAGCTGTTGTTCCTAGTGGCTCAGTGGTAAAGAATCCCCCTGCCAATGCAGGAGACATGGGTTAGATGCATGGTCCAGGAAGATCCCACATCCCTCAGAGCAGCTAAGCCCGTGCACCACAGCTCTCGAGCCTGAAGCCTGCAAGGCCTCGAGCCTCTGCGCCCCGAGAAGAGGAGCCCCCCTGCAGGGAGGAGCCCGCCGCCTGGAGCTGAGGCGCCTGCTCGCCGCGCCTGGAGACAAGCTCGTGCAGAAGCAGCACCGCCAGACACGCGCGCGGACAAGTGGGCGAGATTCTGCCTAGAACGCCATCCGTTCAGAACAGGCCATGCAGTTGACCTTTGGCTCCAAGTACAGAATCTCACCGTCGCATATTTCTTTCTGCCTGGAATTTAATATTACAGTCTTTTTTTGAATACATTTGTATTTTGCACAGTCTGCTTATTTTTATAAAAGTGGTACACAGTGCCATGTTTTGACACTTCTTCTTTTTTGTTTAAACCAGATAATTGATAGAGTATGCAGAATCAGTTTCCCTGAGATTATAGCAAATTTAAAGAAAGTCAGAGATAGAAATTAATTTCCTTCACTCCATCCTTTTAAATGTGGACCCTTAAATCAGGGTGTTAAAGAATTTTAGCCGTCACGCTCTCCATCTGGACACGGTATGACAGGACGCATAGAGAAGGCGGTTGGCGTTGGCAGCTCTCACTCACTCCCGGACGCTCTGCCTCAAGGCGTGTCTCCCACCTAAGCCAGCCCTGGTCGGCTCTCGTGCTCTTGTCTCTGCCTGCGCTCTTCTGGAAGTCCTGGAAATAAGACGTGAGATACGAGTTTTAATTTAGAATTAAGACGTGAGATACGAGTTTTAATTAGGCGAGTTATTAATGAGGAGAGTTGTGACTTGTGAAGTGGTGGAAAGTAGTAGCTATCTGTGCTATTTATCTAATGTTGGCTTGGGTCTTGGTGGCCACCTAACTCAACAAATATTTATAAACTCTCAGATAATCAAGATACTGTGCAAAATGAATAGAAGGCCAGATGCATACTTGATTTTTTTTCTTAAATGAAGCCGCAGTTGCCGCTGTTTATTTTTGTGGTTTTCGCTTGTTCTTGGCTTCGCTGGGGCTCTCTTGCTGCCCACAAGCTCCCCTCAGTTGGGGCGGGCGGGGCTGTGCCCGCTCGCCGTGCGGGGGCTCCTCACTGCGGTGGCATCTCTGGTTGCCGAGCGCTGACCGGGGGCCCTGGCTCGGGAGGTGCGGGGCACAGGCTCAGCTGCCCTGAGGCCTGTGGGGTCTTGTGGACCAGGGATCGGACCGTGCCCCCTGCGTTGGCAGGCAGATTCTCAACCACTGGACCACCTGGGAAGCCCCTGATAAGCTTTTAAAGCCCATTTTATGATTTTAAAATCAAATTAAAATTAACAGCTGTATACACGGCAGGTGGGAGTGTAAATTGGAACACTCACTTTAAAAGACAGTTTGGCATCATCTAGTAAATATGTATAACCCACACCCAGCAACTTCACACCCAAATATGTACTCTAGAGAACTGGTTTTCACCCTGGGCTTGTAGCCCATTAGAATGAAGACAGATCAGTGGCATTTGACCAACAGTCTTCTTAAACGATAAATGCTATAGAAAATACCAGTGTGCTTTACTGTGACGGTATTATTCTGTGAAACCTTTTCCTCGTTATGTATCTGTATATATGTGGGTGGGCTGTGAGGTAAAATATATGTTCTTATTGTGGTTGCTGTCAAGAAAATTTGAAAGCCACTATTCTAGAGAAGCTATAAGTGCTTGTTATTTCATAAGAAGTAACTGATTTCATTCAACAAAGATAAATTATGACTGACTCATACAAGATTTTACACTGCAGTGAGCTGCAGCTTGTCCCGCACCTAAGCAGTGTATTTTCCGTGTGCCATCCTTACGGGGTGAAGCTGTAAAGAAAAGCAAGAGATTGATAAACACGACAGCATGGTGACTGCTTCTGGTTGGGAGTGAGAGTGTCAGTCGCTCAGCCGTGTCTGACTCTTTGCGACCCTGTGGGCCGCAGCCTGCCGGGCCCCTCTGTCCATGGGCTTCTCCAGGCAGGAGCACTGGCGTGGGTTGCGGTCTCCTTCTCCAGGGGCCCTTCCTGGCCTGGGCATCAGGACCCTGTCTCCCGCACTGCAGGCGGATTCTTCACCATCTGAGCCGCCAGGGAAGTGGCGCTTCTGGATGCGTCAGGGCGAAGGTTGAGAGGAGGCAAAGCTAAAGAGGCGAATGAGAAGCTGGCTCAAAACTCAGCCTTCAGAAAACTAAGATCACGGTGTCCAGTCCCGTCACCAGTGGCAAATAGACGGGGAAACAGTGGAGACAGTGACAGACTGTTTTCCTGGGCTCCAGAATCACTGTGGATGGTGACTGCAGCCATGAAATTAAAAGATGCTTGCTTCTTGGAAGAAAAGCTACGCCAAACCTAGACAGCATATTAAAAAGCAAAGACATCGCCAACAAAGGTCTGTATACTCAAAGCTATGGTTTTTCTAGTCGTCATGTATGGATGTGGGAGTTGGACCATAAAGAAGACTCAGTGTCAAAGAATTGATGCTTGTGAACATTGGAGAAGACTCTTGAGAGTCCCTTGGACTGCTCAGAGATCCGACCAGTCCATCCTAAAGGAGATTAGCCCTGAATATTCCCTGGAAGGACTGATGGTGAGAAGCTGAAACTCCAGTACTTTGGCCACCTGATGTGAAGAGCTGACTCATTAGCAAAGACCCTGATGCTGGGAGGGACTGGGGGCAGAGGAGAAGGGGACGACAGAGGGCGAGATGGTTGGATGGCATCACCGACTCGATGGACATGAGTTTGCGTGAGCTCCGGGAGATGGTGAAGGACAGAGAAGCCTGGCGTGCTGCAGTCCATGGCGTCGCAAAGAGTCGGACACGACTGAGCAGCTGAACCACAGCAACACAAGGCTGAGCAGGGCCTCAGAGGCTCCTAAAGGCCCTGGTGGTGGTCTGTTTTCTGACTTAGATGTGGCTACACAGTGATTAACTTTTAAAAAAACTGTGCATCTGTGTTCTGTGCAGCTTTTTAATTGTAAATGTATGTAACAAAGCTTAACATTTAATAATCTTTACCTATAGTCAAGTGACATTGAGCAATCTACATTGTTGGGTTATTCATCCCAGCATGTTTTGTCCTCCTCTGAAACTCCGTGCGCGTTGAGCAGTAGCTCCCTGTCTCCACGGCCCCTGTCTCTCCGGCCTCTGTCTGTCTCCCTGGCCTCTGTCTGTCTCCCCGACCTCTGTCTGTCTGCCTGGCCTGTCTGTCTGTCTGGCCTGTCTGTCTGTCTCTCCGGCCCCTGTCTGTCTCCCTGCCCCTGTCTGTCTCCCTGGCCTCTGTCTGTCTCCCCGGCCTCTGCCTCCCCTGGCGGCTGCCGCTCTCTAGCTGTATGACCTGAGTGCTCTGGGTGCCGCGTGGAGTCAGAGTGGTGTGCCTGGCTTGCTTCGCTTGGCGTGGTGTCTTCCGGCGTCTCCTTGTGGCGCGTGTCAGCCATCCCTTCCTGTGCCAGGTGGCTCGTATTCCTTTGTTGCGTGTCTGCTGCCTTTTATTTGTCCATGAGCCACTGATAGGCACTTGTGTTGCTTCCACCTTTTTGCTGTTGTGAACGGTGCTGCTCTGAACATGAGTATACAGATATCATTCAGTTCTTCTGTGAAACAGTTATTCCTTCTGGAAATTTCCTACTGGTCCAGGGGTTAGGATTCAGCGCTTCCACTGCAGGGGCCAGGTCAGGGGACTAAGATCTTGTAAGCTGTATGGCACAGCCAAAAATGATAATAAATCTTTAAAAATGTGTTTCTTCCAATGAAATAGCTGTGTAGTGGATGAGTGAACTAGAAAGGTGTTAGCCCTTCTTAAAACTGAAGCTGTGAAGTGGTGATTGCTCTAGCCATCCTTACCCCGGGGGAGAGTTTTGTTTTCTTTATTATTTTGTAGACTTTCCTCTGGATCCTGAAGAGTTTTCCAACTTCAATCATTTTGGAATGAGGTTTGGACTTGCTCCTTTTTATTCTTTTCTTTCTTTTTCTTTTTTTTAAATGTAGCATAAAATAGCATCTTATGCTTTAAGGTTTGGCTTCTGTGGAAAGTTTGAAATTGTAAGTTTCACTGCAACACCCCTACATAACAGTAATAAGAATTGATATGTTTCATTGTAGTTTAAAGAAGAAAAGTGCTACAGTTATGTCTTGCTAGAAATATAGACCTTAAGAATTTAGTAGGGGAAATACATGAGTAAAAAGCGTTATAACTTTACCAGCCAATGAAACAAAAGATCAGCTAAGCTATTTCTAGAAGGAATTAGGTCACGTTCATCTTGCATGCATTCTTCCCAGTAGCCGTCATTGTCTCTTTTTCTAGCGTTAGGAAATGGTTTCCCAGCATGCTGGGAGTTTTAATTTAAATTAGCCTTTTAATAAGTTCAGACTATATAACTTGTTTAAATTGTGGACTTTTTTCACAAACGAAATAAGTAGTGAACTGAAATGTTAAGATCGTGGCGAGTAGTGAGACCGCAGTTCCGAGAGTACGGGTCCAGGCTCGCGCTGCCCTGAGGGTCTCGGCGTGCGTGCGTGCGTGCGTTTGTGAGGCCTCTCCTCTCTGACTGCGCTGGGTCTGCGTTGCTGCGCGCAGGCTTTCTCTGGCTGCGGCCGGCGGAAGGCTGCTCTCTGGCCACGTGCGAGGGCGTCTCTCTCACTTTTGAGAGGTCCTGTGGCTCACAGGCCCTGGGGCGCGTGTGCACTGCGTGGGCTCAGCTGTGGTGTGTGAGCTTAGTTGCCCTGTGGCATCTGGACTCTTCCCAGAGGGGGGATCAAACCTGTGTCCCCTGCATCGGCGGCTGGGTTTTTAACCACTGTACCACCAGGGAAATCCAGGTTTCCTTTCTTGAAAGTAAAAGCTGTTATTCAGAGATTATGATTTTCCAGCTTGAATCTTTAAACACCTTTCTATGAAACTGATGATCAGGTGGTAGGACGTGTGTGTGTGTGTGTGTGTAGTTTTTTTGTTTTTGCGTTTTGCAGGTTGTTTTTTTTTTTTTTTTTGCCGTATTCAGGAAAATAAAAATTCGTTGGCCCTATATGAGTCCAGAACGCTTGCTGATCTGTGAGATTCAGAGGTCTGAGAACCACTGCAGTAGAGCCTTTCCCCAAGAGGCTGAGAGAGCCCCGGCAGCGGGCTTCCCTTGCTCCTCCCTTGCTGCCAGAGTGAGGGCGTAGGCCGGCAGGAAAAGTCAGAGCCTTTTAACTATAGCAATGACTTTTAGGAACTGTACATTCTATCTTTTATTTATTTATTTATTTTTTAAATTTCCTTGGCAGCACCAAGCAACTTATAAGATTTTAGTTCCCCAGCCAGGGATGGAACCCACGCCTTCTGCAGGGAAAGTGCAGAGTCTTCAGCACTGGGCCACCGGGGAAGTCCTTAGGCCCCATTTTTACTCTCTAGTTGCTTTTAGCTGTCTGAAGTCTCTGATTTTATTAGTTTTACTTAAGTTTTTGATAGGAAGTTTCTGTTTTTTATCACAGTATCTAGAAGTGAACATTTAGGTTTTGTTGTTGACTCTGAAATGAATTCCTGAGACTTGTCTGCTTATTCATTCGGCAGTCTTTTGCTGAGTGTGTATATGGATACAAGAAATGAATTGTTTCCTGTTGTGCCCCAGGGAGGAGGAGGCGGCGGCGGGCAGTGGTGCAGTAAGCGCTGGTGTGAAGGCAGGTCTTCAGTGCTGCGGAAGGCGGAAGGAGAGGTGCCTGCGTGAGCTTCGCTGCAGCCTGGTGTGGTCGGCTCCGGTCTGATGCAGTTCACTGCTGTTGCAGTGTGGCTATCTGCCTCTTCTGCATTGTCTTTCATAAATGATTATTTTCGAGAGAAAAATAATTTCTAAGCCTAGAGGACCACACCTTTTAATGCACCTACCCTCTCACCTCTGATTCATACTGAACTTCCGATGAAAGCCTTTTGTCTCACATCAGTGCTATAGTTAAATTATACAATTAGATTGTTCTGTCCTTTGTATGTTACTACTTAAAATCTAAAAATTCAAGCTCTCACAAAATACAAATTTGGGTATTAAAGTTCTGTTACACTTATTCAGTTTATACCACATGAAACATTTTGCTGAACCTAGAATATATGGAATTTTCAGAACCTAGAATATCCTCATTGATTGAAACCAGTACATTCTCCTCAGCTATTTGTACGCAGTGAAATCTGCTGGCTGCATATGAATACGGGGCGTGGGCCTGAGAACTGGCGCATCTCTGCTCTCTGATAGTCATGAACCGCTTTCATTTAACATCAGCCATTGCAAAGAGTGATAAGAAAGTATCCTGATGGGTACTTGGGGGAAACACTTCATTTTTCTATTTCATTAAAAGGACTCTTAGATAACACAGAGAGATGAGTTAACCATTAGAAAAGAACCTCACTGTAGCTGATATCTGTTATTAAACTTGGAATGCTTTTTAGAAACAGCTCTCTGAATTTCCTTGTCAAAATAGCTTACAGTTTGCTAATAGCAACAGTAGTTATGCCAAATTTCTCTATTTCTAGACTTTTTTGGTGAAAATATCGACTGTCAGGAGTTAAGGAGTCTGCAGATTATGAACCTCTGTTAATGTATGTAAGATATTAAGTCATTTGCACTTGTGATAAAGTGCCCATCACATAAAAAATAGCTTTTGCGCTTTTGTCCTGAAAGTAATTCTGTAAGTGACAAAGAATGTTGGTACAGGAGACAGTAACTCAAAACTCTTTCATCTTCCCACCTTCCCCCATTTCACGCTCTGGGATGACTAACTCTAAGCCTATTCTTCAAGCCCAAAGGCTTCCTTCTGTGTAACTCCCTTCTCAAGCCATCCCTTCCTTCCCTGAGCTGCTGGAACTTCTTGTTTGGTGCCACAGTCTGTCTCGTGTTGGCGTTCTCCATGTGTCTCTGGCTCTTACTGGGTTAATCTCTCTGAGAGGAATTGGCGGCATATCTTCTTTTTGTGACTCCCATGGGATCTAGTCAAGGCTATGGTTTTTCCAATGGTCATGTATGGATGTGAGAGTTGGACTATAAAGAAAGCTGAGCACTGAAGAATCAATGCTTTTGAACTGTGGTGTTGGAGAGGACACTTGAGAGTCCTTTGAACTGCAAGGAGATCCAACCAGTCCATCCTAAAGGAAATCAGTCCTGGGTGTTCATTGGAAGGACTGATGTTGAAGCTGAGACTCCAGTACTTTGGCCACCTGATGCGAAGAGCTGACTCATTCGAAAAGACCCTGATGCTGGGAAAGATCGAGGGCAGATGGAGAAGGGGACGACAGAGGATGAGAAGGTTGGATGGCATCACCAACTCAATGGACTTGAGTTTGAGTAAGCTCGGGGAGTTGGTGATGGTCAGGGAGGCCTGGCGTGCTGCAGTCTTTGGGGTTGCAAAGAGTCGGACATGACTGAGCGACTGAACTGAATGCTCCATTGGTATTTTCTGAGTGCGTGAAGTAAGATACATTTTATCTTTTGCCAGTTTTTCTTTTGTAACTTTTTCATTTGATCTAGTACAGTGATGATAATAATGGTGGAAAATAGGAAGACATTATCATCTTAGATTGGATCGTATTGTGGTCTGCAAATCTTCATTCAGCAGTATTTTATATTTGCAAGAATAGTATTTAACCCTTAGCTCACCTTAGTGTGACAGTGGTGGGTAACTTCGCAGGTTTCCTGACGCTGTCTGTTGGGGTTGCTTCTTCGTCCTCGCAGCTTCGTCCTCACGCTGACCGATGACTGTGGGTGCTTTCCGCTCAGTCCGGAATGCCTCAGCGCTTAAAGCCTTGGTGCTTGGTTCTACCATCATCATCAAGTTTCTTCCTTAGTTGCATTGGTTTCGCCTTTTGAGATGGTGGAGAATAAACTTGATTACATTTTAAATGTTCAGCTTTCTTTTAGGTAAGTGAAGTATATTCTGATTTTCCTAAGAAAAGAAAGTGTGTTAACTCCAAGAGGATTGTCACATGTCTAGTTCTGTAGAAACCAAAAGTACAATTGGTCACATACTGTTTTGGGCAGTGATTGTTACATGGATAACCAAGTAATCTCATTCCCATCTTGAATTTCTTTGAATCGATTTTAACCCTTCACAAGTTAATCTGTTTCCTCCAATAAGTTCAGATTAGTTTGTTGTCATCTGCTGTCTTTGTAGAATCTTTATGAAGTAGATGGAAAACTTTCATTTTTTAGAGGTAGAGAGATTTTTCCTATCTTAACTCTGTGTGACTTACCTTGGGTCACACAGCATTATAGCTAGAAACAGCAACCACATCTCCCAGACTCAGAGACTTCAGTGCAGTTCAGTCGCTCAGTCGTGAACCGCAGCACGCCAGGCCTCCCTGTCCATCACCAACTCCTGGAGCTTGCTCAAACTCATGTCCATCGAGTCAGTGATGCCATCCAACCATCTCATCCTCCTTTCTCATCGTCCCTTTCTTCTCCTGCCTTCAATCTTTCCCAGCATCAGTAGGGTCTTTTCCAATGAGTCAGCTCTTCGCATCAGGTGGCCAAAGTATTGGAACTTCAGCATCAGTCCTTCCAATGAGTATTCAGGGTTGATTTCCTTTAGGATTAACTGGTTGGATCTCCTTGCAGTCCAGGGGACTCTCAAGAGTCTTCTCCAATACCACTGTTGAAAAGCATCAATTCTTTGCCACTCACCCTTCTTTATGGTCCAACTCTCACATCCATACATGACTATTCGAAAAACCGTAGCTTTGACTATGTAGACCTTTGTTGACAGTGATGTCTTTGCTTTTTAAAGGGCAAAATTCCTGGAACCAGAGGGGTATATTCTCTCTGACCAGTAAGCTATCTTGACAGCATCCAGTGGCATATAATAAGGGTAGGATCTGCTGTTTCCTGAATGTGTTGATATTTTTCATGTAATTTCTATTATAAAATGATGCAAAGCATGTTGTGAGTAGAAATGTCAATGAGCTTCACCCCTATTTGAATGTCTAGTGCTGGGAAGACAAGATGCCTAGGCAATGATCTCTGCTCTCAAGGAGCTCAGATTTTAGTGAGTTAGCTTCAGTTTGTGGTTTCTCCCAAAGACTTGGTCACTTTGGGAAAACTAAGAAGGCCTAACACAAATGTGAAGAGCGAGGAAGATTTCTTTTAAAGACTTTCGTGAAAACTGCAGTCATTGAGTTAATACAGTTCATGTGGCGTGTTTTGCGGGGCATCCTTTGGCATGGAAAATGAAGCACCGTCTCAGAATGGCTCTGCTTCCTCTGGGAGTATGAGTGGCGGTCCCAGCACCTAGCAGGGGCTGTGGCCGGCTGCAGGCTGGTGCTGGGCCCGCGCCTGTGTGCTCTCCTCAGCACCTGTGCTGAAGACCCAGCTGGCAGGCTCGCCCTCGGGGGCGTCGGGTTTGATGCTGTAATGGACAGTGGAATGGTTGGATGATGAGAAATTTCAGTTGAACTGAAAATTCAGTTGAGAAAATTCAGTTCATTCAGGTTGAATGCTTAAAACTGGGGATTAAACAAAAACGTGAGTCCGTTTATTTAGGCTTGCTGATTGTACTTTGAGAAGATTTGGAAAGAGAGTCAGAAGTTTTTTTATTGAGCCAAACAGATTTATTTTGCTTGGGGAACAAATAGTAATAGAAAGAACCTTTTGCAGCCTTCATTGATTGGGTTTGTTCAGAAGCAGACCCTCAGCGCACAGTCTGTCAAGATGCGTTAGGGGGCAGTTGTGTTTCAGATGCTGTGTTTAATTCAGACGTGAGAGATGCGGCCAAACTCAAGGGGTCTGTTTCTCTGGACTCTTTTCCTTGGTGAATTTCAGAGCTGACTGAGGGTTAAAAATATGAGACAGTCCATAAATGAGGGAATATAGTTAATGGGAGATAAAAAATGACAACTTGCAAGGAAAAGAGTTAAGAGGGATTATGAAAAGTGATTTTTTTCTTTCCCAGTAGAAAAAAAGGCACTTTTTGAGGGGAGAAAAGTTTGGGGGCCAGGAAATTCTGAGTTCTTTTTTCTGCAGCTGTACTGGTTTTAAATCAGTTGATTAACGGGGGGCTGCACTGGACTTTTGTTGCTGAACACGGGCTTTGTCTGGTTGAGGCAAGTGGGGGATATTCTTTCTTGTGGTTCGTGGGCTTCTCATTGCAGCGGCTTCTCCTGTGGAGGAGCGTGGGCTCAGCACTCGTGGTGCAGGGACTTAGCTGCCCCAGGGCGTGTGGGATCGGCCGCAGCCAGGGGTCCAGCCCACGTCGCCTGCATGGGCAGCTGGGTTCCTGTCCGCTGTGCCACCAAGGCGCAGTCCCCGCGCTCTTGTTAAACTTTTCTGGAGTTCACATTGGAGTGTGTTCGATTAACGGTGTTGTGTCGGTTTCGTGTACACAGCAAAGTGGCCCACTGATGAATGTTTGTCTTCTTCTTCACATTCTTTCCCCAGTTAGGTTATCGCAGAACGTTGAGCAGTTTCCCGTGCTGCCCAGGAGGGCCTTGTTGGTTGTCTAGCTTAAATGTAGCAGTTTGTGCAGGTCAGATCCGGAGCCCCAGTGCACCCTTCCTCCCCACCCTCTCCTCCCTGGCACCCGTGCGTCTGTTCTCTAAATCTGTGACTGTTTTGTACATAAGTCCATTTGTATCATTTTTCTTGGAGATCCTGCACGTTAGCAGCATCATGTGGCGTTTGTCTTTCCCTGGCTGGCTTGGGAAGGCCCGTCAGGTTGCTATGAATGGACTGTTCCATTCTTTTTCACGGCTGAGGAGCAGTCCACGGCAGGTGTGTGCCCCGTCTTTTCATGCATCCGTCTGCTGAGGGACACTTAGCTTGCGTCCGTGCTTTGGCTGTTGAGAACAGTGCTGCCGGGAACACTGGAGTGAACACTGTGTTTTCTGCGGGTGCATGCCCGGGAGCAGGATTGCTGGAGCGCACGGAAGCTCTGTTTTTAGTTTGTAAGGAGCCTCCCTGCTGTTGTGCTTCGTGGCTGCACCAGTGACGCTGCCACCAGCAGTGTAGGCGGGCTTCCTCGTCTCCAGCCCTCGCCACCGTTTACCGTTTGTAGATGTCTTTGTTTGTTTGACCGTGCCGCAGGAACTTAGTTTCCTGGCCGGGGACTGAACCCAGGGCCACAGCAGTGAAAGCACAGAGCTCTGACCAGTGGGCCACCAGGGAATTCCCTGTGGATTCTTTCCCTTGATGATGGCTGTTCTGAGTGGTGTGAGATCATATCTTGTTGTAGTTTTGATTTGCTTTTCTTTAATAATTAGCAGTGCTGAGCATCTTTTCATGTGCCTTTTGACTGTCTCTATGTGTTCTTTGGAGAAATGTCTGTTTAGCTCTTTTGCCCTTTGTTCACTTGGGTTTTTGTGGTTTTTTTTTTTTGAGCCACATGAGCTGTGAATTTTAGAGACTAATCCTTTGTCAGGCTTCAGCAGTACATGAACTGTGAAGTTCCAGATGTTCAAGCTGGCTTTACAAAAGGTAGAGGAACCAGAGATCAAATTGCCAACATCCATTGGATTATCGAAAAAGCAAGAGAGTTCCAGAAAAACATCTATTTCTGCTTTATTGACTATGCCAAAGCCTTTGACTGTGTTGTTGTTAAGTCGCTCAATCGTGTCTGACTCTTTGCGACCCCATGGATGGGGGCACGACAGGCTTCCCCGTCCTTCACTATCTCCTAGAGTTCGTTCAGATTTGTGTCCACTGAATCGGTGATGTTGTCTAACCATCTCATCCCCTGATGCCCCCTTCTCCTTTTGCCTTCAATCTTTCCCAGCATCAGGGTCTTTTCTAATGAGTCAGCTCTTCACATCACGTGGCCAAAGTATTAAAGCTTTCAGCCTCAGCATCAGTCCTTCCAGTGAATATTCAGGGTTGATTTTCTCGAGGGTTGACTGGTTTGATCTCCTTGCAGTCCAACGGCTTCTCAAGAGTCTTCTCCAGCATCACAGTTTGACTGTATGGATCACCACAAATTGTGGAAAATTCTGAAAGAGATGGGAATACAGACCACCTGACCTGCCTCTTGAGAAACCTATATGCAGGTCAGGAAGCAACAGTTAGAACTGGATATGGAACAACAGACTGGTTCCAAATAGGAAAAGGAGTATGTCAAGGCTCTATATTGTCACCCTGCTTATTTAACGTATATGCAGAGTACATCATGAGAAACGCTGGGCTGGAGGAAGGACAAGCTGGAATCAAGATTGCCAGGAGAAATATCAATCACCTCAGATATGCAGATGACACCACCCTTATGGCAGAAAGTGAAGAGGAGCTAAAAGCCTCTTGATGAAAGTGAAAGTGGAGAGTGAAAAAGTTGGCTTAAAGCTCAACATTCAGAAAACGAAGATCATGGCATCCAGTCCCATCACTTCATGGGAAATAGATGGGGAAACAGTGGAAACAGTGTCAGACTTTATTTTTGTGGGCTCCAAAATCACTGCAGATGGTGACTGCAGCCATGAAATTAAAAGACGCTTACTCCTTGGAAGGAAAGTGATGACCTACCTAGACAGCATATTCAAAAGCAGAGACTTTACTTTGTCAACAAAGGTCCGTCTAGTCAAGGCTATGGTTTTTCCAGTGGTCATGTATGGATGTGAGAGTTGGACTGTGAAGAAAGCTGAGCGCCGAAGAATTGATGCTTTTGAACTGTGGTGTTGGAGAAGACTCTTGAGAGTTCCTTGGACTGCAAGGAGATCCAACCCGTCCATCATAGAGGAAATCAATCCTGAATATTCATTGGAAAGACTGATGTTGAAGCTGAAACTCCAATACTTTGTCCACCTGATGTAAGAACTGACTCATTTGAAAAGACCCTGATGCTGGGAGGGTTTGAATGAGGGAGAAGAAGGGGACGACAGAGGATGAGATGGCTGGATGGCATCACCAATTCAATGCCCATGAGTTTCAGTAAACTCCTGGAATTGGTGATGGACAGGGAAGCCTGGCGTGGTGCAGTCTCTGGGGTCGCAAAGTTGGACGTGACTGAACTGAACTGAACCCTTTGTCAGTCACATCATTTGCAAACATTTCCTTCTGTTCTCTGGGTTGTCTTTTCATTTTGTTTATGATTTCCTTTGCTGTGCAAAAGTTACTGAATTTAATTAAATCCCATTTGTTTACTTTTGTTTTTATTTTCCTTACTCTGGGAGATGGCTTGAAAAATATATTGCTATGATTCATGTCAAAAGGTGGTCTGACCGTGTTTTCCTTCTGGTCTTCCATTTATCTTTGATCCATTTTGAGTCTGTTTTCCTGCGTGGTGGTGAAGAGTTTTCTCGTCTGATCTCTTTACATATAGCTGTCCGGTTTTCCCAGCGCCACTCTGCCCTAGATGCAGTGGCCGGAGGGGCGTGGGTTTGCTTCTGAGCTTCCTGTCCCCTCCATTGACCTGCGTGTTTCTGGGCTGTGCCAGCTCTGCACTGGTTTGATTGCTGTAGCGTCGTAGCGTAGAGAGTAGTCAGGAGCCTGTTTCTTCCAGCTCCGTTTCCCTTTCTCAAGATTGCTTTGGCTGTTCCTTTATGTCTTTTAGGATCTTTTATATCGCTGTACAAAGTTTAAGAAACTCTGTTCTGGTTCTGTGGAAATGCCGTTGGTGACTGGATAGGGATTCCATCGAGTGTGTAGATCACCTTGGGAAGCACAGTCACTTTGATATGTGACTGTGCTCTTCAGCCTAGGAGTTAGGGCTGAAAATGGAAAGGCCTTCCTCTAGCAAGTTAAGCACGTGGAACGGAGTTCACTCACAGCAGAGCAGAGGTGGCTGTCTAGGGTCTTTTATTTAACACAGTTTATTGTAAACCCGTCCCAGTTCCTGCCTGCTTCCGAGGAATGGCGGGGATTGCTGCTGCCCGTCCTCTGCCACCGCTCCCCTCTCCCGACCGTGAGCATTTAGGCCGCTCCCCTGCTTCTCAGTAGCCCCCAGTTGTCCATCACCATCGGTTCGCCAGCAGCCACTCGGTTAGGACGCGTTGCAGTATCGTAGCTAATTTGGCAGATGCATTGTGTCAGGAGCAACTTCGTGAGTTTTGACTCGTGTTCTTCTTGCTGCGGTCACTCTTTCCAGTTTTTAAGATATTGTACGTCAGTGGCTTTTGCCTCATGTTCAGGTTGGACATGTAGTATGTGCTATCCTGCCTCTCGCTCCGCGTCAGGATTCGCCCCCGAGTGTCTGTGGCTCCTTCCCCAACAGGGCTCTCTCGTATGAACGTAGCACGGTCTATCTGTTCTCTTGTTGATGGGTATTTAGAGTGTTTTCAGTTTTTAGCTCCTCAGATCTGTTTCGATGTTTCCTATTTTAAATATTGCCTTGTATTTGGTATTACACTAGTTAAGCTTGTTATTAGAACATTTATTATCCTCTTAAGTGAACTGTCTTGTATCAAAGCTAAAAGAAACACCCTATCATTTCTTATCCGCACATCCTCAGTGTTCCTTTACTCTCCTAGGGTGCACCGTTAGTTTCTTCTCCTAAGTTTGGGTCCTGAATCATATTTCGGGCTAAGGGAACTAGCTGCTGCGCCCTTTGCTATTGCGGACCGTGCCCTTGAGTTAGAGGAGTTGTTGAGAACAAGTCTTTTGGTTTTATGGTTGTACCGGAACTTGGCTGACACTCTAGGTTTTCAGTGAAGAGGGAAAAAAGCACTATCAGAAGCCTCTAGAGATTTCTTAGATATTTGGGATGGGCTTGGCATTTGAGGTGTGCCTGACAAATTAAGGTCGCTCGCGGCTAGTGTGGGGAAGTGCTAAAGGACAGGTTTCATTCTGAGCATCTGAAAGAGGTCGTGCCCAGCATGGCTGCAAGCGCTGAGCTAGTTCAGAACTTGAGAAAGTGTGCCCTGGCGTGTGCTTCTCTCCCGCTGCAGCTGTCACGTGGGATGTCATGGCCAGCTCCTCGGACAGCGAAGACGACAGCTTCATGGCTGTGGACCAAGAGGAGAGCGTGCTGGAAGGGGCCATGGAGCAAGATGCGGAGCTCCGCGCGGCGCTGGAGGCCGAGGAGACTCGGCATAACAGGTCCATGTCTGAGCTGCCAGAAGAGGTTTTGGAGTATATCCTGTCCTTCCTCTCCCCATACCAGGAGCACAAAACTGCAGCCCTCGTCTGCAAGCAGTGGTATCGACTGATTAAAGGTACTTTGGAAAGGGCACAGGTTTATTTACCCATTTAAGATTTCTTTGAATGATTTTTAATCTCTGTTCCATTGTTTCCTCCCTTCCGTTCACCGTGGTTCTGAAACAGCGGTAGACAGTTCGCCCTGTACATTTTCCTTTCTCTTTATCCTGCCTAGTTTTATGAACAACTTGAATGCTGTAGTTTTTAATCCAGCTTGAAGTTTTAAAATGAGGATTCTTTCCTGCATATTCCTGGAGTTGATCCGGTAAACTGCATTATTCTGGAATAGGCAGAGTAGGGATGAGCGTGGATTGACGGTAAGAGCTAACCTCCATACAACTCTCACATTGCCAAGACTGTCGTGACCGCTTTGCAGTTGACCTAGCAACCTGTGAATAGCTTAAAGTAGCTGTTTATGGTAGGTGTGGAGTTATGAAAGCATTTGATGCTTGATTTTATGTCTAAACAGCCCAGGTCCTATGTGTGTATTTTACTTTTTAAAATGTATTTCTCCCTTTTTCCCCCTCCATTTTCTAATCAAGATTTCAGCTTTAACTAAATGTTGAAGTTACTAATTATATATATTTTTTCAAAAATTTTTTTGTGTGGACCATTTTTAAAGTCTTCATTGAATCTGTTACAATATTGCTTCTGTTTTTGGTTTTTTGACCGTGAGGCATGTGGGGTCTTTCGCTCCCTGGCCAGGGATCAGACCTGCACCCCTGTGCTGGAGAGTGGTCTTAACCACTGAACCATCAGTGCAGTCCCCTGTATTTTGAATTAATAACAGTCATTTTTGTTTTAGGTAGAAAGGGCCTTTTTTTTTTTTTTAATGAAGATGGCCAAGCCAGTTGAATAGTCTTTGATCAAAGCAAGGGTTGTATTGACTTTTTCTTTGCTGATGTGAGCAAGGCAGCCAGAGAGAAGAGAGAGGGAAAAGGTTTAGATCAGCATCAGTCTTAAAATCTTTCCTAGAACCAGAGAGGTTCTCTGAGGAGTAGGGTCTTTATCAGTTGTCTGGAGTGCAGCCTCAACGGCTAATAAGGGCCGGCTGAGTTGAAGCTGCCCCGGGCCCTCCGGCTGTGCGGAAGCTGCCCCAGGCCTGCGCGCATCTGCTCACACCTGGTGGCGTCGGCGTGCGCAGCCTGCTTCTGCTGCAGAGCTAGTGGACTCTGCAGGAGAGGCTGGCTCCCTGCACTACGGAGGTGGATGGTGTCACCTCGAAAATAGAGGAGGAAGAGTCATACATGGGGGTGGCGATCTAATCAAAGATGCTTATTTATTCTTGGCATTCTTATCGTTTCTCTTTTCTTTTTCAAGAGAAAAGAACCTTGACGTAGTGTTCAGTCTTGGATCTTCTGGGGGAGTCACTGCCAGCACAGGGTTTTCTCCCCTCGATCATTATGTCTCTGTCTTTTATTCACTACGGCCTCACCTCAATCCAGGACTTGAAAATTTGTGTTACTTCACCAGTGTATAGTCGGCAGTATGGTCACCCATTGAAAATGGTCATGTCTTTTTAATATTCCAGTTCTTATCTGTTGTGAGTTCAGCCAAGGGAGAATGGTCATCACCGGAAAACATGTTCTGTGATCCTACTTAAGGATCCACAAGGTGGCATAAATTCGAGAATGACATTCTCTCAAAGTGTAAATAATTGATTGTACACTTCATTCAAAACGCTTCTCTTTGAAATAAGATAGTAATTTCATGTGTTGGAAAAACAGATTGTTCCAGAAGTATGAAGCTCTCACTTTTTAAAAAAATGGACTTTATTTTTTTTTAAGTGGTTTTTGGGTTCACGGCAAAATTGCGCGGGTCATAGATTTCCCGTATACCCTCTGCCCCGAGACGCGCACAGCCTCTCCCGCTTTCAGCATCCTCACCAGAGTGGTACGTTTTACGATTGATGATCCTGCATTGATAACACTGATGTATCATTGTCACTCAAAATCTGCAGTTTACCTTAGGGGGTACATCCTGTGACTTTGGACATGTATATAATGACATGTATCCAGCATTATAGTAAAAACTCTGATTTTTTTTTTTAAACAGCTTTCCTCAGTTATAAATTCATCATTTCGTAATCCACTGTCAGCTAGTTATTATCTCCTTGTTTTACAGAGAATCCGTGGTCTAACCATAGGTATTTACTAAACAGCTGTTATATTTCAGAGATTGTTTTACTGTATTTTTTCTCACAAAACTAAATTATCTCCCAAGTCTCTTTGTTTTGGAGTAAGTAGCACCAATTATTTTGATATGTTTCCTTATGATGTGGCATAAGTGGAGCAGAGTTAAAGTGTGAGCTGATTTTGTCACCTTGAGGGAGTCATTTAACCTTGGTAAAATCTAAAGATTAGATCTTCCAGTTTTGAGCTTATGTGATTTTGTTTTCTGTCTTTGAATGAAAGAAAATCAAAGAAATTTGGAGTTCCGCAAAGAAACTTACATCTTAAAAAAGTGATAAGACAATAGATTCAGTTTTAATAGTTTGGTTTATAAGTGAAGAGTCCAGGCTGAGGCATTGGTTATTTTTGTCTTTAGGTGTAGCTCACCAGTGTTACCATGGTTTCATAAAGGCTGTTCAGGAAGGAAACATCCAGTGGGAGAGTCGGACATACCCTTATCCCGGGACCCCCATCACCCAGCGGTTCTCACACAGTAAGTATTTATCCTGAAAGCAGGTCCCGTCTTGCCGGCGGTCATGTTTGCAAAAACTATTTTTGAGGATTGTGTTTTGTCTGACGTTTTTAATGAAGGGAATATAAATGAGGATTCATATTAATTTTACAGCCAGAGTAGGGAAGAGCGTGAGCCTAACAGTACTGTAGGCTCTGTGGTGCAATTTTATGCTCTGCTTTTCCGCTGGGTTTTCCCAGTGTCTGTACTCCAGAGGTCGAGGGCCTGGGCTTCCAAACACTTGACATCGGGTGAGAGAGGGTGGAGGGAAGGTGCGCGTGAGGGCGCTTCTGTGACCCTGCTTCGGGAGCAGCCTCAGTTTAGCAAGAGCTCTCTATTTTAACATGGTGTGTGTTCGGCAAACACGGAATTTGACTGGGGTCACACACAAATTCTGAACATGAAGGATATTGATTATAAAATACAAATTTAAGTAATAAAATTATAAATAAAATGTTCTGGCAAATAGACATAATTTAGAGCTCCGACTTATTCTGGAATTAACTCTCCATTGTAGCTGATTTTTATAGATGCCACTTTACGTATGTTTTCCTTTGACTCGGGCCCCACACCTTATGGGGTCTTAGTTCCCTGACCAGCGATGAAACCCAGGCCCCAGCAATGAGAGCACTGGGTCCTAACCACGACCGCCAGGGACTTCCCAGTATCATTTCATTCCGGAGGCGACTGCTTTGCCCTGAGGCACCAGGGGAAGCCCATTGTTGGTTCCTGTCCACCGTGGAAGTGAGCCTGAGCTGTGTTGCGCTGGAGGCCAGTAAAGGTGTTCACATATTCGGTTTTACAAAAGTTCATTGAGAAGAGAGGGAAGCCTTTCAGAAAGTTCTCGGAATTACTGCTTTAGTTAGATTACTTGCCTATTCAGAAACCTTGAGTGTCTGTCCAGTGGTAAAAGCTAAACTTAGTCATATTTAAAACCCTCTTTAAGCCGACTTATTTCTACATTTACTTCTTCATCTCGTGACTTTTCCCAAGAGCTCACCTCATTTTAAGGTGTCCTTTTGCTGTGCTCATTTCTTCCTCCCTGGAGTATTCTCGTCCGCTTAGCTGAAGCCTGCTTCTTCTTGAAAGCTCAGTTTAAGCTCTAGCTCTTTGGGGAAAGCTTTTCTCAACTCTCTGGGCCACAGAAAAAATTTTCCTGATCTGAACTTCTGTCTGGAATACTGATTTGGCACCTAACTCATATTGTCTTTCACTGTTAACTTTTATATTTGTGTCTCTTTTTTTAAGCCATATTTTGAAATTTGAGGGGAAGGAGAGTTATTGGTTATCAGTGTTACATAAGAATTACTCGCAAAGTTACCAACTTAAAACAAGGTTTATTATCTCACAGTTCCTCAGGGTCAAGAATTTGGGAGTAGCTCAGCTGGGAAGCTCTGAGTCAGGGTCTCTCATGAGGTTACAGCCAGTCTGTTAGCCAGGGCTCCCGGCCCCTGAGCGCTCCAGCGACGCCTGGGGCGTCTGTCTCCAGGCTCACTTAGTAACTGTTGAGAGAAGACTCGGCTCCTTACCGCGTGGACTTCTGCACAGAGCTGCTCACGACTTGGCAGCGGGCTTCCCGCGAAATGACTGATCCGAGCGAGACGCAGAGACGCTGAGCTGGCGGCCGTGCTGTTTCCTACAACCTGACCTCTGAAGCGAGCCCCGTCCTTTCTGCTCTGTCCTGTGGGTCACACCGGGGCTCACCGAGGGTGCAGTGCCAGGCGGTGGGGACCCGTGGCGGTCTCTTGGAGGTTGGCTGCCGCAGACCATACGCCGCGCCCTCACGTCCAGAGGTGTTCAGTGAAACGTGAGGGCTCGTTGCCGTCTGTGAACTGAGTCTGAGCAGATCAGAGGAATGAGTCGAGGTGTTGGCTGCTGTCAGTTCTCTTGGGGAGCTGTTTCTACTCTTGCTGTTGTAAACCCCCTGAGCAGTAGATCTCAAAAGTACGCTGCTCGGACTTCGGGGGAGGGAGGTGTCTGTGAGACGCGTTGGGGGGTCTGTGCGGTCAGGACTGGCTTCCGCTGGTCTCCGCCTGTGAGCGTGGCCGTGCCGTGCATGCCCTTGCCCTGAGCGTCAGCTGTAGCAGTCCCCCGGTGCCACTTGGGCACCGTGTGCACAGCTGGCAGCGCAGCGAAAAGACAAGGACTGCTTCTTCAGCTGCTGCTACTTGTTATGATGCTAAAAATAGTTTTGAAAGAGTCTCAAATGTTTTCAGGAGTTCATAGATGTATACTTTGCAGTAAAATTTAGATGAATCCTTGCTGAAAACAATGAAATGATGGGAGGATCCATATTAGGTCCAGTATTTATTGTTGGAGGAGGGGTGGCTTCAGTTATCTGCAGGTGCTTGGAGTGAGGAGCGGAGACGAGGTTCATTTGTTCCTGCCTGTGGTGGCCTTTGTTGCCGCAGGAAGAGGGCTCGCTCTGGAGGCGGTGCCCGGGCTCCATTGCTTGGAGCAGCTCTAAGTGCCGTGGCACAGTAGGTGGGGCTCGAGTGGTCCAGAATGCAGGCTGAGTGGTGGTGTGCACGGGCTTAGGAGCTCTGAGGCACGTGGGATCTTCCTGAACCAGGGGTCGAACTGGTGTCCCTTGCATTGCCAGGTGGCGTCTTAAATATTAACTACCAGCGGAAGCCTGAGGATGGTGTTTTGAAACAAGTAGTGTTGGAACCCTTTGTTGTTTAATTGCTCAGTTGTATCCAGCTCTTTGCCTCCCCGTGGAATGCAGCACGCCAGGCCTCTCTGTCCTTTACCATCTCCCAGAACTTGCTCAAACCCATGGCCATTGAGTTGCTGGTGCCATCCAACCATCTTGTCCTCTGTCTTCCCCTTCTCCTCCTGCCTTCACTGTTTCCCAGCATCGGAGTCTTTTCTAGTGAGTCAGGTTTTTGCATCAGTGGCCAAAGTATTCAGCTTCAGCATCAGTCCTTCCAGGACTAATTTCCTTTAGGATTGACTGGTTTGATCTTGCAGTCCAAGGGACCTTCAAGAGGCTTCTCCAACACCACAGTTCAAAAGCATCAATTCTTCGGCACTCAGCTTTCTTCACAGGCCAACTCTTACATCCATTCATGACCACTGGAAAAACCATAGCCTTGACTAGACGGACCTTTGTTGACAAAGCAATGTCTCTGCCTTTCAATATGCTATCTAGGTTGGTCATAACTTTCCTTCCAAGGAGTAAGCGTCTTTTAATTTCATGGCTGCAGTCACCATCTGCAGTGATTTTGAAGTCCCCCGAAATAAAGCCTGCCACTGTTTCCACTGTTTCACCATCTATTTCCCATGAAGTGATGGGACCAGGTGCCATGATCTTCGTTTTCTGAATGTTGAGTTTCAAGCCAGCTTTTTCACTCTCTACTTTCACCATTATCAAGAAACTCTAGTTTCTCTTCACTCCCTGCCATTTGAGCCGTACCATCGTGTCTCTGAGGGTGCTGGTGTTCCTCCCGGCAGTCTTGATTCTACCTTGTGCTTCCTCGAGCCCAGCGTGTCGCGTGATGCACTCTGCATGTAAGTTAATAAGCAGGGTGACAATATAGAGCCTTGTTGAACTCCTTCCCAATTGTGAACCTCTCATCTGTTCCATGTCTGATTCTAACTGTTGCTTCTTGACTCACACGGAGGTTTCTCAAGAGACATGTAAGGTAGTCTGTCTCTTAATGTTTATTACCATCTGCCTTTTACCATAATTATCTGTGTAGGAGAGGCTGCATGCTAAAGAAAAACTTTTGATTTGGGAATTAAGTTCCTTGGCTGCTCTGATCGACACTTTCCTCATCCGTAAAATGTATATACGCCCATATGTTTAGGAGTTTTCCACAGTTGTTGTGATCCACAGAGTCAAAGGCTTGTGTAGTCAATGAAGCAGAAGTAGTTGTTTTTCTGGAATTCCCTTGCTTTCTCCATGATCCAGTGAATGTTGGCAATTTGATCTCTGGATCGTCTGCTTTTTCTAAACCCAGCTTGTACACCTGGAAGTTCTCAGTTCACATACTGCTGAAGCCTAGCTTGAAGGATTTTGAGCAGAACCTAGAATTCAGTTCAGTTCAGTCGCTCAGTTGTGTCCGACTGTTTGCAAACCCGTGGAGTGCAGCATGCCAGGCTTCCCTGCCCATCACCAAATTGCATAGTTTCCCCCCAAATTCTCTTCTCTCCTTAAGTTATGAATGGCACTATCATTCTCTCTGTTGTACAAACTTGAAAGCTTGGTTTCACGCTCAGTTCCTCTCCCTCCCTCAGCAACAGAAGTCGAACCTTGCTGACCCTGTTCTGTCTCTGCAGTCTGTCTCAGATCTTTCATTACTCACACGTATGACTTAATCATCCCATCTTTGCTAAGTCTTTTCTTCCTCCTTTCCTCCCTCACCTCTCTCCCTCCCACATTGCAGCATCTTACTTCCCCGGCCAGAGATCACGCCTGTATCTCCTGCAGAAGCGTGGAGTCTTAACCACAGGATCGAGAGGGCTGCTGCTGCTGCTGAGTCGCTTCAGTCGTGTCCGACTCTGTGCAACCCCATAGATGGCAGCCCACCAGGCTCCTCCATCCCTGGGATTCTCCAGGCAAGAACACCGGAGTGGGTTGCCATTGCCTTCTCCAGTGCAGGAAAGTGAAAAGTAAAAGTGAAGTCGCTCAGTCGTGTCCGACCCTCAGCGACACCATGGACTGCAGCCCACCAGGCTCCTTCGCCCATGGGATTCTCCAGGCAGGAGCACTGGAGTGGGTGCCACTGCCTGCTCCGAGGATTGAGAGGGAAGTCCCCCTAAGTCTTTTCTAAACAGTCTTCTTACCTTGTCTCTTCATCTGAACCTGGTCTAGACACTGTTGGCAGCCGTCCCTGAAACCTGGGACAGTGCCACCTCCTAGGGCATTTGGAGATATGCAAGGTCATTGCTTACTGTCTTGACTGGACAGTACCACAGGCAGTTAGTAGGCAAGGACCAGGGTTGCTGAATGTCCTGTAGTGAATGGGATGATCCCGCACTCAAAGAACTGACCTGTTCAGAGTGACAGGCACCCCGTGCTGGGAAGCACTGCAAATCTAAGACGTAAAACCAGCCGCATAACTCCTCTGCCAAAAGGCCTCAGCCTTTCTGCACTGCATGTGGAAGCTTCCCCTCCGGTGGCCTTCGAGGCCCCAGCCTGCCTTTTCAGCCTGACTCACTGCGGCATCCTTACGCAGTTAGGCTCCACCCACACAAGATTCTGTGTTTGTCTGAAATTCCCTACTTGGTGGCTTTGCTTAGATGCTCTGATTTCATTTCCCTTCCCCTCCCTTTCCTTTTTAGCCCCTAGATATGTTCCCCCTTTCTTAATTGACAGAAAATGCCCTGACCTCTAAAACCCATCTAGGAGACAAAGCCGAAAGCCACCTTCTTTCACGCTATTTTCAAGTTGCCCCGTGTGGAGATTAAGCTCTTCCCTTTCTCTGCTTGTGCTGCCTGAGTACGCTCTCCATACCTTCCTCTTAATGCTTATGACCGTCTGCCTTTTACAGTAATTCTTTGTGCAAGGAGACCACATGGCAAAGAAGAGCTTTAGACTTGGGAAGCGGGTTCCTCGGCTTCTCTGATCCACATTTCCAGAAAATGCGTATAACGGATTCTGTTTGTGCACAGGTTACGAGGAGATTTAATTGAGGAAACATTGTAGAAATATTTAACCTGCAGAGCGATAACGACAATGATGGTGTTTCCTCCACAAGGTACTTGTCTCCTTGGGGACACTCTGGTCCCATGTCTTAGACATCTTGTGCCCCTTTCAGAACACCCGGTTCATAGTTGACATCTATCAATTCTGTGGAATTGTGTAACAAAGATATGAGCACTAGTGCTTCTTTCTTATGTAAAAGTCAAGACAGAAGATGCAGGGGAAGTAAATGAAGCCAGTTCCCCTAGTTACTCGATGAGTGTTTGTGTGGCCAGACGTGCAGCTCTTGGCTAAGGTAGAATGTCCCTTCAGACGGACATAGGGGTCTGTTGAGTCCCCAGCACTATGTTTTGAAAAGCCTTTTGGTGTTCAGGCTGCATATATGGTCGAGTCATTCCATACACATGCTAATCTCGCTCCTGCAACACCAGCAGGCCCAGACTGGGTAACCAACCCGTCTTACTCCATAGCTATGCAATTACAGGCCTTACCCGTATGTCCTGGCGTGTAGATGCTAGACATGGGACAGCCTAAGCGTGGGATAAATGCCTCAGGACCTTTCCCTGGAGACGAGAGAGGATACAAGGGAACTTCACCTCTGAAAGTGCAAAAGTCGGAGTTCCGTGCGCATTCAGTGACTACCAGGCGCCATGGAAAGTATGAAACAACTGGGCGACCTTGAACTTCAGGGAATGAGAGTGTAGCAGGAAAGTACTCAGAACACTGAAAACTGTGCTTACTGTGTGTGATTGTGAGTGTTGGATTTGTCTTCAAACAGGAATTCCTAGATTTTAACTTGAGGCGTGTGACTTTAGGAGTTGTTCATGGAGCAGTCAAGCACATTTCAGAAAATCTGAAGAGATTTAGCAGTTGGAATGATCACATTCTCAATGTTACTAATATTTTTTTAGCAGGGAAATCATACCGTACAGTGGACAGTAACTTCTGTATAGCACATTCCAATGGTCTGCGTGTTCTGAAAGGAAAATGTTCTGTTTGGGTGGAGAACTTTGGTGAAAGGAAATATCTGCTTGAGCGCTGGTATTTGCTTAAATCCTTAGTTTTTTCTAAAAGGCCCATTGAATTTGTTGGGTCCCCAACCCCCACTCAGGCCAACACGTCAGCGTCTTAAATAAAAATAGACAAACATGGTTCAATAGGATGCTTAAAATATTTGAGTGTATTATTGATGGCTGTTTTCTCATTCTCATTATGTCTGAGTTCTAAACATAGCTGCCTAAATTGACTCTCTTCCTCTCCAAGCTTTGTTGATAACGCCTGCTGGATGTTGAAAATACAGTGTGTGAAACTTGTCGTTTCAGTCCCATCAGCTTAGCATAGAGTTTGGGCTGTGTCTTCCTCTTCCAGGAGCCTTTGTTTGCTCAAAGAGACCAGGAAAATGCCATTTGCCTTAGTTTAGTATAGGGTTGGAATACACGTGGCGAAGGCCTCACGGGGCCAGCTGCTGGCTAGGTTTTCAATCCAAACAGAGCAGAAGAATGTTTGCTGCCTCTGAAAAATAAAGGCGCCGTGTTCTTTAAGCAGCTGCCAAGAGCTGGTCTTTGAGAAATAGTGGGACATAAATGAGCCCCTGACTGGTTTAGTTATGAAATCATGGATCTGTCTTATCAAACGTTGTTATAATGGACCTCAGTTAGAGTTTCAGAAGACAAGGGGCGTGGCTAATTTCTGTTCTGGGGTTCTGGATTATCCAGAGGAATAGAATGTTCTCTTATGCTGGGCACCAGTCAGGTCAGTTTAAAATTGCCCTGATTTGTTGGAGTAGCTAGTTCAAAAAAGGTATAAAAAGACCAAGATACTGGAAGCTTAATGGCTCTAGTGGAGATTAAAGCGTGGCTTCAGTGATTATCCTTTTTGTTTGTTGAATGTCATCTAACTCGATCCATTGTTATTTGCAGTGGTTAACAACTCTGAAACATGAGCAATGGAATTACATAGAATTTTCCCTCTTGGGGGGCCACACAGTTTAGGGGGCAGTGGAAGCATGAAGTCCTAACCACTGAACTGCCAAGGAATTCCCAGGATTACACTCCTCAGTAGCCTTTCTTATTGGGGTGTTAATGTAAAAGCTGGTTTAGTTATGGATTGCAAGTTGTTTTCAAGGCAAAGAAAGTCAGAGGGGAAA